>NC_141089.1:33171936-34371936 GCF_041138505.1 Cibotium barometz
CATCACTGAGATCTTAAAGGACAACATTTTACAAAGGAAAGATTTGTGTCATAAATCCATTGATAATCAAAGGACAACATTTTACATCAAAAAAATCCTCCAAATTAAATTTCACATGTTAGGATGTGTTCCATGCTATGTGCTTATTAGGATGTGTTCCATGCTGTGTGCTTATTTCCTCTATGATCAAATGGGGACACCTATGGTGTGATCATTACTCATGCATTAGAATGTGGGTGACGTTATTATTTAATTCCATATGTGTGATGTATGCTTATCGGTGGTACATTTTGTGTTTGGGTTATGCTTGATATCTTTGAGGAGACTAATGTGTTTAGTTAGCTATGTGTGCTCAATTTAAATGGTCAAGATTAATTTATTAATTAGCTATGTGCGCTGACATTTATTTTATGGACAGGTGATATTTGAGCGGCGGACATTAGTTCAAGGGGGACATGTGTTGGACCGCAATGGGATCTCCGAGAGTGTGTGACACCCATTTAGCATATTCATATTCTAGTATTTATTGGCTTTACTAATGTCCTTGTACATATCATTTTGGTATGCTTACCTTTTTGATATAGGCTCAAACATGACCATCTTGGAGTACTTTGGGTTCATTGGGTAAGCTCGTTGTTTGACCGGCATGGCTTTATCAACCATGGGAATGGTATGCGCTGGACTACCTCTGGGGGTACACCTTTCATGCCTATGTACTTCCAAGCGAAGCAATCTTGGAACTCAGTCAATAGGGCAATGAGCTCAATCTCTTCTTCTTTTGAAAGGTCTTCTGCAATAAATACCGACCTTGGGTCTTCACTTGGGCCTGCCAGGTTTATTTCCTTAACCTTGGTTGGACTATCATATGAGGTACCAGGTTGCCCACTGTGGGCTAATTCACTGCACTAGCCTGGGCCCTCAGAACTAGGCAGCATCACAATCACCCGCCTCAATCGGCGAACCTCATTCTCCCAATGGTATGAGGGATACCATGGGCCAACTCCGGGCCTTCCTAACATCTCCGTCGTCTGGCTATACAAGCACAAGAACGGCGCAACGTCAAGGCAGTACCTGTACCCTAATCTAACCAAGATAACAATCCATTTACTCAACTAAACCATAGGACTAGAATCCATGCTACCTTCTTAAGAAAACAATCTTTTTTCACAAAGATTTCAGCATTTCAACTTGAGATTGCGATAAGACATTCTTTATTAAGGCATATGCTGTTGTTTAAAAGAATACAAACTTTAACTAGTAAATTAGAAGAAATGCAAGAAGCAAGAAAGTGGAAGAGAGGGAAAAAAGAAATACACAACCTCTTTTCATGAGAAAGGATTCATGTACTTCTCCAAGCACCTAAACCACATTTTCTTGGTATTTTATTAGAATTTCAAAAGTATACAACTTTTATTTCTATGAAGTTTCTAAATTGAGACTTTATTTTGCTAGTTGACTAAGGTTCTCATCCTACTAAATAAAGGAGCAAATTTAGATGTAGAGTCTGCATCTCTCTCACACTTTTCTCAAACACCATAAATTTTGAAGATTCTACCAACAAAAGAAGATTTGTACGATCAAGAGATGATGGCTATTTTGCATGCCATCAAGAAGTGGCATCATTACCTTTACGATATGACATCATTTTTATGTGAGAAGTGATCACCGTACCGTGCATTGAAGTAATTCTCTCCTGACCAAATCCGTCTCCTAAGTGAAGAAGGTGGTTGGCAACCTTGCAAAATTATGATTTTGAGATTGCCTGTATAATCAACGAAAGGATAATGTGGCGGCCGGCTGAGGCTCTATCAAGAATGTGGGCACTTTCACTGTCGACTATTTCCAAAGTACACAAAGATTGGGTCATGGACACTCAAAAGGAATTTCTCTTAAATACAGATGGTGCAGAGATTATGACATGGTTCTCATAAAGAGTTGCCTTCTTTCTAGCTATGAAATGGTCTCATTTTTACTGCAAAGATAGAGTCTACATGGTGCCTACATCAATAGTTACAAGCAAAGGCTGATCGAACAAATACATTCTTCACCAATGGTGTGGGGCAGTCAGGAATATTCAAGACCGTTGCCTTCACCAATGGTGTGGGGCAGTCAGGAATATTCAAGACCGTTGCCTTCACCAACGGTGTGGCAATCAAGAGTATTTAGGACCGTTGATAGGATAAGGAAAAGGGCTTCTATTAGAAAGAGATGTGGAAGGACTTCCATGCTTTTCTCACGAGATGTATGCCTTCTCAACTTAATAAGAACCCAATACATAAGTCCGATGGGCTACTTCAACTTGCCTACTCTCGAAGGGAAGTGGATTCGTATTTCTATGGATTTCACTATGGGTCTTCCACGCACAAAGAAACATTGGGATAGGTCATATGTGTCTGTGAATAGGTAGACAAGGGTGGAGCATTTCATCTCTAGAAAGTTCGAGTATATGACATCTATGGTTGCAAGGCAGTGGGATTTTAAGAGGATGAAAAAAGGAAAGACTTGGTAATCAAAGAATGTGGTTCCACCATCAAATTGTTGTACAAATAATTACATGACGTTGTCCTTTTTCCTTGGAAGAAAGGGTATTTGTAAGTTGAAGTCTTACTTACGGTGTCATGGCAGACTTTCCATGTTTGGGTGGACTACTAGTACTCTATGATGAGTATACTCCATGTATAATGAGAGAATTTTTTGATCTCTCACTAGATCCCTTTCTTGCATTGTTGGTACTAGAGCTCTGCTTAGAGCCATTGGTATATCAAGGCTTTGCCTAGATCCCTTTCTTACATTGCAATGTATTAGAGCCTTGGTGGTAGTCATTTTATGTCAGAAGTGATCCATGTGCATTGAAGTAATTCCTCTCCAAACCGAGTCTATCTCCTAAGAAAAGAAGGTGGGTGTGGCAGCCTTGCAAAATTACGATTTTGAGATCGCCTCTATAAAAAGCAAGAATAATGTGGTGGGGCCGATGCTTGAAATACGAGCATTTTCTTTATCAACTATTTCCAAAGTACACAAGGATTGGGTCCTAGAAATTCAAGAGGAATATCCGTTAAATGAGGTGCCACGAATGGTACAGGAATTACAACACGGTTCTTAGAAAAGAGTTGCCTCGCTTTTGGCTACAAAGAGTTGCCTCGCTTCTAGCTACAAAGATCTATAGAGTCTACCATGGTGCCTATGGACATTATAAAAAATTACAAGCAAAGGCTGATCCGAAAAATGCATTCTTCAGCACAACAGTGGGGCAATTGGGAATTTCAAGACCTTTGATAAGATGAGAGCTTCTAATTGAGAGGAACGTGAGGAACTTACATGCTTCTATCACAAGATGTATGTATGCAGTGGATTTGTATTTCTATGGATTTCACTATGGGTCTTCCACACACACAAAGAAAGGTTGGGATAGCTTACATGTTGTGGTGGATAGGTTGACAAGGGTGACACATTTCATCTCTACAAAGGTCAAGTATACAACATATATCGTTTTTGTGAGGTAATTTTCGGATCCTACCTTGAAGTTACATGGTGTACCACAACATATTGTAAGTGATCAAGAATGCCAAATGCATGATGAGTTCATTTTGCAAGCAATTTTTTTGAGATCATGCAAACCAAGTTGGCGCCAAGCATCGCTACCATCCTGAGATCAAAGGTCAAATAGAGGGCATGAATAAGTGGGTGGAAACTTAGTTTGAGACAGCATTTCCATGATGCTCAAAGTGTGTGGAATGAACGCTCAGCTTTACTCAAGTTTTCTTACTATTGATAGTACTGCTCATCATGAGAGTATTGGCACACCACCTTTCTGAGGCATCATGTACGGTTAGAAAGTGAATGCACCTATGATAGTGGCAACTCAAGTAAGAAGGAGTGAATCCAAATGAGAAAGAGGAAGTGAGGTAGTGCATGCTCTTTTCCAACAATGCAAGGCAAACATGAAAGCGAGCTCAAGTGACAGTGAAGAATTATGTCGAAGCCGATAGGACTCACCTCTGGAGCTTCAAGAAGGAGACTAAATGTTTTTTAGGAGCTACAAATACTCAAGAGGGAACCGAAGCAAATGGGTTGTGTATTTGTTTTATAGCCTAGCAGAGAGGATGGTATGATATGGTTGAGAACAAGAAATAAATGCATGAGGGCATGGCTGAACTATTGGATGAGTTTCATGATATGTTTTAAATTCCAAAGAACCAACAAAAAGAGATATATATGCATGTGTATGATCAAGAGATGAGCGCTATCTTTCATGCCGTCAAGAAGTGGCATCATTACCTTTATGGTAGTCATTTTTATATGAGAAGTGGCATCATTACCTTTATGGTAGTCATTTTTATGTGAGAAGTGATCATTGTGTGTTGAAGTAATTCCTCTCCCAACCGAATCTATCTCCTACGCAAATAAGAAGAAACCTCACAAAATTATGATTTTGAGATGACCTATATAAAGGGCAAGGATAATGTAGTGGCCGATGCTCTATTAGCTATTTCTAAAGTATACAAACATTGGGTCATGGAATTTCAAAAGGAAGATCTCTTAAATAAGGAGGTGTCACAAATGGTGCTGAAATTACAACATGGTTCTCATAAAGAGTTGCCTCGTTTTTTGGCTACAGAATGGTCTCATTTTTTCTACAAAGATAGAGTCTACATGGTGCCTACGTCAAAAATTACAACATGGTTCTTATAACGGTCTCATTTTTCTATGAAGATCAAGTCTACATGTGGTACCTACATAAAAAATACATTCTTCATCAATGGTGGGGTGATTGGGAATATTCAAGTCCTTTGATAAGATAAGAAAGAGCTTCTAGAAGAAAGGGATGTGGAAGGACTTACATGCTCTTGTCACACAAGATGCATGCCTTTTCAACCTCATAAGGTAAGCCCCCGGTGGGTTTCTTCAACCTGCCTATACGACATCCGTGGTTGCAAGGCCATTGGTGGTCCATGTATTCAGGTTACATGGTGTACTACAACATATTCCGAGTGACTAGGATGTCAAATTCATGAGTCATTTTAGATAACTTTGTTTGATATCATGCAAACCAAGCCAACGCCAAACATCACTACCATCCCGAGATTTAAGGTCAAATAGAGATCACGAATAAGTTTACACTTAAAAAGTGTGTGGGACGAATGGTCGGCTTTAGCGGATTTTTCCTACAATAGTACCTCATCATGAGAGTATTGGCATGCCACTTTCTAAGGCATTGTGTATAGTTAGAAAAGGTGAATGCATGTCGTGCCGCCTTCTTAGGCAGTGTGTATGGTTAGATGGTGAATGCCACCTTTTGAGGCATCGCATATGGTTAGAAGGCAACTACACCCATGATAGCTGTCGAGGAAAAGGGAGTGAATCCAAATACAAAAGAGGAAGTGTGGATAGTGAATGCTCTTCTCCAAAAATACGAGGCAAACATGAAAGTAATCTTAACTGAGAATGAAGCATTATGGCAATGCCCATAGAAGAACTTTGGAACTCCAAGAAGGAGATTGGGAATCGAAGCTAATGGATTGTGTGTTTGTTTTATAGCATTGCAACAAAGAGGATGATATGGTTGAGAACAAGAAACAAATGCATGAGGGCATGGCTGAACTATAGGATGAGTTTCATGATATGCTTTAAATTTTGAAGATTCTACCAACAAAAGGAGATTTGTACGATCAAGAGATGATGGCTATTTTGCATGCCATCAAGAAGTGGCATCATTACCTTTACGATATGACATCATTTTTATGTGAGAAGTGATCATCATACTGTGCATTGAAGCAATTCTCTCCTAACCAAATCTGTCTCCTAAGGAAAGAAGGTGGTTGGCAACCTTGCGAAATTATGATTTTGAGATCGTATGTATAATCAACAAAAGGATATTGTGGCGGCGGTTGAGGCTCTATCAAGAATGTGGGCACTTGCTCTGTCGGCTATTTCCAAAGTACACAAAGATTGGGTCATGGACACTCAAAAGGAATATCTCTTAAATACAGATGGTGCAGAGATTATGACATGGTTCTCGTAAACAGTTGCCTTCTTTCTAGCTATGAAATGGTCTCATTTTTACTGCAAAGATAGAATCTACATGGTGCCTACATCAAAAGTTACAAGCAAAGGCCGATCGAACAAATACATTCTTCACCAATGGTGTGGGGCAGTAAGGAATATTCAAGACCGTTGCCTTCACCATTGGAGTGGCAATCAAGAGTATTCAAGACCGTTGATAGGATAAGGAAGGGCTTCTTTTAGAAAGGGATGTGGAAGGACTTCCATGCATTTCTTACAAGATGTACACCTTCTCAACTTAATAAGAAGATGTACACCTTCTCAACTTAATAAGAACCCAATACATAAGTCCGATGGGCTACTTCAACTTGCCTACTCTTAAGGGGAAGTGGATTTGTATTTCTATGGATTTACTATGGGTCTTCCACACATAAAGAAACATTGGGATAGGTCATATGTGTCTGTGAGGAATAGGTTGACAAGGGTGGAACATTTCATCTCTACAAAGATCAAGTATATGACATCTATGGTTGCAAGGCAGTGGGATTTAAAGAGGATGAAAAAAGGAAGGACTTGGTAATCAAAGAATGTGGCTCCACCATCAAATTGTTATACAAATGATTACATGACGTTGTCCTTTTCCCTTGGAAGAAAGGGTATTTGTAAGTTGAAGTCTTACTTAACGGTGTCATGGCAGACTTTCCATGTTTGGGTGGACTACTAGTACTCTATGATGAGTATACTCCATGTATAATGAGTGAATTTTCTTGATCTCTCACTAGATCCCTTTCTTGCATTGTTGGTATCAGAGCTCTGCTTAGAGCCATTGGTATTAAGCCTTTGCCTATATCCCTTTCTTATATTGCAATGTATTAGGGCCTTTATGGTAGTCATTTTATGTCAGAAGTGATCCATGTGCATTGAAGTAATTCCTCTCTAAATCGAGTCTATCTCCTAAGCAAAGAAGGTGGGTGTAGCAACCTTGCAAAATTAGGATTTTGAGATCGCCTATATAACGAGCAAGAATAATGTGGTGGGGCCGATGCTTGAATGTGGGCATTTTCTCTATCGACTGTCTCCAAAGTACACAAAGATTGGGGTCCTGGACATTTAAGAGGAATATCTATTAATAAGGAGGTGCCACGAATGGTGCAAGAATTACAATATGGTTCTTAGAAAGAGTTGCCTCACTTCTAGCTACAAAGATAGAGTCCACATGGTGCCTATAAGCATCATCAAATTTTACAAGCAAAGGCTGATATGAGAAATGCATTCTTCAGCACAACGGTGGGGCAATTGGGAATTTCAAGACCTTTGATAAGATAAGAGATTCTAATTGAGAGGTGCTTTTGTCTCACAAGATGTATGTATGCCTTGCCAACTTAATAAAGGACCCAATACACAAGTCCGCGGTGGGTTACTTCAACTTGCCTGCTCTCGATGGGAAGTGGATTTATATTTCTATGGGTCTTCCACACACACAAGGAAAGGTTGGCATAGCTTACATAATGTGGTTGATAGGTTGACAAGGGTGGCACATTTCATCTCTGCTGCTGCCAATGCAAGAAAGGGATCTAGTAAGAGATCAAGAAAATGCACTCATTATACATGGAGTATACTCATCACATAGAGTACTAGTAGTCCACCCAAACATGGAAAGTCTGCCATGACACCGTAAGTAAGACTTCAACTTACAAATACCCTTTCTTCCAAGGGAAAAGGACAATGTCATGTAATCATTTGTATAACAATTTGATGGTGGAGCCACATTCTTTGATTACCAAGTCTTTCCTTTTTTCATCCTCTTAAAATCCCACTACCTTGCAACCATAGATGTCATATACTCGAACTTTCTAGAGATGAAATGTTCCACCCTTGTCAACCTATTCACAGACACATATGATCTATCCCAATGTTTCTTTGTGTGTGGAAGACCCATAGTGAAATCCATAGAAATATGAATCCACTTCCCTTCGAGAGTAGGCAAGTTGAAGTAGCCCATCGGACTTATGTATTGGGTTCTTATTAAGTTGAGAAGGCTACATCTTGTGAGAAAAGCATGGAAGTCCTTCCACATCCCTTTCTAATAGAAGCCCTTTTCCTTATCCTATCAATGGTCCCTAAATACTCTTGACTGCCACACTGTTGGTGAAGGCAACGGTCTTGAATATTCCTGACTACCCCACAACATTGGTGAAGAATGTATTTGTTCGATCGGCCTTTGCTTGTAACTTTTGATGTAGGCAACATGTAGACTCTATCTTTGCACTAAAAATGAGACCATTTCATAGCTAGAAAGAAGAAAACTCTTTATGAGAACCATATCATAATCTCAGCCGTCGCCACATTATCCTTTTGTTGATTATACAGGCGATCTCAAAATCATAATTTTGCAAGGTTGCCAACCACCTTCTTTGCTTAGGAGAGGATTCGGTTCACAGGAGAGAATTACTTCAATGCACGGTACGGTGATCACTTCTCACATAAAAATCACGTCATATCGTAAAGGAAATGATGCCACTTCTTGATGGCATGCAAAATAGCCATCATCTCTTGATCATACAAATCTCCTTTTGTTGGTGGAATCTTCAGAATTTAAAGCATATCATGAAACTCATAATTCAGCCATGCCCTCATGCATTTGTATCTTGTTCTCAACCACCATATCATCCTCTTTGCAATGCTATAAAACAAGTACACAGTTCATTAGCTTTGATTCCCAATCTCCTTCTTGGAGTTCCAAATTCTCCTATGGCATCGGCATAATGCTTCATTCTCAGTTGTTTGGGATTACTTTCATGTTTGCCTCGCATTTTTGGAGAAGAGCATTCACTATCTCCACTTCCTCTTTTGCATTTGGATTCACTCACTTTTGCTCGACAGCTATCATGGGTGTAGTTGCCTTCTAACCATACGCGATCCCTCAAAAGGTGGCATTCACCATCTAAGCATACACAGTGCCTCAAAAGGTGGCGCGACATGCATTCACCTTTTTTAACTATACACAATGCCTTAGAAAGCGGCATGCCAATACTCTCACGAGAGCGATGAGGTACTATTGTAGGAAAAATGGGCTAAAGCCGACCATTTGTCCCACACACTTTTTAAGTGTAAACTTATTCATCACTCTATTTGACCTTAAATCTCGGGATGGTACCGATGCTTGGCGGTCGCTTGGTTTGCATGATATCAAACAAAGTAATCTAAAATGAACTCATGAATTTGACATCCTGGTCACTCACAATAAAGTTGTAGTATACCATGTAACCTAAATACATGGACCACCAATGGCCTTGCAACCACGGATGTCGTATACTTGACCTTTGTAGAGATGAAATGTGCCACCCTTGTCACTATCCACCACAAGCCACATATAAGCTATCTCAACTTTCTTTGTGTGTGTGTGGAAGACCCATAGTGAGATCCATAGAAATATGGATCCACTTCCCCACCACAAGCCACATATAAGCTATCTCAACTTTCTTTGTGTGTGTGTAGAAGACCCATAGTGAGATCCATAGAAATATGGATCCACTTCCCCATCGAAAATTGATAGGCAAGTTGAAGAAACCCACCGGGCTTACCTTATGAGGTTGAAAAGGCATACATCTTGTGTGACAAGAGCATGTAAGTCCTTCACATCCCTTTCCTCTAGAAGCTCTTTCTTATCTTATCAAAGGACTTGAATATTCCCGATTGCCCCACCAATGATGAGAGGAATGCATTTTTTATGTAGGTACCACATGTAGACTCTATCTTTGTAGTAACAAATGAGACCATTATGGGAAGCATGTTGTAATTTTTGACGTAGGCACCATGTAGACTACTCTATCTTTGTAGTAAAAATGAGACCATTATGTAGCCAAAAAACAAGGAAACTCTTTATGAGAACCATGTTGTAATTTCAGCACCATTTGTGACACCCCCTTATTTAAGACTTCTTCCTTTTGAAATTCCATGACCTAATGTTTGTATACTTTATGAGAACCATGTCGTAATTTCAGCACCATTTGTGACACCCCCTTATTAGATCTTCCTTTTGAAATTCCATGACCCAATGTTTGTATACTTTAGAAATAGCTGATAGAGCATCAGCCACTACATATCTTTACCCTTTATATAGCTCATCTCAAAATCATAATTTTGCGAGGTTTCTTCTTTGCGTAGGAGATAGATTCGGTTGGGAGAGGAATTATTTCAACACACAATGATCACTTCTCACAAAAATGACTAGCATAAAGGTAATGATGCCACTTCTTGATGGCACGAAAGATAGCGCTCATCTCTTGATCATACACATGCATATACATTTTTTTTTGTTGGTAGATTCTTTGGAATTTAAAACATATCATGAAACTCATCCAATAGTTCAGCCATGCCCTCCTGCATTTGTTTCTTGTTCTCAACCATATCATACCATCCTCTCTGCTAGGCTATAAAACAAATATACAGCCATTTGCTTCGGTTCCCTTGAGTATTTGTAGCTCCTAAAAAACATTTAATCTCCTTCTTTTGAAGCTCGAGAGGTGGAGTTTAAATAAGGGGGTGTCACAAATGGTGTTACGACATGGTTCTCATAAAGAGTTGCCTCGTTTTTTGGCTACATAATGGTCTCATTTTTACTACAAAGATAGAGTCTACATGGTGCCTACGTCGAAAATTACATGGTTCCCATAATGGTCTCATTTTTTACTACAAAGATAGAGTCTACATGTGGTACCTACATAAAAAATGCATTCTTCATCAATGGTGGGGCAATTGGAAATATTCAAGTCCTTTGATAAGATAAGAAAGAGCTTCTAGAGGAAAGGGATGTGAAGGACTTACATGCTCTTGTCACACAAGATGTATGCCTTTTCAACCTAATAAGGTAAGCCGGGTGGGTTTCTTCAACTTGCCTATCAATTTTCGATGGGAAAGTGGATCCATATTTCTATGGATCTCACTATGGGGGTCTTCCACACACACACACAAAGAAAGGTTGAGATAGCTTTTATGTGGCTTGTGGTGGATAGTGACAAGGGTGGCACATTTCATCTCTACAAAGGTCAAGTATACGACATCCGTGGTTGCAAGGCCATTGGTGGTCCATGTATTTAGGTTACATGGTGTACTACAACTTTATTTGCGAGTGACCAGGATGTCAAATTCATGAGTTCATTTTAGATTACTTTGTTTGATATCATGCAAACCAAGCAACCGCCAAGCATCGCTACCATCCCGAGATTTAAGGTCAAATAGAGATCACGACGAATAAGTTTACACTTAAAAAGTGTGTGGGACGAATGGTCGGCTTTAGCCCATTTTTCCTACACTTCATGGCTCGTGAGAGTATTGGCATGCCGCTTTCTAAGGCATTGTGTATAGTTAGAAAAGGTGAATGCATGTCGTGCCACCTTTTGAGGCACTGTGTATGCTTAGATGGTGAATGCCACCTTTTGAGGCATCGCGTATAGTTAGAAGGCAACTACACCCATGATAGCTGTCGAGCAAAAGTGAGTGAATCCAAATGCAAAAGAGGAAGTGGAGATAGTGAATGCTCTTCTCCGAAAATGCGAGGCAAACATGAAAGTAATCTCAAACAACTGAGAATGAAGCATTATGCCGATGCCCATAGGAGAATTTGGAACTCCAAGAAGGAGATTGGGAATCAAAGCTAATGGACTGTGTGCTTGTTTTTATAGCATTGCAAAGAGGATGATATGGTGGTTAAGAACAAGAAACAAATGCATGAGGGCATGGCTGAACTATGAGTTTCATGATATGCTTTAAATTCTGAAGATTCTACCAACAAAAGGAGATTTGTATGATCAAGAGATGATGGCTATTTTGCATGCCATCAAGAAGTTGCATCATTACCTTTACGATATGCCGTGATTTTTATGTGAGAAGTGATCACCGTACCGTGCATTGAAGTAATTCTCCGAATCCGTCTCCTAAGCAAAGCAGGTGTGGTTGGCAACCTTGCAAAATTATGATTTTGAGATTACCTGTATAATCACCAAAAGGATAATGTGGCGAAGGCTGAGATTATGATATGGTTCTCATAAAGAGTTTCCTTCTTTCTAGCTATGAAAATGGTCTCATTTTTAGTGCAAAGAGAGAGTCTACATGGTGCCTACATCAAAAGCTACAAGCAAAGGCCGATCGAACAATTACATTCTTCACCAATGGTGTGGGGTAGTCAGGAATATTCAAGACCGTTCCAACGGTGTGGCAATCAAGAGTATTCATCAGGACCGTTGATAGGATAAGGAAAAGGGCTTCTATTAGAAAGGGATGTGGAAGGACTTCCATGCTTTTCCCACAAGACACAAGATATATGCCTTTTCAACTTAATAAGAACCCAATACATAAGTCCGATGGGCTACTTCAACTTGCCTACTCTTGAAGGGAAGTGGATTCATTATTCTATGGATTTCACTATGGGTCTTCCACACACAAAGAAACATTGGGATAGGTCATATGTGTCTATGAATAGGGTTACAAGGGTGGAACATTTCATCTCTAGAAAGTTCGAGTATATGTTATCTATGGTTGCAAGGCAGTGGGATTTTAAGAGGATGAAAAAAGGAAAGACTTGGTAATCAAAGAATGTGGTTCCACCATCAAATTGTTGTACAAATGATTACATGACGTTGTCCTTTTCCCTTGGAAGAAAGGTCTTCCACACACAAACAAACATTGGGATAGGTCATGTGTGTCTGTGAATAGGTTAACAAGGGTGGAACATTTCATCTCTAGAAAGTTCGAGTATCTGACATCTATGGTTGCAAGGTAGTGGGATTTTAAGAGGATGAAAAAAGGAAAGACTTGGTAATCAAAGAATGTGATTCCACCATCGAATTGTTGTACAAATGATTACATGACGTTGTCCTTTTTCCTTGGAAGAGGGTATTTGTAAGTTGAAGTTTGACTTACGGTGTCATGGCAGACTTTCCATGTTTGGGTGGACTACTAGTACTCTATGATAAGTATACTCCATGTATAATGAGTGCATTTTCTTGATCTCTCACTAAATCCCTTTCTTGCATTGTTGGTATCAGAGCTCTGCTTAAAGCCATTGATCCCTTTCTTACATTGCAATGTATTAGAGCCTTTATGGTAGTCATTTTATGTCAGAAGTGATCCATGTGCATTGAAGTAATTCCTCTCCAAACCGAGCCTATCTCCTAAGGAAAGAAGGTGGGTGTGGCAGCCTTGCAAAATTACAATTTTGAGATTACCTATATAAAGAGCAAGAATAATGTGGTGGGGCCGATACTTAAATGTTCACTATATCGACTATTTCGAAAGATTGAGTTTTGGAAATTCAAGAGGAATATCTGTTAAATAAGGAGGTGCCACCAATGGTGCAGGAATTACAACACGGTTCTTAGAAAAGAGTTGCCTTGCTTCTGGCTATACAAAGATCTATAGAGTCTACATGGTGCCTATGGGCATCATCAAAAATTACAAGCAAAGGCTGATCTGAGAAATGCATTCTTCAGCATAAGGGTGGGGAAATTGGGAATTTCAAGACCTTTGATAAGATGAGAGCTTCTAATTGAGAGGAACGTGAGGAACTTACATGCAAGATGTATGTATACAATGGATTCGTATTTCTATGGATTTCACTATGGGTCTTCCATAGACACAAAGAAAGGTTACGATAGCTTACATGTTGTGGTGGATAGGTTGACAAGGGTGGCACATTTCATCTCTGCAAAGGTCAAGGATACGACATCTATCGTTTTTGTGAGGCAATTTCGAGATCCTACCTTGAAGTTACATGGTGTACCACAACATATTGTAAGTGATCAAGAATGCCAAATGCATGATGAGTTCATTTTGCAAACAATTTGTTTGAGATCATGCAAACCAAGTTGACGCCAAGCATCGCTACCATCCTGAGATCAAAGGTCAAATAGAGGGCATGAATAAGTGGGTGGAAACTTAGTTTGAGATAGCATTTCCATGATGCTCAGTGTGTGGGATGAACGCTCAGCTTTACTCAAGTTTTCCTACTACTATTAATAGTACTGCTCATCATCATGAGAGTATTGGCATGCCACCTTTCTGAGGCATCATGTATGGTTAGAAAGTGAATGCACCTATGATAGTTGTCAAGTAAGAAGGAGTGAATCCAAATGAGAAAGAGGAAGTGAGGTAGTGCATGCTCTTCTCCACCAACAATGCAAGGCAAACATGAAAGCGAGCACAAGTGAGAATCAAGAATTATGTCGAAGCCCATAGGACTCCACCTCTGGAGCTTCAAGAAGAAGATTAAATGTTTTTTAGGAGCTACAAATACTCGAGGGAACCGAAGCAAATGGGCTGTGTATTTGTTTTATAGCCTAGCAGAGAGGATGGTATGATATGGTTAAGAATAAGAAACAAATGCATGAGGGCATGGCTGATCTATTGGATGAGTTTCATGATATGTTTTAAATTCCAAAGAATCTACCAACAAAAAGAGATGTATATGCATGTGTATGATCAAGAGATGAGAGCTATCTTCCGTGCCGCATCAAGAAGTGGCATCATTGGCTTTATGGTACTCGTTTTTATGTGAGAAGTGATCATTGTGTGTTGAAGTAATTCCTCTCCCAACCGAATCTATCTCCTACGCAAAGGAGAAACCTCGCAAAATTATGATTTTGAGATGAGCTATATAAAGGGCAAGGATAATGTAGTGGTTGTTGCTCTATCAGAGCTATACCTAAAGTATACAAACATTGGGTCATGGAATTTTAAAAGGAAGATCTCTTAAATAAGGGGGTGTCACAAATGGTGCTGAAATTACGACATGGTTCTCATAAAGAGTTGCCTCGTTTTTTGGCTACATAATGGTCTCATTTTTACTACAAAGATAGAGTCTACATGGTGCCTATGTCGAAAATTACAACATGGTTCCCATAATGGTCTCATTTCTTACCTACAAAGATATAGTCTATATGTGGTACCTACATAAAAAAATGCATTCTTCATCAATGGTGGGGAAATCGGGAATATTCAAGTCCTTTGATAAGATAAGAAAGAGCTTCTAGAGGAAAGGGATGTGAAAGGACTTACATGCTCTTGTCACACAAGATATATGCCTTTTCAACCTAATAAGGTAAGCCCGGTGGGTTTCTTCAACTTGCCTATCATTTTTCGATGGGGAAGTGGATCCATATTTCTATGGATCTCACTATGGGTCTTCCACACACAAAGAAATGTTGAGATAGCTTATATGTGGCTTGTGGTGTCACATTTCATCTCTACTACAAAGGTCAAGTATACGACATCCGTGGTTGCAAGGCCATTGGTGGTCCATGTATTCAGGTTACATGGTGTACTACAACGTATTGCGAGTGACTTGGATGTCAAATTCATGAGTTCATTTTAGATTACTTTGTTTGATATCATGCAAACCAAGCGACCGCCAAGCATCGCTACCATCCCGAGCTTCAAGGTCAAATAGAGATCACGACGAATAAGTTTACACTTAAAAAGTTTGTGGGACGAATGGTCGGCTTTAGCCCATTTTTCCTACAATAGTACCTCATCTCGTGAGAGTATTGGCATGCCGCTTTCTCAATCATTGTATATAGTTAAAAAAGGTGAATGCATGCCGCACCACCTTTTGAGGCACTGTGTATGCTTAGATGGTGAATGCCACTTTTTGAGGCATCGCATATGGTTAGAAGGCAACTGCACCCATGATAGCTGTCAAGCAAAAGGGAATGAATCCAAATGCAAAAGAGGAAGTGGAGATAGTGAATGCTCTTCTCCAAAAATGCGAGGCAAACATGAAAGGAATCTCAACTAAGAATGAAGCATTATGCCAATGCCCATAGGAGAATTTGGAACTCCAAGAAGGAGATTGGGAATCAAAGCTAATGGACTGTGTGTTGTTTTATAGCATTACAAAGAGGATGATATGGTGGTTGAGAACAAGAAACAAATGCATGAGTGCATGGCTGAACTATGAGTTTCATGATATGCTTTAAATTCTAAAGATTCTACCACAACAAAAGGAGATTTGTATGATCAAGAGATGATGGCTATTTTTGCATGCCACATCAAGAAGTGGGGCATCATTACCTTTACGCTATGACGTGATTTTTATGTGAGAAGTGATCACCGTACCATGCATTGAAGTAATTCTCTCCTGACCGAATCCGTCTCCTAAGTGAAGAAGGTGGTTGGCAACCTTGCAAAATTATGATTTTGAGATCGCCTGTATAATTAACAAAAGGATAATGTGGCGACGGCGGCGGCGGCGGCGGCTGAGATTATGATATGGTTTCTCATAAAAAGTTACCTTCTTTCTAGCTATAAAATGGTCTCATTTTTACTGCAAAGATAGAGTCTACATGGTGCCTACATCAAAAGTTACAAGCAAAGGTCGATCTAACAAATACATTCTTCACCAATGGTGTAGGGCAGTCAAGAATATTCAAGATCGTTGCCTTCACCAACGGTGTGGCAATCAAGAGTATTCACGACCATTGATAGGATAAGGAAAAGGGCTTCTATTAGAAAGGGATGTGGAAGGACTTCCATGCTTTTCTCATCATCACAAGATGTACGCCTTCTCAACTTAATAAGAACCCAATACATAAGTCCGACGGGCTACTTCAACTTGCCTACTCTCGAAGGGAAGTGGAATCCTATTTCTATGGATTTCACTATGGGTCTTCCACATACAAAGAAACATTGGGATAGGTCATGTGTGTCTGTGAATAGGTTGACAAGGGTGGAACATTTCATCTCTAGAAAGTTCGAGTATATGACATCATGGCTGCAAGGCAGTGGGATTTTAAGAGGATGAAAAAAGGAAAGACTTGGTAATCAAAGAATGTGGTTCCACCATCAAATTGCTATACAAATGATTACATGACATTGTCCTTTTCCCTTGGAAGAGGGTATTTGTAAGTTGAAGTCTTATTTACGGTGTCATGGTAGACTTTCCATGTTTGGGTGGACTACTAGTACTCTATGATAAGTATACTCCATGTATAATGAGTGCATTTTCTTGATCTCTCACTAGATCCCTTTCTTGCATTGTTGGTATCAGATTGTTGGTATCAGAGCTCTGCTTAAAGCCATTTGTCAGGATAAAATCTGAAACGTGTTTTGGGTCTGTGTACATGTGGTGTGGATGGTTTGCGAATAAAATTTGCCCTAAATGCCCTAGCAAGTGTACAGGCCGAGTGGTTTGGCAGTAAGCTGGCATATGCAAGTGTTTTTTTTAGGGAGCAAATGCTGGGATTTGAAAGTTTTATGGCAACGATGTGGAGAGCGGGTGGTTACTAAATGCAGGGCACCGGCTGGAAATGGTCATGATTGGTAAATGGGTGCTGCTGATGATGAGCTGTGGGCAGACGTTGCATAATTTTGGAAATTATGGACGCGGTGTGATGATCCGAAGTACAAGGAAGAGGAGGGGTTTTTTTAGTATTGAGTGTGGCTATCATTTTGGAGCCTTAAAAAAAAATAAATAAAAATATATTGATTAGTGTGGCCACCTTGTAAAGGGGCTACGTGGAAGCTTGGGTGGCTGCCAGCATAAGCATCTCGAAGCTGGCGAACATCTAGAAGCTAGTGGAGCAAACGAAGAGGTGGGTGTGCACAAGGAGACGGGTGTGTTCTGCAGGCAAAAAAAAAAAGAGAGCCGACTGGAGAGAGGTTGGCCGCCTTCTAGGAGAAGCAGACGGGCAGGAGAGATAGCCGCCCTGGTGATAGAGGGGCTCTTGAGCTGGGCAACGTGCTTAAGTTGCAGGTGCTGGTGACTGGAGTAAGCGCGGCAGCAGTGATGAAGAGGAGAGGCGCTAGCATAGAAGGGATGACTTGCTGAAGACAGTCAGTGTGCAGGCAAAGTGAAGCTGGTCGGTGGGTGCTCGAAGGCGACTCAGAACGACTGGCGAGAAAGCGGGGTGGCCGCTTTACTGTAGACGGGCTGGCGACTTGCAGAAAGGCCGCCTAGGAGCTGCTGGTGGCAAGGTGGACAACAAAAGGGCTGGGTTTGTGAAGAGAATGCGCAGGGCACAGCTGCTGGGTGAGGAGCGCAGCTAAAAAATTGACAGGCTAGGGGAAGCCGTATGCGGGCTGGTGATAGAGGGGCTATGCAGTGCAGCTTGCTGCTGACAGGATTGTGCAGATGGAGAGAAGCTTCTGGAGCTAGTGAAGAGGGGTCGGCTCTGGGTGGAGTTGCAGCAGACAGAGACGAGACGAGGTGGAAGTTGCCGTCTGGAAGGAGAGGCCGGCCTGCAGGTAACCGCCTAGGAACAGTGGGAGGCAGAAGTTGAGGGTGATTGTGTAGATACAGATGCTGTTGGGGTGGCCTATGCAGGTTTGAGAGTTGCAGCAAGAAAGGGCTGCTGTTAGTAAGGGACTAATACGCTGATGCTTGGGCTAGAATGTGATGCTGCGTTGGGCAGTGGTTCGTAGTGCTGACAAGATTGTGCAAGGCTCTGGTGGTTGGTGAAGCTGCTGGTCACGACACACAGAGAGTGGGAGCTGCTGAGTTGAAGGTTAGCTGGTGTGGGCGCCTTCTTCTGAAGAGGGAGTAGCTGGTCTTGTGTGGGCGATGATTGCAGGCAGAGAGTGGATGCTGACCAGAGAGGGAGCCTTGGGTTTTTGTGCGGATTGGATGCAGAAGAGGTGCTGATGTGTGGGCTGGAGACAGTGGGGCTCGCCTACAACACTTGGCAGGTAGCAGCTAAAGACAGAGAGTAGCCGAGCTACAGAGAAAGTGAAGAAGGGTTGCTGGTGTGGGTGCCCTCTGGAGATTGCAGAGACTGGGAGAGACAGAGGCTTGGTTGTCAGACGCAAGGGTGTGATTCCCTTGACAGTAAATCCTGGCCAGAGTCCTGGTCTTTGGTGTATTTGTTGAGTTTGTACATGGTTGATGCTGTATATGTTTTTTGCTGAATGATCATCTGTCCTTCATGGTTTTGAGCTGTCTTTCTGGCGTGGGTTGGGTGGTGAAGTGTGAGAAGCGTTCCAGCCGGTGGGGCTGGTGGTGCCCCCATTCGTGTGTGTGATTCCAAGTTTGTGAGGTGGAAGAGCTGTAGAGGTAGGGTTTTCTTCCTTTTTTTCACCTCACACCATTGATCCCTTTCTTACATTGCAATGTATTAGAGCCTATATGGTAGTCATTTTATGTCAGAAGTTATCCATGTTCATTGAAGTAATTCCTCTCCAAACCGAGCCTATTTCCTAAGCAAAGAAGGTGGGTGTGGTAGCCTTGCAAAATTACGATTTTGAGATCGCCTATATAAAGAGCAAGAATAATGTGGTGGGGCCGATGCTTAAATTACACAAAGATTGAGTTCTAGAAATTCAAGAGGAATATCTGTTAAATAAGGAGGTGCCACCAATGGTGCAGGAATTACAACACGGTTCTTAGAAAAGAGTTGCCTCGCTTCTGGCTACAAAGATCTATAGAGTCTACATGGTGCCTATAGGCATCATCAAAAATTACAAGCAAAGGCTGATCTGAGAAATGCATTCTTCAGCACAACGGTGGGGCAATTGGGAATTTCAAGACCTTTGATAAGATAAGAGCTTCTAATTGAGAGAAACGTGAGGAACTTACATGCTTCTGTCATAAGATGTATATATGCAGTGGATTCGTATTTCTATGGATTTCACTATTTTATGGGTCTTCCACACACACAAAGAAAGGTTGTGATAGCTTACATGTTGTGGTGGTGGATAGGTTGACAAGGGTGGCACATTTCATCTCTACAAAGGTCAAGGATATGAAATCTATCGTTTTTGCGAGGCAATTTTGGGATCCTACCTTGAAGTTACATGTTGTACCACAACAGATTGTAAGTGATCAAGAATGCCAAATGCATGATGAGTTCATTTTGCAAACAATTTGTTTGAGATCATGCAAACCAAGTTGACGCCAAGCATCGCTACCATCCTGAGATCAAAGGTCAAACAGAGGGCATGAATAAGTGGGTGGAAACTTAGTTTGAGATAGCATTTCCATGATGCTCAAAGTGTGTGGGATGAACACTCAGCTTTACTCAAGTTTTCCTACTACTATTAATAGTACTGCTCATTATCATGAGAGTATTGGCATGCCACCTTTCTGAGGCATCATGTATGGTTAGAAAGTGAATGCACCTATGATAGTTGTCAACTAAGAAGGAGTGAATCCAAATGAGAAAGAGGAAGTGAGGTAGTGCATGCTCTTCTCCACCAACAATGCAAGGCAAACATGAAAGCGAACACAAGTGAGAATCAAGAATTATGTCGAAGCCCATAGGACTCCATCTCTGGAGCTTCAAGAAGGAGATTAAATGTTTTTTAGGAGCTACAAATACTCAAGGGAACCGAAGCAAATGGTCTGTGTATTTGTTTTATAGCCTAGCAGAGAGGATGGTATGATATGGTTAAGAACAAGAAACAAATGTATCAAGAGATGAGCACTATCTTTCGTGCCGTCAAGAAGTGGCATCATTACCTTTATGGTAGTCATATTTATGTGAGAAGTGATCATTGTGTGTAGAAGTAATTCCTCTCCCAACCGAATCTATCTCCTACGCAAAGATGAAACCTCGCAAAATTATGATTTTGAGATGAGCTATATAAAGGGCAAGGATAATGTAGTGGCTGATGCTCTATCAGCTACACCTAAAGTATACAAACATTGGGTCATGGAATTTCAAAAGGAAGATCTCTTAAATAAGGGGGTGTCGCTGAAATTACGACATGGTTCTCATAAAGAGTTGCCTCATTTTTTGGCTACATAATGGTCTCATTTTTTGGGTACATAATGGTCTCATTTTTACTACAAAGATAGAGTCTACATGGTGCCTATGTCGAAAATTACAACATGGTTCCCATAATGGTCTCATTTTTTACTAGAAAGATAGAGTCTACATATGGTACCTACATAAAAAAATGCATTCTTCATCAATGGTAGGGCAATTGGGAATATTCAAGTCCTTTGATAAGATAAGAAAGAGCTTCTAGAGGAAAGGGATGTGGAAGGACTTACATGCTCTTGTCACACAAGATGTATGCCTTTTCAACCTGATAAGGTGAGCCCGGTGGGTTTCTTCAACTTGCCTATCAATTTTCGATGGGGAGGTGGATCCATATTTCTATGGATCTCACTATGGGTCTTCCATACACAAAGAAAGGTTGAGATAGCTTATATGTGGCTTGTGGTGTCACATTTCATCTCTACTACAAAGGTCAAGTATATGACATCCGTGGTTGCAAGGCCATTGGTGGTCCAGGTATTCAGGTTACATGGTGTACTACAAAGGTAAAGTATACGACATCCGTGGTTGCAAGGCCATTGGTGGTTCATGTATTCAGGTTACATGGTGTACTACAACGTATTGCGAGTGACCAGGATGTCAAATTCATGAGTTCATTTTAGATTACTTTGTTTGATATCATGCAAACCAAGCGACCACGCATCGCTACTATCCCGAGTTTTAAGGTCAAATAGAGATCACAAAATGAATAAGTTTACACTTAAAAAGTGTGTGGGACGAATGGTCGACTTTAGCCCATTTTTCCTACAATAGTACCCCATCTCGTGAGAGTATTGGCATGCCGCTTTCTAAGCCATTGTGTATAGTTAGAAAAGGTGAATGCATGCCGCACCACCTTTTGAGGCACTTTGTATGCTTAGATGGTGAATGCCACCTTTTGAGGCATCGCGTATGGTTAGAAGGCAACTGCACCCATGATAGCTATCGGGTGAGCAAAAGGGAGTGAATCCAAATGCAAAAGAGGAAGTGGAGATAGTGAATGCTCTTCTCCAAAAATGCGAGGCAAACATGAAAGGAATCTCAACTGAGAATGAAGCATTGTGTCGATGCCCATAGGAGAATTTGGAACTCCAAGAAGGAGATTGGGAATCAAAGCTAATGGACTATGTGCTTGCCTTCTTTCTAGCTATGAAATGGTCTCAATTCTATATAATTGCGGTATTTCCATCTAAAGACCCAATTACCAAATTACGAATTTCAGTTTGAATATCAAATTGTATGAATTATATCACACAATTACAACCTTTTTGTGCTTCTTGATAAAATTTTGACATATTTGTCTTCTCAGTTGATCTTTATTAACCAAATGCTCTGATACCAACTGTAAGATCCCTGATCCCACCGAGCAACAGTTTTGGGGTACTAGCAGCGGAAGTAGCACTTCTCGCGCGGGACAGGGATCCCACATTCGGGGCCTCACTCACGGATATCCGGATAAGAGACTAATCCGTCGATTGTTCCAAAACTGAACCCGAAAAAACTTCCTTTACCGGAAAGCACGGGTGATTCCACCAGGAAAACTTTTTACTCTAACATAGTCAAGATTATTTCTGATCAAGCTGATCCAATTGCATCTTCAAGATACTTGATCAGATCAAGGAAGAAACTTGCACTTGGATCATTGGGATCAACGCTTTTTTCCCCATTTAAGAGGCACAGCCGTTGATTCCTATCCATAGAACAGATACTGTCCGGGATTTACTTTATCTATCGTAATAACAACAGTTGAGTCTCGATTTACAGATCCATCAGTCCAGCCTAACCCCATCCGATCCCATGGGTTAGCCAACCGCCCAACCACTATAGTGATGGGATTCAATTAGGAATTTGGTTAGGTTTTGTCCCGGGTACCAAGGAAAAGAGTTCCAAGGCCCCCTAGCCGGAAGTTCATGCAAAAATAAAACTAGTCACACCACTTACACACCCAATATGAAATTGCCTTTTCACAGATTCAACCAGTTTTAAAACAATCCTTTAATAAAATCATAGTATCACTGATCACCATCTTCCAAGTTATCCGGTTGATTCTTAATTTCCCATCATTCCTTCATCAGAGTATCTATGGCATCATTGGCAACTAGAACGCTCACCACCTGTCCACTCAGGGGCCGTTTCAATAGTTCCTAGCCCATAATACTCGGCAATATAATCACTTATCAAGATGGACTCTCGTTGAAGATCAGCAAGATCAACCAACAGATCCATATAAAGAGCCATGGACTCATCCGTTGAGGACCAGCAAGGTCAGTCAACCAGATCCATGCCCGGTTTCGGAAAACAACTCTTACTCCTTGTTCCAATATCTTCCTTGATGCACGTGTGGGTATCCTGGGCGACCCAGAGCCCGAGCACCGTATGGTTAGCACCCTCTAGGATCCTTCACACGTGACCTAGCGCTTCACTCATAGGCCGCTTCCTTGGCCCCTCATCCACCGTACCGGAAGCTCACCATTTTAATCGCACCAAGGCTGGTCAAGACCTCGGTCGACCTTGCTACGCGAGACGTCCTCCATTGACTCTCCGTCTCAGCAGTTGCAACTTTATCAGATAGGTCTCCACGACCTTAATCACAAGATGGTCAAAATGCTTTCTCAGCATTCTTGACATAAAATAGTCCTTTATAAACAGCATTTACAAACAGTCACAAAATATAGTTTCTATATTAACTCTCATTTTTTCACATTATCCCTCATCAATCCACATTACTTATTCCACATTCCATTTATATGTGTACTCATCCCATCTCATCATTTTCCATCTCATCACTTCAGATTCCTTCACATCACATATCATATATTCACATCCATATATATATCCACATTCACATCCATACATCCACATCTATATCCATGTATCTATATTCACATCCACATCTACATGCACATTCATGCATCCTCATCCATACATCCAAATTTACATGCACATTCACATCCATACATCCACATCTATATGCGTACATTCACATCTACATGCATACATCCACATCCCATCCATGCATCTACATCCACATCCTCATTTACATCCATACACCCACATTCACACTCACATCTACATGCATACATCCATACACACACATCCACATTTACATCCATGCATCCACATCCACATCCTCATTCACATCCATACATCCTCATTCACATCCACATCCACATCCTCATTCACATCCATACATCCACATTCATGCATCCACATCTACATGCATACATCCATACATATCCATCCACATTCACATCCATATTCTCACCCTATCACAACCCATATATATCTTATCCCATCACATACACTTCTTTCCTCATCCCATACACATCCTATCACTTCTTAACTCATCTTATCACATCCTAACTCATCTCATATGCATCTTATCACATCTTATCACTTCCCATATCTTTTATGCATACCTCTATGCATGAAATTCAATTATGCTAAAAGTAACACTTTTATAATAAAATAATTATCTCTTATGCATACCTCTATGCATGAAATTCAATTATGCTAAAAGTAACACTTTTATAATAAAATATTCATCCCTTATGCATACCTCTATGCATGGAATTCAATTATGCTAAAAGTAACTCTTTTATAATAAAATATTCATCTCTTATGCATACCTCTATGCATGAATTTCAATTATGCTAAAAGTAACTCTTTTATAATAAAATAATCATCTTCTATGCATATCTCTATGCATGAATTTCAATTATGCTAAAAGTAACTCTTTTATAATAAAATAATCATCTTCTATGCATACCTCTATGCATGAAAATCAATTATGCATATAAAAATCAATTTCTCTAGGATTACAATGAATATCTTTCAATTAATCTAGGATGATAATTCCTAGAATATGGTAGGAAATCCTCTTTTCATGCTTTGAAGGAAATTATTTTATGCATAATTTTTATAAAAATTTTACCATAGCTCCGCTGCTATGACTGATAAATCTCAATTTTTCTAAGGGATAAAACTTATCATTAAGGAAATAATTAGAATGATCCCCAATTGGATCATTAATCCATAATGGATTGAATCATCAATATTCATGAAATACATAAACTAAAAGCATAGGGAAAGCCCTTAGTTTGGTCTTAAGCATAGATTAATCTTAGATTAAGAAAAAATTTATGAAAAGCTTTATTTGGATTGAGAAATAGTCATGAGTATGACCATTTCTTGAGTGAGAGAGAGAAAAAGCCATTAGAATTAAACATAAATGGAAATTTATGTAATTCTTTACTATCATTAATCAATTAACTTCAATAGCATTCAAAAACCATACCAATTAAGCTTCTCAAGCTTGAGAGGGGTTGAGAAGAGATAAAACATTGAGAAATTATAGAAAAGAGCAAAATTCACTATACTTACCTTACAAATTGCTTGATTCTTTGTTCACGGTAGAGGCCCCCAACCAATCAATTGGTTTAGTATGTTGATGGAGCCACCAATGGGGATTGAAGAAAGAGAGAAGTGTCAAAAACTAGTGAATTATTAAAGAATTCACAGTTCTTGGCTTAGGTGGAGTAGAGTAACAATGTGTAAACACTATATTTTTTTTAACAAGGGGAGGCTTCTATTTATAGGAAAAATTGAGCTCCTAACCAAACAAACTGATTCTAGAATTTTCCAAGTCAGTTTGGTTTAATTTGGACTAGATTTGGACCTAGTTTGGTTACTTTTTGATTCGGTTTGGTTCCATTTTGATTTGGTTTGGTTCAAGAGAGAGGAGAGATAAGAATATCTCATTATTTTTGAGTTTAAAACTCATTCAAGCATGTGAAATATGCACCTCCTTTAAAGAACTCCCCTTCCTTACATATGTGTCAAAATGGAATGATTATACCCAAAATATCTCATATTTTTAATATTGCTCATAGTTTTTTACTAATAAACCTTGTACATTTTCAACTCTTCATCTTATGTGAGCATTTACTCATTTTTGGATACTCAATTTATCTCATTTTTTTGATATTACTCATAGTTTTTTACTAATAAACCTTGTACATTTTCAACTCTTCATTTTATGTGAGCATTTACTCATTTTTGGATACTCAATTTATCTCATTTTTTTGATATTACTCATAGTTTTTTTACTAATAAACCTTGTACATATTCAACTCTTCATCTTATGTGAGCATTTACTCATTTTTGGGTATCATCTTTTACAAATTGGATTTATCTCCTCCCTACACATGGATTGATGCTATTGGCCCATAGGAACCTTAATTGGATCATAATCCAAAGATTTCTAAAAATCTAGACCCTTAGACTAAGGTTCTTTATACCTATTTCCAATTAATTCTAATTGCACATTGGAAAGTTCTTTTTGAATTTTTGATTCAGGGGAACTTATTTTAATAAGATGAGATAATTTTCTATCCAAAAATATTAAAAATCTGAATATTCTCTCTCTAGAATATTTTCTCTCTCTAGGTTAAAACAGGCAGAAACAAGATCTCTTATATTTCAGAAAAGGGAATTGATTACAGGGAAATATGCTAGACATCAAAAGGGGGTTGGGGAGGAATCTTACATTCTACCCCACTTTAAAAAAACGCGAGATGTCCTCATCTCGCAACTTGGGATAATTTCGCAACATCAACTTACAAATATCCTTTCTTCCAAGGGAAAAGGACAAGGTCATGTAATCATTTGTACAACAATTTGATGGTGAAACCACATTCTTTGATTACCAAGTCTTTCCTTTTTTCATCCTCTTAAAATCCCACTGCCATAGATGTCATATACTCAAACTTTCTAGAGATGAAATGTTCCACCCTTGTCAACCTATTCACAGACACACATGACCTATCACAATGTTTCTTTGTGTATGGAAGACCCATAGTGAAATCCATAGAAATACGAATCCACTTCCCTTCGAGAGTAGGCAAGTTGAAGTAGCCCACGGACTTATGTATTAGGTTCTTAATAAGTTTAGAAGGCATACATCTTGTGATGAGAGAAAAGCATGGAAGTCCTTCCATATCCCTTTCTAATAGAAGCCCTTTTCCTTATCCTATCAACGGTCCTGAATACTCTTGATTGCCACACCGTTGGTGAAGGCAACGGTCTTGAATATTCCTGACTGCCCCACACCATTGGTGAAGAATGTATTTGTTCGATCAACCTTTGCTTGTAACTTTTGATGTAGGCACCACGTAGACTTTTTTTTTGTAAATGACTTGCTTGAGGCCTAGACATGATGGTATTTACCTTATAATTCCAAGGGCCGTGATTACCGTATATACTGAGAGTATAACTGTAGCTCTTTACTGACAGTATATACGAGTAAATCTAAGACTTGAAGTTATAAGTGTTAATACTATACAGATGATGATTTCGAATGTGGTTGATATGATTTTTAATTTTGTTTGAGAATTGATGAATTGATTTGGATTTTGATTGAAAATTCTGATTGAAAAATGATGATTTCTGAAATTTAGTTGAAATATAACGAAACCACAATGAGGATGAATGGGACGAGTCCCTGTGATGATATTCATATAACTGGAATGATGATAATGAATTCAGCAAATCACTATGAGATTAGTGAATTGTGTTGTCAGATTACTACTGTTAACACTTGACCGGCAGACCAAGTTAAGGGATGACAAATTGAGAACTTACTTGACTGAAATTTTCGTGGAGGAATGTTCAGGGGAATTTTTCAGTCTAATGGACCATTATCGTGTTAAAGATATGAATGTTATGATCCAAATGAATTATATTTAATGATGAGTTCTATTCAAGGGATAATTACCCCCGTATTCTGTTGGGTTGACCAGAATATAAGGAACCTCAGAATAATTTGGATCTTAAGAAAAAGAGTTGTCCTCTACTTGGCGAGATGAGGACATTTCGCACTTTTCAAGTAGGGTAGAATGTAAGATTCTTCCCCCAGCCTTCGAGGTATACAAGAGTAAGAATCTCTCTTTTTGATCTTATAATTATTCCCTCTCTAAAATAAAAGAAAGATTCTGTTTAAAAAGAAAGGAAGACCCTTTCCCTAGAATACTTCTCAGGAGTCACGCCTGTTTTAAGGATTCAGAACAATGAGTTCAGAAGTGAAAATCGGTGTTTTGGATACCAAGGTTTTGGTTTTCATTCGAGTACGGCCCAAAAGAAGTTCTTTATCTCTTGGGGAGTATAAAAAGTTATCCCCCAGATATTGTGAGCCTTATATCTGAATTCAATGAAAGTAGGTGACTTAGCCTACAAGCTTCTTTTACTTCCTCATCTCAAAGTTCTTAATGTATTTCATAGAAATAGGTGCCAAATCCAAATGATGGAAAGACGGTAAAACTTCAGTGACAAGATACCGTTGGCTTCTAAGTTACGCTAGCTCCTTCCTTTATATAAGTCGTTACTTTTACCTATCGCTCACAGTAATCTTACTTCCATCGATCTCCCTTCTTCTTAATCTCCTTCATGGCTTGGCAACAGGAATTAGTTTTATCCATGATGATTTCTCACCTTCAAGACGCAAGTGAGTCTCTGAAGAAGGATTTTATAGAACAATATGAACACTCACTTTTTCCTCACCTAGGAACTTCTGTAGCTCAGACCAAATGGCGGACCTATCAAGACATAACTAGGGTAACACCCTGGGGTCAGCAGCACTTTCGTAACAATGTCCACTTGGCCATGGTTATTGAAGCCTTAGGTTTGGGTCCCCGATACTACTGCGTCATGAGATCAAGGCATCTTGGTTTTTCTGAGCGGGTCTTCTTACTGGCGTGTTTTCTTCCTCATCAAAAGATATGCCTTTACCCCGTTTTTGGCTTGCCTCTCAGAGGTCCTTTTGTTAGATCGCCTCATACCACTGAGATAGGTGCGGCAATAACCAATAGAATTATTCCCATAGATGAGTTACCTTATACGTGCGCAGCTTGTGAGTGCTGCTTTTGTGATCATATGATGGACGGGCTTATGGAAGTGTAAAGAGTTCTTCTATCTTTACTGTATATGTTCCAAGAATGAATAAAGTTTAAATCTTGTTCTTATCTTGATTCTTACTCTCTTTGAGACTTTTCTTGGTGGTTAATCTTTATTCGTGAATCTTGCGAAATTATCCCAAGTTGCGAGATGAGGACATCTCGTGTTTTTTTAAAGTGGGGTAGAATGTAAGATTCCTCCCCAACCCCCTTTTGATGTCCAGCATATTTCCCTGTAATCAATTCCCTTTTCTGAAATATAAGAGATCTTGTTTCTACCTGTTTTAACCTAGAGAGAGAAAATATTCTAGAGAGAGAATATTCAGATTTCTAATATTTTTGGATAGAAAATTATCTCATCTTATTAAAATAAGTTCCCCTGAATCAAAAATTCAAAAAGAACTTTCCAATGTGCAATTAGAATTAATTGGAAATAGGTATAAAGAACCTTAGTCTAAGGGTCTAGATTTTCAGAAATCTTTGGATTATGGTCCAATTAAAGTTCCTATGGGCCAATAGCATCAATCCAGAGTTGAAAATGTACAAGGTTTATTAGTAAAAAACTATGAGCAATATTAAAAATATGAGATATTTTGGGTATAATCATTCCATTTTGACACATATGTAAGGAAGGGGAGTTCTTTAAAGGAGGTGCATGTAACGTTCCTCCCAAGCCATGTATATATATGTCTCTTGTAATATAGATTTCAATAAGGAAAGAGAGTGTACTTAGAGAAGAGTGAGACAATAAGGCTAGAAACATTAGGAATGTGTTAAAATATTAGCTCCAAAAAAATGTTAAAAGAAATAAGAACATAAGAATAGTTTTATTAAGAGATAAGTATCCCCAAAAATAGAATTTCGAATTTAGGTGATAAGAGGTCATATTTAGAGTACTTTTACACATTTAGAGTCCATGCATACTAAAAATGTGGAAAAACAACGCGTTTCTAAAGATGGTGCGTTTGTGGCTATATACAGACGTTTTTGCCTATTCTGTCTACGCTGGCTTGTAGACCAAATGCCTTCCCGTTCTTTTGAGTGGTTACATGACTATATTTTGAGTTTTTATCAGAGAGTTATGGCCGAAACAATTTGCTGTTTCTGTCAGGGTCTCTACACAGAGAAAACTGTGAGAAGGCAGCAGGTAGTCTCAAGGTAATCCTAGAGTTTGAGATGCATATATCCCTTCATTCTTATCTAATATCTCAGAAAATAAGCATAGATTTCTATGGTCTTTCGGAGGAAGAGACCAAAACTCCATAGCTTTTCTTTTAGAGAAAGAATAGTATCCCGTAGCCCTGTAAGAGAAGAAGACTATTTTGCCATAGACCTTAGAAAGAGAGAAGAATCACAGTATGAGTAAGAGGAGATAAAGCTTGGAGATTATTGGATGATTTCAATCAAAAGACAAGGTATTAGAAGACTCTATTCTTATATGTCAAGTTCTAAAGCTCTTGTTAATACGAGCAAAGACAACGATAAATGATAAATTCCTATAAGGTATATACGTATTTTGTTTTTCAATTATATATCATTCTTAGGGGTTGAGGTATGGCCTCGGCTTCTCTATTGTTTGTTACAATGATCTATTTGATTGATTTACCATTTAAAGTTTGTATTCTTTTAAACAACAGCATATGCCTTAATAAAGAATGTCTTATCGCAATCTCAAGTTGAAATGCTAAAATCTTTGTGAAAAAGATTGTTTTCTTAAAGAAGGTGACATGGATCCTAGTCATATGGTTTAGTGAGTAAATGGATTGTTATCTTGGTTAAATTAAGATACAGGTACAACTTCTCCCTGCCTTGACGCTGCCCCGTTCTTGTGCTTGTGTAGCCGGACGGCGGAGACGTTAGTAAGGCCCGGAGTTGGCCCATGGTATCCCTCATACCATTGGGAGAATGAGGTTTGCCGATTGAGGCAAGTGATTGTGATGATGCTGCCTAGTTCTGAGGGCCCAGGCTAGTGCGGTGAATTAGCCCACCCTAGTGCGCAGACATCCCTCTGAGGGGCAGGAGGATCGAGCGATGGAGCCTGAGAGGGCGACAGGCCGGCTTGAGTCCTCGCCAGCGGGCCGACGATGAGGTGTATGGTCCCGTAGGGTTTTGCCCAGCATGTAGAGGCTAGAAGGCCGAATTCTAGATCATCGGCGATATAAAGGAAAAGAATAAGAGAGCCAGTTTGGCTTGTATGAAATCGATTCATGTTTAAACTTTGTTTTTATAAATCTTGTCTTTGGTATAATTGTATTGTAGAAAAAGGCTGTTTTAATAAACCTTGTGAAAAGGGCCTTAATTAAGGAACATGTTTGTTTATGTCAAACAGTGTGGTAGGATTAATTAGAAAACAAATTGACACGTGAGTAGGGTGGAAAGTGGGAGGATGATGGAATGCCCCGACGGCACCATCCTACGGACGGGTGGACCCGATTAGTCGGGTAGCTTTCCAACAGATTAAGTGAAAGCCCTACGCTAGATAAATAGGTTCTCGGGCAACTCTATTCTAGAAGACTAGGCCAGCGGCTGTGCCTTGCATGGATGAGGAAAAAAGCGTTGCCTCTAGAAATCAAGTCTTGTAGTTGTCCAATTAATGTGATCAATTACCCTATGGGTGATTTGATTTTAGAAGACCACGCTCCCCCTGCGGGATAGAACTAGGTCTTACCTATGAATCGTATCCTTGAATCTCTGTATGGTCAAGGTGTCGATGAGTAGGAAATTTTCTCTAAGATAAGACTTAGTGAACTATCTTAAGTGTTTCCCCTATTTGTGGAAGGAGGGAACCTTACAAGTGGTATCAGAGCCGATCTTAGTTCCTAGGATTTGTTTTTCAAAGGTTAACCGTCAAGGGATTAAAACAAGTGATTGTTTATCATATGAGGACGAATCAATCATCTCTACTGGCCATAGCAGTGATTTGAATATCCTTACATGTTGAGACAATCATCTTATGAAATTGTGCTTGTATCTTGGGGGTGCACACGCAAGATATTTATACAATAAACTTATGAAATAAGATTAGGGAGAAAACCTTTTGTGAGAAAAAAACATAGGGTGATCAAATTAAGGAACTAGTGAGAGACTGAATGTTTCAGGATATATCTCATTAACTTGCATATTATAAATTATTAAGATTATAACTCCATTAAGATTTGAATAGTTAACGTGTGAATGTCATCCATTGGATGCTTTACACTAGGACGATCATCCAAGATCTTGAACCCATCTCACATAAACATGGATCTAACTTCAGATGTGTGATTCTCAGAGGATCATGCTCTTAGATGTGTCAATCCCAAGGCACCAGATGTGTAATTCTCAAAAAAATGAAGATCTCAGATATATTAATCTAGAGTGCCTCTTTGGATGTGGCACTATGATAAGTATTTGATAGTTTTGAACTTTTCATGGATACAATGAAAAAAGCAAGTTCACCCTTGCTCGTCATTTAAAAATCGTAAGAAATGCCGAATTAGTTAGAAGCATTGTTGTCAATCTAACCACTAGATCTAGAATCAGTTATATGAGATGCCATGAAATTACACCTTCGTGAAAGGTTTTGTCCTCTAGGATTTCAAGAGGATAAAATGAATGAATTTTTGGAGCTAACCCAAGAAAGGAAGACCCTAAAAGAATACCACCAAACTTTTGTTAAAATTCTTCGATTAGCTCCAGAGATGGATGAGGTAACTCTTCTCCATCGATTCATTTGGAAGCTTAATCTACCTTTGAATAACCTCATCAAGAATGTAAAACCATCCTCTATTTCAGAAGCCATAACTATAGCGAGAGACTGTGATAAAGTTTTTTTTATTATAGAAAGTGTCAAGAAAGACATGAGTCCTTCCATGTTAATCAAGAAGAGGTCTCCTAATTCAAGAGGAACGTCAAGCCCACCCTTGGCTACAAGGAATCATGAGCTAGAGTAAAAATTAGGCCAAGAAATAAGGATAGCAGGGTTAAAGATAACTGAATTCAATAAGTATTTCTATGAGTAAATAGAAGAGGATTGGTGCAAGATTCATGTGAAGTAATGTGCATGATGAATAGAGGTATTCAACAAGACGATACTAAGATTATGAAATTGCTATCATAGGTTAGATTGCATAAAGGATTGATTCCCTTACGTTTCTCCATGACAATTTATTAAGTACCGTATTACATGGGGGTATAAAATAAGAAATTCAAAGGTTCATAGCATTTGAGAGGTATATGGATGCATGAACTTAGGATAATAAGACCAATTAACATAGAACTTTTAGAGGCACAACAAAACGAGCCAAGCACATGAAATAAAGGACTCTTTAAGAACAATGTTTAGATAAAAGAAGATTTTTACCTAGTGGGGACACCACTTTGAAAGAGATAGGAGGATTTACTTAGATACTACCCTAGCTCGCGAGATGAGGACATCTCGAATCTTTTAAGTGGGGGAGATTGTAACGTCCCTCCCAAGCCATGTATGTATGTGTCTCTTGTAATATAGATTTCAATAAGGAAAGAGAGTGTACTTAGAGAAGAGTGAGACAATAAGGCTAGAAACATTAGGAAAGTGTTAAAATAAAAATATTAGCTCCAAAAAAATGTTAAAAGAAATAAGAACATAAGTAGTTTTATTAAGAGATAAGTATCCCCAAAAATAGAATTTCGAATTTAGGTGATAAGAGGTCATATTTAGAGTACTTTTACACATTTAAAGTCCATGCATACTAAAAATGTGAAAAAACAACGCGTTTCTAAAGATGGTGCGTTTGTAGCTATATACAGATGTTTTTGCCTATTCTGCCCGCGCTGGCTTGTAGACCAGATGCCTTCCCGTTCTTTTGAGTGGCTACATGATTATATTCTGAGTTTTTATCAGAGAGTTATGGCCAAAACAATTTGCTGTTTCTGTCAGGGTCTCTACACAAAGAAAACTGTGAGAAGGCAGCAATTAGTCTCAAGGTAATCTTAGAGTTTGAGATGCATATATCCCTTCATTCTTATCTAATATCTCAGAAAATAAGCATAGATTTCTATGGTCTTTCGGAGGAAGAGACCAAAACTCCATAGCTTTTCTTTTAGAGAAAGAATAGTATCCCGTAGCCCTGTAAGAGAAGAAGGCTATTTTGCCAGCGGCCGACGATGAGGTGTATGGTCTCGTAAGGTTTTGCCCAGCATGTAGAGGCTCGAAGGCCGAATTCTAGATCATCGGCGATATAAAGGAAAAGAATAAGAGAGCCAGTTTGGCTTGTATGAAATTGATTCATGTTTAAACTTTGTTTTTATAAATCTTGTCTTTGGTATAATTGTATTGTAGAAAAAGGTTGTTTTAATAAACCTTGTGAAAAGGGCCTTAATTAAGGAACATGTTTGTTTATGTCAAACAGTGTGGTAGGATTAATTAGAAAACAAATTGACACGTGAGTAGGGTGGAAAGTGGGAGGATGGAATGCCCCGACGGCACCATCCTACGGACGGGTGGACCCGATTAGTCGGTAGCTTTCCAACAGATTAAGTGAAAGCCCTACGCTAGATAAATAGGTTCTTGGACAACTCTATTCTAGAAGACTAGGCCAGCGGCTGTGCCTTGCATGGATGAGGAAAAAAGCGTTGCCTCTAGAAATCAAGTCTTGTAGTTGCCCTGTTAATGTGATCAATTACCCTATGGGTGATTTGATTTTAGAAGACCACGCTCCCCCTGTGGGATAGAACTAGGTCTTACCTATGAATCGTATCCTTGAATCTCTGTATGGTCAAGGTGTCGATGAGTAGGAAATTTTCTCTAAGATAAGACTTAGTGAACTATCTTAAGTGTTTCCCCTATTTGTGGAAGGGGGGAACCTTACAAGTGGTATCAGAGCCGATCTTAGTTCCTAGGATTTGTTTTTCAAAGGTTAACCGTCAAGGGATTAAAACAAGTGATTGTTTATCATATGAGGACGAATCAATCATCTCTACTGGCCATAGCAGTGATTTGAATATCCTTACATGTTGAGACAATCATCTTATGAAATTGTGCTTGTATCTTGGGGGTGCACACGCAAGATATTTATACAATAAACTTATGAAATAAGATTAGGGAGAAAACCTTTTGTGAGAAAAAAACATAGGGTGATCAAATTAAGGAACTAGTGAGAGACTGAATGTTTCAGGATATATCTCATTAACTTGCATATTATAAATTATTAAGATTATAACTCCATTAAGATTTGAATAGTTAACGTGTGAATGTCATCCATTGGATGCTTTACACTAGGACGATCATCCAAGATCTTGAACCCATCTCACATAAATATGGATCTAACTTCAGATGTGTGATTCTCAGAGGATCATGCTCTTAGATGTGTCAATCCCAAGGCACCAGATGTGTAATTCTCAAAAAAATGAAGATCTCAGATATATTAATCTAGAGTGCCTCTTTGGATGTGGCACTATGATAAGTATTTGATAGTTTTGAACTTTTCATGGATACAATGAAAAAAGCAAGTTCACCCTTGCTCGTCAAAATCGTAAGAAATGCCGAATTAGTTAGAAGCATTGTTGTCAATCTAACCACTAGATCTAGAATCAGTTATATGAGATGCCATGAAATTACACCTTCGTGAAAGGTTTTGTCCTCTAGGATTTCAAGAGGATAAAATGAATGAATTTTTGGAGCTAACCCAAGCTCAGGGGGGTCACTATATGTAGAATACCCCTATCGCGTGCGTTCAAGGCCTATATTTTAAATCCCTTATCTGTGAATTTTTTTATCTATATAATATCCCCTTTTCTTTATGAATATGTAATTTTTTAAAAAAAAAATTTAAATCACATCCTTATGTAAATATATTTCTGTAAGTTTCATAAATTAAAAATATGCTTCTATTGAACGCACGTGATATTCACATTTTTTTTGTGAGTGACCCCCCCGAGAACCCAAGAAAGGAAGACCCTAAAAGAATACCACCAAACTTTTGTTAAAATTCTTCGATTAGCTCCAGAGATGGATGAGGTAACTCTTCTCCATCGATTCATTTGGAAGCTTAATCTACCTTTGAATAACCTCATCAAGAATGTAAAACCATCCTCTATTTCAGAAGCCATAACTATAGCGAGAGACTGTGATAAAGTTTTTTTTATTATAGAAAGTGTCAAGAAAGACATGAGTCCTTCCATGTTAATCAAGAAGAGGTCTCCTAATTCAAGAGGAACGTCAAGCCCACCCTTGGCTACAAGGAATCATGAGCTAGAGCAAAAATTAGGCCAAGAAATAAGGATAGCAGGGTTAAAGATAACTGAATTCAATAAGTATTTCTATGAGTAAATAGAAGAGGATTGGTGCAAGATTCATGTGAAGTAATGTGCATGATGAATAGAGGTATTCAACAAGACGATACTAAGATTATGAAATTGCTATCATAGGTTAGATTGCATAAAGGATTGATTCCCTTACGTTTCTCCATGACAATTTGTTAAGTACCGTATTACATGGGGGTATAAAATAAGAAATTCAAAGGTTCATGGCATTTGAGAGGTATATGGATGCATGAACTTAGGATAATAAGACCAATTAACATAGAACTTTTAGAGGCACAACAAAACGAGCCAAGCACATGAAATAAAGGACTCTTTAAGAACAATGTTTAGATAAAAGAAGATTTTTACCTAGTGGGGACACCACTTTGAAAGAGATAGGAGGATTTACCTAGATACTACCCTAGCTCGCGAGATGAGGACATCTCGAATCTTTTAAGTGGGGGAGATTATAACGTCCCTCCCAAGCCATGTATGTATGTGTCTCTTATAATATAGATTTCAATAAGGAAAGAGAGTGTACTTAGAGAAGAGTGAGACAATAAGGCTAGAAACATTAGGAAAGTGTTAAAATAAAAATATTAGCTCCAAAAAAATGTTAAAAGAAATAAGAACATAAGAATAGTTTTATTAAGAGATAAGTATCCCCAAAAATAAAATTTCGAATTTAGGTGATAAGAGGTCATATTTAGAGTACTTTTACACATTTAGAGTCCATGCATACTAAAAATGTGAAAAAACAACGCGTTTCTAAAGATGGTGCGTTTGTGGCTATATACAGACGTTTTTACCTATTCTGCCTACGCTCGCTTGTAGACCAGATGCCTTCCCGTTCTTTTGAGTGGTTACATGACTATATTCTGAGTTTTTATCAGAGAGTTATGGCCGAAACAATTTGCTGTTTCTGTCAGGGTCTCTACACAAAGAAAACTGTGAGAAGGCAGCAATTAGTCTCAAGATAATCCTAGAGTTTGAGATGCATATATCCCTTCATTCTTATCTAATATCTCAGAAAATAAGCATAGATTTCTATGGTCTTTCGGAGGAAGAGACCAAAACTCCATAGCTTTTCTTTTAGAGAAAGAATAGTATCCCGTAGCCCTGTAAGAGAAGAAGGCTATTTTGCCATAGACCTTAGAAAGAGAGAAGAATCATAGTATGAGTAAGAGGAGATAAAGCTTGGAGATTATTGGATGATTTCAATCAAAAGACAAGGTATTAGAAGACTCTATTCTCATATGTCAAGTTCTAAAGCTCTTGTTAATACGAGCAAAGACAACGATAAACGATAAATTTCTATAAGGTATATACGTATTTTGTTTTTCAATTATATATCATTCTTAGGGGTTGAGGTATGGCCCCGGCTTCTCTATTGTTTGTTACAGTGATCTATTTGATTGATTTACCATTTAAAGTTTGTATTCTTTTAAACAACAGCATATGCCTTAATAAAGAATGTCTTATCGCAATCTCAAGTTGAAATGCTAAAATCTTTGTGAAAAAGATTGTTTTCTTAAAGAAGGTGACATGGATCCTAGTCATATGGTTTAGTGAGTAAATGGATTGTTATCTTGGTTAAATTAAGGTACAGGTACAACTTCTCCCTGCCTTGACGCTGCCCCGTTCTTGTGCTTGTGTAGCCGGACGGCGGAGACGTTAGTAAGGCCCGGAGTTAGCCCATGGTATCCCTCATACCATTGGGAGAATGAGGTTTGCCGATTGAGGCAAGTGATTGTGATGATGCTGCCTAGTTCTGAGGGCCCAGGCTAGTGCGGTGAATTAGCCCACCCTAGTGCGCAGACATCCCTCTGAGGGGCGGGAGGATCGAGCGATGGAGCCTGAGAGGGCGACAGGCCGGCTTGAGTCCTCGCCAGCAGGCCGACGATGAGGTGTATGGTCCCGTAGGGTTTTGCCCAGCATGTAGAGGCTAGAAGGCCGAATTCTAGATCATCGGCGATATAAAGGAAAAGAATAAGAGAGCCAGTTTGGCTTGTATGAAATCGATTCATGTTTAAACTTTGTTTTTATAAATCTTGTCTTTGGTATAATTGTATTGTAGAAAAAGGCTATTTTAATAAACCTTGTGAAAAGGGCCTTAATTAAGGAACATGTTTGTTTATGTCAAACAGTGTGGTAGGATTAATTAGAAAACAAATTGACACGTGAGTAGGGTGGAAAGTGGGAGGATGATGGAATGCCCCGACGGCACCATCCTACGGACGGGTGGACCCGATTAGTCGGGTAGCTTTCCAACAGATTAAGTGAAAGCCCTACGCTAGATAAATAGGTTCTCGGGCAACTCTATTCTAGAAGACTAGGCCAGCGGCTGTGCCTTGCATGGATGAGGAAAAAAGCGTTGCCTCTAGAAATCAAGTCTTGTAGTTGTCCAATTAATGTGATCAATTACCCTATGGGTGATTTGATTTTAGAAGACCACGCTCCCCCTGCGGGATAGAACTAGGTCTTACCTATGAATCGTATCCTTGAATCTCTGTATGGTCAAGGTGTCGATGAGTAGGAAATTTTCTCTAAGATAAGACTTAGTGAACTATCTTAAGTGTTTCTCCTATTTGTGGAAGGGGGGAACCTTACAGTGCATATTTCACATGCTTGAATGAGTTTTAAACTCAAAAATAATGAGATATTCTTATCTCTCCTCTCTCTTGAACCAAACCAAATCAAAATGGAACCAAACCGAATCAAAAAGTAACCAAACTAGGTCCAAATCTAGTCCGAATTAAGCCAAATTGACTTGAAAAATTCTAGAATCAGTTTGTTTGGTTAGGAGCTCAATTTTTCCTATAAATAGAAGCCTCCTCTTGTTAAAAAAAATATATTGTTTACACATTGTTACTCTACTCCACATTGTTTACACATTGTGAATTCTTTAATAATTCACTAGTTTTTGACACTTCTCTCTTTCTTCAATCCCCATTGGTGGCTCCATCAACATACTAAACCAATTGATTGGTTGGGGGCCTCTACCGTGAACAAAGAATCAAGCAATTTGTAAGGTAAGTATAGTGAATTTTGCTCTTTTCTATAATTTCTCAATGTTTTATCTCTTCTCAACCCCTCTCAAGCTTGAGAAGCTTAATTGGTATGGTTTTTGAATGCTATTGAAGTTAATTGATTAATGATAGTAAAGAATTACATAAATTTTTATTTATGTTTAATTCTAATGGCTTTTTCTCTCTCTCACTCAAGAAATGGTCATACTCATGACCATTTCTCAATCCAAATAAAGCTTTTCATAAAGTTTTTTCTTAATCCGAGATCAATCTATGCTTAAGACCAAATTAAGGGCTTTCCCTATGCTTTTAGTTTATGTATTTCATGAATATTGATGATTCAATCCATTATGGATTAATGATCCAATTGGGGATCATTCTAATTATTTCCTTAATGATAAGTTTTATCCCTTAAAAAAATTGAGATTTATTAGTCATAGCAGCGGAGCTATGGCAAAATTTTTATAAAAATTACGCATAAAATAATTTCCTTCAAAGCATGAAAAGAGGATTTTCTACCATATTCTAGGAATTATCATCCTAGATTAATTGAAAGATATTCATTGTAATCCTAGAGAAATTGATTTTTATATGCATAATTGATTTTCATGCATAGAGGTATGCATAGAAGATTATTATTTTATTATAAAAGAGTTACTTTTAGCATAATTGAAATTCATGCATAGAGATATGCATAGAAGATGATTATTTTATTATAAAAGAGTTACTTTTAGCATAATTGAAATTCATGCATAGAGGTATGCATAAGAGATGAATATTTTATTATAAAAGAGTTACTTTTAGCATAATTGAATTCCATGCATAGAGGTATGCATAAGGGATGAATATTTTATTATAAAAGTGTTACTTTTAGCATAATTGAATTTCATGCAGAGGTATGCATAAGAGATAATTATTTTATTATAAAAGTGTTACTTTTAGCATAATTGAATTTCATGCATAGAGGTATGCATAAAAGATATGGGAAGTGATAAGATGTGATAAGATGCATATGAGATGAGTTAGGATGTGATAAGATGAGTTAAGAAGTGATAGGATGTGTATGGGATGAGGAAAGAAGTGTATGTGATGGGATAAGATGTATATGGGTTGTGATAGGGTGAGAATATGGATGTGAATGTGGATGGGTATGTATGGATGTATGCATGTAGATGTGGATGCATGAATGTGGATGTATGGATGTGAATGAGGATGTGGATGTGGATGCATGGATGTAAATGTGGATGTGTGTGTATACATGTATGCATGTAGATGTGAGTGTGAATGTGGGTGTATGGAGATGTGGATGTAGATGCATGGATGGGATGTGGATGTATGCATGTAGATGTGAATGTAAGCATATAGATGTGGATGTATGGATGTGAATGTGCATGTAGATGTAGATGTATGGATGAGGATGCATGAATGTGCATGTAGATGTGGATGTGAATATAGATACATGGATGTAGATGTGGATGTATGGATGTGAATGTGGATATGGATGTGGATATGTATATGGATGTGGATATATATATGGATGTGAATATATGATATGTGATGTGAAGGAATCTGAAGTGATGAGATGGAAAATGGTGAGATGGGATGAGTACACATATAAATGGAATGTGGAATAAGTAATGTGGATTGATGAGGGATAATGTGGAAAAATGATAGTTAATATAGAAACTGTATTTTGTGACTGTTTGTAAATGCTGTTTGTAAAGGATTGTTTTATGTTAAGAATGCTGGGAAAGCATTTTGACCATCTTGTGATTAAGGTCGTGGAGACCTATCTGATAAAGTTGCAACTGCTGACGGAGAGTCAATGGAGGATGTCTCGCGTAGCAAGGTCAGCCGAGGTCTTGACTAGTCTCGGTGCGATTAAAATGGTGAGCTTCTGGTATGGTGGATGAGGGGCCAAGGAAGCGGCCTATGAGTGAAGCGCTAGGTCACCTATGAAGGATCCTAGAGGGTGCTGACCATACGGTGCTCGGGCTCTGGGTCGCCCACAGGATACCCACGCATGCATCGAGGAAGATATTGGAACAAGGAGTAAGAGTTGTTTTCTGAAACCGGGCATGGATTTGGTTGACTGACCTTGCTGGTCCTCAACAGATGAGTCCATGGCTCTTTATATGGATCTGTTGGTTGATCTTGCTGATCTTCAACGAGAGTCCATCTTGATAAGTGATTATATTGCCGAGTATTATGGGCTAAGAACTATTGAAACGGCCCCTGGATAGGTGGTGAGTGTTCTAGTTGCCAATGATGCCATAGATACTCTGATGAAGGAATGATGGGAAATTAAGAATCAACCGGATAACTTGGAAGATGGTGATCAGTGATACTATGATTTTATTAAAGGATTGTTTTAAAACTGGTTGAATCTGTGAAAAGGCAATTTCATATTGGTGGGTGTGTAAGTGGTGTGACTAGTTTTATTTTTGCATGAACTTCCGGCTAGGGGGCCTTGGAACTCTTTTCCTTGGTACCCGGGACAAAACCTAACCAAATTCCTAATTGGATCCCATCACTATAGTGGTGGGCGGTTGGCTAACCCATGGGATCGGATGGGGTTAGGCTGGATTGATGGATCCGTAAATCGAGACTCAACTTTTGTTATTACGATAGATAAAGTAAATCTCGGACAGTAATTGTTCTAAGGATAGGAATCAACGGCTGTGCCTCTTGAATGGCGAAAAAAGCGTTGATCCCAATGATCCAAGTGCAAGTTTCTTCCTTGATCTGATCAAGTATCTTGAAGATGCAATTGGATCAGCTTGATCAGAAATGATCTTGACTACGTTAGAGTAAAAAGTTTTCCTGGTGGAATCACCCGTGCTTTCCGGTAAAGGAAGTTTTTTCGGATTCGGTTTTGGAACAACCGACGGATTAGTCTCTTATCCGGATATCCGTGGGTGAGGCCCCGAATGTGGGACCCCTGTCCCGCGTGAGAAGTGCTACTTCCACTACTAGTACCCCAAAACTGTTGCTCGGTGGGATCAGGGATCTTACAGTTGAAGTCTTACTTAGGGTGTCATGGTAGACTTTCCATGTTTGGGTGGACAACTAGTACTCTATGAGTGATAAGTATACTCCATGTATAATGAGTGCATTTTCGCAACCACGGATGTATACTTGACCTTTGTAGAGATGAAATGTGCCACCACAAGCCACATATAAGCTATCTCAAACTTTTTTTGTGTGTGGAAGAACCATAGTGAGATCCATAGAAATATGGATCCACTTCCCCATCGAAAATTATTAAGGCAAGTTGAAGAAACCCATAGAAATATGGATCCACTTCCCCATCGAAAATTGTTAAGGCAAGTTGAAGAAACCCACTGGGCTTACCTTATCAGGTTGAAAAGGCATACATCTTGTGTGACAAGAGCATGTATGTCCTTCCACATCCCTTTCCTCTATAAGCTCTCTCTTATCTTATCAAAGGACTTGAATATTCCCAATTGCCCCACCATTGATGAAGAATGCATTTTTTATGTAGGTACCACATGTAGACTCTATCTTTGTAGTAAAAAATGAGACCATTATGGGAACCATGTTGTAATTTTTGACATAGGCACCATGTAGACTCTATCTTTGTAGTAAAAATGAGACCATTATGTAGCCAAAAAACGAGGCAACTCTTTATGAGAACCATGTCATAATTTCAGCACCATTTGTGACACCCCCTTATTTAAGAGATCTTCCTTTTGAAATTCCATGACCCAATGTTTGTATACTTTAGGTATAGCTGATAGAGCATCAGCCACTACATTATCCTTGCCCTTTATATAGCTCATCTCAAAATCATAATTTTGCGAGGTTTCTTCTTTGCATAGGAGATAGATTCAGTTGGGAGAGGAATTATCACTTCTCACATAAAAATGACTACCATAAATGTAATGATGTCACTTCTTGAGATGACAACACGAAAGATAGCGGTCATCTCTTGATCATACACATGCAGATACATCTCTTTTTGTTTGTAGATTCTTTGGAATTTAAAACATATCATGAAACTCATCAAATAGTTCAGCCATGCCCTCATGCATTTGTTTCTTGTTCTCAACCATATCATACCATCCTCTCTGCTAGGCTATAAAACAAATACATAGCCCATTTGCTTCGGTTCCCTTGAGTATTTGTAGCTCCTAAAAAACATTTAATCTCCTTCTTGAAGCTCCAAAGGTGGAGTCCTATGGGCTTCGACATAATTCTTGATTCTCACTGCATTGTTAGAGAAGAGCATGCACTACCTCACTTCCTCTTTCTCATTTGGATTCACTCCTTCTTACTTGATAACTATCATAGGTGCATTCACTTTCTAACCATACACGATGCCTCAAAAAGTGGCGTGCCAATACTCTCATGATGATGAGCAGTACTATTAATAGTAGGAAAACTTGAGTAAAGCTGAGCGTTCTTCCCACACACTTTGAGCATGATGGAAATGCTATCTCAAACTAAGTTTTCCTCCACTTATTCATGCCCTCTGTTTGACCTTTGATCTCAGGATGGTAGCGATGCTTTGGCATCAACTTGGTTTGCATGATCTCAAACAAATTGTTTGCAAAATGAACTCATCATGCATTTGGCATTCTTGATCCCTTACAATATGTTGTGGTACACCATGTAACTTCAAGGTAGGATCCCGAAATTGCCTCGCAAAAATGATAGATGTCGTATCCTTGACCTTTGTAGAGATGAAATGTGCCACACCCTTGTTAACCTATCCACCACAACATGTAAGCTATCACAACCTTTCTTTGTGTGTGTGGAAGACCCATAGTGAAATCCATAGAAATACGAATCCACTGCATACATACATCTTGTGAGACAGAAGCATGTAAGTTTCTCACGTTCCTCTCAATTAGAAGCTCTTATCTTATCAAAGGTCTTGAAATTTCCAATTGCCCCACCGTTGTGCTGAAGAATGCATTTCTCAGATCAGCCCTTTGCTTGTAATTTTTGATGATGCCTATAGGCACCATGTAGACTCTATAGATCTTTGTAGCCAGAAGCGAGGCAACTCTTTTCTAAGAACCGTATTGTAATTCCTACACCATTGGTGGCACCTCCTTATTAAACGGATATTCCTCTTGAACTCCCTTCGAGAGTAGGCAAGTTGAAGTAGCCCATCGGACTTATGTATTGGGTTCTTATTAAGTTAAGAAGGCGTACATCTTGTGATGAGAAAAGCATGGAAGTCCTTCCACATCCCTTTCTAATAGAAGCCCTTTTCCTTATCCTATCAACGGTCCTGAATACTCTTGATTGCCACACCGTTGGTGAAGGCAACGGTCTTGAATATTCTTGATTTCCCTACACCATTGGTGAAGAATGTATTTGTTCGATCGGTCTTTGCTTGTAAATTTTGATGTAGGCACCATGTAGACTCTATCTTTGCACTAAAAATGAGACCATTTCATAGCTAGAAAGAAGGCAACTCTTTATGAGAAACCATATCATAATCTCCGCCCCGCCGCCGCCACATTATTCTTTTGTTAATTATACAGGCGATCTCAAAATCATAATTTTGCAAGGTTGCCAACCACCTTCTTCGCTTAGGAGACGGATTCGGTCAAGACAGAATTACTTCAATGCACGGTACGGTGATCACTTCTCACATAAAAATCACGTCATATCGTAAAGGTAATGATGCCACTTCTTGATGGCATGCAAAATAACTATCATCTCTTGATCATACAAATCTCCTTTTGTTGGTAGAATCTTCAGAATTTAAAGCATATCATGAAACTCATAGTTCAGCCATGCCCTCATGCATTTATTTCTTGTTCTCAACCACCATATCATCCTCTTTGCAATGCTATAAAACAAGCACACAGTCCATTAGCTTTGATTCCTAATCTCCTTCTTGGAGTTCCAAATTCTCCTATGGGCAACGGCGTAATGCTTCATTCTCAGTTGTTGAGATTCCTTTCATGTTTGCCTCGCATTTTTGGAGAAGAGCATTCACTATCTCCACCTCCTCTTTTGCATTTGGATTCACTCCCTTTTGCTCGACAGCTATCATGGGTGTAGTTGTCTTCTAACTATACGCGATGCCTCAAAAGGTGGCATTCACCATCTAAGCATACACAGTGTCTCAAAAGGTGGCGCGGCATGCATTCACCTTTTCTAACTATACACAATGCCTTAGAAAGCGGCATGCCAATACTCTCACAAGATGAGGTACTATTGTAGGAAAAATGGGCTAAAGCCGACCATTTGTCCCACACACTTTTTAAGTGTAAACTTATTCATCGTGATCTCTATTTGACCTTAAATCTCGGGATGGTAGCGATGCTTGGCGGCGGTCGCTTGGTTTGCATGATATCAAACAAAGTAATCTAAAATGAACTCGTGAATTTGACATCCTGGTCACTCCCAATACGTTGTAGTACACCATGTAACCTGAATACATGGACCACCAATGGCCTTGCAACCACGGATGTCGTATAATTGACCTTTGTAGAGATGAAATAAGCCACCACAAGCCACATATAAGCTATCTCAACCTTTCTTTGTGTGTGGAAGACCCATAGTGAGATCCATAGAGATATGAATCCACTTCCCCATCGAAAGTTGTTAAGGCAAGTTGAAGAAACCCACCGGGCTTACCTTATCAGGTTGAAAAGGCATACATCTTGTGTGACAAGAGCATGTAAGTCCTTCCACATCCCTTTCCTCTAGAAGCTCTTTCTTATCTTATCAAAGGACTTTAATATTCCCAATTATGTAGGTACCACATGTAGACTCTATCTTTGTAGTAAAAAATGAGACCATTATGAACCATGTTGTAATTTTGACATAGGCACCATGTAGACTCTATCTTTGTAGTAAAAATGAGACCATTATGTAGCCAAAAAACGAGACAACTCTTTATGAGAACCATGTCGTAATTTCAGCACCATTTGTGACACCCCCTTATTTAAGAGATCTTCCTTTTGAAATTCCATGACCCAATGTTTGTATACTTTAGGTATAGCTGATAGAGCATCAGCCACTACATTATCCTTGCCCTTTATATAGCTTACCTCAAAATCATAATTTTGCGAGGTTTCTTCTTTGCATAGGAGATAGATTCGGTTGGGAGAGGAATTACTTTAACACATAATAATCACTTTTTACATAAAAATGACTACCATAATTGTAATGATGCCACTTCTTGACGGCACGAAAGATAGCGCTCATCTCTTGATCATACACATGCATATACATCTCTTTTTGTTAGTAGATTCTTTGGAATTTAAAACATATCATGAAACTCATCCAATAGTTCAGCCATGCCCTCATGCATTTGTTTCTTGTTCTCAACCATATCATACCATCCTCTTTGCTAGGCTATAAAACAAATACACAGCCCATTTGCTTCGATTCCCTCGAGTATTTTATATGGGCTCCGACATAATTCTTGATTCTCACTTGAGCTCGCTTTCATGTTTGCCTTGCATTGTTGGAGAAGAGCATGCACTACCTCACTTCCTCTTTCTCATTTGGATTCACTCCTTCTTACTTGATAACTATCATAGGTGCATTCACTTTCTAACCATACATGATGCCTCAGAAAGGTGGCATGTCAATACTCTCATGATGATGAGCAGTACTATTAATAGTAGGAAAACTTGAGTAAAGCTGAGCGTTCATCCCACACACTTTGAGCATCATGGAAATGCTATCTCAAACTAAGTTTCCACCCACTTATTCATGCCCTCTGTTTGACCTTTGATCTCAGGATGTTAGCGATGCTGCTTGGCATCAACTTGGTTTGCATGATCTCAAACAAATTGTTTGCAAATTGAACTCATCATGCATTTGGCATTGTTGATCACTTACAATACGTTGTGGTACACCATGTAACTTCAAGGTAGGATCTCGAAATTGCCTTGCAAAAACGATAGATGTCGTATCCTTGACCTTTGTAGAGATGAAATGTGCCACACCCTTGTCAACCTATCCACCACCACAACATGTAAGCTATCGCAACCTTTCCACCACCACAACATATAAGCTATCGCAACCTTTCTTTGTGTGTGTGGAAGACCCATAGTGAAATCCATAGAAATACGAATCCACTGCATACATACATCTTGTGAGACAGAAGCATGTAAGTTCCTCACGTTCCTCTCAATTAGAAGCTCTTATCTTATCAAAGGTCTTGAAATTCCCAATTGCCCCACCGTTGTGCTGAAGAATGCATTTCTCAGATCAGCCTTTGCTTGTAATTTTTGATGATGCCTATAGGCACCATGTAGACTCTATAGATCTTTGTAGCCAGAAACGAGGCAACTCTTTTCTAAGAACTGTGTTGTAATTCCTGCACCATTGGTGGTACCTCCTTATTTAACGGATATTCCTCTTGAATTTTCAGAACTCAATCTTTGTGTTCTTTGGAAATAGTCAATAGTGAACATTTAAGCATCCGCCCCACCACATTATTATTGCTCTTTATGTAGGGGATCTCAAAATCGTAATTTTGCAAGGCTTCCACACCCACCTTCTTTGCTTAGGAGAGATAGACTGGGTTTGGAGAGGAATTACTTCAATGCACATGGATCACTTCTGACATGAAATGACTATCATAAAGGCTCTAATACATTGCAGTGTAAGAAAGGGATCGATGGCTTTAAGCAAATCTCTCATACCAACAATGCAAGAAAGGGATCTAGTGAGAGATCAAGAAAATGCACTCATTATACATGGAGTATACTTATCATAGAGTACTAGTAGTCCACCCAAACATGGAAAGTCTGCTGACACCGTAAGTAAGACTTCAACTTACAAATACCCTTTCTTCCAAGGGAAAAGGACAACGTCATGTAATTATTTAGACACCAATTTGATGGTGGAACCACATTATTTGATTACCAAGTCTTTCCTTTTTTCATCCCACTGCCTTCTTGTAGCCATAGATGTCATATACTCGAACTTTCTAGAGATGAAATGTTCCACCCTTGTCAACCTATTCACACACACATGACCTATCCCAATGTTTCTTTGTATGTGGAAGACCCATAGTGAAATCCATAGAAATACAAATCCACTTCCCTTCGAGAGTAGGAAAGTTGAAGTAGCCCATCGGACTTATGTATTGGGTTCTTATTAAGTTGAGAAGGTGTACATCTTGTGATGAGAAAAGCATGGAAGTCCTTCCATATCCCTTTCCAATAGAAGCCCTTTTCCTTATCCTATCAAAACGGTCTTGAATACTCTTGATACTGTTGATGAAGGCAACGGTCTTGAATATTCTGTTGAGATATCGAGCTCGTCTAGTGAGGCGGTGGACACTGATGACCCGCCTGGGGGATAGGCCCCACACTTACACCACTGGCATGGTTGGTGAGATCTTGGGTGATATGCGACTAGTGGGATGACAGGCTGTGTGACAGCCACTCTAGAGACTGGCATAGTTATAGCGCCAGCTCATTTAGTCGGGTTCACACTATAGAGAACCCGTGTATGTATTGGTTGAGTACCTTTCACATTATGTGTACTCTTATTCTTATATATGGTGTGTTGAGTGTTGAGTAGAGAAGAAGAAGATTTTCAGCCTCTCACCTTGTGTGTTCTCTATTAGGGTTTTGTGAGTGTGTGTGTGTGCTTGCAAGAGCTCAAGCTCTCTTCCCCCCTGCATCTTTTCATGGTATCAGAGCCTGGTTCGTGCTAAGGGCAAGAGAACCACAGGAAGCGGTACGAGGGTAAGAGCTGCAACTACTCTTCCCTATTTGTGTTGGTGACTACACCTTTGTCAGGAGCTCTACGGGAGGCACCGGCAACGGTCTCTGATTGAGGAGCTTTCTTCGCGGGAGTAAAGCTATAGAGCAACTATAGGACAGAAAATTTTCTAGCCGAAAACGCATTTCGAGCGCGTCTGGACCTCCGTTTTTCAGAAAGCAGGTGATTTCGAGCACTGCGGGTAAGTCATCGATTCTCTGCAGAACTCTGTTTTAAGAACTGCAGGAAGACAGATTGACTGTGCAGACACTATGGGTGCTGCAAAGAGGTCTACAGTTGCCATTGGGTGTATGTATGCACATTGAGATCACTGGTTGTGACATTTGAGTAGACTACGGTACCGCTATGCAGAAAATACAGTAGTTGTGCAGGAAAAACCAGAGTGCAGTTTCTGGTAAAACGAGGCCGTGGACGCGGTTAAGGAGGTGGCCGAACAGGTAATCAGAATTATGGCCAGCAGCAGCAGCAGCAACAACAGTCCCAGAATCAACAACAACAACAACAACACGCAGGTGGAAGAGGCAAATTCAGAGGCAGGGGGAGTCAAAGAGGTCGTGGAAATTGGCAAAGGCAGTATAATGATGCACGTGAATGCTATTATTGTGGTAAGCCTGGACATGTGCAGTCAAAATGTTATAAGAAGCAGGCTGACATGCAAAATGGGAAAGTGCAGCAAAACAACTATGCATCCTCAAGCAGAAATAATGAGGATAATGAAAGGTTGTTTGTTATGCAGCATGTTGTGAATGCCATGTCTGAAAATGTTGATGCAGCACAAAAAGATAATGTGTGGTATGTGGATTCAGGCGCTTCGAACCACATGATGAGTCATGTGGGGAGTGGTTCAAGGAGATGAAAAACCCGGAAAGACTAGGTTTTGTGGAAACAGTGGATGACACTGCTCATCCAATTGCCCACGTTGGAGATGTGCCATTGTCTATGCAGGATGGCAAAGTGAAGCACCTTGCAGATGTACTTCATGTACCGAACATAACAAAGAATCTGGTTTCAGTTGGCCAGATGATTAAGCAGGGGTTGCAGGTTCGGTTTAACCCTGATGGTTGTTATGTCGAAGACTTCAAAGACAAGTGCAGGTTGGTTGCAAAAGGCAACAGAGTGGGCAGAATGTTTACGTTGAATGTAGACATGCCTGAAATGAGTGCTGCGATGTTTGCAAATGGTTTAGGAATTGTTGCAGACACAGACATATGGCATAAAAGAATTGGACATGTGAATGTGCAGAGATTGAAGTCTATGCAGACAAAAGGAATTGTGACAGGGTTGCCAAAATTTAAAGTGGAAGGTATGCATAAAATCTGTGAAGCAAACAAAGCATGTGTTTCCACGTAACAGATATGTGAGCAGAAATGCACTAGATGTTGTGCATTCAGATGTATGGGGTCCTACGAAGACCATATCTATGGGAGGCTGCAGGTATTATGTGACTTTCATTGATGACCACACAAGGAAAGTGTGGATATATTTCATGAAAGAGAAGAGTGAGGTGTTCACTCACTTTCAGAATTTCAGAGTTTTGGTTGAAAAGCAAACAGGGAAATATGTCAAGTGCCTAAGGTCAGATGGAGGGGGAGAATACTTCTCCAATGAGTTCTCTGAATTTTTGAAGAAGAATGGTATTCGGAGACAGTTCACATGCAGATACACTCCGCAGCAAAATGGAGTTGCTGAGCAAAAAAACAGGCACATTGCTGAGATTGCGCGAGCATTGATGGAAGAGAAGAATATGCCACATTGCTATTGGGCTGAGGCTGTTTCTACAGCAGTATACATCATGAACAGGACTCCAACTGCAGCCATACATGATGTAACTCCAGAGGAGAGGTTTACTGGCAGAAAACCTGATTTGTCTCATCTGAAAGTCTTTGGATGCATTGCATATGTGCATGTGCCAGATGAGCTGAGAACTAAGCTGGACCCGAAAGCTGAAAAATGTGTGTTTATTGGATATTCCCTTGAGCAACACGTGAGCTGAGGGTAAGCAGGGATGTTGTGTTTGATGAGATGAGCAGCTGGTATGTTGCTGAAAAAGAAGCTGTTGGGGCTGATGTGAGTGGAAGTGTGGTTGCACAGAATGCAGGTCAGCAATCACAGTCTTTGAGTGGACTAGGAGAGTCCTCATCTAGTGGGTCTAGACCGTTGATAGACCATGGAGTGGCAGGCTGCATCATAATACCAGTCCTGCAAATGTGATTACTACATCACGTAAAGGAAAAGAGAAAGTGGTTGAGCCCCTTGGTATGCCTGACATTTCTGTAGGGCATTCTCATGTTGATGGAGAGTCTAGTGGCTCAGATATGAGCCTTGATGAGGAGCTTGGGATCTCAGCTATGAGAACACCTGGTGTAAAGAAGGCTATGGAAGCCATGAATGAAAAGCTGCGAAGATCTGGGAGAGTGAGAAATCCTGTGTAGAGATTTACCTATGATGGTTATGTGGCACATCACTATGCATATATGGCAAAGGTTGTGCAGGTTGTTGAGCCCACATGCATTGATGAGGCTGTTGGAAATGTGTGTTGGGAGAAAGCTATGGATGAGGAGATGGATGCACTATATGGAAATGAAACTTGGGATTTAGTGCAATTGCCTGAAGGCAAGAAAGCCATTGGATGCAAGTGGGTGTACAAAGTTAAACATAACAGTGATGGAAGCATAAATAGGTACAAGGCTAGATTGGTAGCCAAAGGATATGCGCAGACATATGGGATTGATTATGAGGAAACTTTCAGCCCAGTTGCCAAGATGGCAATGGTGAGAGTTGTGATAGCAGTGGCTGCGTCAAAGCAATGATCTTTACATCAAATAAAGAATGCATTCTTGCATGGGGATTTGCAAGAAGAGGTGTATATGTTGCAGCCACCTGGTTATGAGGATGAGGGTCACCCCGAGCATGTTTGCAGGTTGAAGAAAGCCTTGTATGGCTTAAAGCAAGCACCAAGAGCATGGTCTGACAAGATTTTTGAATATCTTGTCACTATTGGCTTTCATGTAGCCAATGCAGATTTCTCATTGTATGTGAGACATGGTGATAGAGGAGTTGTGCTTGTTGTCATCTATGTAGATGACTTGATCATTACGGGGGACCATGATGCAGAGATCTTGCTTGATGTAAAGATCTTGCTTAGACAGAAGTTTGAGATGAAGGATCTGGGGGAGCTCAGATATTTCTTGGGCATTGAGGTGATTAGGTCACCACATGGTATTGGATTACTACAGAGACAGTATGGCTTGGACATGTTGTCCAAGTATGGTATGACAGGCTGTAAGCCTATTTCTGTGCCATTGGATTAGAATGGCAAGTTAAGTGCAGATTCAGGAGAGATCTTGGAGGATCCTACTATGTACAGGAGCATAGTAGGAAGTTTGATCTACATGACGATCACCAGACCAGATTTGAGCTATGCTGTTGGGTTGGTGAGTCAGTTTATGCAGGTTCCACGGAAACCGCATTTGGATGCAGTGAGACGCATACTGAGGTATGTGAAGTCTACTTTGCATTGTGGACTATTCTATGAGACTGGGACAGAGATATGTGTACATGGGTACACATATGCTGATTGGGCTGGTAGTATCTCAGATAGAAGATCTACCAGTGGATTCATGTTTTCTTTGGGGAGTGCTGTTGTGGCTTGGAGCAGCAAGAAGCAGCCTACGATTGCTCTATCGAGTACAGAGGCCGAGTACAGAGGAGCTGCTATGGCAGCATGTGAGGTAGCTTGGTTGAGAAAGCTACTTGCAGATTTGGGTCTATCAGTGGATAGACAAGTTGTCATTTTCTGTGACAACATTAGCAGTATACAGTTGGCTAGGAACCCAGTCTTTCATGCTCGTACGAAGCACATAGAGGTCCACTACCACTTTGTCAGAGAGAAGGTCTTAGCAGGAGACCTTGACCTTGTTTATGTCAGCACAGAGGATCAGGTAGCTGACATCTTCACCAAAGCATTGGGTACAGAAAAGCTCCGCAGATTCAGGGCTTCGCTTGGTGTACATGAGATGGAGTTGAGCTCGAGGGGGAGTGTTGAGATATCGAGCTCGTCTAGTGAGGCGGTGGACACTGATGACCCGCCTGGGGGATAGGCCCCACACTTACACCACTGGCATGGTTGGTGAGATCTTGGGTGATATGCGGCCAGTGGGATGACAGGCTGTGTGACAGCCACTCTAGAGACTGGCATAGTTATAGCACCAGCTCATTTAGTCGGGTTCACACTATAGAGAACCCGTGTATGTATTGGTTGAGTACCTTTCATATTATGTGTACTCTTATTCTTATATATGGTGTGTTGAGTGTTGAGTAGAGAAGAAGAAGATTTTCAGCCTCTCACCTTGTCTGTTCTCTATTAGGGTTTTGTGAGTGTGTGTGTGTGCTTGCAAGAGCTCAAGCTCTCTTCCCCCCTGCATCTTTTCATATTCCTGACTGCCCTACACCATTGGTGAGTGAAGAATGTATTTGTTTGATCGGCCTTTGCTTGTAAATTTTGATGTAGGCACCATGTAAATTTTGATGTAGGCACCATGTAGACTCTATCTTTGCACTAAAAATGAGACCATTTCATAGCTAGAAAGAACGCAACTCTTTATGAGAAACCATATCATAATCTCAGCCGCCGCCACCACATTATCCTTTTGTTGATTATACGGGCGATCTCAAAATCGTAATTTTGCAAGGTTGCCAACCACCTTCTTTGCTTAGGAGACGGATTCGGTCAGGAGAGAATTACTTTAGTGCATGGTACGGTGATCACTTCTCACATAAAAATCATGTCATATCGTAAAGGTAATGATGCCCCACTTCTTGATGGCATGCAAATCATCTCTTGATCATACAAATCTCCTTTTGTTGGTAGAATGAATTGAAAGCATATCATGAAACTCATAGCTCTGCCATGCCCTCATGCATTTGTTTCTTGTTCTCAACCACCATATCATCCTCTTTGCAATGCTATAAAACAAGCACACAGTCCATTAGCTTTGATTCCTAATCTCCTTCTTGGAGTTCCAAATTCTCCTATGGGCATCGGCATAATGCTTCATTCTCAGTTGAGCTTCAAAATTTAAAGCATATCATGAAACTCATAGTTCAACCATGCCCTCATGCATTTGTTTCTTGTTCTCAACCACCATATCATCCTCTTTGCAATGCTATAAAATTAGCACACAGTCCATTAGCTTTGATTCCCAATCTCCTTCTTGGAGTTCCAAATTCTCCTATGGGCATCGGCATAATGCTTCATTCTCAGTTGAGATTCCTTTCATGTTTGCCTCGCATTTTTGTAGAAGAGCATTCACTATCTCCACTTCCTCTTTTGCATTTGGATTCACTCCCTTTTGCTTGACAGCTATCATGGGTGCAGTTGCCTTCTAACCATACGCGATGCCTCAAAAGGTGGCATTCACCATCTAAGCATACACATTGTCTCAAAAGGTGGCAGGACATGCATTCACCTTTTCTAACTATACACAATGCCTTAGAAAGCTGCATGCCAATACTCTCACGAGATGAGGTACTATTGTAGGAAAAATAGGCTAAAGCCGACCATTCGTCCCACACACTTTTTAAGTGTAAATTTATTCATCATGATCTCTATTTGACCTTAAATCTCGGGATGGTAGCGATGCTTTGGTGATCGCTTGGTTTGCATGATATCAAACAAAGTAATCTAAAATGAACTCATGAATTTGACATCCTGGTCAATCGCAATACGTTGTAGTACACCATGTAACCTGAATACATGGACCACCAATGGCCTTGCAACCACGGATGTCGTATACTTGACCTTTGTAGAGATGAAATGTGCCACCACAAGCCACATATAAGCTATCTCAACCTTTCTTTGTGTGTGGAAGACCCATAGTGAGATCCATAGAGATATGAATCCACTTCCCCCATCGAAAATTGATAGGCAAGTTGAAGAAACCCACTGGGCTTATCTTATCAAGTTGAAAAGGCATACATCTTGTGTGATAAGAGCATGTAAGTCCTTCCACATCCCTTTCCTCTAGAAGCTCTTTCTTATCTTATCAAAGGACTTGAATATTCCCAATTATGTAGTACCACATGTAGATTCTATCTTTGTAGTAAAAAATGAGACTATAATGGGAACCATGTTGTAATTTTCGACATAGGCACCACATGTAGACTCTATCTTTGTAGAGTAAAAATGAGACCATTATGTAGCCAAAAAACGAGACAACTCTTTATGAGAACCATGTCGTAATTTCAGCACCATTTGTGACACCCCCTTATTTAAGAGATCTTCCTTTTGAAATTCCATGACCCAATGTTTGTATACTTTAGGTATAGTTGATAGAGCATGAGCCCACTACATTATCCTTGCCCTTTATATAGCTCATCTCAAAATCATAATTTTGTGAGGTTTCTTCTTTGTGTAGGAGATAGATTCGGTTGGGAGAGGAATTACTTCAACACACAATGATCACTTCTCACATAAAAATGACTACCATAAAGGTAATGATGCCACTTCTTGATGGCACAAAAGATAGTGGTCATCTCTTGATCATACACATGCATATATATCTCTTTTTGTTAGTAGATTCTTTGGAATTTAAAACATATCATGAAACTCATCCAGTAGTTCAGCCATGCCCTCATGCATTTGTTTCTTGTTCTCAACCATATCATACCATCCTCTCTGCTAGGCTATAAAACAAATACACAGCCCATTTGCTTCGATTCCCTCGAGTATTTTATATGGGCTTTGACATAATTCTTGATTCTCACTTGAGCTCGCTTTCATGTTTGCCTTGCATTGTTGGAGAAGAGCATGCACTACCTCACTTCCTGTTTCTCATTTGGATTCACTCCTACTTACTTGATAACTATCATAGATGCATTCACTTTCTAACCATACACGATGCCTCAAAAAGGTGGCGTGCCAATACTCTGATGATGATGAGCAGTACTATTAGTAGGAAAACTTGAGTAAAGGTGAGCGTTCATCCCACACACTTTGAGCATCATGGAAATACTATCTCAAACTAAGTTTCCACTCGCTTATTCATGCCCTCTGTTTGACCTTTGATCTCAGGATGGTAGCGATGCTTGGCATCAACTTGGTTTGCATGATCTCAAACAAATTGTTTGCAAAGTGAACTCATCATGCATTTGGCATTCTTGATCACTTACAATATGTTGTGGTACACGATGTAACTTTAAGGCAGGATCTCAAAATTGCCTCTCAAAAATGATAGATGTCGTATCCTTGACCTTTGTAGAGATGAAATGTGCCACACCCTTGTCAACCTATCCACCACAACATGTAAGCTATCACAACCTTTCTTTGTGTGTGTGGAAGACCCATAGTGAAATCCATAGAAATACGAATCCACTGCATACATACATCTTGTGAGACAGAAGCATGTAAGTTTCTCACGTTCCTCTCTATTAGAAGCTCTTATCTTATCAAAGGTCTTGAAATTCCCAATTGCCCCACCGTTGTGCTGAAGAATGCATTTCTCAGATCAGCCTTTGCTTGTAATTTTTGATGATGCCTATAGGCACCATGTAGACTCTATAGATCTTTGTAGCCAGAAGCGAGGGAACTCTTTTCTAAGAACCGTGTTGTAATTCCTGCACCATTAGTGGCACCTCCTTATTTAATGGATATTCCTCTTGAATTTCAGAACTCAATCTTTGTGTTCTTTGGAAATAGTCGATAGTGAACATTTAAGCATCCGCCCCACCACATTATTATTGCTCTTTATGTAGGCGATCTCAAAATCATAATTTTGCAAGGCTTCCACACCCACCTTCTTTGCTTAGGAGATAGACTCGGTTTGGAGAGGAATTACTTCAATGCACATGGATCACTTCTGACATAAATGGACTACCATAAAGGCTCTAATACATTGCATTGTAAGAAAGGGATCAATGGCTTTAAGCAGAGCTCTAATACCAACAATGCAAGGAAGGGATCTAGTGAGAGATCAAGAAAATGCACTCATTATACATGGAGTATACTTATCATAGAGTACTAGTAGTCCACCCAAACATGGAAAGTGTGCCATGACACCCTAAGTAAGACTTCAACTTACAAATACCCTTTCTTCCAAGGGAAAAGGACTATGTCATGTAATCATTTATACAACAATTTGAAGGTGCAACCACATTATTTGATTACCAAGTCTTTCCTTTTTTCATCCTCTTAAAATCCCACTGCCTTGCAGCCATAGATGTCATATACTCGAACTTTCTAGAGATGAAATGTTCCACCCTTGTGTCAACCTATTCACAGACACACATGACCTTTCCCTATGTTTCTTTGTGTGTGGAAGACCCATAGTGAAATCCATAGAAATACAAATCCACTTCCCTTCAAGAGTAGGAAAGTTGAAGTAGCCTATTGGACTTATGTATTGGGTTCTTATTAAGTTGAGAAGGCGTACATCTTGTAATGAGAAAAGCATGGAAGTCCTTCCACATCCCTTTCTAATAGAAGCCCTTTTCCTTATCCTATCTACGGTCTTGAATACTCTTGATTTCCACACCGTTGGTGTAGGCAACGGTCTTGAATATTCTTGATTGCCCTACACCATTGGTGAAGAATGTATTTGTTTGATCGGCCTTTGCTTGTAAATTTTGATGTAGGCACCATGTAGACTCTATCTTTGCACAGTAAAAATGAGACCATTTCATAGCTAGAAAGAAGGCAACTCTTTATGAGAAACCATATCATAATCTCAGCCGCCGCCACATTATCCTGTTGTTGATTATACAGGCGATCTCAAAATCGTAATTTTGTAAGGTTGCCAACCACCTTCTTCACTTACGAGACGGATTCGGTCAGGAGAGAATTACTTCAATGCAGGGTACGGTGATCACTTCTCACATAAAAATCACATCATATCGTAAAGGTAATGATGCCCCACTTCTTGATGGCATGCAAAATAGCCATCATCTCTTGATCATACAAATCTCCTTTTGTTGGTAGAATCTTCAGAATTTAAAGCATATCATGAAACTCATAGCTCAGCCATGCCCTCATGCATTTGTTTCTTGTTCTCAACCACCATATCATCCTCTTTGCAATGCTATAAAACAAGCACACAGTCCATTAGCTTTGATTCCCAATCTCCTTCTTGGAGTTCCAAATTCTCCTATGGGCATCGGCATAATGCTTCATTCTCAGTTGAGATTCCTTTGATGTTTGCCTCGCATTTTTGGAGAAGAGCATTCATTATCTCCACCTCCTCTTTTGCATTTGGATTCACTCCCTTTTTTGACAGCTATCATGGGTGCAGTTGCCTTCTAACCATACGCGATGCCTCAAAAGGTGGCATTCACCATCTAAGCATACACAGTGTCTCAAAAGGTGGCACGGCATGCATTCACCTTTTCTAACTATACACAATGCCTTAGAAAGCGGCATGCCAATACTCTCACGAGATGAGGTACTATTGTAGGAAAAATGGGCTAAAGCCGACCATTCGTCCCACACACTTTTTAAGTGTAAACTTATTTATCTCATGATCTCTATTTGACCTTAAATTGCGAGATGGTAGTGATGCTTGGCGTTAGCTTGGTTTGCATGATATATCAAACAAAGTAATCTAAAATGAACTCATGAATTTGACATCCGGGTCACTCGCAATACGTTGTAGTACACCATGTAACCGGAATACATGGACCACCAATGGCCTTGCAACCACGGATGTCGTATACTTGACCTTTGTAGAGATGAAATGTGCCGCCACAAGCCACATATAAGCTATCTCAACCTTTCTTTGTGTGTGGAAGACCCATAGTGAGATCCATAAAAATATGGATCCACTTCCCCATTGAAAATTGATAGGCAAGTTGAAGAAACCCACTGGGCTTACCTTATCAGGTTGAAAAGGCATACATCTTGTGTGACAAGAGCATGTAAGTCCTTCCATATCCCTTTTCTCTAGAAGCTCTTTCTTATCTTATCAAAGTACTTGAATATTCCCAATTATGTAGGTACCACATGTAGACTCTATCGTTGTAAGGAAAAAATGAGACCATTATGGAACCATGTTGTAATTTTTGGCATAGGCACCATGTAGACTCTATCTTTGTAGTAAAAATGAGACCATTATGTAGCCAAAAAACGAGGCAACTCTTTATGAGAACCATGTCATAATTTCAGCACCATTTGTGACACCCCGCCGTTATTTAAGAGATCTTCCTTTTGAAATTCCATGACCCAATGTTTGTATACTTTAGGTATAGCTCTGATAGAGCATCAGCCACTACATTATCCTTGCCCTTTATATAGCTCATCTCAAAATCATAATTTTGTGAGGTTTCTTCTTTGTGTAGGAGATAGATTCGGTTGGGAGAGGAATTACTTCAACACACAATGATCACTTCTCACATAAAAATGACTACCAAAAAATGCCACTTCTTGATGGCACGAAAGATAGCACTCATCTCTTGATCATACACATGCATATACATCTCTTTTTGTTGGTAGATTCTTTGGAATTTAAAACATATCATGAAACTCATCCAAAAGTTCAGCCATGCTCTCATGCATTTGTTTCTTGTTCTTAACCATATCATACCATCCTCTCTGCTAGGCTTTGAAACAAATACACAGCCCATTTGCTTCGGTTCCCTTGAGTATTTGTAGCTCCTAAAAAACATTTAATCTCCTTCTTGAAGCATCAGAGATGGAGTCCTATGGGCTTCGACATAATTCTTGATTCTCACTTGAGCTCGCTTTCATGTTTGTCTTACATTGTTGGAGAAGAGCATGCACTACCTCACTTCCTCTTTCTCATTTGGATTCACTCCTTCTTACTTGACAACTATCATAGGTGCATTCACTTTCTAACCATACACGATGCCTTAGAAAGGTGGCGTGCCAATACTCTCATGATGATGATGAGCAGTACTATTAATAGTAGGAAAACTTGAGTAAAGCTGACACACTTTGAGCATCATGGAAATGCTATCTCAAACTAAGTTTCCACCCACTTATTCATGCCCTCTGTTTGACCTTTGATCTCAGGATGGTAGCGATGCTTGGCGTCAACTTGGTTTGCATGATCTCAAACAAATTGTTTGCAAAATGAACTCATCATGCATTTGGCATTCTTGATCACTTACAATATGTTGTGGTACACCATGTAACTTCAAGGTAGGATCCTGAAATTGCCTCGTAAAAATGATAGATGTTGTATCCTTGACCTTTGTAGAGATGAAATGCTCCACCCTTGTCAACCTATCCACCACCACAACATGTAAGCTATCATAACCTTTCTTTGTGTGTGTGGAAGACCCATAGTGAAATCCATCGAAATACGAATCCACTGCATACATACATCTTGTGATAGAAGCATGCAAGTTTCTCACATTCCTCTCAATTAGAAGCTCTTATCTTATCAAAGGTCTTGAAATTCCCCACTGCCCCACCATTATGCTGAATACTGCATTTCTCAGATCAGCCTTTGCTTGTAATTTTTTATGATGCCTATAGGCACCATGTAGACTCTATAGATCTTTGTAGTAGCCAGAAGTGAGGTAACTCTTTTCTAAGAACCGTGTTGTAATTCCTGCACCATTGGTGGCACCTCCTTATTTAACGGATATTCCTCTTGAATTTCCAGAACTCAATCTTTGTGTACTTTGATAATAGTCGATAGTGAACATTTAAGCATCGGTCCCACCACATTATTCTTGCTCTTTATATAGGCGATCTCAAAATCATAATTTTGCAAGGCTGCCACACCCACCTTCTTTGCTTAGGAGATAGGCTCGGTTTGAAGAGGAATTACTTCAATGCACATGGATCACTTCTGACATAAAATGACTACCATAAAGGCTCTAATACATTGCAATAAAAGAAAGGGATCAATGGCTTTAAGCAGAGCTCTGATACCAACAATGCAAGAAAGGGATCTAGTGAGAGATAAAGAAAATGCACTCATTATACATGGAGTATACTTATCATAGAGTACTAGTAGTCCACCCAAACATGGAAAGTCTGCCATGACACCGTAAGTAAGACTTCAACTTACAAATACCCTTTCTTCCAAGGGAAAAGGACAACGTCGTGTAATCATTTGTACAACAATTTGATGGTGGAACCACATTATTTGATTACCAAGTCTTTCCTTTTTTCATCCTCTTAAAATCCCACTGCCTTGCAGCCATAGATGTCATATACTCAAACTTTCTAGAGATGAAATGTTCCACCCTTGTCAACCTATTCACAGACACACATGACCTATCCCAATGTTTCTTTGTGTGTGGAAGACCCATAGTGAAATCCATAGAAATACGAATCCCTTTCTAATAGAAGCCCTTTACTTATCATGGAAGTCCTTCCACATCCCTTTCTAATAGAAGCCCTTTTCCTTATCCTTTCAACGGTCCTGAATACTCTTGATTGCCACACCGTTGGTGAAGGCAACGGTCTTGAATATTCTTGATTGCCCTACACCATTGGTGAAGAATGTATTTGTTTGATCGGCCTTTGCTTGTAAATTTTGATGTAGGCACCATGTAGACTCTATCTTTGAACTAAAAATGAGACCATTTCATAGCTAGAAAGGAGGCAACTCTTTATGAGAAACCATATCATAATCTCAGCCGCCGCCACATTATCCTATTGTTGATTATACAAGCGATCTCAAAATCGTAATTTTGCAAGGTTGCCAACCAACTTCTTCACTTACGAGACGGATTCGATCAGGAGAGAATTACTTCAATGCAGGGTACGGTGATCACTTCTCACATAAAAATCACGTCATATCGTAAAGGTAATATTGCCCCACTTCTTGATGGCATGCAAAATAGCCATCATCTCTTGATCATACAAATCTCCTTTTGTTGGTAGAATGAATTGAAAGCATATCATGAAACTCATAGCTCTGCCATGCCCTCATGCATTTGTTTCTTGTTCTCAACCACCATATCATCCTCTTTGCAATGCTATAAAACAAGCACACAGTCCATTAGCTTTGATTCCTAATCTCCTTCTTGGAGTTCCAAATTCTCCTATGGGCATCGGCATAATGCTTCATTCTCAGTTGAGATTCCTTTCATGTTTACCTCGCATTTTTGGAGAAGAGCATTCACTATCTCCACTTCCTCTTTTGCATTTGGATTCATTGCCTTTTGCTCGACAGCTATCATGGGTGCAGTTGCCTTCTAACCATATGCGATGCCTCAAAAGGTGGCATTCACCATCTATTCATACACAGTGTCTCAAAAGGTGGCGCGGCATGCATTCACCTTTTCTAACTATACACAATGCCTTAGAAAGCGGCATGCCAATACTCTCAGGAGATGAGGTACTATTGTAGAAAAATGGGCTAAAGCCGACCATTCATCCCACACACTTTTTAGTGTGTAAACTTATTCGTCGTGATCTCTATTTGACCTTAAATCTTGGGATAGCATTTCCATGATGCTTAAAGTGTGTCGGATGAACGCTCAGCTTTCCTACTATTAATAGTACTGCTCATCATCATGAGAGTATTGGCACGCCACCTTTCTGAGGCATTGTGTATGGTTAGAAAGTGAATGCACCTATGATAGTTGTCAAGTAAGAAGGAGTGAATCCAAATGAGAAAGAGGAAGTGAGGTAGTGCATTCTCTTCTCCAACAATGCAAGGCAAACATGAAAGCGATCTCAAGTGAGAATCAAGAATTATGTCGAAGCCCATAGGACTCCACCTCTGGAGCTTCAAGAAGGAGATTAAATGTTTTTTAGGAGCTACAAATACTCAAGGAAACTGAAGCAAATGGGCTGTGTATTTGTTTTATAGCCTAGTAGAGAGGATGGTATGATATGGTTGAGAACAAGAAACAAATGCATGAGAGCATGTTTTAAATTCCAAAGAATCTACCAACAAAAAGAGATGTATATGCATGTGTATGATCAAGAGATGAGCGCTATCTTTCGTGCCGTCAAGAAGTGGCATCATTACATTTATGGTAGTCATTTTTATGTGAGAAGTGATCATTGTGTGTTGAAGTAATTCCTCTCCCAACCGAATCTATCTCCTACGTAAAGAAGAAACCTCGCAAAATTATGATTTTGAGATGAGCTATATACAGGGCAAGGATAATGTAGTGGCTGATGCTCTATCAGCTATACCTAAAGTATACAAACATTGGGTCATGGAACTTCAAAAGGAAGATCTCTTAAATAAGGGGGTGTCACAAATGGTGCTCAAATTACGACATGGTTCTCATAAAGAGTTGCCTTGTTTTTTGGCTACATAATGGTCTCATAATGGTACCTATGTCGAAAATTACAATATGGTTCCCATAATGGTCTCATTTTTTACTACAAAGATAGAGTCTACATGTGGTACCTACATAAAAAAATGCTTTCTTCACCAATGGTGGGGCAATTGGGAATATTCAAGTCCTTTGATAAGATAATAAAAAGCTTCTAGAGGAAAGGGATGTGGAAGGACTTACATGCTCTTGTCACACAAGATGTATGCCTTTTCAACCTGATAAGGTAAGCCCGGTGGGTTTCTTCAACTTGCCTGTCAATTTTCGATGGGGGAAGTGGATCCATATTTCTATGGATCTCACTATGGATCTTCCACACACAAAGAAAGGTTGAGATAGCTTATATGTGGCTTTTGGGTGGCACATTTCATCTCTACAAAGGTCAAGTATACGACATCTGTGGTTGCAAGGCCATTGGTGGTCCATGTATTCAGGTTACATGGTGTACTACAACGTATTGTGAGTGACCAGGATGTTAAATTCATGAGTTCATTTTAGATTACTTTGTTTGATATCATGCAAACCAAGCGATCGCCAAGCATCGCTACCATCTTTATATAGGCAATCTCAAAATCGTAATTTTGCAAGGCTGCCACACCCACCTTCTTTGCTTAGGAGATAGGCTCGGTTTGAAGAGGAATTACTTCAATGCACATGGATCACTTCTGACATAAAATGACTACCATAAAGGCTCTAATACATTACAATGTAAGAAAGGGATCAATGGCTTTAAGCAGAGCTCTGATACCAACAATGCAAGAAAGGGATCTAGTGAGAGATCAAGAAAATGCACTCATTATACATGGAGTATACTTATCATAGAGTACTAGTAGTCCACCCAAACATGGAAAGTCTGCCATGACACCGTAAGTAAGACTTCAACTTACAAATACCCTCTTTCAAGGGAAAAGAACAACGTCATGTAATCATTTGTACAACAATTTGATGGTGGAACCACATTATTTGATTACCAAGTCTTTCCTTTTTTCATCCTCTTAAAATCCCACTGCCTTACAGCCATAGATGGCATATACTCAAACTTTCTAGAGAAATGAAATGTTCCACCCTTGTCAACCTATTCATAGACACACATGACCTATCCCAATGTTTCTTTGTGTGTGGAAGTCACATAGTGAAATCCATAGAAATACGAATCCACTTCCCTTAGAGAGTAGGCAAATTGAAGTAGCCCATCGAAGTTATGTATTGGGTTCTTATTAAGTTGAGAAGGCATATATCTTGTGATGAGAAAAGCATGGAAGTCCTTCCACATCCCTTTCTAATAGAAGCCCTTTTCCTTATCCTATCAATGGTCCTGAATACTTTTGATTGCCACACCATTGGTGAAGGCAACGGTCTTGAATATTCCTGACTGCCCCACACCATTGGTGATGAAGAATGTATTTGTTTGATCGACCTTTGCTTGTAAATTTTGATTGTAAATTTTGATGTAGGCACCATGTAGACTCTATCTTTGCACTAAAAATGAGACCATTTCATAGATAGAAAGAAGGCAACTCTTTATGAGAAACCATATCATAATCTCAACCGCCGCCACCACATTATCCTTTTGTTGATTATACGGGTGATCTCAAAATCGTAATTTTGCAAGGTTGCCAACCACCTTCTTTGCTTTGGAGACGGATTCAATCAGGATACAATTACTTTAATGCACGGTATGAGGATCACTTCTCACATAAAAATCACGTCATATCGTAAAGGTAATGATGCCACTTCTTGATGGCATGCAAAATAGCCATCATCTCTTGATCATACAAATCTCCTTTTGTTGGTAGAATCTTCAGAATTTAAAGCATATCATGAAACTCATAGTTCAGCCATGCCCTCATGCATTCGTTTCTTGTTCTCAACCACCATATCATCCTCTTTGCAATGCTATAAAACAAGCACACAGTCCATTAGCTTTGATTCCCAATCTCCTTCTTGGAGTTCCAAATTCTCCTATGGGCATCGGCATAATGCTTCATTCTCAATTGAGATTCCTTTGATGTTTGCCTCGCATTTTTGGAGAAGAGCATTCATTATCTCCACCTCCTCTTTTGCATTTGGATTCATTGCCTTTTGCTCTCGACAGCTATCATGGGTGCAGTTGCCTTCTAACCATACGCGATGCCTCAAAAGGTGGCATTCACCATCTAAGCATACACAGTGCCTCAAAAGGTGGCGTGGCATGCATTCACCTTTTCTAACTATACACAATGCCTTAGAAAGTGGCATGCCAATACTCTCATGAGATGAGGTACTATTGTAGGAAAAATGGGCTAAAGCCGACCATTTGTCCCACACACTTTTTAAGTGTAAACTTATTCGTCGTGATCTCTATTTGACCTTAAATCTCGGGATGGTAGCGATGCTTGGTGGTCGCTTTGTTTGCATGATATCAAACAAAGTAATCTAAAATGAACTCATGAATTTGACATCCTGGTCACTCGCAATATGTTGTAGTACACCATGTAACCTGAATACATGGACCACCAATGGCCTTGCAACCACGGATGTCATATACTTGACCTTTGTAGAGATGAAATAAGCCACCACAAGCCACATATAAGTTATCTCAACCTTTCTTTGTATGTGGAAGACCCATAATGAGATCCATAGAGATATGGATCTACTTCCCCATTGAAAATTGATAGGCAAGTTGAAGAAACCCACCAGGCTTACCTTATCAGGTTGAAACGGCATACATCTTGTGTGACAAGAGCATGTAAGTCCTTCCACATCCCTTTTCTCTAGAAGCTCTTTCTTATCTTATCAAAGGACTTGAATATTCCCTAAGTAGGTACCACATGTAGACTCTATCTTCGTAAGTAAAAAATGAGACCATTATGGGAACCATGTTGTAATTTTTGACATAGGCACCATGTAGACTCTATCTTTGTAGTAAAAATGAGACCATTATGTAGCCAAAAAATGAGGCAACTCTTTATGAGAACCATGTCGTAATTTCAGCACCATTTGTGACACCCCCTTATTTAAGAGATCTTCCTTTTGAAATTCCATGACCCAATGTTTGTATACTTTAGGTATAGCTGATAGAGCATCAGCCATTACATTATCCTTGCCCTTTATATAGCTCATCTCAAAATCATAATTTTGTGAGATTTCTTCTTTGCGTAGCAGATAGATTCGGCTGGGAGAGGAATTACTTCAACACACAATGATCACTTCTCACATAAAAATGACTACCATAAAGGTAATGATGCCACTTCGTGAGACGGCACAAAAAATAGCGCTCATCTCTTGATCATACACATGCATACACATCTCTTTTTGTTGGTAGATTCTTTGGAATTTAAAACATATCATGAAACTCATCCAATAGTTCAGCCATGCTCTCATGCATTTATTTCTTGTTCTTCACCGTATCATACCATCCTCTCTGCTGGGCTATAAAACAAATACACAGCCCATTTGCTTCGGTTCCCTCGAGTATTTGTAGCTCCTAAAAAATATTTAATCTCCTTCTTGAAGCTCCAGAGGTGGAGTCCTATGGGCTTCGACAAAATTCTTGATTCTCACTTGAGCTCACTTTCATGTTTGCCTTGCATTGTTGGAGAAGAGCATGCACTACCTCACTTCCGCTTTCTCATTTGGATTCACTCCTTCTTGCTTGACAACTATCATAGGTGCATTCAATTTCTAACCATACATGATGCCTCAAAAAGGTGGCGTGCCAATACTCTCATGATGATGATGAGAAGTACTATTAATAGTAGGAAAACTTGAGTAAAGCTGAGCGTTCATCCCACACACTTTGAGCATCATGGAAATGCTATCTCAAACTAAGTTTCCACCCACTTATTCATGCCCTCTGTTTGACCTTTGATCTCAAGATGGTAGCCATGCTTAGCGTCAACTTTGTTTGCATGATCTTAAACAAATTGTTTGCAAAATGAACTCATCATGCATTTGGCATTCTTGATCACTTACAATATGTTGTGGTACACCATGTAACTTCAAGGTAGGATCCTGAAATTGGCTCGCAAAAATGATAGATGTCGTATCCTTGACCTTTGTAGAGATGAAATGTGCCACACCCTTGTCAACCTATCCACCACAACATGTAAGCTATCACAACCTTTCTTTGTGTGTGTGGAAGACCCATAGTGAAATCCATAGAAATACGAATCCACTGCATACATACATCTTATGAGACAGAAGCATGTAAGTTTCTCACGTTCCTCTCAATTAGAAGCTCTTATCTTATCAAAGGTCTTGAAATTCCCAATTGCCCCATCGTTGTGCTGAAGAATGCATTTCTCAGATCAGCCTTTGCTTGTAATTTTTGATGATACCTATAGGCACCATGTAGACTCTATAGATCTTTGTAGCCAGAAGCGAGGCAACTCTTTTCTAAGAACCGTGTTGTAATTCCTACACCATTGGTGGCACCTCCTTATTTAATGGATACTCCTCTTGAATTTCCAGAACTCAATCTTTGTGTACTTTGAAAATAGTCGATAGTGAACATTTAAGCATCCGCCCCACCACATTATTATTGCTCTTTATATAGACGATCTCAAAATCGTAATTTTGCAAGGCTGCCACACCCACCTTCTTTTCTTAGGAGATAGAGTGGGTTTGGAGAGGAATTACTTCAATGCACATGGATCACTTCTGACATTAAATGACTACCATAAAGGCTCTAATACATTGCAATGTAAGAAAGGGATCAATGGCTTTAAGCAGAGCTCTGATACCAACAATGCAAGAAAGGGATCTAGTGAGAGATCAAGAAAAAGCACTCATTATACATGGAGTATACTTATCATAGAGTACTAGTAGTCCACCCAAACATGGAAAGTCTACCATGACACCGTAAAGTAAGACTTAAACTTACAAATACCCTTTCTTCCAAGGGAAAAGGACAACGTCATGTAATCATTTGTACAACAATTTGATGGTGGAACCACATTATTTGATTACCAAGTCTTTCCTTTTTTCATCCTCTTAAAATCCCGCTACCTTGTTGCAGCCATAGATGTCATATACTCGAACTTTCTAGAGATAAAATGTTCCACCCTTGTCAACCTATTCATAGACACACATGACCTATCCCAATGTTTCTTTGTGTGTGGAAGTCCCATAGTGAAATCCATAGAAATATGAATCCACTTCCCTTCGAGAGTAGGCAAGTTGAAGTAGCCCATCGGACTTATGTATGGGGTTCTTATTAAGTTGAGAAGGCATACATCTTGTGATGAGAGAAAAGCATGGAAGTCCTTCCACATCCCTTTCTAATAGAAGCCCTTTTCCTTATCCTATCAACGGTCCTGAATACTCTTGATTGCCACACCTTTGGTGAAGGCAACGATCTTGAATATTCCTGACTGCCCTACACCATTGGTGAAGAATGTATTTGTTCGATCAGCCTTGGCTTGAAAATTTTGATGTAGGCACCATGTAGACTCTATCTTTGCAGTAAAAATGAGACCATTTCATAGCTAGAAAGAAGGCAACTCTTTATGAGAAACCATATCATAATCTTAGCCGCCGCCGCCACATTATCCTGTTGTTGATTATACAGGTGATCTCAAAATCGTAATTTTGCAAGGTTGCCAACCACCTTCTTCGCTTAGGAGACGGATTTGGTCAGGAGAGAATTACTTCAATGCACGGTACGGTGATCACTTCTCACATAAAAATCACGTCATATCGTAAAGGTAATGATGCCCCACTTCTTGATGGCATGCAAAATAGCCATCATCTCTTGATCATACAAATCTCCTTTTGTTGGGTGGAATCTTCAGAATTTAAAGCATATCATGAAACTCATAGCTCAGCCATGCCCTTATGCATTTGTTTCTTGTTCTCAACCACCATATCATCCTCTTTGCAATGCTATAAAACAAGCACACAGTCCATTAGCTTTGATTCCCAATCTCCTTTGAGTTCCAAATTCTCCTATGGGCATCGGCATAATGCTTCATTCTCAATTGAGATTCCTTTCATGTTTGCCTCGCATTTTTGGAGAAGAGCATTCACTATCTCCACTTCCTCTTTTGCATTTGGATTCACTCCCTTTTGCTCGACAGCTATCATGGGTGCAGTTGCATTCTAACCATACACGATGCCTCAAAAGGTGGCATTCACCATCTAAGCATACACAGTGTCTCAAAAGGTGGCACGGCATGCATTCACCTTTTCTAACTATACACAATGCCTTAGAAAGCGGCATGCCAATACTCTCACGAGATGAGGTACTATTGTAGAAAAAATGGGCTAAAGCCGACCATTCATCCCACACACTTTTTAAGTGTAAACTTATTCGTCTTGTGATCTCTATTTGACCTTAAATCTTGGGATGATAGCGATGCTTGGCGTTAGCTTGGTCTGCATGATATCAAACAAAGTAATCTAAAATGAACTCATGAATTTGATATCCTGGTCACTCGCAATACGTTGTAGTACACCATGTAACCGGAATACATGGACCACCAATGACCTTGCAACCACCACGGATGTCGTATACTTGAACTTTGTAGAGATGAAATGTGCCGCCACATCCACATATAAGCTATCTCAACCTTTCTTTGTGTGTGGAAGACCCATAGTGAGATCCATAGAGATATGGATCCAATTCCCCATCGAGAATTGATAGGCAAGTTGAAGAAACCCACCGGGCTTACCTTATTAGGTTGAAAAGGCATACATCTTGTGTGACAAGAGCATGTAAGTCCTTCCACATCGCTTTCCTCTAGAAGCTCTTTCTTATCTTATCAAAGGACTTGAATATTCCCAATTGCCCCACCATTGATGAAGAATGCATTTTTTTATGTAGGTACCACATGTAGACTCTATCTTTGTAGTAAAAATGAGACCATTATGGGAACCATGTTGTAATTTTTGGCATAGGCACCATGTAGACTCTATCTTTGTAGAGTAAAAATGAGACCATTATGTAGCCAAAAAATGAGGCAACTCTTTATGAGAACCATGTCGTAATTTCAGCACCATTTGTGACTTCTCTTATTTAAGAGATCTTCCTTTTGAAATTCCATGACCCAATGTTTGTATACTTTTTTAGGTATAGCTGATAGAGCATTAGCCACTACATTATCCTTGCCCTTTATATAGCTCATCTCAAAATCATAATTTTGCGAGGTTTCTTCTTTGCGTAGGAGATAGATTCGGTTGGGAGAGGAATTACTTCAACACACAATGATCACTTCTCACATAAAAATGACTACCATAAAGGTAATGATGCCACTTTTTGACAGCACGAAAGAGAGCGCTCATCTCTTGATCATACACATGCATATACATCTCTTTTTGTTGGTAGATTCTTTGGAATTTAAAACATATCATGAAACTCATCCAATAGTTCAGCCATGTTCTGATGCATTTGTTTCTTGTTCTCAACCATATCATACCATCCTCTCTGCTAGGCTATAAAACAAATACACAGCCCATTTGCTTTGGTTCCCTTGAGTATTTGTAGCTCCTAAAAAACATTTAATCTCCTTCTTGAAGGTCTAGAGGTGGAGTCCTATGGGCTTCGACATAATTCTTGATTCTCACTTGAGCTTGCTTTCATGTTTGCCTTGCATTGTTGGAGAAGAGCATGCACTACCTCACTTCCTCTTTCTATTTGGATTCACTCCTTCTTACTTGACAACTATCATAGTTGCATTCACTTTCTAACCATACACGATGCCTCAGAAAGGTGGCCTGTCAATACTCTCATGATGATGCTTTAAATTCTGAAGATTCTACCAACAATAGGAGATTTGTATGATCAAGAGATGATGGCTATTTTGCATGCCATCAAGAAGTGGCATCATTATCTTTACGATATGACGTGATTTTTATGTGAGAAGTGATCACCGTACCGTGCATTGAAGTAATTCTCTCTTGTGACCGAATCCATCTCCTAAGCAAAGAAGGTGGTTGGCAACCTTGCAAAATTACAAGTTTGAGATCGCCTGTATAATCAACAAAAGGATAATGTGGCGGCGGCTGAGATTATGATATGGTTTCTCATAAAGAGTTGCCTTCTTTCTAGCTATGAAATGGTCTCATTTTTACTGCAAAGATAGAGTATACATGGTGCCTATATCAAAAGTTACAACCAAAGGCCAATCGAACAAATACATTCTTCATCACCAATGGTGTGGGGCAGTCAGGAATATTCAAGAACGTTGCCTTCACCACCAACAGTGTGGCAATCAAGAGTATTTAGGACCGTTGATAGGATAAGGAAAAGGGCTTCTATTAGAAAGGGATGTGGAAGGACTTCCATGCTTTTCTCACAAGATGTATGCCTTCTCAACTTAATAAGAACCCAATACATAAGTCCGATGGGCTACTTCAACTTGCCTACTCTCGAAGGGAAGTGGATTCGTATTTCTATGGTTTCACTACTATGGGTCTTCCACACACAAAGAAACATGGTGTAAGGTCCCTCCCAAGCCATGTATGTATGTGTACTTTTAATATAGAATTCAATAAGGAAAGAGAGTGTAATTAGAGAAGAGTGAGACATGGATAGAAACATTAGAAAAGTGTTAGAATAAAAATATTAGCTCCAAAAATTCAAAAGAAATAAGAACATAAGAATAGTTCTATTAAGAGATAAGTATCTCCAAAAATAGAATTTCGAATTTAGGTGATAAGAGGTCATATTTAGAGTACTTTTGCACATTTAGAGTCCATGCATACTAAAAATGTGAAAAAACAACATGTTTCAAAAGATGGCGTGTTTGTGGCTATATACAGACGTTTTTGCCTATTTTGCCCACGATGGCTTATAGACTAGATGCCTTCCCGTTCTTTTGACTGGTTATATGATCATATTCTGAGTTTTAATCAGAGAGTTATGATTGAAACAATTTGTTGTTTCTGTCAGGGTCTCTACAGAGAGAAAACTATGAGAAGGCAGCAAGTAGCCTCAAGGTAATCCTAGAGTTTGAGATGTATATATCCCTTCATTCTTATCTAATATCTTAGAAAAGAAGCTTAGATTGCTATGGTCTTTCGGAGGAAGAGACCAAAACTCCATAGCTTTTCTTTTAGAGAAAGAATAGTATCCCGTAGCCCTATAAGAGAAGAAGGCTATTTTGCCATAGACCTTAGAGAGAGAGAAGAGTCACAGTATGAGTAAGAGGAGATAAATCTTGGAGATTATTGGATGATTTCAATCAAAAGACAAGGTATTAGAAGATTCTATTCTCATATGTCAAGTTCTAAAGCTCTTGTTAACGAGCAAAGGTAACGATAAACGATAAATTTCTATAAGGTATATACATATTTGATTTTTCAATTATATATCATTCTTAGGGGTTGAGGTATGGTCCGGGCTTCTCTATTAATTGTTAATAGTGGTCTATTTGATTAATTTACTATTTAAAGTTTGTATTCTTTTAAACAATAGCATATACCTTAATAAAGAATGTCTTATCGCAATCTCAAGTTGAAATGCTAAAATCTTTGCGAAAAGGATTGTTTTCTTAAGAAGGTAACATGGATTCTAGTCCTATGGTTTAGTGAGTAAATGGATTGTTATCTTGGTTAAATTAAGGTACAGGTACAACTTCTCTCTGCCTTGAGGCATCATCAAAAATTACAAGCAAAGGCTGATCTGAGAAATGCATTCTTCAGCACAACGGTGGCGTAATTGGAAATTTCAAGACCTTTGATAAGATAAGAGCTTCTAATTGAGAGGAACGTGAGGAACTTTCATGCTTCTGTCACACAAGATGTATATATGCAGTGGATTCGTATTTCTATGGATTTCACTATGGGTCTTCCACACACACAAAGAAAGGTTGTCGTGGTGTGGATAGGTTGACAAGGGTGGCACATTTCATCTCTACAACAAAGGTCAAGGATATGATATCTATCGTTTTTGTGAGGCAATTTCGGGATCCTACCTTGAAGTTACATGGTGTACCACAACATATTGTAAGTGATCAAGAATGCCAAATGCATGATGAGTTCATTTTGCAAACAATTTGTTTGAGATCATGCAAACCAAGTTGACACCAAGCATCGCTACCATCCTGAGATCAAAGGTCAAACAAAGGGCGTGCATAAGTGGGTGGGAACTTCGTTTTGCGATCGCCCGTATAATCAACAAAAGGATAATGTGGCGGGGCTGAGATTATGATATGGTTTCTCATAAAGAGTTGCCTTCTTTCTAGCTATGAAATGGTCTCATTTTTACTACAAAGATAGAGTCTACATGGTGCCTACATCCAAAGTTACAAGCAAAGGCCGATCGAACAAATACATTCTTCACCAATGGTGTGGGACAGTCACGAATATTCAAGACCATTGCCTTCACCAACGGTGTGGCAATCAAGAGTATTCAGGACCATTGATAGGATAAGGAAAAGGGCTTCTATTAGAAAGGGATGTGGACGGACTTCCATGCTTTTCTCACAAGATGTGTGTCTTCTCAACTTAATAAGAACCCAATACATAAGTTTGATGGGCTACTTCAACTTGCCTACTCTCAAAGGGAAGTGGATTCGTATTTTTTTGGATTTCACTATGAGTCTTCCACACACAAAGAAACATTGTTATAGTTCATGTGTGTCTATGAATAGGTTGACAAGGGTGGAACATTTCATCTCTAGAAAGTTCGAGTATATGACATCTATGGCTGCAAGGCAGTGGGATTTTAAGAGGATGAAAAAAGGAAAGACTTGGTAATCAAAGAATGTGGTTCCACCATCAAATTGTTGTACAAATGATTACGTGACGTTGTCCTTTTCCCTTGAAAGAAAGGGTATTTGTAAGTTGAAGTCTTACTTACGGTGTCATGGCAGACTTTCCATGTTTGGGTGGACTACTAGTACTCTATGATAAGTATACTCCATGTATAATGAGTGCATTTTCTTAATCTCTCACTAGATCCCTTTCTTGCATTGTTGGTATCAGAGCTCTGCTTAAAGCCATTAATCCCTTTCTTACATTGCAATGTATTAGAGCCTTTATGGTAGTCATTTTATGTCAGAAGTGATCCATGTGCATTGAAGTAGTTCCTCTCCAAATCAAGCCTATCTCCTAAGCAAAGAAGGTGGGTGTGGCAGCCTTGCAAAATTACGATTTTGAGATTGCCGATATAAAGAGCAAGAATAATGTGGTGGGGTCGATGCTTAAATGTTCACTATCAACTATTTCCAAAGTACACAAAGATTGAGTTCTAGAAATTCAAGAGGAATATCCATTAAATAAGAGGAATATCAATAAGATTGAGTTCTAGAAATTCAAGAGGAATATCCATTAAATAAGGAGGTGCCACCAATGGTGCAGGAATTACAACACGGTTCTTAGAAAAGAGTTGCCTCACTTCTGGCTACAAAGATCTATAGAGTCTACATGGTGCCTATAGGCATCATCAAAAATTACAAGCAAAGGCTGATCTGAGAAATGCATTCTTCAGCACAACGGTGGGGCAATTAGGAATTTCAAGACCTTTGATAAGATAAGAGCTTCTAATTGAGAGGAACGTGAAGAACTTACAAGTGGATTTGTATTTCTATGGATTTCACTATGGGTCTTCCACACACACAAAGAAAGGTTGCGATAGCTTACATGTGGTGTGGATAGGTTGACAAGGGTGGCACATTTCATCTCTACAAAGGTCAAGGATACGACATCTATTGTTTTTGCGAGGCAATTTCGGGATCCTACCTTGAAGTTACATGGTGTACCACAACATATTGTAAGTGATCAAGAATGCCAAATGCATGATGAGTTCATTTTGCAAACAATTTGTTTGAGATCATGCAAACCAAGTTGACGCTAAACATCGCTACCATCCTGAGATCAAAGGTCAAACAGAGGGTGTGAATAAGTGGGTGGAAACTTAGTTTGAGATAGCATTTCCATGAGCTCAAAGTGTGTGGGATGAACGCTCAGCTTTACTCAAGTGTTCCTACTCTATTAATAGTACTACTCATCATCATGAGAGTATTAGCACACCACCTTTCTGAGCCATTGTGTATGGTTAGAAAGTGAATGCACCTATGATAGTTGTCAAGTAAGAAGGAGTGAATCCAAATGAGAAAGAGGAAGTGAGGTAGTGCATGCTCTTCTCCAACAATGCAAGGCAAACATGAAAGCGAGCTCAAGCGAGAATCAAGAATTATGTCGAAGCCCATAGGACTCCACCTCTGGAGCTTCAAGAAGGAGATTAAATGTTTTTTAGGAGCTAAAAATACTCGAGGGAACCGAAGCAAATGGGCTATGTATTTGTTTATAGCCTAACAGAAAGGATGGTATGATATGGTTGAGAACAAGAAACAAATGCATGGGGCATGGCTAAACTATTGGATGAGTTTCATGATATGTTTTAAATTCCAAAGAATCTACCAAAAAAAAGGTGTATATGCATGTATATGATCAAGAGATGAGTGCTATCTTTCGTGCCGTCAAGAAGTGACATCATTACCTTTATGGTAGTCATTGTGTGTTGAAGTAATTCCTCTCCCAATCGAATCTATCTCCTACGCAAAGAAGAAACCTCGCAAAATTATGATTTTGAGATGAGTTATATAAAGGGCAAGGATAATGTAGTGGGGATGATGCTCTATCAGCTATACCTAAAGTATACAAACATTGGGTCATGGAATTTCAAAAGGAAGATCTCTTAAATAAGGGGGTGTCACAAATGGTGCTGAAATTATGACATGGTTCTCATAAAGAGTTGCCTCATTTTTTGGCTACATACTGGTCTCATTTTTACTACAAAGATAGAGTCTACATGGTGCCTATGTCGAAAATTACATGGTTCCCATAATGGTCTCATTTTTTACTACTACAAAGATAAAGTCTACATGTGGTACCTACATAAAAAAATGCATTCTTCATCAATGGTGGGGAAATTGGGAATATTCAAGTCCTTTGATAAGATAAGAAAGAGCTTCTAGAGGAAAGGGATGTGGAAGGACTTAGATGCTCTTGTCACACAAGATGTATGCCTTTTCAACCTGATAAGGTAAGCCCGGTGGGTTTCTTCAACTTGCCTATCAATTTTCGATGGGGAAGTGGATCCATATTTCTATGGATCTCACTATGGGTCTTCCACACACAAAGAAAGGTTGAGATAGCTTATATGTAGCTTGTGGTGGCACATTTCATCTCTACAAAGGTCAAGTATATGACATCCGTGGTTGCAAGGCCATTGGTGGTCCATGTATTCAGGTTACATGGTGTACTACAACGTATTGCGAGTGATTAGGAAGTCAAATTCATGAGTTCATTTTAGATTACTTTGTTTGATATCATGCAAACCAAGCGACCGCCAAGCATCGGTACCATCCCGAGATTTAAGGTCAAATAGAGATCACGAGACGACGACGAATAAGTTTACACTTAAAAAGTGTGTGGGATGAATGGTCGGCTTTAGCCCATTTTTCCTACAATAGTACCTCATCTCGTGAGAGTATTGACATGCCACTTTCTAAGGCATTGTGTATAGTTAGAAAAGGTGAATGCATGCCGCACCACCTTTTGAGGCACTGTGTATGCTTAGATGGTGAATGCCACCTTTTGAGACATTGAGTATGGTTTGAAGGCAACTGCACCCATGATAGCTGTCGAGCAAAATGGAGTGAACCCAAATGTAAAAGAGGAAGTGGAGATAGTGAATGCTCTTCTCCAAAAATGCGAGGCAAACATGAAAGGAATCTCAACTGAGAATGAAGCATTATGCCGATGCCCATAGGAGAATTTGGAACGCCAAGAAGGAGACTGGGAATCAAAGCTAATGGACTGTGTGCTTGTTTTATAGCATTGCAAAGAGGATGATATGGTGGTTGAGAGCAAGAAACAACTGCATGATGGCATGGCTAAACTATGAGTTTCATGATATGCTTTAAATTCTGAACATTCTACCAACAAAAGGAGATTTGTATGATCAAGAGATGATGGTTATTTTGCATGCCATCAAGAAGTGGCATCATTACCTTTATGATATGATGTGATTTTTATGAGAAAAGTGATCACTCTACGGTGCATAGAAGTATTTCTCTATTGTGACCAAATCTGTCTCCTAAGGGAAGAAGGTGGTTGGCAACCGTGCAAAATTACGATTTTGAAATCGCCTGTATAATCAACAAAAGGATAATGTGGCGGCATGGCTAAGATTATGATATGGTTTCTCATAAAGAGTTGCCTTCTTTCTAGCTATGAAATGGTCTCATTTTTACTGCAAAGATAGAGTCTACATGGTGCCTACATCAAAAGTTCCAAGCAAAGGCCGATCGAACAAATACATTCTTCACCAATGGTGTGGGGTAGTCAGGAATATTAAAGACCGTTGCCTTCACCACGGCGTGGCAATCAAGAGTATTCAGGACCGTTGATAGGATAAGGAAAAGGGCTTCTATTAGAAAGGGATGTGGAAGGACTTCCATGCGTTTCTCACAAGATGTATGCCTTCTCAACTTAATAAGAACCCAATACATAAGTCCGATGGGCTACTTCAACTTGCCTACTCTCGAAGGGAAGTTCTCGAAGGGAAGTGGATTCGTATTTCTATGGATTTCACTATGGGTCTTCCACACACAAAGAAACATTGGGATAGTTCATGTGTGTCTGTGTGAATAGGTTGACAAGGGTGGAACATTTCATCTCTAGAAAGTTTGAGTATATGACATCTATGGCTGCAAGGTAGTGGGATTTTAAGAGGATGAAAAAAGGAAAGACTTGGTAATCAAAGAATGTGGTTCCACCATCAAATTGTTGTACAAATGATTACATGACGTTGTCCTTTTTCCTTGGAAGAAAGGTTATTTGTAAGTTGAAGTCTTACTTACAGTGTCATGGCAGACTTTCCATGTTTGGGTGGACTACTAGTACTCTATGATAAGTATACTCCATGTATAATGAGTGCATTTTCTTGATCTCTCACTAGATCCCTTTCTTGCATTGTTGGTATCAGAGCTCTGCTTAAAGCCATTGATCCCTTTCTTACATTACAATGTATTAGAGCCTTTATGGTATTCATTCTATGTCAGAAGTGGTCCATGTGCATTGAAGTAATTCCTCTCCAAACCGAGCCTATCTCCTAAGCAAAGAAGGTGGATGTGGCAACCTTGCAAAATTACGATTTTGAGATCGCCTATATAAAGAGCAAGAATAATGTCGTGGGGCCGATGCTTAAATGTTCACTATCAACTATTTCTAAAGTACACAAAGATTTAGTTCTGAAAATTCAAGAGGAATATCCATTAAATAAGGAGGTGCCACCAATGGTGCAGGAATTACAACACGGTTCTTAGAAAAGAGTTGCCTCGCTTCTGGCTACAAAGATCTATAGAGTCTACATGGTGCCTATAGGCATCATCAAAAATTACAAGCAAAGGCTGATCTGAAAAATGCATTCTTCAGCACAACGGTGGGGCAATTGGGAATTTCAAGACCTTTGATAAGATAAGAGCTTCTAATTGAGAGGAACATGAGGAAAGGGGGCCGCGTCAACGTCGTGCTTTCGTGTGGTGTCTCACTTTGTGCCGTTCCGTCGAGCGTTGGTGGCCTGGGTGCCTCCGTGCGACATCATGTGCATGTGTCCATGTCATCACGTGCATGTGTGTATATTCAATACGTCATAATATTCATGTATATTATCATGTGCCTAATTGAGAGAAACATGATAATATACATGAATATTATGACGTATTGAATATACACACATGCACGTGATGACATGGACACATGCACATGAGGAAAGGGGGCCGCGTCAACGTCGTGCTTCTGTGTGGTGTCTCGCTTTGTGCCGTTCCGTCGAGCGTTGGTGGCCTGGGTGCCTCCGTGCGACGTCATGTGCATGTGTCAATGTCATCACGTGCATGTGTGTATATTCAATACGTCATAATATTCATGTATATTATCATGTGCCTAATTGAGAGGAACATAATATTCATGTATATTATCATGTGCCTAATTGAGAGGAACATGAGGAACTTACATGCTTCTGTCTATGCAATGGATTCGTATTTCTATGGATTTCACTATGGGTCTTCCACACACACAGCTTACATGTGGTGGATAGGTTGACAAGGGTGGCACATTTCATCTCTACAAAGGTCAAGGATACGACATCTATCGTTTTTGCGAGGCAATTTCGGGATCCTACCTTGAAGTTACATGGTGTACCACAACATATTGTAAGTGATCAAGAATGCCAAATACATGATGAGTTCATTTTGCAAACAATTTGTTTGAGATCATGCAAACCAAGTTGATGCCAAGCATCGCTACCATCCTGAGATCAAAGGTCAAACAGAGGGTGTGAATAAGTGGGTGGGAAGTTAGTTTGAGATAGCATTTCCATGATGCTCAAAGTGTGTGGGATGAATGCTCATCTTTACTCAAGTTTTCCTACTATTAATAGTACTGCTCATCATCATGAGAGTATTGGCACGCCACCTTTCTGAGGTAAGCATAATGTGGTGGGGCCGATGCTTAAATGTTCACTATAGACTATTTCCAAAGTACACAAAGATTGAGTTCTAGAAATTCAAGAGGAATATCCGTTAAATAAGGAGGTGTCACCAATGGTGCAAGAATTACAACATGGTTCTTAGTAAAGAGTTGCCTCGCTTCTGGCTACAAAGATCTATAGAGTCTACATGGTGCCTATAGGCATCATCAAAAATTACAAGCAAAGGCTGATCTGAGAAATGCATTCTTCAGCACAACGGTGGGGCAATTAGGAATTTCAAGACCTTTGATAAGATAAGAGCTGTGAGGAACTTTCATGCTTCTGTCATAAGATGTATGTATGCAGTGGTGGATTCGTCTTTCTATGGAATTCACTATGGGTCTTCCACACACACAAAGAAAGGTTGCGACGATAACTTACATGTTGTGGTGGATAGGTTGACAAGGGTGGCACATTTCATCTCTACAAAGGTCAAGGATACGACATCTATCGTTTTTGTGAGGCAATTTCGAGATCCTACCTTGAAGTTACATGGTGTACCACAACATATTGTAAGTGATCAAGAATGCCAAATGCATGATGAGTTCATTTTGCAAACAATTTGTTTGAGATCATGCAAACCAAGTTGACGCAAGCATCGCTACCATCCTGAGATCAAAGGTCAAACAGAGGGCATGAATAGGTGGGTGGGAACTTAGTTTGAGATAGCATTTCCATGATGCTCAAAGTGTGTGGGATGAACGCTCAGCTTTACTGAAGTTTTCCTACTCTATTAATAGTACTGCTCATCATCATGAGAGTATTGGCACGCCACCTTTCTGAGGCATCATGTATGGTTAGAAAGTGAATGCACCTATGATAGTTGTCAAGTAAGAAGGAGTGAATCCAAATGAGAAAGAGGAAGTGAGGTAGTGCATGCTCTTCTCCACACAATGCAAGGCAAACATGAAAGCGAGCTCAAGTGAGAATCAAGAATTATGTCGAAGCCCATAGGACTCCACCTCTGGAGCTTCAAGAAGGAGATTAAATGTTTTTTAGGAGCTACAAATACTCGAGGGAACCGAAGCAAATGGGCTGTGTATTTGTTTTATAGCCTAGCAGAGAGGAAGGTATTATATGGTTGAGAACAAGAAACAAATGCATGAGGGCATGGCTGAACTATTGGATGAGTTTCATGATATTTTTTAAATTCCAAAGAATCTACCAACAAAAAGAGATGTATATGCATGTGTATGATCAAGAGATGAGCGCTATCTTTCATGCCGTCAAGAAGTGGCATCATTACCTTTATGGTAGTCATTTTTATGTGAGAAGTGATCATTGTGTGTTGAAGTAATTCCTCTCCCAACCAAATCTATCTCCTACGCAAAGAAGAAACCTCGAAAAATTATGATTTTGAGATGAGCTATATAAAGGGCAAGGATAATGTAGTGGGGCTGATGCTCTATCAGCTATACCTAAAGTATACAAACATTGGGTCATGGAATTTCAAAAGGAAGATCTCTTAAATAAGGGGGTGTCACAAATGGTGCTGAAATTACGACATGGTTCTCCATAAAGAGTTGCCTCGTTTTTTGGCTACATAATGGTCTCATTTTAACTACTACAAAGATAGAGTCTACATGGTGCCCATGTCGAAAATTACAACAAGGTTCCCATAATGGTCTCATTGCAAAGAGGATTATATGGTGGTTGAGAATAAGAAACAAATGCATGAGGGCATGGCTGAACTATGAGTTTCATGATATGCTTTAAATTCTGACGATTCTACCAACAAAAGGAGATTTGTATGATCAAGAGATGATGGCTATTTTGCATGCCATTAAGAAGTGGCATCATTACCTTTACGATATGACGTGATTTTTATGTGACAAGTGATCACTGTACCGTGCATTGAAGTAATTCTCTCCTGTGACCAAATCCATCTCCTAAGCAAAGAAGGTGGTTGGCAACCTTGCAAAATTACAATTTTGAGATCGCTTGTATAATCAACAAAAGGATAATGTTGCGGGCTGAGATTATGATATGGTTTCTCATAAAGAGTTGCCTTCTTTCTAGCTATGAAATGGTCTCATTTTTACTACAAAGATAGAGTCTACATGGTGCCTACATCAAAAGTTACAAGCAAAGGCCGATCGAACAAATACATTCTTTACCAATGGTGTGGGGCAGTCAGGAATATTCAAGACCGTTGCCATCACCAACGGTGTGGCAATCAAGAGTATTCAGGACCGTTGAGATAGGATAAGGAAAAGGGCTTCTATTAGAAAGGGATGTGGAAGGACTTCCATGCTTTTCTCACAAGATGTATGCCTTCTCAACTTAATAAGAACCCAATACATAAGTCCAATAGGCTACTTCAACTTGCCTACTCTCGAAGGGAAGTGGATTCGTATTTCTATGGATTTCACTATGGGTCCTTCACACAAAGAAACATTGGGATAGGTCATGTGTGTCTGTGAATAGGTTGACAAGGGTGGAACATTTCATCTCTAGAAAGTTTGAGTATATGACATCTATGGCTGCAAGGCAGTGGGATTTTAAGAGGATGAAAAAAGGAAAGACTTGGTAATCAAAGAATGTGGTTCCACCATCAAATTGTTGTACAAATGATTACATGACGTTGTCCTTTTCCCTTGGAAGAAAGGGTATTTGTAAGTTGAAGTCTTACTTACGGTGTCATGGCAGACTTTCCATGTTTGGGTGAACTACTAGTACTCTATGATAAGTATACTCCATGTATAATGAGTGCATTTTCTTGATCTCTCACTAGATCCCTTTCTTGCATTGTTGGTATCAGAGCTCTGCTTAAAGCCATTGATCCCTTTCTTACATTGCAATGTATTAGAGCCTTTATGGTAGTCCTTTTATGGCAGAAGTGATCCATGTGCATTGAAGTAATTCCTCTCCAAACCGAGCCTATCTCCTAAGCAAAGAAGGTGGGTGTGGCAGCCTTGCAAATTTATGATTTTGAGATTGCCGATATAAAGAGCAAGAATAATGTGGTGGGGCTTAAATGTTCACTATCGACTATTTCCAAAGTACACAAAGATTGAGTTCTAAAAATTCAAAAGGAATATCCGTTAAATAAGGAGGTGCCACCAATGGTGCAGGAATTACAACACGGTTCTTAGAAAAGAGTTGCCTTGCTTCTGGCTACAAAGATCTATAGAGTCTACATGGTGCCTATAGGCATCATCAAAAATTACAAGCAAAGGCTGATCTGAGAAATGCCTTCTCAACTTAATAAGAACCCCATACATCCGATGGGCTACTTCAACTTGCCTACTCTTGAAGGGAAGTGGATTCGTATTTCTATGGATTTCACACTGAGTGTTCCACACAAAAAGAAACATTGTTATAGTTCATGTGTGTCTGTGAATAGGTTGACAAGGGTGGAACATTTCATCTCTAGAAAGTTTGAGTATATGACATCTATGGCTGCAAGGCAGTGGGATTTCAAGAAGATGAAAAAAAGAAAGACTTGGTAATCAAAGAATGTGGTTCCACCATCAAATTGTTGTACAAATGATTACATGACGTTGTCCTTTTCCCTTGGAAGGAAGGGTATTTGTAAGTTGAAGTCTTACTTATGGTCTCATGGCAGACTTTCCATGTTTGGGTGGACTACTAGTACTCTATGATAAGTATACTCCATGTATAATGAGTGCATTTTCTTGATCTCTCACTAGATCCCTTTCTTGCATTGTCGGTATTAGAGCTCTGCTTAAAGCCATTGATCCCTTTCTTACATTGCAATGTATTAGAGCCTTTATGGTATTCATTCTATGTCAGAAGTGGTCCATGTGCATTGAAGTAATTCCTCTCCAAAACGAGCCTATCTCCTAAGCAAAGAAGGTGGGTGTGGTAGCCTTGCAAAATTACGATTTTGAGATCGCCTATATAAAGAGCAAGAATAATGTGGTGGGGCCGATGCTTAAATGTTCACTATCGACTATTTCCAAAGTACACAAAGATTGAGTTCTAGAAATTCAAGAGGAATATCCGTTAAATAAGGAGGTGCCACCAATGGTGCAGGAATTACAACACGGTTCTTAGAAAAGAGTTGCCTCGCTTCTGGCTACAAAGATCTATAGAGTCTACATGGTGCCTATAAGCATCATCAAAAATTACAAGCAAAGGTTGATCTGAGAAATGCATTCTTCAGCACAACGGTGGGGCAATTGGGAATTTCAATACCTTTGATAAGATACGAGCTTCTAATTGAGAGGAACATGAGAAACTTTCATGCTTCTGTCACAAGATGTATGTATGCAGTGGATTCGTATTTCTATGGATTTCACTATGGGTCTTCCACACACACAAAGAAAAGGTTACGATAGCTTACATGTTGTGGTGGATAGGTTGACAAGGGTGGCACATTTCATCTCTACAAAGGTCAAGGATATGACATCTATCGTTTTTGTGAGGCAATTTCGGGATCCTACCTTGAAGTTACATGGTGTACCACAACATATTGTAAGTGATCAAGAATGCCAAATGCATGATGAGTTCATTTTGCAAACAATTTATTTGAGATCATGCAAACCAAGTTGGCACCAAGCATCGCTACCATCCTGAGATCAAAGGTCAAACAGAGGGTGTGAATAAGTGGGTGGGAAGTTAGTTTGAGATAGCATTTCCATGATGCTCAAAGTGTGTGGGATGAACGCTCAGCTTTACTCAAGTTTTTCCTACTATTTATAGTACTACTCATCATCATGAGAGTATTGGCATGCCACCTTTCTGAGGCATTGTGTATGGTTAGAAAGTGAATGCACCTATGATAGTTGTCAAGTAAGAAGGAGTGAATCCAAATGAGAAAGAGGAAGTGAGGTAGTGAATGCTCTACTTCACACAATGCAAGGCAAACATGAAAGTGAGCTCAAGTGAGAATTAAGAATTATGTCGAAGCCCATAGGACCATCTCTGGAGCTTCAAGAAGGAGATTAAATGTTTTTTAGGAGCTATAAATACTCGAGGGAACCAAAGGAAATGGGCTATGTATTTGTTTTATAGCCTAGCAGAGAGGATGGTATGATATGGTTGAGAACAAGAAACAAATGCATGAGGGCATGGCTGAACTATTGGATGAGTTTCATGATATGTTTTAAATTCCAAAGAATCTACCAACAAAAAGAGATGTATATGCATGTGTATGATCAAGAGATGAGCGCTATCTTTCGTGCCATCAAGAAGTGGCATCATTACCTTTATGGTAGTCATTTTTATGTGAGAAGTGATCATTGTGTGTTGAAGTAATTCCTCTCCCAACCGAATCTATCTCCTACGCAAAGAAGAAACATCCCAAAATTATGATTTTGAGATGAGTTATATAAAGGGCAAGGATAATGTAGTGGTATGATGCTCTATGAGAGCTATACCTAAAGTATACAAACATTGGGTCATGGAATTTCAAAAGGAAGATCTCTTAAATAGAGGGGTGTCACAAATGGTGCTGAAATTACGACATGGTTCTCATAAATAGTTGCCTCGTTCTTTGGCTACATAATGGTCTCATTTTTACTACAAAGATAGAGTCTACATGGTGCCTATGTCGAAAATTACATGGTTCTCATCATGGTCTCATTTTTTACTACTACAAAGATAAAGTCTACATGTGGTACCTACATAAAAAAATGCATTCTTCATCAATGGTGGGGCAATTGGGAATATTCAAGTCCTTTGATAAGATAAGAAAGAGCTTCTAGAGGAAAGGGATGTGGAAGGACTTACATGCTCTTGTCACATAAGATGTATGCCTTTTCAACTTGATAAGGTAAGGCCGATGGGTTTCTTCAACTTTCCCATCAATTTTCGATGGGGAAGTGGATCCATATTTTTATGGATCTCACTATGGGTCTTCCACACACAAAGAAAGGTTGAGATAGCTTATATGTGGCTTGTGGTGGCACGTTTCATCTCTACAAAGGTCAAGTATACGACATCCGTGGTTGCAAGGCCATTGGTGGTCCATGTATTTAGGTTACATGTTGTACTGTAATGTATTGCGAGTGACCAAGATGTAAAATTCATGAGTTCATTTTAGATTACTTTATTTGATATCATGCAAACCAAGCGACCGCCAAGCATCGCTACCATCCCGAGATTTAAGGTCAAATAGAGATCATGACGATGAATAAGTTTACACTTAAAAAGTGTGTGGGATGAATGGTCGGCTTTAGCCCATTTTCCCTACAATAGTACCTCATCTCGTGAGAGTATTGGCATGTAGCTTTCTAAGGCATTGTGTATAGTTAGAAAAGGTGAATGCATGCCGCGCCACCTTTTGAGGCACTGTGTATGCTTAGATGGTGAATGCCACCTTTTGAGGCATCGCGTATGGTTAGAAGGCAACTACACCCATGATAGCTGTCGAGCAACAAGGAGTGAATCCAAATGCAAAAGAGGAAGTGAGATAGTGAATGCTCTTCTCCAAAAATGCGAGGCAAACATGAAAGGAATCTCAACTGAGAATGAAGCATTATGCCGATGCCCATAGGAGAATTTGAAACTCCAAGAAGGAGATTGGGAATCAAAGCTAATGGACTGTGTGCTTGTTTTATAGGATTGCAAAGAGGATGATATGGTGGTTGAGAACAAGAAACAAACGCATGAGGGCATGACTGAACTATGAGTTTCATGATATGCTTTAAATTCTGAAGATTCTACCAACAAAAGGAGATTTGTATGATCAAGAGATGATGGCTATTTCGCATGCCATCAAGAAGTGGCATCATTATCTTTACGATATGAGTGATTTTTATGTGAGAAGTGATCACCATACCGTGCATTGAAGTAATTCTCTCCTGTGACCAAATCCGTCTCCTAAGCAAAGAAGGTGGTTGGCAACCTTGCAAAATTACGATTTTGAGATCGCCTATATAATCAACAAAAGGATAATGTGGCGGCGTGGCTGAGATTATGATATGGTTTCTCATAAAGAGTTGCCTTCTTTCTAGCTATGAAATGGTCTCATTTTTACTACAAAGATAGAGTCTACATGGTGCCTACATCAAAAGTTACAAGCAAAGGCTGATCGAACAAATATATACTTAACCAATGGTGTGGGGCAGTCAGGAATATTCAAGACCGTTGCCATCACCAACGGTGTGGCAATCAAGAGTATTCAGGACCATTGATAGGATAAGGAAAAGGGCTTCTATTAGAAAGGGATGTGGAAGAACTTCCATGCTGTTCTCAACACAAGATGTATGCCTTCTCAACTTAATAAGAACGCAATACATAAGTCCAATGGGCTACTTCAACTTGCCTACTCTCGAAGGGAAGTGGATTCGTATTTCTATGGATTTCACTATGGGTCTTCCACACACAAAGAAACATTGGGATAGGTCATGTGTGTCTGTGAATAGGTTGACAAGGGTGGAACATTTCATCTCTAAAAAGTTCGAGTATATGACATCTATGGCTACAAGAAGGTAGTGGGATTTTAAGAGGATGAAAAAAGGAAAGACTTGGTAATCAAAGAATGTGGTTCCACCATCAAATTGTTGTACAAATGATTACGTGACGTTTCCTTTTCCCTTGGAAGAAAGGGTATTTGTAAGTTGAAGTCTTACGTACGGTGTCATGGCAGACTTTCCATGTTTGGGTGGACTACTAGTACTCTATGATAAGTATACTCCATGTATAATGAGTGCATTTTCTCAATCTCTCACTAGATCCCTTTCTTGCATTGTTGGTATCAGAGCTCTGCTTAAAGCCATTGATCCCTTTCTTACATTGCAATGTATTAGAGACTTTATGGTAGTCATTTTATGTCAAAAGTGATCCATGTGCATTGAAGTAATTCCTCTCCAAACTGATCCTATCTCCTAAGCAAAGAAGGTGGGTGTGGCAGCCTTGCAAAATTACGATTTTGAGATTGCCGATATAAAGAGCAAGAATAATGTGGTGGGGCCGATGCTTAAATGTTCACTATCTACTATTTCCAAAGTACACAAAGATTGAGTTCTAGAAATTCAAGAGGAATATCCGTTAAATAAGGAGGTGCAACAATGGTGCAGGAATTACAACACGATTCTTCGAAAAGAGTTGCCTCGCTTCTGGCTACAAAGATCAATAGAGTCTACATGGTGCCTATAGGCATCATCAATCAAAAATTACAGCAAAGGCTGATCTAAGAAATGGATTCTTCAACACAACGGTGGGGAAATTGGGAATTTCAAGACCTTTGATAAGATAAGAGCTTCTAATTATTGAGAGGAACGTGAGGTACTTACATGCTTCTATCACAAGATGTATGTATGCAGTGGATTCGTATTTCTATGGATTTCACTATGGGTCTTCCACACACACAAAATAAGGTTGTGATAGCTTACATGTGGTGGTGGATAGGTTGACAAGGGTGGCACATTTCAACTCTACAAAGGTCAAGGATACGACATCTATCGTTTTTGCGAGGCAAGTTCGGGATCCTACCTTGAAGTTATGGTGTACCACAACATATTGTAAGTGATCAAGAATGCCAAATGCATGATGAGTCCATTTTGCGAACAATTTGTTTGAGATCATGCAAACCAAGTTGACGCCAAGCATCACTACCATCCTGAGATCAAAGGTCAAACAAAGGGCGTGAATAAGTTGTTGGGAACTTAGTTTGAGATAGCATTTCCATGAGCGCAAAGTGTGTGGGATGAACACTCAACTTTACTCAAGTTTTCTTACTATTAATAGTACTGCTCTCATCATCATAAGAGTATTAGCACGCCACCTTTCTGAGGCATCGTGCATGGATAGAAAGTGAATGCACCTATGATAGCTACAGTAAGAAGGAGTGAATCCAAATGAGAAAGAGGAAGTGAGGTAGTGCATGCTCTTCTCCAACAATGCAAGGCAAACATGAAATCGAGCTCAAGTGAGAATCAAGAATTATGTCAAAGCCCATAGGACTCCACCTCTGGAGCTTCAAGAAGGAGATTAACTATTTTTTAGGAGGTACAAATACTCGAGGGAACCGAAGCAAATGGGCTATGTATTTGTTTATAGCCTAGCAGAGAGGATGGTATGATATGGTTAAAAACAAGAAACAAATGCATGAGGGCATGGCTGAACTATTGGATGAGTTTCATGATATGTTTTAAATTCCAAAGAATCTACCAAACAAAAAGAGATGTATATGCATGTATATGATCAAGAGATGAGCGCTATCTTTCGTGACGTCAAGAAGTGGCATCATTACCTTTATGGTAGTCATTTTTATGTGAGAAGTGATCATTGTGTGTTGAAGTAATTCCTCTCCCAACCGAATCTATCTCCTATGCAAAGAAGAAACCTCGCAAAATTATGATTTTGAGATGAGCTATATAAAGGGCAAGGATAATGTAGTGGCTGATGCTCTATCAGCTATACCTAAAGTATACAAACATTGGGTCATGGAATTTCAAAAGGAAGATCTCTTAAATAAGGGGGTGTCACAAATGGTGCTGAAATTAGGACATGGTTCTCATAAAGAGTTGCCTTGTTTTTTGGCTACATAATGGTCTCATTTTTACTACAAAGATAGAGTCTACATGGTGCCTATGTCAAAAATTACAACATGGTTCCCATAATGGTCTCATTTTCTACAAAGATAGAGTCTACATGTGGTACCTACATAAAAAATGCATTCTTCATCAATGGTGGGGCGATTGGGAATATTCAAGTCCTTTGATAAGATAAGAAAGAGCTTCTAGAGGAAAGGGATGTGGAAGGACTTACATGCTCTTGTCACACAAGATGTATGCCTTTTCAACATGATAAGGTAAGCTCGGTGGGTTTCTTCAACTTGCCTAATCAATTTTCGATGGGAAAGTGGATCCATATTTCTATGGATCTCACTATGGGTCTTCCACACACAAAGAAAGGTTGAGATAGCTTATATGTGGCTTGTGGTGGCATATTTCATCTCTACAAAGGTCAAGTATACGATATCCGTGGTTGCAAGGCCATTGGTGGTCCATGTATTCAGGTTACATGGTGTACTACAATGTATTGCGAGTGACTAGGATGTCAAATTCATGAGTTCATTTTAGATTACTTTGTTTGATATCATGCAAACCAAGCAACCTCCAAGCATCGCTACCATCCTGAGATTTAAGATCAAATAGAGATCACGACAACGAATATGTTTACACTTAAAAAGTGTGCGGGACAAATGGTCGGCTTTAGCCCATTTTTCCTACAATAGTACCTCATCTCGTGAGAGTATTGGCATGTCGCTTTCTAAGGCATTGTGTATAGTTAGAAAAGGTGAATGCATGCCGCGCCACCTTTTGAGGCACTGTGTATGCTTAGATGGTGAATGCCACCTTTTGAGGCATCGCGTATGGTTAGAAGGCAACTGCACCCATGATAGCTGTCGAGCAAAAGGGAGTGAATCCAAATGAAAAAGAGGAAGTGGAGATAGTGAATGCTCTTCTCCAAAAATGCGAGGTAAACATGAAAGGAATCTCAACTGAGATTGAAGCATTATGCCGATGCCCATAGGAGAATTTGGAACTCCAAGAAGGAGACTGGGAATCAAAGCTAATGGACTGTGTGCTTGTTTTATAGCATTGCAAAGAGGATGATATGGTGGTTGAGAGCAAGAAACAAATGCATGAGGGCATGGCTAAACTATGAGTTTCATGATATGCTTTAAATTCTCAAGATTCTACCAACAAAAGGAGATTTGTATGATCAAGAGATGATGGCTATTTTGCATGCCATCAAGAAGTGGCATCATTACTTTATGATATGACGTTATTTTTATGTGAAAAGTGATCACCGTACCGTGCATAGAAGTAATTTTCTCTTGTGACCGAATCCTTCTCCTAAGTGAAGAAGGTGGTTGGCAACCTTGCAAAATTACGATTTTGAAATCGCATGTATAATCAACAAAAGGATAATGTGGCTGCGTGGCTGAGATTATCATATGGTTTCTCATAAAGAGTTGCCTTCTTTTTATGGTCTCATATTTATTGCAAAGATAGAGTCTACATGGTGCCTACATCAAAAGTTACAAGCAAAGGCCGATCGAACAAATAACCAATGGTGTGGGGCAGTCAGGAATATTCAAGACCGTTGCCTTCACCACGGGTGTGGCAATCAAGAGTATTCAGGACCGTTGATAGGATAAGGAAAAGGGCTTCTATTAGAAAGGAATGTGGAAGGACTTCCATGCTTTTCTCACAAGATGTATGCCTTCTCAACTTAATAAGAACCCAATACATAAGTCCGATGGGCTACTTCAACTTGCCTACTCTCGAAGGGAACTGGATTCGTATTTCTATGGATTTCATTATGGATCTTCCACACACAAAGAAACATTGGGATAGTTCATGTGTGTCTGTGAATAGGTTGACAAGGGTGGAACATTTCATCTCTAGAAAGTTCGAGTATATGACATCTATGGCTATAAGGCAGTGGGATTTTAAGAGGATGAAAAAAGGAAAGACTTGGTAATCAAAGAATGTGGTTCCACCATCAAATTGTTATACAAATGATTACATGACGTTGTCCTTTTCCCTTGGAAGAAGGGTATTTGTAAGTTCAAGTCTTACTTATGGTGTCATGGCAGACTTTCCATGTTTGGGTGGACTACTAGTACTCTATGATAAGTATACTCCATGTATAATGAGTACATTTTCTTGATGTCTCACTAGATCCCTTTCTTGCATTGTTGGTATCAGAGCTCTGCTTAAAGCCATTGATCCCTTTCTTACATTGCAATGTATTAGAGCCTTTATGGTATTCATTTTATGCCAGAAGTGATCCATGTGCATTGAAGTAATTCCTCTCCAAACCGAGCCTATCTCCTACGCAAAGAAGGTGGGTGTGGCAGCCTTGCAAAATTACGATTTTGAGATTGCCGATATAAAGAGCAAGAATAATGTGGTGGGGCCGATGCTTAAATGTTCACTATCGACTATTTGCAAAGTACACAAAGATTAAGTTATGGAAATTCAAGAGGAATATCCATTAAATAAGGAGGTGACACCAATGGTGCAGGAATTAAAACACGGTTCTTAGTAAAGAGTTGCCTCGCTTTTGGCTACAAAGATCTATAGAGTCTACATGGTGCCTATAGGCATCATCAAAAATTACAAGCAAAGGCTGATCTAAGAAATGCATTCTTCAGCACAACGGTGGGGCAATTGGGAATTTCAAGACCTTTGATAAGATAAGAGCTTCTAATTGAGAGGAACGCGAGGAACTTTCATGCTTCTGTCACAAGATGTATGTATGCAGTGGATTCGTATTTCTATGGATTTCACTATGGGTCTTCCACACACACAAAGAAAGGTTGTGATAGCTTACATGTGGTGGTAGTGGATAGGTTGACAAGGGTGGCACATTCCATCTCTACAAAGGTCTATGATTTTTGTGAGGCAATTTCAAGATCCTACCTTGAAGTTACATGGTGTACCACAACATATTGTAAGTGATCAAGAATGGCAAATGCATGATGAGTTCATTTTGCAAACAATTTGTTTGAGATCATGCAAACCAAGTTGACCCCAAGCATCGCTACCATCCCGAGATCAAAGGTCAAACAGAGGGCATGAATAAGTTGGTGAAAACTTAGTTTGAGATAGCATTTCCATGATGCTGAAAGTGTGTGGGATGAACTCTTAGCTTTACTCAAGTTTTCCTACTATTAATAGTACTGCTCATCATCATGAGAGTATTAGCACGCCACCTTTTTGAGGCACCGTGTATGGTTAGAAAGTGAATGCACCTATGATAGTTGTCAAGTAAGAAGGAGTGAATCCAAATGAGAAAGAGGAAGTGAGGTAGTGCATGCTCTTCTCCAACAATGCAAGGCAAACATGAAAGCGAGCTCAAGTGAGAATCAAGAATTATGTCGAAGCCCATAGGACTCCACCTCTGGAGCTTTAAGAAGGAGATTAAATGTTTTTTAGGAGCTACATATACTCGAGGGAACCGAAGCAAATGGGCTATGTATTTGTCTTATAGCCTAGCAGAGGGGATGGTATGATATGGTTGAGAACAAGAAACAAATGCATGAGGGCATGGCTGAACTATTGGATGAGTTTCATGATATGTTTTAAATTCCAAAGAATCTACCAACAAAAAGAGATGTATATGCATGTGTATGATCAAGAGATGAGCACTATCTTTCATGCCGTCAAGAAGTGGCATCATTACCTTTATGGTAGTCATTTTTATGTGAGAAGTGATCATTGTGTGTTGAAGTAATTCCTCTCCCAACTGAATCTATCTCCTACGCAAAGAAGAAACCTCGCAAAATTATGATTTTGAGATGAGCTATATAAAGGGCAAGGATAATGTAGTGGGGTTGATGCTCTATGAGCTATACCTAAAGTATACAAACATTGGGTCATGGAATTTCAAAAGGAAGATCTCTTAAATAAGGGGCTGTCTTAAATGGTGCTGAAATTACGACATGGTTCTCATAAAGAGTTGCCTCGTTTTTTGGCTACATAATGGTCTCATTTTCACTACAAAGATAGAGTCTACATGGTGCCTATGTGGAAAATTACAACATGGTTCCCATAATAGTCTCATTTTTTACTACTACAAAGATAAAGTCTACATGTGGTACCTACATTAATTAAAAAATGCATTCTTCATCAATGGTGGGGCAATTGGGAATATTCAAGTCCTTTGATAAGATAAGAAAGAGCTTCTAGAGGAAAGGGATGTGGAAGGACTTAATTGCTCTTATCACACAAGATGTATGCCTTTTCAACCTGATAAGGTAAGCTCGGTGGGTTTCTTCAACTTGCCTATCAATTTTTGATGGGGAAGTGGATCCATATTTCTATGGATCTCACTATGGGTCTTCTACACACAAAGAAAGGTTGAGATAGCTTATATGTGGCTTGTGGTGGCAAGTATACGACATCCGTGGTTGCAAGGCCATTGGTGGTCCATGTATTCAGGTTACATGGTGTACTGTAACATATTGCGAGTGACCAGGATGCAAATTCATGAGTTCATTTTAGATTACTTTGTTTGATATCATGCAAACCAAGCGACCGCCAAGCATCGCTACTACCATCCCAAGATTTAAGGTCACATAGAGATCACGACGATGAATAAGTTTACACTTAAAAAGTGTGTGGGACGAATGGTCGGCTTTCGCCCATTTTTCCTACAATAGTACCTCATCTCGTGAGAGTATTGGCATGCCGCTTTCTAAGGCATTGTGTATAGTTAGAAAAGGTGAATGCATGCCGCGCCACCTTTTGAGGCACTGTGTATGCTTAGATGGTGAATGCCACCTTTTGAGGCATCGCGTATGGTTAGAAGGTACTTGCACCCATTAGAGCTATCGAGCAAAAGGGAGTGAATCCAAATGCAAAAGAGGAAGTGGAGATAGTGAATGCTCTTCTCCAAAAATGCGAGGCAAACATGTAAGGAATCTCAACTGAGAATGAAGCATTATGCCGATGCCCATAGGAGAATTTGGAGCTCCAAGAAGGAGATTGGGAATCAAAGCTAATGGACTGTGTGCGTGTTTTATAGGATTGCAAAGAGGATGATATTGTGGTTGAGAACAAGAAACAAATGCATGAGGGCATGGCTGAACTATGAGTTTCATGATATGCTTTAAATTTTGAAGATTCTACCAACAAAAGGAGATTTGTATGATCAAGAGATGATAGCTATTTTGCATGCCATCAAGAAGTGGCATCATTACCTTTACGATATGACGTGATTCTTATGTAAGAAGTGATCACCGTAGTACTGTGCATTGAAGTAATTCTCTCCTGTGACCAAATCCGTCTCCTAAGCAAAGAAGGTGGTTGGCAATCTTGCAAAATTACGATTTTGAGATTGCCTGTATAATCAACAAAAGGATAATGTGGCGGCATGGCTGAGATTATGATATGGTTTCTCATAAAGAGTTGCCTTCTTTCTAGCTATGAAATGGTCTCATTTTTACTACAAAGATAGAGTCTACATGGTGCCTACATCAAAAGTTACAAGCAAAGGCCGATCGAACAAATACATTCTTCACCAATGGTGTGAGGCAGTCAGGAATATTCAAGACCATTGCCTTCACCAACAATCAAGAGTATTCAGGACCGTGGATAGGATAAGGAAAAGGGCTTCTATTAGAAAGGGATGTGGAAGGACTTTCATGCTTTTCTCACAAGATGTACGCCTTCTCAACTTAATAAGAACCCAATACATAAGTCCACCCAATGGGCTACTTCAACTTGCCTACTCTCGAAGGGAAGTGGATTCGTATTTCTATGGATTTCACTATGGGTCTTCCACACACAAAGAAACATTGGGATAGGTCATGTGTGTCTGTGAATAGGTTGACAAGGGTGGAACATTTCATCTCTAGAAAGTTCGAGTATATGACATCTATGGCTGCAAGGCAGTGGGATTTTAAGAGGATGAAAAAAGGAAAGACTTGGTAATCAAAGAATGTGGTTCCACCATCAAATTGTTGTACAAATGATTACGTGACGTTGTCCTTTTCCCTTGGAAGAAAGGGTATTTTTAAGTTGAAGTCTTACTTATGGTGTCATGTGGCAGACTTTCCATGTTTGGCTGGACTACTAGTACTCTATGATAAGTATACTCCATGTATAATGAGTGCATTTTCTTGATCTCTCACTAGATCCCTTTCTTGCATTGTTGGTATCAGAGCTCTGCTTAAAGCCATTGATCCCTTTCTTACATTGCAATGTATTAGAGACTTTATGGTAGTCATTTTATGTCAGAAGTGATCCATGTGCATTGAAATAATTCCTCTCCAAATCAAGCCTATCTCCTAAGCGAAGAAGGTGGGTGTGGCAGCCTTGCAAAATTACGATTTTGAGATTGCCGATATAAAGAGCAAGAATAATGTGGTGGGGCCGATGCTTAAATGTTCACTATCGACTATTTCCAAAGTACACAAAGATTGAGTTCTAGAAATTCAAGAGGAATATCCGTTAAATAAGGAGGTGCAACAATGGTGCTGGAATTAAAACACGGTTCTTAGTAAAGAGTTGCCTCGCTTCTCGCTACAAAGATCTATAGAGTCTACATGGTGCCTATAGGCATCATAAAAAATTACAAGCAAAGGCTGATCTGAGAAATGCATTCTTTAGCACAGCGGTGGGGCAATTGGGAATTTCTAGACCTTTGATAAGATAAGAGCTTCTAATTGAGAGGAACGTGAGGAACTTACATGCTTCTGTCACAAGATGTATGTATGTAGTGGATTCGTATTTCTATGGATTTCACTATGGGTCTTCCACACACACAAAGAAAGGTTGCGATAGCTTACATGTTGTGGTGATAGGTTGACAAGGGTGGCACATTTCATCTCTACAAAGGTCAAGGATACGACATCTATCGTTTTTGTGAGGCAATTTCGGGATCCTACCTTGAAGTTACATGGTGTACTACAACATATTGTAAGTGATCAAGAATGCCAAATGCATGATGAGTTCATTTTGCAAACAATTTGTTTGAGATCATGCAAACCAAGTTGACGCCAAGCATCGCTACCATCTTGAGATCAAAGGTCAAACAAAGGGCGTGAATAAGTGGGTGGGAACTTAGTTTGAGATAGCATTTCCATGAGCTCAAAGTGTGTGGGATGAACGCTCAGCTTTACTCAAGTTTTCCTACTATTAATAGTACTGCTCATCATCATGAGAGTATTAGCACGCCACCTTTTTGAGGCATCGTGTATGGTTAGAAAGTGAATGCACCTATGATAGTTGTCAAGTAAGAAGGAGTGAATCCAAATGAGAAAGAGGAAGTGAGGTAGTGCATGCTCTTCTCCAACAATGCAAGGCAAACATGAAAGCGAGCTCTAGTGAGAATCAAGAATTATGTCAAAGCCCATAGGACTCCACCTCTGGAGCTTCAAGAAGGAGATTAAATGTTTTTTAGGAGCTACAAATACTCGAGGGAACCGAAGCAAATGGGCTATGTATTTGTTTATAGCCTAGCAGAGAGGATGGTATGATATGGTTGAGAACAAGAAATAAATGCATGAGGGCATGGCTGAACTATTGGATGAGTTTCATGATATGTTTTAAATTCCAAAGAATCTACCAAACAAAAAGAGATATATATGCATGTGTATGATCAAGGGATGAGTGCTATCTTTCATGCCGTCAAGAAGTGGCATCATTACCTTTATGGTAGTCATTTTTATGTGAGAAGTGATCATTGTGTGTTGAAGTAATTCCTCTCCCAACCGAATCTATCTCCTACGCAAAGAAGAAACCTCGCAAAATGATGATTTTGAGATGAGCTATATAATGCTTAGATGGTGAATGCCACCTTTTGAGGCATCGCGTATGGTTAGAAGGCAACTGCACCCATGATAGCTGTCGAGCAAAAGGGAGTGAATCCAAATGAAAAAGAGGAAGTGGAGATAGTGAATGCTCTTCTGCAAAAATGCAAGGCAAACATGAAAGGAATCTCAACTAAGAATGAAGCATTATGCCGATGCCCATAGGAGAATTTGGAACTCCAAGAAGGAGACTAGGAATCAAAGCTAATGGACTGTGTGCGTGTTTTATAGCATTGCAAAGAGGATGATATGGTGGTTGAGAGCAAGAAAAAAATGCATGAGGGCACGGCTGAACTATGAGTTTCATGATATGCTTTAAATTCTTTAGATTCTACCAACAAAAGGAGATTTGTATGATCAAGAGAGGATGGCTATTTTGCATGCCATCAAGAAGTGGCATCATTACCTTTACAAAATGATGTGATTTTTATGTGAAAAGTGATCAGCGTACCGTGCATAGAAGTAATTCTCTCTTGTGACCGAATCCGTCTCCTAAGTGAAGAAGGTGGTTGGCAACCTTGCAAAATTACGATTTTGAAATTGCATGTATAATCAACAAAAGGATAATGTGGCTGCGTGGCTGAGATTATCATAATGAGTTGCCTTCTTTTTATGGTCTCATATTTACTGCAAAGATAGAGTCTACATGTATGCCTTCTCAACTTAATAAGAACCCAATACATAAGTGCGATGGGCTACTTCAACTTGCCTACTCTCGCCAGGAAGTGGATTCGTATTTCTATAGATTTCACTATGGGTCTTCCACACACAAAGAAACATTGGGATAGGTCATGTGTGTTTGTGAATAGGTTGACAAGGGTGGAACATTTCATCTCTAGAAAGTTCGAGTATATGACATCTATGGCTGCAAGGCAGTGGGATTTTAAGAGGAAGGACAATGTCATGTAAACATTTGTATAACAATTTGATGGTGGAACCACATTCTTTCATTACCAAGTCTTTCCTTTAAAGGAGGTGCAACAATGGTGCTGGAATTAAAACACGGTTCTTAGTAAAGAGTTGCCTCGCTTCTCGCTACAAAGATCTATAGAGTCTACATGGTGCCTATAGGCATCATCAAAAATTACAAGCAAAGGCTGATCTGAGAAATGCATTCTTCAGCACAACGGTGGGGCAATTGGGAATTTCAAGACCTTTGATAAGATAAGAGCTTCTAATTGAGAGGAATGTGAGGAACTTACATGCTTCTGTCACAAGATGTATGTATGTAGTGGATTCGTATTTCTATGGATTTCACTATGGGTCTTCCACACACACAAAGAAAGGTTGCGATAGCTTACATGTTGTGGTGGTAGGTTGACAAGGGTGGCACATTTCATCTCTACAAAGGTCAAGGATACGACATCTATCATTTTTGTGAGGCAATTTCTGGATCCTACCTTGAAGTTACATGGTGTACTACAACATATTGTAAGTGATCACGAATGCCAAATGCATGATGAGTTCATTTTGCAAACAATTTGTTTGAGATCATGCAAACCAAGTTGACGCCAAGCATTGCTACCATCCTGAGATCAAAGGTCAAACAGAGGGCATGAATAAGTGGGTGGGAAGTTAGTTTGAGATAGCATTTCCATGAGCTCAAAGTGTGTGGGATGAACGCTTAGCTTTACTCAAGTTTTCCTACTATTAATAGTACTGCTCATCATCATGAGAGTATTGGCGTGCCACCTTTTTGAGGCATCGTGTATGGTTAGAAAGTGAATGCACCTATGATAGTTGTCAAGTAAGAAGGAGTGAATCCAAATGAGAAAGAGGAAGTGAGGTAGTGCATGCTCTTCTCCAACAATGCAAGGTAAACATGACAGCGAGCTCAAGTGAGAATCAAGAATTATGTCGAAGCCCATAGGACTCCACCTCTGGAGCTTCAAGAAGGAGATTAAATGCTTTTTAGGAGCTACAAATACTCGAGGGAACCGAAGCAAATGGGCTGTGTATTTGTTTTATAGCCTAGCAGAGGGGATGGTATGATATGGTTGAGAATAAGAAACAAAAGCATGAGGGCATGGCTGAACTATTGGATGAGTTTCATGATATGTTTTAAATTCCAAAGAATCTACCAACAAAAAGAGATGTATATGCATGTGTATGATCAAGAGATAAGCGCTATCTTTCATGCCGTCAAGAAGTGGCATCATTACCTTTATGGTAGTCATTTTTATGTGAGAAGTGATCATTGTGTGTTCAAGTAATTCCTCTCCCAACCAAATCTATCTCCTACGCAAAGAAGAAACCTCGCAAAATTATGATTTTGAGATGAGCTATATAAAGGGCAAGGATAATGTAGTGGGGCTGATGCTCTATCATCTATACCTAAAGTATACAAACATTGGGTCATGGAATTTCAAAAGGAAGATCTCTTAAATAAGGGGGTGTCACAAATGGTGCTGAAATCAGGACATGGTTCTCATAAAGAGTTGCCTTGTTTTTTGGCTACATAATGGTCTCATTTTTACTACAAAGATAGAGTCTACATGGTGCTTATGTCGAAAATTACAACATGGTTTCCATAATGGTTTCATTTTTTTACTACTACAAAGATAAAGTCTACATGTGGTACCTACATTAAAAAATGCATTCTTCATCAATAGTGGGGCAATTAGGAATATTCAAGTCCTTTGATAAGATAAGAAAGAGCTTCTAGAGGAAAGGGATGTGGAAGGACGTACATGCTCTTGTCACACAAGATGTATACCTTTTCAACCTGATAAGGTAAGCCCGGTGGGTTTCTTCAACTTGCCTATCAATTTTCGATGGTGGGGAATTGGATCCATATTTCTATGGATCCCACTATGGGTCTTCCACACACAAAGAAAGGTTTAGACAGCTTATATGTGGCTTGTGGTGGCACATTTCATCTCTACAAAGGTTAAGTATACGACATCCGTGGTTGCAAGGCCATTGGTGGTCCATGTATTCAGGTTACACGTTGTACTGTAACGTATTGCGAAGAGTGACCAGGATGTCAAATTCATGAGTTCATTTTAGATTACTTTGTTTGATATCATGCAAATCAAGCAACCGCCAAGCATCGCTACCATCCCAAGAATTAAGGTCAAATAGAGATCATGATGATGAATAATTTTACACTTAAAAAGTGTGTGGGACGAATGGTTGGTTTTAGCCCATTTTTCCTACAATAGTACCTCATCTCGTGAGAGTATTGGCATGTAGCTTTCTAAGGCATTGTGTATAGTTAGAAAAGGTGAATGCATGCCGCGCCACCTTTTGAGGCACTGTGTGTGCTTAGATGGTGAATGCAACCTTTTGAGGCATCGCATATGGTTAGAAGGCAACTGCACCCATGATAGCTGTCGAGCAAAAGGGAGTGAATCCAAATGCAAAAGAGGAAGTGGAGATAGTGAATGCTCTTCTCCAAAAATGCGAGGCAAATATGAAAGGAATCTCAACTGAGAATGAAGCATTATGCCGATGCCCATAGGAGAATTTGAAACTCCAAGAAGGAGATTGGGAATTAAAGCTAATGGACTGTGTGCTTGTTTTATAGCATTGCAAAGAGGATGATATGGTGGTTGAGAACAAGAAACAAATGTATGAGGGCATGGTTGAACTATGAGTTTCATGATATGCTTTAAATTCTAAAGATTCTACCAACAAAAGAAGGTTTGTATGATCAAGAGATGATGGCTATTTTGCATGCCATCAAGAAGTGGCATCATTACCTTTACGATATGATGTGATTTTTATGTGAGAAGTGATCACCGTACCGTGCATTGAAGTAATTCTCTCCTGTGACCAAATCCATCTCCTAAGTGAAAAGGAAGGTTGGCAACCTTGCAAAATTATGATTTTGAGATCGCCTGTATAATCAACAAAAGGATATTATGGCAGGGCTGAGATTATGATATGGTTTCTCATAAAGAGTTGCCTTCTTTCTAGCTATGAAATGGTCTCATTTTTACTACAAAGATAGAGTCTACATGGTGCCTACATCAAAATTACAAGCAAAGGCCGATCGAACAAATACATTCTTCACCAATGGTGTGGGGCAGTCAGGAATATTCAAGACCATTGCCTTCACCAATGGTGTGGCAATCAAGAGTATTCAGGACCGTTGATAGGATAAGGAAAAGGGCTTCTATTAGAAAGGGCTGTGGAAGGACTTCCATGCTTTTCTCACAAGATGTACGCCTTCTCAACTTAATAAGAACCCAATACATAAGTCCAATGGGCTACTTCAACTTGCCTACTCTCGAAGGGAAGTGGATTCGTATTTCTATGGATTTCACTATGGGTCTTCCACACACAAAGAAACATTGGGATAGGTCATGTGTGTCTGTGAATAGGTTGACAAGGGTGGAACATTTCATCTCTAGAAAATTTGAGTATATGACATCTATGGCTGCAAGGCAGTGGGATTTTAAGAGGACGAAAAAAGGAAAGACTTGGTAATCAAAGAATGTGGTTCCACCATCAAATTGTTGTACAAATGATTACATGACGTTGTCCTTTTTCCTTAGAAGAAAGGGTATTTGTAAGTTGAAGTCTTACTTACGGTGTCATGGCAGACTTTCCATGTTTGGGTGGACTACTAGTACTCTATGATAAGTATACTCCATGTATAATGAGTGCGTTTTCTTGATCTCTCACTATATCCCTTTCTTGCATTGTTGGTATCAGAGCTCTGCTTAAAGCCATTGATCCCTTTCTTACATTGCAATGTATTAGAGCCTTTATGGTAGTCATTTTATGTCAAAAGTGATCCATGTGCATTGAAATAATTCCTCTCCAAACCGAGCCTATCTCCTAAGCAAAGAAGGTGGGTGTGGCAGCCTTGCAAAATTACGATTTTGAGATTGCCGATATAAAGAGCAAGAATAATGTGGTGGGGCCAATGCTTAAATGTTCACTATCGACTATTTCCAAAGTACACAAACATTGAGTTCTACAAATTCAAGAGGAATATCCGTTAAATAAGGAGGTGCCACCAATGGTGCAGGAATTACAACACAGTTCTTAGAAAAGAGTTGCCTCGCTTCTCGCTACAAAGATCTATAGAGTCTACATGGTGCCTATAGGCATCATAAAAAATTACAAGCAAAGGCTGATCTGAGAAATGCATTCTTCAGCACAACGGTGGGGCAATTGGGAATTTCAAGACCTTTGATAAGATAAGAGCTTGTAATTGAGAGGAACGTGAGGTACTTACATGCTTCTGTCACAAGATGAATGTATGTAGTGGATTCGTATTTCTATGGATTTCACTATGGGACTTCCACACACACAAAGAAAGGTTGCGATAGCTTATATGTGGTGGATAGGTTGACAAGGGTGGCACATTTCATCTCTACAAAGATCAAGGATATGACGTCTATCATTTTTGCGAGGCAATTTCGGGATCCTACCTTGAAGTTACATGGTGTACCACAACATATTGTAAGTGATCAAGAATGCCAAATGCATGATGAGTTAATTTTGCAAACAATTTGTTTGAGATCATGCAAACCAAGTTGACGCCAAGTATCGCTACCATCCTGAGATCAAAGTTCAAACAGAGGGTGTGAATAAGTGGGTGGGAACTTAGTTTGAGATAGCATTTCCATGATGCTCAAAGTGTGTGGGATGAACACTCAGCTTTACTCAAGTTTTCCTACTATTAATAGTACTGCTCATCATTCATGAGAGTATTGGCATGCCACCGTTCTGAGGCATCGTGTATGGTTAGAAAGTGAATGCACCTATGATAGTTGTCAAGTAAGAAGGAGTGAATCCAAATGAGAAAGAGGAAGTGAGGTAGTGCATGCTCTTCTCCAACAATGCAAGGCAAACATGAAAGCGAGCTCAAGTGAGAATCAAGAATTATGTTGAAGCCCATAGGACTCCACCTCTAGAGCTTCAAGAAGGAGATTAAATGTTTTTTAGAAGCTACAAATACTCGAGGGAACCGAAGCAAATGGGCTGTGTATTTGTTTTATAGCCTAGTAGAGAGGATGGTATGATATGGTTGAGAACAAGAAACAAATACATGAGGGCATGGCTGAACTATTGGATGAGGTTCATGATATGTTTTAAATTCCAAAGAATCTACCAACAAAAAGAGATGTATATGCATGTGTATGATCAAGAGATGAGCGCTATCTTTTGTGCCGTCAAGAAGTGGCATTATTACCTTTATGGTAGTCATTTTTATGTGAGAAGTGATCATTGTGTGTTCAAGTAATTCCTCTCCCAACCAAATCTATCTCCTACGCAAAGAAGAAACCTCGCAAAATTATGATTTTGAGATGAGCTATATAAAGGGCAAGGATAATGTAGTGGCTGATGCTCTATCAGCTATACCTAAAGTATACAAACATTGGGTCATGGAATTTCAAAAGGAAGATCTCACAAATAAGGGGGTGTCACAAATGGTGCTGAAATTACGACATGGTTCTCATAAAGAGTTGCCTCGTTTTTTGGCTACATAATGGTCTCATTTTTACTACAAAGATAGAGTCTACATGGTGCCTATGTCAAAAATTACAACATGGTTCCCATAATGGTCTCATTTTTCACTACAAAGATAGAGTCTACATGTGGTACCTACATAAAAAATGCATTCTTTATCAATGGTGGGGCAATTGGGAATATTCAAGTCCTTTGATAAGATAAGAAAGAGATTCTAGAGGAAAGGGATGTGGAAGGACTTACATGCTCTTGTCACACAAGATGTATGCCCTTTCAACCTAATAAGGTAAGCCCGGGTGGGTTTCTTCAACTTGCCTATCAATTTTCAATGGGAAAGTGGATCCATATTTCTATCGACCTCACTATGGGTCTTCCACACACAAAGAAAGGTAGAGATAGCTTATATGTGGCTTGTGGTGGCACATTTCATCTCTACAAAGGTCAAGTATACGACATCCGTGGTTGCAAGGCCATTGGTGGTCCATGTATTCAGGTTACATGGTGTACTACAACGTATTGCGAGTGACTAGGATGTCAAATTCATGAGTTCATTTTAGATTACTTTGTTTGATATTATGCAAACCAAGCGACTGCCAAGCATCGCTACCATCCCAACATTTAACGTCAAATAGAGATCACGACGATTGAATAAGTTTACACTTAAAAAGTGTGTGGGACGAATGGTCGGCTTTAGCCCATTTTTCCTACAATAGTCCCTCATCTCGTGAGAGTATTGGCATGCTACTTTCTAAGGCATTGTGTATAGTTAGAAAAGGTGAATGCATGCCGTGCCACCTTTTGAGGCACTGTGTATGCTTAGATGGTGAATGCCACCTTTTGAGGCATCGCGTATCGTTAGAAGGCAACTACACCCATGATAGCTATCACGAGCAAAAGGGAGTGAATCCAAATGCAAAAGAGGAAGTGGAGATAGTGAATGCTCTTCTCCAAAAATGCGAGACAAACATGAAAGGAATCTCAACTGAGAATGAAGCATTATGCCGATGCTCATAGGAGAATTTGGAACTCGAAGAAGGAGACTAGGAATCAAAGCCAATAGACTGTGTGCTTGTTTTATATCATTGCAAAGAGGATGATATGGTGGTTGAGAGAGCAAGAAACAAATGCATGAGGGCATGGCTGAACTATGAAGTTCATGATATGCTTTAATTGTATGATCAAGAGATGATGGCTATTTTGCATGCCATCAAGAAGTGGCATCATTACCTTTATGATATGACATCGAGAAGTGGCATCATTTTTTATGTGAAAAGTGATCACCGTACTGTGCATAGAAGTAATTCTCTCCTGTGGCTGAATCCGTCTCCTAAGTGAAGAAGGTGGTTGGCAACCTTGCAAAATTACGATTTTGAGATCGCTTGTATAATCAATAAAAGGACAATGTGGCGGCGGTTGAGATTATGATATGGTTTTTTATAAAGAGGTGCCTTCTTTCTATCTATGAAATGGTCTCATTTTTACTGCAAAGATAGAGTCTACATGGTGCCTACATCAAAAGTTACAAGCAAAGGCCGATTGAACAAATACATTCTTCACCAATGGTGTGGGGCAGTCAGGAATATTAAAGACCGTTGCCTTCACCAACGGTGTGGCAATCAAGAGTATTAAGGACCATTGATAGGATAAGGAAAAGGGCTTCTATTAGAAAGGGATGTGGAAGGACTTCCATGCTTTTCTCACAAGATGTATGCCTTCTCAACTTAATAAGAACCCAATATATAAGTCCGATGGGCTACTTCAACTTGCCTACTCTCGAAGCGAAGTGGATTCGTATTACTATGGATTTCACTATGGGTCTTCCACACACCAAGAAACATTGGGATAGTTCATGTGTGTCTTGGAAAGGGTTACAAGGGTGGAACATTTCATCTCTAGAAAGTTCGAGTATATGACATCTATGGCTGCAAGGCAGTGGGATTTTAAGAGGATGAAAAAAGGAAAGACTTGGTAATCAAAGAATGTGGTTCCACCATCAAATTGTTGTACAAATGATTACATGATGTTGTCCTTTTCCCTTGGAAGAAAGGATATTTGTAAGTTGAAGTCTTACTTACGGTGTCATGGCAGACTTTCGATGTTCGGGTGGACTACTAGTACTCTATGATAAGTATACTCCATGTATAATGAGTGCATTTTCTTGATCTCTCACTAGATGCCTATCTTGCATTGTTGGTATCAAAGCTCTGCTTAAAGCCATTGATCCCTTTCTTACATTGCAATGTATTAGAGCCTTTATGGTAGTCATTTTATGTCAGAAGTGGTCCATGTGCATTGAAGTAATTCCTCTCCAAACCGAGCCTATCTCCTAAGCAAAGAAGGTGGGTGTGGCAGCCTTGCAAAATTACGATTTTGAGATTGCCGATATAAAGAGCAAGAATAATGTGGTGGGGCCGATGCTTAAATGTTCACTATCGACTATTTCCAAAGTACACAAAGATTGAGTTCTAGAAATTCAAGAGGAATATCCGTTAAATAAGGAGGTGCCACCAATGGTGCAAGAATTATAACACGGTTCTTAGAAAAGAGTTGCCTTGCTTCTGGCTACAAAGATCTATAGAGTCTACATGGTGGTGCCTATAAGCATCATCAAAAATTACAAGCAAAGGCTGATCTAAGAAATGCATTCTTTAGCACAACGGTAGGGCAGTTGGGAATTTCAAGACCTTTGATAAGATAAGAGCTTCTAATTGAGAGGAACGTGAGGAACTTACATGCTTCTGTCACAAGATGTATGTATGCAGTGGATTCATATTTCTATGGATTTCACTATGGGTCTTCCACACACACAAAGAAAGGTTGCGATAGCTTACATGTGGGGTGGTGGATAGGTTGACAAGGGTGGCACATTTCATCTCTACAAAGGTCAAGGATACGACATCTATCGTTTTTGCAAGGCAATTTTGAGATCCTACCTTGAAGTTACATGGTGTACCACAACATATTGTAAGTGATCAAGAATGCCAAATGCATGATGAGTTCATTTTGCAAACAATTTGTTTGAGATCATGCAAACCAAGTTGACGCCAAGAATCGCTACCATCCTGAGATCAAAGGTCCAACAGAGGGCGTGAATAAGTGGGTGGAATCTTAGTTTGAGATAGCATTTCCATGATGCTCAAAGTGTGTGGGATGAACGCTCAACTTTACTCTAGTTTTTCCTACTATTTATAGTACTGCTAATGATCATGAGAGTATTGGCATGCCACCTTTCTGAGGCATTGTGTAAGGTTAGAAAGTGAATGCACCTTTGATAGTTGTCAAGTAAGAAGGAGTGAATCCAAATGAGAAAGCGGAAGTGAGGTAGTGCATGCTCTTCTCCAACAATGCAAGGCAAACATGAAAGCGAGCTCAAGTGAGAATCAAGAATTATGTCGAAGCCCATAGGACTCCACCTTTGGAGCTTCAAGAAGGAGATTAAATGTTTCTTAGGAGCTACAAATACTCGAGGGAACCAAAGCAAATGGGCTATGTATTTGTTTTATAGCCTAGCAGAGAGGATGGTATGACATGGTTGAGAACAAGAAACAAATGCATGAGGGCATGGCTGAACTATTGTATGAGTTTCATGATATGTTTTAAATTCCAAAGAATCTACCAATAAAAAGAGATGTATATGCATGTGTATGATCAAGAGATGAGTGCTATCTTTTGTGTCGTCAAGAAGTGGCATCATTACCTTTATGGTAGTCATTTTTATGTGAGAAGTGATCATTGTGTGTTGAAGTAATTCCTCTCCCAACCGAATCTATCTCCTACGCAAAGAAGAAACCTCGCAAAATTATGATTTTGAGATGAGCTATATAAAGGGCAAGGATAATGTAGTGGCTGATGCTCTATCAGCTATACCTAAAGTATACAAACATTGGGTCATGGAATTTCAAAAGGAAGATCTCTTAAATAAGGGGGTGTCACAAATGGTGCTGAAAGTACGACATGGTTCTCATAAAGAGTTGCCTCGTTTTTTGGCTACATAATGGTCTCATTTTTACTACAAAGATAGAGTCTACATGGTGCCTATGTTGAAAATTACAACATGGTTCCCATAATGGTGTCATTTTTTACTACAAAGATAGAGTCTACATGTGGTACCTACATAAAAAAATGCATTCTTCATCAATGGTGGGGCAATTGTGAATATTCAAGTCCTTTGATAAGATGAGAAAGAGCTTCTAGAGGAAAGGGATGTGGAAGGACTTACATGCTCTTGTCACACAAGATGTATGCCTTTTCAACCTAATAAGGTAAGCCCAGTGGGTTTCTTTAATTTGCCTATCAATTTTCGATGGGGAAGTGGATCCATATTTCTATTACGTTGAATGTGGACATGCCTAAAAATAGTGCTACGATGTTTGCAAATGGTTCAGGAATTGTTGCAGACACAGACATTTGGCATAAAAGAATTGGACATGTGAATGTGCAGAGAATGAAGTCTATGCAGACTAAAGGAATTGTGACAGGGTTGCCAAAATTTAAAGTGGAAGGTATGCAGAGAATATGTGAAGCATGCCAATTTAGAAAGCAAACAAAGCATGTATTTCCATGTAACAGATATGTGAGCAGAAATGCACTAGATGTTGTGCATTCAGATGTATGGGGTCCTACGAAGACCATTTCTATGGGAGGCTGCAGGGATTATGTGACATTCATTGATGACCACACAAGGAAAGTGTGGGTATATTTCATGAAGGAGAAGAGTGAGGTGTTCACTCACTTTCAGAATTTCAGAGTTTTGGTTGAAAAGCAAATAGGGAAATATGTAAAGTGCCTAAGGTCAGGTGGAGGGGGAGAGTACTTCTCCAATGAGTTCTCTGAATTTTTAAAGAAGAATGGTATTCGGAGACAGTTTACATACAGATACACTCCGCAGCAAAATGGACTTGCTGAGCAAAAAAAAGGCACATTGCTGAGATTGCGTGAGCATTGATGGAAGAGAAGAATATGCCACATAGCTATTGGGCTGAGGCTATTTCTATAGCTGTATACATCATGAACATGACTCCAACTGTAGCCATACATGATGTACCTCTAGAGGAGAGGTTTACTGGTAGAAAACCTGATTTGTCTCATCTGTGGATGCATTGCATATGTGCATGTGCCAGATGAGCTGAGAACTAAGCTGGATCTGAAAGCTAAAAAATGTGTGTTTATTGGATATTCTCTTGAGCAAAAGGGATACAGGTGCTATAACCCTGCTACACGTGATTTGAGGGTAAGCAAGGATGTTGTCTTTGATGAGATGAGTAGCTGGTATGGTGCTGAAAAAGAAGCTGTTGGGGCTAATGTGAGTGGAAGTGTGGCTGCACAGAATGCAGGTCAGCAATCACAGTCTTTGAGTGGACCAGGAGAGTCCTCATCTAGTGGGTCTGTTGATAGACCATGGAGTGGCAGGCTGCATCATAATACCAGCCCTACAAATGTGATTAGTACATCACGTAAAGGAAAAGAGAAAGTGGTTGAGCCCCTTGGTATGCCTGACATTTCTGCAGGGCATTCTCATGTTGATGGGGTGGAGAGTCTCGTGGCTCAGATATGAGCCTTGATGAGGAGCTTGGGATCCCAGCTATGAGAACACCTGGTGTAAAGAAGGCTATGGAAGCCATGAATGAAAAGCTACAAAGATCTGGGAGAGTGAAAAATCCTGTGCAAAGATTTACCTATGATGGTTATGTGGCACATCACTATGCATATATGGCAAAGGTTGTGCAGGTTGTTGAGCCCACATGCATTGATGAGGCTGTTGGAAATGTGTGTTGGGTGAAAGCTATGGATGAGGAGATGGATGCACTATATGGAAATGAAACTTGGGATTTAGTGCAATTTTCTGAAGGCAAGAAAGCCATTGGATGCAAGTGGGTGTACAAAGTAAAACATAACAGTGATGGAAGCATAAACAGGTATAAGGCTAGATTGGTAGCCAAAGGATATGCACAGACATATGGCATTGATTATGAGGAAACTTTTAGCCCAGTTTACCAAGATGGCAACAGTGAGAGTTGTGATAGTAGTGGCTCCGTCAAAGCAATGGTCTTTACATCAGATAGATGTAAAGAATGCATTCTTGCATGGGGATTTGCAAGAAGAGGTGTATATGTTGCAACCACCTGGTTATGAGGATGTGAGTCACCCCCGAGCATGTTTGTAGGTTGAAGAAAGCCTTGTATGGCTTAAAACAAGCACCAAAAGCATGGTCTGACAAGATATCAGAATATCTTGTCACTTTTGGCTTTCATGTAGCCAATGCAGATTTCTCGCTGTATGTGAGACATGGTGATAGAGGGGTTGTGCTTGTTGTCATCTATGTAGATGACTTGATCATTACGGGGGACCATGATGCAGAGATCTTTGATGTAAAGATCTTGCTTAGACAAAAGTTTGAGATGAAGGATCCGGGGGAGCTCAGAAATTTCTTGAGGTGATTAGGTCACCACATAGTATTGGATTACTGCAGAGACAGTATGCCTTGGACATGTTGTCCAAGTATGGTATGACAGGCTATAAGCCTATCTTAGTGCCATTGGATCAGAATGGCAAGTTGAGTGCAGATTCAGGAGAGATCTTGGAGGATCCTACTATGTATAGGCGCATAGTAGGAAGCTTGATCTATATGACCATCACCAGACTAGATTTGAGCTATGCTGTTGGGTTGGTGAGTCAGTTTATGTAGGTTCCATGAAAACCGAATTTGGATGCACTAAGACGCATACTGAGGTATGTGAGGTCTAATTTGCATTGTGGACTATTCTATGAGACTGGGACAGAGATATGTGTACATGGGTACATAGATGCTGATTGGGCTGGTAATATCTCAAATAGAAGATCTACCAGTGGATTCATGTTTTCTTTGGAGGGAGTGCTGCTGTGACTTGGAGCAGCAAGAAGCAGCCTACGATTGCTCTATCCAGTACAGAGGCCGAGTATAGAGGAGCTGCTATGGCAGCATGTGAGGTAGCTTGGTTGAGAAAGCTACTTGTAGATTTGGGTCTATCAGTGGTGGATAGACAAGTTGTCATTTTCTGTGACAACATTAGCAGTATACAGTTGGCCAGGAATCCAGTATTTCATGCTCGTACGAAGCATATAGAGGTCCACTACCATTTCGTCAGAGAGAAGGTCCTGGCAGGAGACCTTGACCTTGTTTATGTCAGCACAGAGGATCAGGTAGCTGACATCTTCACCAAAGCATTGGGTATAGAGAAGCTCTGCAGATTCAAGGCCTTGGTTGGTGTACATGAGATGGAGTTGAGCTCGAGGGGGAGTGTTGAGATATCGAGCTCATCCAGTGAGGCGGTGGACATTGATGACCCACCTGGGGGATAGGCCCCACACTTACACCACTGGCATGGTTGGTGAGATCATGGGTGATATGTGGCCAGTGGGATGATAGGCTGTGTGACAACCATTCTAGAGACTAGCATAGTTATAGCACCAGCTCATTTAGTTAGGTTCATACTATAGAGAACCCGTGTATGTATTGGTTGAGTACCTTTCATATTATGTGTACTCTTATCTTGTATATGGTGTGTTGATGAGTGTTGAGTGAAGTAGAAGAAGAATTTCAGCCTCTCACCGTGTGTGTTCTCTATTAGGGTTTTGTGAGTGTGTGTGCTTGCAAGAGCTCAAGCTCTCTTCCCCCCTGCATCTTTTCAAGGTTGACAAGGGTGGCACATTTCATCTCTACAAAGGTCAAGGATACGACATCTATCGTTTTTGCGAGGCAATTTCGGGATCCTACCTTGAAGTTACATGGTGTACCACAACATATTGTAAGTGATCAAGAATGCCAAATGCATGATGAGTTCATTTTGCAAACAATTTGTTTGAGATCATGCAAACCAAGTTGACACCAAGCATCGCTACCATCTTGAGATCAAAGGTCAAACAGAGGGCGTGAATAAGTGGGTGGAAACTTAGTTTGAGATAGCATTTCCATGATGCTCAAAGTGTGTGGGATGAATGCTCAGCTTTACTCAAGTTTTCCTCCTACTATTAATAGTACTGCTCATCATCGTGAGAGTATTGGCATGCCACCTTTTTGAGGCATCGTGTATGGTTAGAAAGTGAATGCACCTATGATAGTTGTCAAGTAAGAAGGAGTGAATCCAAATGAGAAAGAGGAAGTGAGGTAGTGCATGCTCTTCTCCAACAATGCAAGGCAAACATGACAGCGAGCTCAAGTGAGAATCAAGAATTATGTCAAAGCCCATAGGACTCTACCTCTCGAGCTTCAAGAAGGAGATTAAATGTTTTTTAGGAGCTACAAATACTCGAGGGAACCAAAGCAAATGGGCTGTGTATTTGTTTTATAGCCTAGCAGAGAGGATGGTATGATATGGTTGAGAACAAGAAACAAATGCATGAGGGCATGGCTGAACTATTGGATGAGTTTCATGATATGTTTTAAATTCTAAAGAATCTACCAACAAAAAGAGATGTATATGCATGTGTATGATCAAGAGATGAGCGCTATCTTTTGTGCCGTCAAGAAGTGGCATTATTACCTTTATGGTAGTCATTTTTATGTGAGAAGTGATCATTGTGTGTTGAAGTAATTCCACTCCCAACTGAATCTATCTCCTACGCAAAGAAGAAACCTTGCAAAATTATGATTTTGAGATGAGCTATATAAAGGGCAAGGATAATGTAGTGGCTGATGCTCTATTAGCTATACCTAAAGTATACAAACATTAGGTCATGGAATTTCAAAAGGAAGATCTCTTAAACAAGGGGGTGTCACAAATGGTGCTGAAATTAAGACATGGTTGTCATAAAGAGTTGCCTCATTTTTTGGCTACATAATGGTCCCATTTTTACTACAAAGATAGAGTCTACATGGTGCCTATGTCGAAAATTACAACATGTTTCCCATAATGGTCTCATTTTTTACTACAAAGATAGAGTCTACATGTGGTACCTACATAAAAAAATACATTCTTCATCAATGGTGGGGCAATTGGGAATATTCAAGTCCTTTGATAAGATAAGAAAGAACTAGAGGAAAGGGATGTGGAAGGACCTACATGCTCTTGTCACACAAGATGTATGCCTTTTCAACCTGATAAGGTAAGCCCGATGGGTTTCTTCAACTTGCCTATCAATTTTTGATGGGGAAGTGGATCCATATTTCTATGGATCTCACTATGGGTCTTCCATATTTCTATGGATCTCACTCTGGGCCTTCTATGTTGAGATATCGAGCTCGTCTAGTGAGGCGATGGACACTGATGACCCGCCTGGGGGATAGGCCCCACACTTGGCATGGTTGGTGAGATCTTGGGTGTTATGCGGCCAGTGGGATGACAGGCTGTGTGACAGAGCCATTCTAGAGACTGGCATAGTTATAGCGCCAGCTCATTTAGTTGGGTTCACACTATAGAGAACCCTTGTATGTATTTGGTTGAGTACCTTTCATATTGGTGTGTACTCTTATCTTGTATATGGTGTGTTGAGTGTTGAGTAGAGAAGAAGAAGTTTTTCTGCCTCACACTATAGAGAACCCTTATATGTATTTGGTTGAGTACCTTTCATATTGGTGTGTACTCTTATCTTGTATATGGTGTGTTGAGTGTTGAGTAGAGAAGGAAAACCTGATTTGTCTCATCTGAAAGTCTTTGGATGCATTATATATGTGCATGTGCCAGATGAGCTGAGAACTAAGTTGGATCCAAAAGCTGAAAAATGTGTGTTTATTGGATACTCCCTTGAGCAAAAGTGATACAGGTGTTATAACCCTGTTACACGTGAGTTGAGGGTAAGCAGGGATGTTGTCTTTGATGAGATGAGCAGCTGGTATACTGCTGAAAAAAAGCTGTTGGGACTGATGTGAGTGGAAATGTGGTTGCACAGAATGCAGGTCAGCAATCACAATCTTTGAGTGGACCAGGAGAGTCCTCATCTAGTGGGTCTGTTGATAGACCATGGAGTGGCAGGTTATGTCATAATACGAGTCCTACAAATGTGATTAGTACATCACGTAAAGGAAAAGAGAAAGTGGTTGAGCCCCTTGGTATGCCTGACATTTTTGCAAGGCATTCTCATGTTGATGGAGAGTCTAGTGGTTCAGATATGAGCCTTGATGAGGAGCTTGGGATCCCAGCTACTATGAGAACACCTGGTGTAAAGAAGGCTATGGAAGCCATGAATGAACAGCTATGAAGATCTGGGAGAGTGAAAAACCCTGTGCAGAGATTTACATATGATGGTTATGTGGCACATCACTATGCATATATGGCAAAGGTTGTGTAGGTAATAGAGCCCACATGCATTGATGAGGCTGTTGGAAATGTGTGTTGGGAGAAAGCTATGGATGAGGAGATAGATGCACTATATGGAAATGAAACTTGGGATATGGTGCAATTTCCTGAAGGCAAGAAAGCCATTGGATGCAAGTGGGTGTACAAAGTAAAACATAACAGTGATGGAAGCATAAACAGGTATAAGGCTAGATTGGTAGCCAAAGGATATGCGCAGACATATGGCATTGATTATGAGGAAACTTTTAGCCCAGTTATTACCAAGATGGCAACAGTGAGAGTTGTGATAGCAGTGGCTACGTCAAAGCAATGGTCTTTACATCAGATGGATGTAAAGAATGCATTCTTGCATGGGGATTTGCAAGAAGAGGTGTATATGTTGTAGCCACCTGGTTATGAGGATGTGAGTCACCCCGAGCATGTTTGCAGGTTGAAGAAAGCCTTGTATGGCTTAAAACAAGCACCAAGAGCATGGTCTGACAAGATTTCAGAATATCTTGTCACTATTGGCTTTCATGTAGCCAATGCAGATTTCTCGCTGTATGTGAGACATGGTGATAGAGGGGTTGTGCTTGTTGTCATCTATGTAGATGACTTGATCATTACGGGGGACCATGATGCAGAGATCTTTGATGTAAAGATCTTTCCTAGACAAAAGTTCAGCCATGCCCTCATGCATTTGTTTCTTGTTCTCAACCACCATATCATCCTCTTTGCAATGCTATAAAACAAGCACACAGTCCATTAGCTTTGATTCCCAGTCTCCTTCTTGGAGTTCCAAATTCTCCTATGGGCATCGGCATAATGCTTCATTCTCACTTTGAGATTCCTTTCATGTTTGCCTCACATTTTTGGAGAAGAGCATTCACTATCTCCACTTCCTCTTTTGCATTTGGATTCACTTCCTCTCAGGATGGTAGCGATGCTTGGCGGTCGCTTGGTTTGCATGATATCAAACAAAAAGTAATCTAAAATGAACTCATGAATTTGACATCCTGGTTACTCGCAATACGTTGTAGTACACAATGTAACCTGAATACATGGACCACCAATGGCCTTGCAACCACGGATGTCGTATACTATGAAATGTTCCACCCTTGTCAACCTATCACAGACACACATGACCTATCCCAATGGTTCTTTGTGTGTGGAAGACCCATAGTGAAATCCATAGAAATACAAATCCACTTCCCTTCGAGAGTAGGCAAGTTGAAGTAGCCCATCGGACTTATGTATTGGGTTCTTATTAAGTTGAGAAGGCGTACATCTTGTAAAAAAAGCATGAAAGTCCTTCCACATCCCTTTCTAATAGAAGCCCTTTTCCTTATCCTATCAACGGTCCTGAATACTCTTGATTGCCACACCGTAGGCAACGGTCTTGAATATTCCTATGTGACTGTCCCACACCATTGGTGAAGAATGTATTTGTTTGATCGGTCTTTGCTTCTAACTTTTGATGTAGGCACCATGTAGACTCTATCTTTGCAGTAAAAATGAGACCATTTCATAGCTAGAAAGAAGGCAACTCTTTATGACAAACCATATCATAATCTCAGCCGCTGCCACATTATCCTTTTGTTGATTATATAGGCAATCTCAAAATTATAATTTTGCAAGGTTGCCAACCACTTCAATGCGAGGCAAACATGAAAGGAATCTCAACTGAGAATGAAGCATTATGCCGATGCCCATAGGAGAATTTGGAACTCCAAGAAGGAGATTGGGAATCAAAGCTAATGGATTGTGTGCTTGTTTTATAGCATTGCAAAGAGGATGATATGGTGGTTGAGAACAAGAAACAAATGCATGAGGGCATGGCTGAACTATGATTTTCATGATATGCTTTAAATTCTGAAGATTCTACCAACAAAAAGAGATTTGTATGATCAAGAGATGATGGCTATTTTGCATGCCATCAAAGAAGTGGCATCATTACCTTTATGATATGACATGATTTTTATGTGAGAAGTGATCATCGTACCGTGCATTGAAGTAATTCTCTCGTGTGACCAAATCCGTCTCCTAAGCGAAGAAGGTGGTTGGCAACCTTGCAAAATTACGATTTTGAGATCGCTTGTATAATCAACAAAAGGATAATGTGGCGGGCTGAGATTATGATATGGTTTCTCATAAAGAGTTGCCTTCTTTCTAGCTATGAAATGGTCTCATTTTTACTACAAAGATAGAGTCTACATGGTGCCCACATCAAAAGTTACAAGCAAAGGCCGATCAAACAAATACATTCTTCACCAATGGTGTGGGGTAGTCAGGAATGTTCAAGACCATTGCCTTCACGAACGGTGTGGCAATCAAGAGTATTCAGGACCGTTGATAGGATAAGGAAAAGGGCTTCTATTAGAAAGGGATGTGGAAGGACTTCCATGCTTTTCTCATAAGATGTACGCCTTCTCAACTTAATAAGAACCCAATACATAAGTCCAATGGGCTACTTCAACTTGCCTACTCTCAAAGGGAAGTGGATTCGTATTTCTATGGATTTCACTAAGGGTCTTCCACACACAAAGAAGCATTGGGATAGGTCGTGTGTCTGTGAATAGGTTGACAAGGGTGGAACATTTCATCCCTAGAAAGTTCGAGTATATGACATCTATGGCTGCACAAGGCAGTGGGATTTTAAGAGGATGAAAAAAGGAAAGACTTGGTAATCAAAGAATGTGGTTCCACCATCAAATTGTTGTACAAATGATTACATGACATTGTCCTTTTCCCTTGGAAGAAAGGGTATTTGTAAGTTGAAGTCTTACTTACAGTGTCATGGCAGACTTTCCATGTTTGGGTGGACTACTAGTACTCTATGATAAGTATACTCCATGTAGAATGAGTGCATTTTCTTGATCTCTCACTAGATCTCTTTCTTGCATTGTTGGTATCAGAGCTCTGCTTAAAGCCATTGATCCCTTTCTTAACTTGCAATGTATTAGAGCTTTTATGATAGTCATTTTATGTCAGAAGTGATCCATGTGCATTGAAGTAATTCCTCTCCAAACCGAGCCTATCTCAAAGCAAAGAAGGTGGGTGTGGCATCCTTGCAAAATTACGATTTTGAGATTGCCGATCTAAAGAGCAAGAATAATGTGGTGGGGCTGATGCTTAAATGTTCACTATCAACAACTATTTCCAAAGTACACAAATATTGAGTTCTAGAAATTCAAGAGGAATATCTGTTAAATAAGGAGGGCAACCAATGGTGCAGGAATTACAACACGGTTCTTAGAAAACAGTTGCCTCGCTTCTGGCTATAAAGATCTATAGAGTCTACATGATGGTGCCTATAGGCATCATCAAAAATTACAAGCAAAGGCTTATCTGAGAAATGCATTCTTCAGCACAACGGTGGGGCAATTGGGAATTTCAAGACCTTTGATAATATAAGAGCTTCTAATTGAGAGGAACGTGAGGAACTTACATGCTTCTATCACAAGATGTATGGAGTGGATTCGTATTTCTATGGATTTCACTATGGGTCTTGAGAGGAACGTGAGGAACTTACATGCTTCTGTCACAAGATGTATGTATGCAGTGGATTGGTATTTCTATGGGTTTCACTATGGGTCTTCCACACACACAAAGAAAGGTTGCAATAGCTTACATGTTGTGGTGGTGGATAGGTTGACAAGGGTGGCACATTTCATCTCTACAAAGGTCAAGGATACGACATCTATCGTTTTTGCGAGGCAATTTCGGGATCCTACCTTGAAGTTACATGGTGTACCACAACATATTGTAAGTGATCAAGAATGCCAAATGCATGATGAGTTTATTTTGTAAACAATTTGTTTGAGATCATGTAAACCAAGTTGACGCGCCAAGCATCGCTACCATCCTGAGATCAAACGTCAAACAGAGGGCATGAATAAGTGGGTGGGAACTTAGTTTGAGATGTCATTTCCATGATGCTCAAAGTGTGTGGGATGAACGCTCAGCTTTACTCCAGTTTTCCTCCTACTATTAATAGTACTACTCATCATCATGCTCATCATCATGAGAGTATTGGCACGGCACCTTTCTGAGGCACCGTGCATTGAAGTAATTCTCTCCTATGACCGAATCCGTCTCCTAAGCAAAGAAGGTGGTTGGCAACCTTGCAAAATTACGGTTTTGAGATTGCATGTATAATCAACAAAAGGATAATGTGGCAGCGGGCTGAGATTATGATATGGTTTCTCATAAAGAGTTGCCTTCTTTCTAGCTATGAAATGGTCTCATTTTTACTGCAAAGATAGAGTCCACATGGTGCCTACATCAAAAGTTACAAGCAAAGGCCGATCAAACAAATACATTCTTCACCAATGGTGTGAGGCAGTCAGGAATATTCAAGACCGTTGCCTTCACCAACGGTGTGGCAATCAAGAGTATTCAGGACCGTTGATAGGATAAGGAAAAGGGCTTCTATTAGAAAGGGATGTGGAAGGACTTCCATGCTTTTCTCACAAGATGTACGCCTTCTCAACTTAATAAGAACCCAATACATAAGTCCGATGGGCTACTTCAACTTGCCTACTCTCGAAGGGAAGTGGATTCGTATTTCTATGGATTTCACTATGGGTCTTCCACACACAAAGAAACATTGGGATAGTTCATGTGTGTATGTGAATAGGTTGACAAGGGTGGAACATTTCATCTCTAGAAAGTTTGAGTATATGACATCTATGGCTGCAAGGCAGTGGGATTTTAAGAGGATGAAAAAAGGAAAGACTTGTTAATCAAAGAATGTGGTTCCACCATCAAATTGTTGTACAAATGATTACATGACGTTGTCCTTTTCCCTTGGAAGAAAGGGTATTTGTAAGTTGAAGTCTTACTTACGGTGTCATGGCAAACTTTCCATGTTTGGGTGGACTACTAGTACTCTATGATAAGTATACTCCATGTAGAATGAGTGCATTTTCTTGATCTCTCACTAGATCCCTTTCTTGCATTGTTGGTATCAGAGCTCTGCTTAAAGCCATTGATCCCTTTCTTACATTGCAATATATTAGAGCCTTTATGGTAGTCATTTTATGTCAAAAGTGATCCATGTGCATTAAAGTAATTCCTCTCCAAATCGAGCCTATCTCCTAATAAGCAAAGAAGGTGGGTGTGACAGCCTTGCAAAATTACAATTTTGAGATCACCTATATAAAGAGGAAGAATAATGTGGTGGGGCTGATGCTTTAAATGTTCACTATCGACTATTTCCAAAGTACACAAAGATTGAGTTTTGGAAACTCAAGAGGAATATCCGTTAAATAAGGAGGTGCCACCAATGGTGCAGGAATTACAACACGGTTCTTAGTAAAGAGTTGCCTCGCTTCTGGCTACAAAGATCTATAGAGTCTACATGATGGTGCCTATAGGCATCATCAAAAATTACAAGCAAAGGCTGATCCAAGAAATGCATTCTTCAGCACAACGGTGGGGCAATTGGGAATTTCAAGACCTTTGATAAGATAAGAGCTTCTAATTGAGAGGAATGTGAGGAACTTACATGCTTCTGTCTCACAAGATGTATGTATGCAGTGGATTTGTATTTCTATGGATTTCACTATGGGTCTTCCACACACACAAAGAAAGGTTGCGATAGCTTACATGTTGTGGTGACAAGGGTGGCACATTTCATCTCTACAAAGGTCAAGGATACGACATCTATCATTTTTGCGAGGCAATTTTGGGATCCTACCTTGAAGTTACATGGTGTACCACAACATATTGTAAGTGATCAAGAATGCCAAATGCATGATGAGTTCATTTTGCAAACAATTTGTTTGAGATCATGCAAACCTAGTTGACGCGCCAAGCATCGCTACCATCCTGAGATCAAACGTCAAACAGGACATGAATAAGTGGGTGGGAACTTAGTTTAAGATATCATTTCCATGATGCTCAAAGTGTGTGGGATGAACGCTCAGCTTTACTCTAGTTTTCCTTCTACTATTAATAGTACTGCTCATCATCATGCTCATCATCATGAGAGTATTGGCATGCCACCTTTCTGAGGCACCGTGCATTGAAGTAATTCTCTCCTGTGACCGAATCCGTCTCCTAAGCAAAGAAGGTGGTTGGTAACCTTGCAAAATTACGATTTTGAGATTGCCTGTATAATCAACAAAAGGATAATGTGGCGGTGGCTCAGATTATGATATGGTTTCTCATAAAAGAGTTGCTTATTTCTAGCTATGAAATGGTCTCATTTTTACTGCAAAGATAGGGTCTACATGGTGCCTACATCAAAAGTTACAAGCAAAGGCCGATCAAACAAATACATTCTTCACCAATGGTGTGGGGCAATCAGGAATATTCAAGACCGTTGCCTTCACCAGCGGTGTGGCAATCAAGAGTATTCAAGACCGTTGGATAGGATAAGGAAAAGGGCTTCTATTAGAAAGGGATGTGGAAGGACTTCCATGCTTTTCTCACAAGATGTATGCCTTCTCAACTTAATAAGAACCCAATACATAAGTCCGATGGGCTACTTCAACTTGCCTACTCTCGAAGGGAAGTGGATTCGTATTACTATGGATTTCACTATGGGTCTTCCACACACACAAAGAAACATTGGGATAGTTCATGTGTGTCTGTGAATAGGTTGACAAGGGTGGAACATTTCATCTCTAGAAAGTTTGAGTATATGACATCTATGGCTACAAGACAGTGGGATTTTAAGAGGATGAAAAAAGGAAAGACTTGGTAATCAAAGAATGTGGTTCTACCATCAAATTGTTTTACAAATGATTACATGACATTGTCCTTTTCACTTGGAAGAAAGGGTATTTGTAAGTTGAAGTCTTACTTACGGTGTCATGGCAGACTTTCCATGTTTGGGTGGACTACTAGTACTCTATGATAAGTATACTCCATGTAGAATGAGTGCATTTTCTTGATCTCTCACTAGATCCCTTTCTTGCATTGTTGGTATCAGAGCTCTGCTTAAAGCCATTGATCCCTTTCTTACATTGCAATATATTAGAGCCTTTATGGTAGTCATTTTATGTCAGAAGTGATCCATGTGCATTAAAGTAATTCCTCTCCAAACCGAGCCTATCTCCTAATAAGCAAAGAAGGTGGGTGTGGCAGCCTTGCAAAATTACAATTTTGAGATCGCCTATATAAAGAGGAAGAATAATGTGGTGGGGCTAATGCTTTAAATGTTCACTATCGACTATTTCCAAAGTACACAAAGATTGAGTTCTGGAAATTCAAGAGGAATATCCGTTAAATAAGGAGGTGCCACCAATGGTGCAGGAATTACAACACGGTTCTTAGTAAAGAGTTGCCTCGCTTCTGGCTACAAAGATCTATAGAGTCTACATGATTGTGCCTATAGGCATCATCAAAAATTACAAGCAAAGGCTGATCTGAGAAATGCATTCTTTAGCACAACGGTGGGGCAATTGGGAATTTCAAGACCTTTGATAAGATAAGAGCTTCTAATTGAGAGGAACATGAGGAACTTACATGCTTCTGTCTCACAAGATGTATGTATGCAGTGGATTTGTATTTCTATGGATTTCACTATGGGTCTTCCACACACACAAAGAAAGGTTGCGATAGCTTACATGTTGTGGTGACAAGGGTGGCACATTTCATCTCTACAAAGGTCAAGGATACGACATCTATCATTTTTGTGAGGCAATTTTGGGATCCTACCTTGAAGTTACATGGTGTACCACAACATATTGTAAGTGATCAAGAATGGCAAATGCATGATGAGTTCATTTTGCAAACAATTTGTTTGAGATCATGCAAACCAAGTTGACCCCAAGCATCGCTACCATCCCGAGATCAAAGGTCAAACAGAGGGCATGAATAAGTTGGTGAAAACTTAGTTTGAGATAGCATTTCCATGATGCTGAAAGTGTGTGGGATGAACTCTTAGCTTTACTCAAGTTTTCCTACTATTAATAGTACTGCTCATCATCATGAGAGTATTAGCACGCCACCTTTCTGAGGCATCGTGTATAGTTAGAAAGTGAATGCACCTATGATAGTTGTCAAGTAAGAAGGAGTGAATCCAAATGAGAAAGAGGAAGTGAGGTAGTGCATGCTCTTCTCCACCAACAATGCAAGGCAAACATGAAAGCGAGCTCAAGTGAGAATCAAGAATTATGTCAAAGCCCATAGGACTCCACCTCTGGAGCTTCAAGAAGGAGATTAAATGTTTTTTAGGAGCTACAAATACTCGAGGGAACCGAAGCAAATGGGCTGTGTATTTGTTTTATAGCCTAGCAGAGAGGATGGTATGATATGAATGCATGAGGGCATGGCTGAACTATTGGATGAGATGATATGTTTTAAATTAGCCACCTTTTGAGGCACTGTGTATGCTTAGATGGTGAATGCCACCTTTTGAGGCATCGCGTATGGTTAGAAGGCAGCTGCACCCATGATAGCTGTTGAGCAAAAGGGAGTGAATCCAAATGCAAAAGAGGAAGTGGAGATAGTGAATGCTCTTCTCCAAAAATGCGAGGCAAACATGAAAGTAATCTCAAACAAGTGAGAATGAAGCATTATGCCGATACCCATAGGAGAATTTGAAACTCCAAGAAGGAGATTGGGAATCAAAGCTAATGGACTATGTGCTTGTTTTATAGCATTGCGAAGAGGATGATTTGGTGGCTGCTGAGAACAAGAAACAAATGCATGAGGGCATGGCTGAACTATGAGTTTCATGGTATGCTTTAAATTCTGAAAATTCTACCAACAAACGGAGATTTGTATGATCAAGAGATGATGGCTATTTTGCATGCCATTAAGAAGTGGCATCATTACCTTTACGATATGACGTGATTTTTATGTGAGAAGTGATCATCATACCGTGCATTGAAGTAATTCTCTCCTGTGACCGAATCCGTCTCCTAAGCGAAGAAGGTGGTTGGCAACCTTGCAAAATTATGATTTGATAAGATAAGGGCTTCTAATTGAGAGGAACGTGAGCAACTTACATGCTTCTATCACACAAGATATATGTATGCAGTGGATTCATATTTCTATGGATTTCACTATATGGGTCTTCCACACACACAAAGAAAGGTTGCGATAGCTTACATGTTGTGGTGGATAGGTTGACAAGGGTGGCACATTTCATCTCTACAAAGGTCAAGGATACGACATCTATCGTTTTTGCGAGGCAATTTCGGGATCCTACCTTGAAGTTACATGGTGTACCACAACATATTGTAAGTGATCAAGAATGCCAAATGAATGATGAGTTCGTTTTGCAAACAATTTGTTTCAGATCATGCAAACCAAGTTGACACTAAGCATCGCTACTATCCTAAGATCAAATGTGTAAGAACCCCGACCCGTAGGGCAGGGGAATCCTTTTGATAGGCGGTTAAGTCTCGTGTTATTTTTCGATTGACGACACCTCGATCTCGTAGAAATACAAGGTTACGAGCAAACGGACGGGCCTAACTCTATCTCGTAGGGGAAGCGTAGTCATCCTAAAGGAAATTCTAATCCCCAGCACGGAATGTGTGTGGAGATGGAACAAGACCCACACTTGGTTCAAGGAAGCCAACGCCTTTTCCCCCCGTATTTCATGAGGCACGGCCGCTGGCTCGGTCCCCTAAAACAAGTCTTGTTCGTGACTCTACTATTCCCTAAGTATCGTAAGTTACGACTAGTAGAAAGCTACCCGACTGATCGGGTCCACCCATCCTTAGAATGGTACCGTCAGGGCATCCATTCTCCCACTTTCCACACACTCATCCGTTCAATTATTTTCTAATTAAGTCCTACCACACTGTGAAACACTTAAAAACAAATTCCTTTGTTAATTAATTACACTTGATTCCTTAAAAGAAATCTTCCTTAGCACAACATTAAAATCAACAAACATACTTACAGTGAAAAATATTTACAAAGACCCTGGAACCGGGCCGATATTCCAATCCAAACTTCCATGTCCAAACCATAACCATAACCATAACCATAACCATAACCACAATCCAATCACAACCACAACCACACCGATGATCTAGAATTCGATCTTCCAGCCTCAACCAGCTGGGTAAACCTCACGGACCGTCTCCCCTCGTCGTCAGCCAGCCGATGAGGGCCAAGCCGTCCTGTCACCCCCTCAGGTACTGACGCTTGTACCAAACCCTCTCGCTCTTCGGAGGGGACGTCTCCTCATGAGGTGGGGGTTAAGTCACCGCACTAGCCTGGACCCACAGAACTAGGCAGCATATATACATCACCCTGGTGGTGAAATCTAATTCCCAGTGGCATAGGAGGGGATTGCCCTGGGCCGACTCCCGGCCTCGCTATATCCTCCGCCCGGCTACACAGGCAAGCACGGAGTTAGCTAAGGGGGGAGAAGCTGTACCTGCATGTTAGCAATAAACCAGTAGTGTATCCAATAAAAAGAGACATAGCCTTTATTCAATGAATTCACACATTAACAAAAACCATCGTTTCGGAAAGACAATGTGTAACGTACCCATCTTCACTAATAAAGAAATGTCCATGTAATTATGAGTTTTTATGGTATAAATATCAATGATTTAATTATTTGAGTCATTTCTACTTAGAATCTTCAAATTCTGAGCCCAAATTTGGAATCTGTGCGCAATTTTACCCTAATATAGGATTTTACAGCATCCAAAACGGACACCGGATCAAGCCTATACGCTAATTTCAATCATTTTAGTTTAAAAAACGGCGACCTTTAAACCTTAATAAATGCACGACCGCACGTCTGTTTGACGAACGGTCTGAACCCCTGCGACTAGGAGAACCTCCCGGACAAAAAAAATTTCGCCCCCCGGGGCGGTCCGGGCACGCAAATCGAGGCGGGCGTCCCAAATTTGGGTACCCCGCCCCAAAATTTGGTCCGTACACACTTACTAGGGCGCCGTACAATGGCCGCCCAAGAACCAAAGGACGGTCGCCCACTGTATGGTCCACGCGTACCCTTAGGTGGACACCCAGACCAGATAAGGTACATGCGTACCACTCCTTTCCCAGACAACTGACACCGTACCTTTCCCATAGACCCATGCAGGCCACTGATCCATAGCCTTTGAAGGTACACCGTCCTTTCGTCCTTGCTTTGCGCAGCGCCCGTACCCTCACCCCTCAGCTATATAAACCACCGAGGTGCTCCTCAGTCGGCACGCACTTCTGTGTAGCGTATGCCCTGTTGTACGCCGTCCGTCCCTGCGTAGCGTACTTGCTGCAAGTACAGCCGCCCTTGCAGCCACCCCTCTCACACCCCCTCATTTGGCTCTTTTCAGATAAGCCAATTTTCCTCCATCCTCCTCTTGCCATGGACCAGTGTCCTTAACTCTTCTCCCCCCCGTGTGAATAGACTTACAGAGAGGCTTGCAGCCACCCCCCCAACCCTCTCCACGTTTTTGCCTTTGCCCTTAAGGACATCTCACAATCCCCCCCCCCCATTTGCGTAGACTTTAGTAAGGGATTTTTGGCTCAAGCGAGGGTTCGTGCGCCATATTGTTTTGCTCGTACGGTGAGCAAACGAGCTCGGAATTCAGATCCGACTGAAGCGTTTCGATCGCAGCAGCGAGCTCTACAAGGCGACACCTAAGATGGCATCATCCCGGAGACGGCAAAATATTACCTCAAGAGGCGCACGTAACAACGAGATGGAGGGAGATGCGCCCAACGCGGCTCCAGTCCGCCCTTTTCAAGCCCCTCAAGGAAACGGTGGCCAGGTTAGCTTGGTTAATTTTCAAAAGAAGAGATTTTTTCTTAAATTAGTATTAATGAATGGTGTCTTTTCCTCTCAAATTGACGACATAAAAATTATATGAAGTTATGAACTATGTGATGTTGTATTTGATAAATTGCGTTGAAATTGTTATCTTCATGAATTATGGATATTTGGTAAATTGCATTGAAGATGTTATCTTTGGAATTCAAGATTTTTTGGCTTTAACGCTAACTCCGTTCCGTGCTTGTGTAGCCGGGCGGCGTCGTTAGCAAAGCCCGGTAATGGCCCAAGGTATCCCTCATACCTTTGGAAGAATAAGGATCGCCGATTGAGGCGAGAGATTATGAGGCTGCCTAGTTCTGAGGGCCCAGGCTAGTGCGGTAAATAAGCCCACCCTAGTAGTGCGCAGACATCCCTCTGAGGGGCGGGAGGATCGAGCGATGGAGCTTGAGAGGGCGACAGGCCGGCTTGAGTCCTCGCCAGCGGCCGACGATGAGGTGTATGGTCCCGTAGGGTTTTGCCCAGCATGTAGAGGCTGGAAGGCCGAATTCTAGATCATCGGCAGAATAAGAATAAGAGAGCCAGTTTGGCTTGTATGGAAATGGATTCATGTATAAACTTTTTATATAATTACATCTTGTCTTTGGTATGATTGTATTGTGCAAGAAGGCTGTTTTAATAAACCTTGTGAAAGGGCCTTAATTAAGGAATATGTTTATTTATGTCAAATAGTGTGGTAGTATTAATTAGAAAACAAATTGATGCGTGAGTAGGGTGGAAAGTGGGAGGATGGAATGCCCTGACGGCACCATCCTACGGATGGGTGGACCCGATTAGTCGGGTAGCTTTCCAACAAACTAAGTGAAAGCCCTACGTTAGATAGTTAGGTTCTTGAGCAACTCTATTCTAGAAGACTAGGTCAGCGGCTGTGCCTTGCATAAGATGAGGAAAAAAGCGTTGTCTCTAGATATCAAGTCTAGTAGTTGCCCAATTTCTGATCAATTGCCCTATGGGTGATTTGATGTTTAGAAAATCACGCTCCCCCTGTGGGATAGAGCTAGGTCATACCTATGAATCGTATCCTTGAATCTCTACAGGGTCAAGGTGTCGATGAATAGGAAATTTTTCCCAAGATAAGACTTAGCGGACTATCTTAAGTGTTTCTCCCATTTTTAAAGGGAGGAACCTTACAAGTGGTATCAGAGCAAGTTTGGCTCCTAGGAATTGCAGTTTAAGGACTGTTTTGTAATAAATGTTTTACCTAACATAGTGCTAATTAGTAAAGACACCCTACTAAAACAAATAAATTAAATTGATGTTTGAATGATTGTAGGAAGAGGAAGATGCCTACTCCAAATTTCTAGTTTTCCAATGCATCTTCGAGACTGCTAGTCACTCCTCGAATTTCGAGTTCCGCGACACCATGGTGCAGATATTAGAGAAGATATCCCTCCCTCATTTCTCTCGTATTCAGAGAGGATGGGGCAGAGATTTCTGGAGTCGTGGGCCGAGATACTGCATCATCCGAGCAGATCAGATTGGGAACCTCACTACCGACCTTAAGCGGATTCGTTGGATTGAGAAGCTGAAGATGGTCTGCTTATTTTGGTTCGTCAGTACCCCCAGGGACGACACCTCGGTGACTATAGATGGGGTTCGCATACCTCAAGATCGTTGGGTGTATGACAAAGTGATGCACGTCTTACCTGTTGATAGAGTAGCGGTGTTGGGATCTAACCCAATCCAGAGTTTACCACCCTTACCATCAGTTTTTAGAGTCTTAGAAACTACAGCTGAACCCCCATATTTCACCTATGTGGACCCCTCTACCCTTATGTCATAGTCAAGCCTAGGGATTTCCCTTCATAGCAAATAAGACTGATTATAGTCTCAGAACTTTGTAATAAAACTTGTCCTTGTAAATATTTGGAAATAAAATAATTTCAATGGTTTTACTCTCCAAAAATTAAGCGTTGTGCAAATATGAATCTTGTAATCTTAAAAATTGTTTTTACGATGATGGCCAGGACGACCACCCTCCACTTCCCAATGCGCTTTACACCGATACCCAGGAGAAGAAGCTCCTGCTCAAGCAAATGCAACCTCTCTCCTTTAAAGGAGAAGGTTCAAAGGTTGAGAAGGATGCTGAAGTCTGGATTGAGGCGATGGACGATTATTTCTCTGCTGCCGGTACTGGAGTAGCAAATCAGTCTATGCTCGCACGGTTTCGCCTCACTGGAGATGCTAAACTCTGGTGGAAACAGTGGTTCCGTGACAAGGAAGTCACCGAGCATTCTCAAACATGGGAAGACATCAAGCAGGCAGTGAAGGAAAGATATCTTCCTCCATCCCATGAGTCCATAAAGATGAATGAGTTTTTTAGTCTTAGACAGTGCACCTTAACTCTTGAGGACTACTATTCCAAATTTATTACCCTTCGGAAGTATGCCCCAGCTATGACTACTTCCCAGCAAGTGGCTCATTTCTGCCAAGGGCTAAATGAACCCCTAGATTCCCGCCTTGAAGCAATGAGGCCAACCACTTTACAGGATGCTCTCATACGAGCAAAGCCCCTTGTGAAAGAAATGAAGGCTAACAAACCGAAGAATCAAAAGAGATCTTACCCTGAGGCAAACCTTAGAGATCAACCCTACAAGAAACCTCAACAGAATTTTCCCTACTACAACAGAGGGTGACAAGGCAACTCTTTTGCCCCCCGCTCGTATGCTGCTTCTTCTAGAGAAGGCCCTCTGTGTTTTGAGTGCAATGAGCCGAGACACTTTAGAGCCAACTGTCCCAAGATGGCAACATCATTCCCCCAAGGTAACAGAGGAAATCAAGGCCGTGGAACCCCTACCCATCAAGGTGCAAGAGGCAGTGGTCGTGGCAGAGGCCGCGGAGGAACAGTTGCTAGAACTGCCTGTGGTATAAGTGAAGAACCAACCTTGGAAGAGGCTGAAGAAGAGCGCGCCACCGTCCATGCGGCGGTAGAACACCAAGGTCCGAATAAACAATTTGGTGTAATCCAAACCCCCGCCACTCATCACGGTAAGCCATTTCAGCTTTTGATTGATTGTGGCAGTACCCATTCATTCCTTTCTCCTAGGTGCTTGCAAAAATTAAACTTGAGTCAAAAAACAGCTAGAAAAATGATTGTAGAGTTAGCCAGTGGGAAAGAAGTAGTATCTCGCCACTCTATAGGAAACCTTGATTTTGAGCTGGGTAATGAGCAAACTCATGGCCACTTTAGAGTCTTGCCACTAGGAATTTATGATGGAATCCTTGGGATGGATTGGTTAATTGCAAACAAAGCTAGCATTCATTGTAACCAGGGGAGTATCACTTTTGAAAATGAGCATGGCCAAGTAATATCTGTTCTGGGGATCACAGGAAAACCTAAGTCTAGGGTAGTCAAGGCAAAACATCTTCTCAAGGGAACACGTAAGGGTCAGCAAGTTTTCTTAGTCAAACTCAACAAAGTCATTGAACCTAGTATGGAGACAGAACCCTCTTGGCTCCAAGAATTCTCTGACATCTTCCCTGACGAGCTTACAGGGTTACCACCTCCTCGAGAAGTCGACCATGAAATCGAGGTGATCCCTGGAGCTCAACCCGTCTCAAAAACTCCCTATAAAATGTCCCTTCCTGAAGCCATTGAACTTAAGGAGCAACTTTCCCAACTCATTGAACAAGGATTTGTACGCCCCAGTAGCTCTCCGTGGGGAGCACCTGTTCTTTTCCAAAAAAAGAAGGACAGGACTCTCCACCTCTGCATAGATTATCGAGGGCTAAATCAAGTCACTGTCAAGAATAAGTACCCTATCCCTCGCATCGATGAACTTCTTGACAGGCTTCATGGGGCCAAAGTCTTCTCAAAAATAGATTTGAGGTCTGGTTACTATCAGATCAAAGTCAAGGAAGCAGATATACCCAAAACAGCCTTCAATACCCGTTATGGCCACTATGAGTTTACTGTAATGTCATTCGGGTTAACCAATGCTCCTGCGACCTTCAACCGCTTAATGCAAGATATATTCCGCCCGTACTTGGATGAGTTTGTGCTTGTTTTCTTTGATGACATCCTAATCTACTCCAAATCAATGGAAGAGCATGAGGAGCATGTACGTAGAGTTCTGCAATTGCTGCGCAGACACAAACTCTATGCCAAGAAGAGCAAATGTACCTTCTTTACTCATCAAATTGAGTATCTTGGATTCATCGTCTCCAAAGATGGCATCTCAGTAGACCCCGCCAAGGTCAAGGATATTCTAGAATGGCCACCCCCTAAATCAGTTCGTGAAGTTCGTGGATTCTTGGGAATCACGGGTTGGTATAGGATTTTTATCAAAGATTATGTCTTGGTAGCTGCACCCTTGACAGATCTTCTTAAGAAGGATTGCAAAATAGTGTGGCTACCAATCCATCAAAACAGCTTTGATCAGTTGAAAGTCATTATTACTTCTGCCCCAGTCTTAAAGCTTCCTGATTTCTCCAAAGAATTTGAAGTGGTTACCGATGCTAGTAGTCTAGCACTTGGTGGTGTCTTAGGCCAAGAAGGAAGACCGGTCGCTTATACTTCCCGCAAGCTGAAGCAATATGAAGCAAACTATGCCACCCATGATTTGGAACTCTTAGCAGTTGTTCATTGCCTCAAATTATGGAGACATTATCTCTTGGGAGGCAAATTCCAGCTTGTAACTGACCACAAAAGTCTAAAGTGGATCTTCACCCATCCTAACCTCAACATGCGGCAAAGGAGATGGATTGAAATTCTACAAGAATATGATTTCGACATCAAATTCCGTCCTGGGAAAGATAATGTGGTAGCAGATGCACTTAGCCGCAAATCTTTCTTGAATGCAGTTTCAATGCCAAATAATCCCATACTAGTCAAGGTGGAAGAAGTCTTATCTCATGACCCAGATTATCAAAGGATGATAAAGTTAGTAGAAGAAGGGGGACATTCAGAGAAAGAGAAGAATCTAATCAAGGGATACTCCACTCATGAAGGAAGCCTCTACTTCAATCACAGGCTATGTATCCCTAAGGATCTTGCTTTAAAGAAACTAATCCTCCATAAAGCTCATGATAGCCCTGCTGCAGGACACCCAGGTTATGCAAAAACATTAAATGCATTAAGAAGGAGCTTTCATTGGGCAGGCTTGAAAAATGATGTGCTTCGGTACTTGAAGCAATGTCTCTCATGCCAAAGGATCAAGGCTGAAAGGGTCAAGATGCCTGGAAAGCTTCAACCCTTAGATATTCCCCAAATGAAGTGGGAGTGCATTAGTATGGATTTTGTCACAAGTCTCGCCACTGTTCAAGGAGGATATGACTCCATTCTAGTAGTAGTGGACTTACTTACCAAAGTAGCTCACCTTATACCAGCAAAGAAGACCTTCAAAGCTTCTGATGTTGCTCGAATATTCATCAAGGAAGTCCTCAAACTTCATGGTCTCCCAAAAAGGATAGTAAGTGATCGGGATTCTGACTTCACTTCAAAATTCTGGCAATCTTTATTTCAAGCCCTGGGAACTCAACTTTGCTTTAGCACAACTTATCATCCAGAGACCGATGGCCAGACTGAGAGAGTCAATCAAGTAATTGAAGACATTCTCAGAGCATACTGTGGACGGGAACCCAGAAGGTGGATTCAATACCTTCCTCTGGTAGAATTTGCCTACAATGCATCTTATCATCAAAGCATAGGAATGTCACCATTCAAAGCACTCTATGGGCAAGAATGCTTGTCTCCTCTAAATTTCTCTGATCCGACCATACGAGTTGAAGCATCCAGGAAAATGCTCGAAGAGATGGAGGAACAAACCAAAGCTATCCAAAGGGATATTAAAGCTGCCCAAGATCGACAAAAGCATTATGCTGACAACAAGAGGTCTGAAAGGATCTTCAAGGAAGGAGACAAAGTTCTTCTACGGGTGCGACCCAAACGAAGTTCTCTATCACTTGGGAAATATAAGAAGCTCAGCCCTAGGTATTGTGGTCCTTATACAGTTATCAAGTGTCTAGGTAAAAGTGCCTATAAACTCCAACTCCCAGCCCATATCAAAGTCCATAATGTATTTCATGTAAGTTTATTAAAACCATATGTCCCCAGTCTCGATCATATTCTTGATAATGAACAAGTTGTAATCCCTACTCAAGGAGTCCTTGAATTACAGCCCAGTAGCATCATAGATTCTAGGGAAAGGCAACTCCGAAATAGAACTCTTGTAGAACATCTAGTTCAGTGGAAAGATTACCCTGAAGAGGATGCAACTTGGGAAGATGAAGCTAAACTCTTAAAGGATTATCCCCAATTCATGACGAGATGAGGACATCTCGATTTCTTTAAGGGGGGAAGGATGTAACGTACCCATCTTCACTAATAAAGAAATGTCCATGTAATTATGAGTTTTTATGGTATAAATATCAATGATTTAATTATTTGAGTCATTTCTACTTAGAATCTTCAAATTCTGAGCCCAAATTTGGAATCTGCGCGCGATTTAACCCTAATATAGGATTTTACAGCATCCAAAACGGACACCGGATCAAGCCTATACGTTAATTTCAATCATTTTAGTTAAAAAACGGCGACCTTTAAACCTTAATAAATGCACGACCGCACGTCCGTTTGACGAACGGTCTGAACCCCAGCGACTAGGAGAACCTCCCGGACAAAAAAAAATTTTGCCCCCCGGGGCGGTCCGGCACGCAAATCGAGGCGGGCGTCCCAAATTTGGATACCCCGCCCCAAAATTTAGTCCGTACACACTTACTAGGGCACCGTACAATGGCCGCCCAAGAACCAAAGGACGGTCGCCCACTGTATGGTCCACGCGTACCCTTAGGTGGACACCCAGACCAGATAAGGTACATGCGTACCACTCCTTTCCCAGACAACCGACACCGTACCTTTCCCGTAGACCCATGCAGGCCACTGATCCATAGCCTTTGAAGGTACACCGTCCTTTCGTCCTTGCTTTGCGCAACGCCCGTACCCTCACCCCTCAGCTATATAAACCACCGAGGTGCTCCTCAGTCGGCACGCACTTCTGTGTAGCGTATGCCCTGTTGTACCGCCGTCCGTACCGCCGTCCGTCCCTGCGTAGCGTACTTGCTGCAAGTACAGCCGCCCTTGCAGCCACCCCTCTCACACCCCCTCATTTGGCTCTTTTCAGATAAGCCAATTTTCCTCCATCCTCCTCTTGCCATGGACCAGTGTCCTTAACTCTTCTCCCCCCCGTGTGAATAGACTTACAGAGAGGCTTGCAGCCACCCCCCCCTAACCCTCTCCACGTTTTTGCCTTTGCCCTTAAGGACATCTCACAATTCCCCCCCCCCATTTGCGTAGACTTTAGTAAGGGATTTTTGGCTCAAGCGAGGGTTCGTGCGCCATATTGTTTTGCTCGTACGGTGAGCAAACGAGCTCGGAATTCAGATCCGACTGAAGCGTTTCGATCGCAGCAGCGAGCTCTACAAGGCGACACCTAAGATGGCCTTATCCCGGAGACGGCAAAATATTGCCTCAAGAGGCGCACGTAACAACGAGATGGAGGGAGATGCGCCCAACGCGGCTCCAGTCCGCCCTTTTCAAGCCCCTCAAGGAAACGGTGGCCAGGTTAGCTTGGTTAATTTTCAAAAGAAGAGATTTTTTCTTAAATTAGTATTAATGAATGGTGTCTTTTCCTCTCAAATTGACGACATAAAAATTATATGAAGTTATGAACTATGTGATGTTGTATTTGATAAATTGCGTTGAAATTGTTATCTTCATGAATTATGGATATTTGGTAAATTGCATTGAAGATGTTATCTTTGGAATTCAAGATTTTTTGGCTTTAACGCTAACTCCGTTCCGTGCTTGTGTAGCCGGGCGGCGTCGTTAGCAAAGCCCGGTAATGGCCCAAGGTATCCCTCATACCTTTGGAAGAATAAGGATCGCCGATTGAGGCGAGAGATTATGAGGCTGCCTAGTTCTGAGGGCCCAGGCTAGTGCGGTAAATAAGCCCACCCTAGTAGTGCGCAGACATCCCTCTGAGGGGCGGGAGGATCGAGCGATGGAGCCTGAGAGGGCGACAGGCCGGCTTGAGTCCTCGCCAGCGGCCGACGATGAGGTGTATGGTCCCGTAGGGTTTTGCCTAGCATGTAGAGACTGGAAGGCCGAATTCTAGATCATCGACAGAATAAGAATAAGAGAGCCAGTTTGGCTTGTATGGAAATGGATTCATGTATAAACTTTTTATATAATTACATCTTGTCTTTGGTATGATTGTATTGTGCAAAAAGGCTGTTTTAATAAACCTTATGAAAGGGCCTTAATTAAGGAATATGTTTATTTATGTCAAACAGTGTGGTAGTATTAATTAGAAAACAAATTGATGCGTGAGTAGGGTGGAAAGTGGGAGGATGGAATGCCCTGACGGCACCATCCTACGGATGGGTGGACCCGATTAGTCGGGTAGCTTTCCAACAAACTAAGTGAAAGCCCTACGTTAGATAGTTAGGTTCTTGAGCAACTCTATTCTAGAAGACTAGGTCAGCGGCTGTGCCTTGCATAAGATGAGGAAAAAAGCGTTGTCTCTAGATATCAAGTCTAGTAGTTGCCCAATTTCTGATCAATTGCCCTATGGGTGATTTGATGTTTAGAAAATCACGCTCCCCCTGTGGGATAGAGCTAGGTCATACCTATGAATCGTATCCTTGAATCTCTACAGGGTCAAGGTGTCGATGAATAGGAAATTTTTCCCAAGATAAGACTTAGCGGACTATCTTAAGTGTTTCTCCCATTTTTAAAGGGAGGAACCTTACACAATGATTCAAAAGCAAGATTATTTTCTTATAACTTTACTTAAGAGTAACCATAAGGTACTTTAGGCCATCTATACTAGGGGTTTAACCTTAGTCCCTTTCCTATTATTTCAAATCTTTGCATTAAGCTTCATAAGAGAGAATTTTACTTAAACTTGTTAAATGACCAATCTGGTTATCGTTTTCGTGCCTATTCGCTTCAAGAGGGGCGAAGTCGATTGTAGGGACGCGATTCGCTTCATTCCCTCCTTGGGCAGCGCGTGGTTCTTCAATTCAGCGGTGTTTCGGTGCCATAAGAGCACTAGAGTTTTAAGAGGATAGAGAGAGAACGGGGTGAATATAAGAGGTTGGGAGCGTGGAGAGAAAAGTGAGAATTCTACTGGTTCAAACGGATTCGAAAACGGAGTCCGTTTGGGGTAGGAAAAGCTTGTTGGGCTTATGGGTAGGAACGACCTCTTAGCCTAAGTTTAAGTCGCCGCATATGGGGGGGAATTGAGAGGGTGTCCTTAACTTGGAGAGCTCTTGAGAAGAGTGTACTTCTAGGGAGGCCTAGGGAAGAGTAAGGCAAGGGTTGGAGGAGAAGCACACTTTAAGTCTATTCACACGGGGGGGAGAAGAGTGTAGGACATGTCCTAGAGCTTGAGAGAGGGCTTGCGCGTAGGGGCTTGCTGGGGGCTTGTCTGGAGAAGGGGGCTGGGAGGGTCCTTTTATAGGTGCTGGAGGGTGGACGTCCGGGTGTGGGAAGATGACACCTGGGTGGTGTAGGTGTCCGGGAGAGAGTGTGGGCGTGAGACACCTGGGGGTGGAGGTGTCTCGAGGAGAGAGAAAGTGTGACACATGGGGGTGGAGGTGTCCCCAAGAGAGAGAGAAAGAGCGCGACACCTGTGGATAGAGGGTTCTGGGAGGAGGGGATACGTGTAGGGGTGTGCTGGAGGGTGCGTCTAGGTCGTGTACACGCTTGGGTGTCCCGGGTGGATTGTCGGTTTTTTTCACGGGCGGCGCCCGTGTGGTGGAGCCCACGCCGGCCACCCGCCGTCGTCCCGAGGGGTCAAAAAAATTTTTTGACGGAAATGTCCGGCCTTGCCCCGTGACCATGGGGGCGTGTTCCGTTCGTTGATTAGACGCCTGAATAGTTACTATTTTAGGTCGGAATTTCGCAGATTAAAGGCTTAAAAGCTTAATTAAACCCATTCCGGGTACCCGTTTGTAGTTCAAAAAAAACTATTTTAAGCGTAAAATTATGTGTAGATTCAAAATTACAAATTTCTAAGCAAAAATGGCTCATTTTTCAAAAATAGAAGTTTTTTTATCGTAAAAATGACAAACTAAGTTATATTTTTCAACTCTGAAGCAAGTACATTGTTATTTACAATGGGTATGTTACATCCTTCCCTACTAAAAGAACTCGAGATGTCCTCATCTCGACACGAATTCTGGGTAATTCTTTTGGAGGGTTGACTCTTCCTCCCAAGTGGCATCCTCCTCAGGGTAATCTTTCCATTCCACTAAATGTTCCCTAAGGATTCTATTGTGAAGCACTCTTTCTCTAGAGTCGATGATTCTATTAGGTCTCATTTCAAGGACTCCCTGAGTTGGCATTACAACTTGTTCAATGACCAACCTGGTTATCGTTTTCGTGCCTATTCGCTTCAAGAGGGGCGAAGTCGATTTGCAGGGATGCGATTCGCTTCATTCCCTCCTTGGGCAGCGCGTGGTTCTTCAATTCAGCGGCGTTTCGGCGCCATAGGAGCACTAGAGTTTTAAGAGGATAGAGAGAGAACGGGGTGAATATAAGAGGTTGGGAGCGTGGAGAGAAAAGAGAGAATTCTACTGGTTCAAACGGATTCGAAAACGGAGTCCGTTTGGGGTAGGAAAAGCTTGTTGGGCTTATGGGTAGGAACGACCTCTTAGCCTAAGTTTAAGTCGCCGCATATGGGGGGGGAATTGAGAGGGTGTCCTTAACTTGGAGAGCTCTTGAGAAGAGTGTACTTCTAGGGAGGCCTAGGGAAGAGTAAGGCAAGGGTTAGAGGAGAAGCACACTTTAAGTCTATTCACACGGGGGGAGGAGAAGAGTGTAGGACATGTCCTAGAGCTTGAGAGAGGGCTTGCGCGTAGGGGCTTGCTGGGGGCTTGTTTGGAGAAGGGGGCTGGGAGGGTCCTTTTATAGGTGCTGCAGGGTGGACGTCCGAGTGTGGGAAGGTGACACCTGGGTGGTGTAGGTGTCCGGGAGAGAGTGTGGGCGTGAGACACCTGGTGGTGGAGGTGTCTCGAGGAGAGAGAAAGTGTGACACATGGGGGTGGAGGTGTCCCCAAGAGAGAGAGAAAGAGCGCGACACCTGTGGATAGAGGGTTCTGGGAGGAGGGGATACGTGTAGGGGTGTGCTGGAGGGTACGTCTAGGTCGTGTACACGCTTGGGTGTCTCGGGTGGATTGTCGGTTTTTTTCACGGGCGGCGCCCGTGTGGTGGAGCCCACGCCGGCCACCCGCCGTCGTCCCGAGGGGTCAAAAAATTTTTTTGACGGAAATGTCCGGCCTTGCCCCGTGACCATGGGAGCGTGTTCCGTTCGTTGATTAGATGCCTGAATAGTTACTATTTTAGGTCGGAAGTTCGCAGATTAAAGGCTTAAAAGCTTAATTAAACCCATTCCGGGTACCCGTTTTTAGTTCAAAGCGTAAAATTACGTGTAGATTCCAAAGTTGGATTCAAAATTATAAATTTCTAAGCAGAAATGGCTCATTTTCCAAAAATAGAAGTTTTTTTATCGTAAAAATGACAAACTAAGTTATATTTTTCAACTCTGAAGCAAGTACATTGTTATTTACAATGGGTATGTTACAAAAGGTCAAACAGAGGGCATGAATAAGTGGGTGGAAACTTAGTTTGAGATAGCATTTCCATGATGCTCAAAGTGTGTGGGATGAACGCTCAGCTTTACTCAAGTTTTCTACTATTAATAGTACTGCTCATCATCATCATAAGAGTAGTGGCATGCCACGTTTCTCAGGCATTGTGTATGGTTAGAAAGTGAATGCACCTATGATAGTTGTCAAGTAAGGAGTGAATCCAAATAAGAAAGAGGAAGTGAGGTAGTGCATGCTCTTCTCCAACAATGCAAGGCAAATATGACAGCAAGCTCAAATGAGAATCAAGAATTATGTCGAAGCCCATAGGACTCCACCTCTTGAGCTTCAAGAAGGAGATTAAATGTTTTTTAGGAGCTACAAATACTCGAGGGAACCGAAGCAAATGGGCTGTGTATTTGTTTTATAGCCTAGCAGAGAGGATGGTATGATATGGTTAAGAACAAGAAACCAATGCATGAGGGCATGGCTGAACTATTGGATGAGTTTCATGATATGTTTTAAATTCCAAAGAATCTACCAACAAAAAGAGATGTATATGCATGTGTATGATCAACAGATGAGCGCTATCTTTCGTGCCGTCAAGAAGTGGCATCATTACCTTTATGGTAGTCATTTTTATGTGAAAAGTGATCATTGTGTGTTCAAGTAATTCCTCTCCCAACCGAATCTATCTCCTACGTAAAGAAGAAACCTCGTAAAATTATGATTTTGAGATGAGCTATATAAAGGGCAAGGATAATGTAGTGGCTGATGCTCTATCAGCTATACCTAGAGTATACAAACATTGGGTCATGGAATTTCAAAAGGAAGATCTCTTAAATAAGGGGGTGTCACAAATGGTGCTGAAATTATGACATGGTTCTCATAAAGAGTTGCCTTGTTTTTTGGCTACATAATGGTCTCATTTTTACTACAAAGATAGAGTCTACATGGTGCCTATGTCGAAAATTACAACATGCTTCCCATAATGGTCTCATTTTTTACTACAAAGATAGAGTCTACATGTGGTACCTACATAAAAAATGCATTCTTCATCAATGGTGGGGAAATTGGGAATATTCAAGTCCTTTGATAAGATAAGAAAGAGCTTCTAGAGGAAAGGGATGTGGAAGGACTTACATGCTCTTGTCACACAAGATTGTCACACAAGATGTATGCCTTTTCAACCTAATAAGGTAATTCCAGTGGGTTTCTTCAACTTGCCTATCAATTTTCGATGGGAAAGTGGATCCATATTTCTATGGATCTCACTATGGGTCTTCCACACACAAAGAAAGGTTGAGATAGCTTATATGTGGCTTGTGGTGGCACATTTCATCTCTACAAAGGTCAATTCTACGACATCCGTGGGGTTGCAAGGCCAATGGTGGTCCATGTATTCAGGTTACATGTTGTACTACAACGTATTGCGAGTGACCAGGATGTCAAATTCATGAGTTCATTTTAGATTACTTTGTTTGATATCATGCAAACCAAGCGACTGCCAAGCATCACTAGCATCTCGAGATTTAAGGTCAAACAGAGATCACGACAAATAAGTTTACACTTAAAAAATGTGTGGGACAAATGGTCGGGTTTAGCCCATTTTTCCTACAATAGTACCTCATCTCGTGAGAGTATTGGCATGCCGCTTTCTAAGGCATTATGTATAGTTAGAAAAGGTGAATGCATGCTGCCGCGCCACCTTTTGAGGCACTGTGTATGCTTAGATGGTGAATGCCACCTTTTGAGGCATCGCGTATGGTTAGAAGAGGTAACTGCACCCATGATAGCTGTCGAGAAAAATGGAGTGAATCCAAATGCAAAAGAGGAAGTGGAGATAGTGAATGCTCTTCTCCAAAAATGTGAGGCAATTATGAAAGTAATCTCAAACAACTGAGAATGAAGCATTATGCCGATGCCCATAGGAGAATTTCGAACTCCAAGAAGGAGATTGGGAATCAAAGCTAATGGACTGTGTGCTTGTTTTATAGCATTGCAAAGAGGATGATATGGTGGTTGAGAACAAAAAACAAATGCATGAGGGCATGGTTGAACTATGAGTTTCATGATATGCTTTAAATTCTGAAGATTCTACCAACAAAAGGAGATTTGTATGATCAAGAGATGATGGCTATTTTGCATGCCATCAAGAAGTGGCATCATTACCTTTACGATATGATGTGATTTTTATGTGAGAAGTGATCACCGTACCGTGCATTGAAGTAATTCTCTCCTGTGACCAAATCCGTCTCCTAAGCAAAGAAGGTGGTTGTTGGCAACCTTGCAAAATTATGATTTGGAGATCGCGTGTATAATCAACAATAGGATAATGTGGCGGCGGCGGCTGAGATTATGATATGGTTCTCATAAAGAGTTGCCTTCTTTCTAGCTATGAAATGGTCTCATTTTTACTGCAAAGATAGAGTTTACATGGTGCCTACATCAAAAGTTACAAGCAGAGGCCGATCAAACAAATACATTCTTCACCAATGGTGTGGGGTAGTCAGGAATATTCAAGACCGTTGCCTTCACCAACGGTGTGGCAATCACGAGTATTCAGGACTGTTGGATAGGATAAGGAAAAGGTCTTCTATTAGAAAGGGATGTGGAAGGACTTCCATGCTTTTCTCACAAGATGTACGCCTTCAAAACTTAATAAGAACCCAATACATATAAGTCCGATGGGCTACTTCAACTTGCCTACTCTCGAAGGGAAGTGGATTCCTATTTCTATGGATTTCACTATGGGTCTTGAAACATTGGGATAGGTCATGTGTGTCTGTGAATAGGTTGACAAGGGTGGAACATTTCATCTCTAGAAAGTTCGAGTATATGACATCTATATGGCTGCAAGGCAATGGGATTTTAAGAGGATGAAAAAAGGAAAGACTTGGTAATCAAAGAATGTGGTTCCACCATCGAATTGTTGGACAAATGATTACGTGAAGTTGTCCTTTTCCCTTGGAAGAAAGGGTATTTGTAAGTCTTACTTACGGTGTCATGGGCAGACTTTCCATGTTTAGGTGGACTACTAGTACTCTCTATGATAAGTATACTCCATGTATAATGAGTGCACTTTCTTGATCACTCACTAGATCCCTTTCTTGCATTGTTGGTATCAAAGCTCTACTTAAAGCCATTGATTCCTTTCTTACATTGCAATGTATTAGAGCCTTTATGGTAGCCATTTTATGTCAGAAGTGATCCATGTGCATTGAAGTAATTCCTCTCCAAACCAAGTCTATCTCCTAAGCAAAGAAGGTGGGTGTGGCAGCCTTGCAAAATTACGATTTTGAGATTTCCTATATAAAGAGCAAGAATAATGTGGTGGGCCCGATGCTTAAATGTTCACTCTATGGACTATTTCCAAAGTACACAAAGATTGAGTTTTGGAAATTCAAGAGGAATATCCACTAAATAAGGAGGTGCCACGAATGGTGCAGGAATTACAACACGGTTCTTATAAAAGAGTTGCCTCGCTTCTGGCTACAAAGATCTATAGAGTCTACATGGTGCCTATAGGCATCATAAAAAATTACAAGCAAAGGCTGATCTGAGAAATGCATTCTTCAGCACAACGATGGGGCAATTTCAAGACCTTTGATAAGATAAGAGCTTCTAATTGAGAGGAACGTGAGAAAATTACATGCTTCTGTCACACAAGATGTATGTATGCAGTGGATTCATATTTCTATGGATTTCACTATATGGGTCTTCCACACACACAAAGAAAGGTTGCGATAGCTTACATGTTGTGGTGGATAGGTTGACAAGGGTGGCACATTTCATCTCTACAAAGGTCAAGGATACGACATCTATTATTTTTGCGAGGCAATTTCGGGATCCTACCTTGAAGTTACATGGTGTATCACAACATATTGTAAGCGATCAAGAATGCCAAATGCATAAAGAGTTCATTTTGCAAACAATTTGTTTGAGATCATACAAACCAAGTTGATGCCAAGAAACAAATGCATGAGGTTATGGCTGAACTATTGGATGAGTTTCATGATATGTTTTAAATTCCAAAGAATCTACCAACAAAAAGAGATGTATATGCATGTGTATGATCAAGAGATGAGCGCTATCTTTCGTGCCATCAAGAAGTGGCATCATTACCTTTATGGTAGTCATTTTTATGGAGAAGTGATCATTGTGTGTTGAAGTAATTCCTCTCCCAACCGAATCTATCTCCTATGCAAAGAAGAAACCTCGCAAAATTATGATTTTGAGATGAGCTATATAAAGGGCAAGGATAATGTAGTGGCTGATGCTCTATCAGCTATACCTAAAGTATACAAACATTGGGTCATGGAATTTCAAAAGGAAGATCTCTTAAATAAGTGGGTGTCACAAATGGTGCTGAAATTACAACATGGTTCTCATAAAGAGTTGCCTCGTTTTTTGGCTACATAATGGTCTCATTTTTACTATTACAAAGATAGAGTCTACATGGTGCCTATGTCAAAAATTACAACATGGTTCCCATAATGGTCTCATTTTTTACTACAAAGATAGAGTCTACATGTGGTACCTACATAAAACATACATTCTTCATCAATGGTGGGGCAATTGGGAATATTCAAGTCCTTTGATAAGATAAGAAAGAGCTTCTAGAGGAAAGGGATGTGGAAGGACTTACATGCTCTTGTCACACAAGATTGTCACACAAGATGTATGCCTTTTCAACCTGATAAGGTAAGCCCGGTGGGTTTCTTCAACTTGCCTATCAATTTTCGATGGGAAAGTGGATCCATATTTCTATGGATCTCACTATGGGTCTTCCACACACAAAGAAAGGTTGAGATGGCTTATATGTGGCTTGAGGTGGCACATTTCATCTCTAGAAAGGTCAATTCTACGACATCTGTGGTTGCAAGGCCAATGGTGGTCCATGTATTCAGGTTACATGTTGTACTACAACGTATTGCGAGTGACCAGGATGTCAAATTCATGAGTTCATTTTAGATTACTTTGTTTGATATCATGCAAACCAAGCAACCTCCAAGCATCGCTACCATCTCGAGATTTAAGGTCAAATAGAGATCACGACGAATAAGTTTACACTTAAAAAGTGTGTGGGACGAATGGTCGGCTTTAGCCCATTTTTTGTACAATAGTACCTCATCTCGTGAGAGTATTGGCATGCCACTTTCTAAGGCATTGTGTATAGTTAGAAAAGGTGAATGCATGCCGCCGTGCCAAGCATCGCTACCATCTCGAGATTTAAGGTCAAATAGAGATCACGACGAATAAGTTTACACTTAAAAAGTGTGTGGGACGAATGGTCGGCTTTAGCCCATTTTTTCTACAATAGTACCTCATCTCGTGAGAGTATTGGCATGCCACTTTCTAAGGCATTGTGTATAGTTAGAAAAGGTGAATGCATGCCGCCGCGCCACCTTTTGAGGCACTGTGTATGCTTAGATGGTGAATGCCACCTTTTGAGGCATCGCATATGGTTAGAAGGCAACTGCACCCATAGCTGTCGTAAAAGGGCGTGAATCCAAATGTAAAAGAGGAAGTGGAGATAGTGAATGCTCTTCTCCAAAAATGCGAGGCAAACATGAAAGTAATCTCAAACAACTGAGAATGAAGCATTATGCCGATGCCCATAGGAGAATTCGGAACTCCAAGCAGGAGATTGGGAACAATGATTTTATATTCACGTGATCACAATTTTTTTTTTGTTAATAACATGTGTTAACATGTTATTAACATGTTAACATTTTAACATGTTCCCAAAAAACCCGGTGGGAGGTTCCCTGGTAACCGGCTAGAATCCCGCCAAGATTTTTGCAATACCCGACGGTCCCGCCGGGAATTTTAAAACCCCGACGGGCCCGTCGGGGTCGTCATTTAGCCCAACGGGCTACATTTTTGTATATATACGGGCTCGGGGGGCCCTTTGGGAGTTCATTGCTGTAGTATACACAGGTAACGATAGTTGTGTGTGTGTGTGTGTGTGTGGGTGTGTGTGTGTTCGTGCGAGCAACCGCCCATGGTCACAATGCACAGCAGGATGTGGGTGGTCCGCCACACGAGGGGTGTGTGTGTGTAAGGCCATTCTTCGGAATGGTGCTTATTATGGAGCACATAGTTGGTAACGTGGCTGGTTTGTGTCCTATGGTAAGTATGGCACGCCGTAGCGGTACTAGTTGGTAACGCAGCAAGCATAGTATCGTTATGGCGATGTCACCTTCCCTTCCCTTCCCTTTGTCAAATGCAGACATATGGTCAGTTACGCGGCCAGTGTATGTCCATATCCTATTCGTATTCCCATAGATTCGGGCGACATTTTGTTGTTAACATGGCAAGTTGGTGTCGTTCGCTAGTGCATATATTGTTTTTTGCATATTGCGGCATTTGATCGTTAACGCGGTCGAAAAAATGTCATAAATTTGCTTGATGCGGCTTGTATTGTTTTTATTATGTGTGATCCATGCGATACTTGGTTGGTAAGGCGGCATGAGTATTTCATGGATCAAAGTTTACATCATATTATCTTTAAGTTTAATTTCATGATGTCATGACTCATAAAAATGAATATCTCTCTCTCTCTCTCTCTCTCTCTCTCTCGATACACTTCACAACTCTCTCTCTCTCTCTCATGATACACTTCACAACTCTCTCTCTCTCTCTCTCTCTGTCACGATAGATGTGTAGATGAGTTCTTTTTTTTCTCTTAAAATATATATAATCCCTAATAAATTACCTTTTCTCCCTCTATTTTCTTAAAATATAAAACAATACTAAACATTATTTTCCTCTCTTTAGGAACTCACAAAACTATTGAAAATGTCATCTAATGTTCCCTCTCTCTCTATCTGTCTCATTCATGACTCTCTCTCTCTTCCTCCCCCCTCTCTCTCTCTCTCATGATACACTTCACAACTCTCTCTCTCTCTCTCTCTCTCTCTCTCTCTCTCTCTCTCTCTCTCTCTCTCTCTCTCTCTCTCTCTCTCTCTGTTCACGATAGGTGTGTAGATGAGGAGTGTTTTTTTTTTCTCTTAAAATATACATAATCCCTAATAAATTATCTTTTCTCCCTCTATTTTCTTAAAATATAAAACAATACTAAACATTATTTTCCTCTCTTTAGGAACTCACAAAACTATTAAAAATGTCATCTAATGTTTCCTCTCTCTCTATCTGTCACACGACTCTCTCTCTCTTCCTCCCCCTCTCTCTCTTTCTCTCATGATACACTTCACAACTCTCTCTCTCTCTCTCTCTCTCTCTCTCTCTCTCTCTCTCTCATGGTAGGTGTGTAGATGAGGAGTGCAACATGTATAAGACACTCCAAAATCTAACGATAGCTTTTATTATGTAAGTGTAGGTTTTTGGGTATGGCACTTTCTTGTCAAAAATAAACTTTTGAGATACATAGAAGATGTTTACAAAGTAAAATGACTGTAGTAGAAAGAGAGAGGAGCAGGCACATGAAAAGAAGATAGAGAGAGGGAGTTGGGTAAAGTGTGTGCCACTCACTCTAGCAAGATCCTCTTTTAAACACTTTTACAACTTGTCTTAATGTATACTATTAGTTGCATTAACTTTGGCTTTATCATCTCTCTCTCTCTAGTCACTCAATGTTGACTCTCTCATCTGCACACCTATCGATACACACGACTCCACAACTCTCTCTCTCTCTCTCTCTCTCTCTCTCTCTCTCTCTCTCTCTCTCTCTCGATTCTAGTAATGAAGCTCATGTATGATGCTCTCTAGTGATTATGTATAGAAGCTTATGTCTGATGCACTTGTTCGATCATTGATAAGTAATGATACACTTGTTGCGATTGTCTCACGTTCGATGAACATTGATAAGTAATGACACACTTGTTGCGGTTGTCCTCGTTCGATAATCTATTGCATGATGTTGAGTTCAGTAATATTGTTTGATATTTTGTTTTTGTTTGATCATTGATATGATCATTGATAAGTAATGATACACTTGTTGCGGTTGTCTCACGTTTGATGATGTATTGCATGATGTTGATTTCAGTAATATTATTTGATATTCCATTTTTGTTTGATCATTGATAAGTAATGATACACTTGTTACAGTTCTCTCACGTTTGATGATGTATTGCTTGATGTTGATTTCAGTATTGTTGTTTGATATTCCATTTTTGTTGTGTTTAGTGATATTTGCTAGATTTGCGAAGACGACCTTCCCCTGAAGAGCGTAAAATCGTTCTACGAGCAATTCGCATTGAAGCAGTCATCGCAGTGTCACAATGTTCAGAAGACATCGTCAAAAAGATCAATGAGTCTGAGATACTCATGTGAGATCTATTAGAGCAGATATGAGAAAATGCACAGCGTCAACTTCGAAGCGGAGGCAACGCTGAGTTGCTTGATAGACAAAAGATAGCAGACTTCAACCATCAACATATAACACGAACTATTTTGGGGAGCATGCATGTAGCATGCAATGATCTTAGCGATGCTGCCCTGCCTGAAGCTAATATGCATCGTCTACAGTTATGGGACGCTGTATGGAGCGAGAGAGCCAAGAGCAAGCGCATGAAGGTGCTGGATGCAGAGTCACTTCCCAAAAGAGTGCGCATTGCCCAGGATGTCACTGAAGCGTTCAGCCAGCCAGATGCGAGTGGGACGAGTGCCATTAATTGCACAATCTACAATTCTATGTGCACACACCTCATTGGGCGTCCCGCACGAGGCTCTGGTCGAAGGGCGAACAATAGGCTCTGGTGTTTTTGGCACAGTAAAAGAGTATACAGTTAGAGATATATCATTTTTGCCAGAGCACATTACTTTTTGCGAAAAGCACTACAAAGGAGAAGGCAGTGCCAAGTTTGAGAGCTTCCAGGCAGAGCAGGGCATGCAGGTTCTACACACCATCAATTGTCAAGTGTATTGCCTTCACAAAAGAATCTCCTTGGATCACTATTTTCCCATACTATAATGGCGGCTCGCTTGGTGATACTCTTTTGAAGGTCCCCTTCAGATTCAGTGAGTTCACCAGAGCAATTTTTCGTTTGGATCAAGGATGGAGAAAACCCCCACCCGATAATATTCCTTTAAGTCATCCAGAACTTTCTAAAATAAAACAAATAGTAATAACCATGCCATATATTATGCATGCCCTGGTGGAAGGCCTAGCAGCAGCACATTTGGCAGGAATTGTACATACCGACCTACATCCATTCAATGTAGTGTTGGATTTTACAAAAGAGTTGAAGCCACACGTATGTATTATCGATTGGGGGTTACTGCTGAGAGTGCCCAAAAAATGGATGTCTCTCGATTTTGTATTTGAAGCAGACAAGAACCCTGAGAAGGTGGCAGAGGCGGTCTCCTACTACACAGACAGAGAGCAAAATAAACGACCGTGGATAGCCCCGAAAATTTTTGATCCGTTTTTGGCAGATGCATACACTCCTGCATCTGATGTTTTTGCTTTAGGGTATTTATTACAAATTTTATATGACTTTTGGTAGAAAGTACAAGAGTTGTGGATGGACAATAGTTTCTACTATGACAAAGTTACCATGGATACTATTATTTATAGAGTCAAAAATTGGATGTGTCTACCTAATCGCGACGAGCAAAAATCTGTTTTGCAAGTAGCGAAATTTTTTAGATCACTAAATACTGACTCGGCGAGGGCACAACGTCCTCTTACAGAGCTATCGGTGTTATTCACCCCAATTTTGTAATTTAACAGTATCAGGAGATTTAGTTTCAAGAATGGCTCTTTGTTTGTCTCTCTTCAAAGTTTGATATGTGCGCATTGTTTGAAATATTTTCTCATTGAGTCTTTGCAATCTCTCTCTCCTCTTGTGGTGATGATCAAGGAAATATGGCCATGTCCAGATGGCGAGATTAAGAAGGGAAGATGGAAGGTTTTGCGTTGCACTCATAATGATATCAAAATTAAGCCGAGCGCATTTTCTTGGAGGTGTATGGTCATCCTCTCCATAATGCCAACGCTCCACTCTATTTTGCTAAGATGCTATATGCACAATTTATCCTAGAAACTCCAGTGGACTTCACCTCCAGAGAGGCCACTGTCAGCACCCATGACATGGGTGAAGAGACAGTGACATTCACAAGGGAGGAACTTGCTCTCATGATGGAGGGCGCTGGATTGGAGTTAAACAAGGTCAAAGAAAGCTTAGGGGCATAGCTAGCAGAGAAGGAGAAAGAAGCTGTACGATTATCTCAAGCATCAACTCCTCCCCCGGCCACAATAGAGGGATTCAAGAGCATCTCACAAAGATCAGCCAAGATGTACAGACCCTCTCTTCGCGTATAGCTCCTGTGCGCCAAGGGAACCACATCTCTCATTTTTTGTACATCTTGATCTTGTGGGAGTTTTTGCAGAGGCTACTAGTTCCTCCACCCCCCAATGTCTTGTATGTTACAAAGTATTCGATGGGTGGAGCAGCCAGTATATACTGCCCTCCTGTGGACACTACTACCACTTAATATGTTTAGTGAGGCACATGCAAAGTATTTCCACACGTGCATTGTGCAGTGTTCCAATAAATCAAGGTATTTATATAGTGTTCGGCATGGCTAGCGAATATAAACCGCCAGGACCTTTAGATGCAACTCCTAGTGCAATTCGCAATTTATTTCAAGATGAAAGCTAAGAAAGACATGAATCCTACTTTTGTATTGATGATTTCTCCAAATACAATCATTTGTACAAGTATTTTTTATGAAATGGCTTCTTCCTCTATGTCAGTATCTTGCTCCAAAATTCTTTCACCGTTTACCCTGTCATCTGCTAAATTAAGCTCATCTAAGTCAATGTCCAAATTGTCTTCTATCTCAAGGCTAGTGCATGATGTACATCCAACATCAAAGTTCTCGTCTACTACATCATCACAATCGTACATCCATTTGGGCATATCTTCTTCATACTCTTCGCTTTTAATGTCTCACAAGATCTTTTCATTGCAATACATGTAAACAAGTTTATCTGCTCAATCTGCCAAGAAGTTGATTGCGAATAGTACTATGAATATATTTGTACATGCTCTAGTTTCTTTATGAGCTGGAGTTTGAAGAGCACTAACTTAGAACCTTCATCGCAAGGTTGTGTAGTAATAAAACATAGTGCTCACCACCATTCATCATCCACCACTTCCATGCAGGCTGCTCTTTAGCCATTTGTTGAACAAGTGAGTCGGAAAATAAACCCTCTTTCAATCGAAATGAGATCATCTCCTTTATGCACTTTACACGATCATCAACATTATTATAAAAAGTGTTTTACCACTTTATAAAAATCTTGAACCACCTCAACGTTGGACATCAAATCCATATTCCAGTATTCAGAATCTAGCATGTAAGCAGCACTGTGTAGTGGTGAATGCGCTCCAATCCATCTAGCATGGAAGTACTTCAATAGGACTTTTCTTTGTTCTACTGGAGAATGGTACACGTCATTGCTTTTCCACCACACTGAATGCTCTAATTTCTCAGGACACTCCAAACTCCGCTGGACAGTCCACCATTGCATCCATGCTTTCCCGAGATTAGATGCTCTTTGATCAAGATTTCGTATGGCATGCATAACAGGCATCATTACATGGTATGCATCCATCACACTGTTCCACCAACTTCTTCTCGTAAGCGCTGCCTTCAAGATTTTGATTAGACGCTCTTTGATCAAGATTTCGTATGGCATACATAACAGGCATCATTACATGGTATGCATCCATCACACTGTTCCACCAACTTCTTCTCGTAAGCGCTGCCTTCAAGACTTTGATTTTCTCTTTCACTTTTTTAGGTTGAGTGCTCTCCCAGTCATGAAATGTCATGTATGTAAATGTTTCACAAACTGCATCTTTATTTCGAAGAAGAGATGCAAAAGTGTAAAAGTGAGTGCAAAACCTAGTCTCCGCTGGAAGCTTTAACATAACTGACATGCGAGGTCAAAAAATATCTAACACTCTCTGTCTCTTGAGCATGAATCACACAAGCTGGCGAGCAGTGTCGACGATTGAGGCAAACCATTTGGTATCATCACTTTTATACCAATCTTTTAATACAAGATTCAAACTATGAGTATTACAGCCTACCGAAAAAACATGTGGATAGTGCCGCTTTAGGATTTTGGATGCATTCTTGCAATTCTTTGCATTGTCCATGACGATTTGGACTACATTTTTGGCACCCACTTCCTCTATCACCACAAAGCCAATGACTTGAGCAATGTAAGCCCCAGTTTTGATTGAACCAGCAGAATCCACGGCACGGATAAAAGTCTCACCTCTAGGTGAAATAACCATTATATTAATTAATGGTTTTCTTTGTACATTGGACCATCCATCACTTACTATACTATATCCAGAAAGCTCTATATTGCTAAGAATTATTCTTTGTACACGTTCTTTTACTTGCGCATAACATTTCTCTAATAGATCATTTTGCATAGCATGGTACGTAGGCGGTGAAAACCCTGGTCCAAACTCACCAATTTTCTTCCATGCTCTCTTCCAATGCTCACTATCCACCATCATCATAGCACTCCCAGAAAAGTAAATCGCTTCAGCAAGGGCAAGTTGTGCATCATTGAGCCGACCTTGACGTAGGCAATGAAGTTTGACGCATGGGTATATTTCCTACATCAAAGTTTTGCTTGCAGGAAGATGCACTGGGTAGATTACTTTCTGGTTGTACATTGACGTTCGGAGTACAAGCAGGCGATGTAGTCGGAGTTTGATGATTAGAACAACAGTGTTCTTGCTACCTTGATACATTAACGATAGGAGTGTAATGTTTTCTTATATCTTTCTTTTGAATTTCTTCTCTTATGCGTTTGGCCACTACAGGTGCAGAGGGGTGGGTACATGACTTTTTCTTTGCTTTGCCTAAAAAGTGTTCTCTTAGTCGAGGCGCCCCACCTGATTTTATTGTGTGGCATAGCTTACACTCCCAATCTATGAATCGATCACTGACGTTAATTGCATATTGCCACTCTATCCCAGGTGCCTTTTTTTCCTACTATTTGGAGTTTGGACTCTATTGGAGGTATCACTGGATCCAACATTGTTCTCCATCTCAAATAACCTATTCAAGCAAGCATATAACAATGAATACACAAATGAAAAAACAACAAAGTTACTCACGTATTACAAAACATACATCAGCAGACAAACTACTTTGAAACTATCTTGACAAACACAAAAGATCATCGCAATAACACAAAACTACTTTGAAACTATCTTGCAAGGTCTGACTACAAAAACAATGAGGCTTGTAATCATAACTATGGACGAAACTCTCCATATATGAATGCTAACATTGGAAATAACAAATATGGTAATGCCCGCAATTAGAGTTTGTATGAAGGTCACGGCCGAAGTTGGGCAATGGGCAGAATCAGCATGTCAATTCTAAATCCTAGTGAGCCAGATATTGCGGTCAAAGCAGATGCAGTAGATATGCACGTCGTCCACTTTGATGCTTATGAGAACATACCAGTGGAGGTGAAAGGAGAAAATGTGCCAACACCATTAAGCTCCATAGGACCAAGATTTGACATGCTCATTCTGTCTACATTCTCAGAGATTGCACCCACAGTTCTATTGTCTAGACCAATTTGACGTCTCTACAGCTTCATCGGGCGTGATCTTTCATACACTCTGATTTCGAACATTATCGTAGCTGTTGTTATTTCCAATGTCAGCATTCGTATATGGAGAATTTCATCCACAGTTCTAATATGTAGGGTAATTTGTACAATCAATTTTTACAATGAGAAAGGATTTCATTAACGTGTTCACAAACTCAAAAGATCATCATATACGTAGTTTATTGTTTTAACTTTAGAAAATAAAGATATCAATGACGAATCATGCTAAATGCAAAGGATGACTAAAAGTTTTTAAACCATGAATTATTTTATTTGGATACTTACATAACCATAAATATTAATCCTTGCTAAACCTTTAGCATCATGACAAGACGAATGCATGAATGTGTGTTCTAAGATTAAGATACATATAATTGATAGCATGCATACAATGCACATTGCACCCCCAATGAAGGATGATCATCATATATGTAGTTTATTGTTTTAACTTTAGAAAATAGAGATATCCATGACGATTCATGCTAAATGCAAAGGATGATTGAAAGTTTTCAAACCATGAATTATTTTATTTGGATACTTACATAACCATAAATATTAATCCTTGCTAAACCTTTAGCATCACGACAAGACGAATGCATGAATGTGTGTTCTAAGATTAAGATACATATAAATGATAGCATGCATACAATGCACATTGCACCCCAATGAAGGATGATCATCATATACGTAGTTTATTGTTTTAACTTTAGAAAATAAAGATATCCATGACGATTCATGCTAAATACAAAGGATGACTGAAAGTTTTTAGATCATGAATTATTTTATTTGGATACTTACATAACCATAAATATTAATCCTTGCTAAACCTTTAGCATATCACAACAAGACAAATGCATGAATGTGTGTTCTAAGATTAAGATACATATAATTGATAGCATGCATACAATGCCCATTGCACCCCCGATGAAGGATGATCATCATATACGTAGTTTATTGTTTTAACTTTAGAAAATAAAGATATCCATGACGATTCATGCTAAATGCAAAGGATGACTGAAAGTTTTTAGACCATGAATTATTTTATTTGGATACTTACATAACCATAAATATTAATCCTTGCTAAACCTTTAGCATCATGACAAGACGAATGCATAAATGTGTGTTCTAAGATTAAGATACATATAATTGATAGCATGCATACAATGCACATTATACCCCCAATGAAGGATGCCTTTTGTACCCAGTTAAGGATACTTTACACAATCAAAGATCTATGCTTGCCCAATACTCTAGTATAGGACAATAGAGCTTCTCTAACATTCACAAAGAAAATCAAAGATCTATGCTTGCCCAATACTCTAGTATAGGACAATAGACCCTTGTCTACTCTAAACTATATCAAGTATCAAGAACCAATACAAGCCCCTAAGCAGGACTCTTGGCTCCATCAAACCATTCATAAAGTAGAATGAGGTAGATTACCTACGTAGCTCAAATGCAAAGCTGAATGACTCCAACTTTGTCCCTAAATCTCCACAAGTATTAGCTACGAACCACACCCTGTCCCCAATTCAAAGAACTAAGGACGAGTGGCTCAATAGCCTTAGGAGTGGCTACAAGGAAAGACGACAGCCCCTAAGATAAGGAAGTTCTTCCCAAGAGAACACTTCTAGTAACTCGAGAGCTCTACAAGTACTTTGAGGAGAGATATCATGCCCCCAAAACAAGGACTATCTCCCCAAAAGTTGCATGATGGGTGTCGGGCAATGTTTATAAACATGACAGAACCTGCCGGGAAACAAAAAAACCCGATGGTATTATGGGACTAGTAGGTTTTGGCAGGTCATTGCTCAGGTCATGTGAATATACAATGTGATCACAAGTTTTAATATGTTAATAACAGGTTTTGTTAACATGATCACGAAATTGTGAAGACGTTAATGAAATCCTTGATTGGGAATCAAAGCTAATGGATTGTGTGCTTGTTTTATAGCATTGCAAAGAGGATGATATGGTGGTTGAGAACAAGAAACAAATGCATGAGGGCATGGCTGAACTATGAGTTTTATGATATGCTTTAAATTCTTAAGATTCTACCCACAAAAGGAGATTTGTATGATCAAGAGATGATGGCTATTTTGCACTATCAAGAAGTGGCATCATTACCTTTACGATATGATGTGATTTTTATGTGAGAAGTGATCACTGTACCGTGCATTGAAGTAATTCTCTCCTGTGACCGAATCTGTCTCCTAAGTGAAGAAGGTGGTTGGCAACCTTGCAAAATTACGATTTTGATATCGCGTGTATAATCAACAACAGGATAATGTGGCGGGCAGCTAAGATTATGATATGGTTCTCATAAAGAGTTGCCTTCTTTCTAGCTATGAAATGGTCTCATTTTTACTGCAAAGATAGAGTCTACATGGTGCCTACATCAAAAGTTACAAGCAAAGGCCGATCGAACAAATACATTCTTCACCACTGGTGTGGGGCAGTCATGAATATTCAAGACCGTTGCCTTCACCAACGGTGTGGCAATCTCAAGAGTATTCTAGACCGTTGATAGGATAAGGAAAAGGGCTTCTATTAGAAAGGGATGTGGAAGGACTTCCATGCTTTTCTCATCACAAGATGTACGCCTTCTCAACTTAATAAGAACCCAATACATATACCGATGGGCTACTTCAACTTGCCTACTCTCGAAGGGAAGTGGATTTGTATTTCTATGGATTTCACTATGGGTCTTCCACACACAAAGAAACATTGGGATAGGTCATGTGTGTCTGTGAATAGGTTGACAAGGGTAGAACATTTCATCTCTTGAAAGTTCGAGTATATGACATCTATGGCTGCACAAGGCAGCGGGATCTTAAGAGGATGAAAAAAGGAAAGACTTGGTAATCAAAGAATTTGGTTCCACCATCGAATTGTTGTACAAATGATTACGTGACGTTGTCCTTTTCCCTTGGAAGAAAGGGTATTTGTAAGTTGAAGTCTTACTTACGGTGTCATGGCAGACTTTCCATGTTTGGGTGGACTACTAGTACTCTCTATGATAAGTATACTCCATGTATAATGAGTGCATTTTCCTCATCTCTCACTAGATCCCTTTCTTGCATTGTTGGTATCAGAGCTCTGCTTAAAGCCATTGATCCCTTTCTTACATTGCAACGTATTAGAGCCTTTATGGTAGTCATTTTATGTCAGAAGTGATCCATGTGCATTGAAGTAATTCCTCTCCAAATCGAGTCTATCTCCTAAGAAAAGAAGGTGGGTGTGGCAGCCTTGCAAAATTACGATTTTGAGATCGCCTATATAAAGAGCAAGAATAATGTGGTGGGGCCGATGCTTAAATGTTCAACTACTATCGACTATTTCGACTATTTCCAAAGTACACAAAGATTGAGTTCTAGAAATTCAAGAGGAATATCTGTTAAATAAGGAGGTGCCATGAATGATGCAGGAATTACAACACGGTTCTTAGAAAAGAGTTGCCTCGCTTCTGGCTACAAAGATCTATAGAGTCTACATGGTGCCTATAGGCATCATCAAAAATTACAAGCAAAGGCTGATCTGAGAAATGCATTCTTCAGCACAACGATGGGGCAAGTGTTGGGACTTTCAAGAGCTTTGATATAAGATAAGAGCTTCTAATTGAGAGGAACGTGAGGAACTTACATGCTTCTGTCACACAAGATGTATGTATGCAATGGATTCGTATTTCTATGGATTTCACTATATGGGTCTTCCACACAGACAAAGAAAGGTTGCGATAGCTTACATGTTGTGGCGGATAGGTTGACAAGGGTGGCACATTTCATCTCTACAAAGGTCAAGGATATGACATCTATCGTTTTTGTGAGGCAATTTCGGGATCCTACCTTGAAGTTACATGGTGTACCACAACATATTGTAAGTGATCACGAATGCCAAATGCATGATGAGTTCATTTTGCAAACAATTTGTTTGAGATCATGCAAACCAAGTTGACGCCAAGCATCGCTACCATCCTGAGATCAAAGGTCAAACAGAGGGCGTGAATAAGTGGGTGGAAACTTAGTTTGAGATAGCATTTCCATGATGCTCAAAGTGTGTGGGATGAACGCTCAGCTTTACTCAAGTTTTCCTACTATTAATAGTACTGCTCATCATCATGAGAGTATTGGCATGCCACCTTTCAGAGGCATCGTGTATGGTTAGAAAGTGAATGCACCTACTGATCATTGTGTGTTGAAGTAATTCCTCTCCCAACCGAATCTATCTCCTACGCAAAGAAGAAACCTCGCAAAATTATGATTTTGAGATGAGCTATATAAAGGGCAAGGATAATGTAGCGGCTGATGCTCTATCAGCTATACCTAAAGTATACAAACATTGGGTCATGGAATTTCAAAAGGAAGATCTCTTAAATAAGGGGGTGTCACTAATGGTGCTGAAATTATAACATGGTTCTCATAAAGAGTTGCCTCATTTTTTGGCTACATAATGGTCTCATTTTTACTCTACAAAGATAGAGTCTACATGGTGCCTATGTCGAAAATTACAACATGGTTCCCATAATGGTCTCATTTTTTACTACAAAGATAGAGTCTACATGTGGTACCTACATAAAAAAATGCATTCTTCATCAATGGTGGGGCAATTGGGAATATTCAAGTCCTTTTATATGATAAGAAAGAGCTTCTAGAGCTTCTAGAGGAAAGGGATGTGGAAGGACTTACATGCTCTTGTCACACAAGATGTATGCCTTTTCAACTTGATAAGCCCGGTGGGTTTCTTCAACTTGCCTATCAATTTTCGATGGGGAAGTGGATCCATATTTCTATGGATCTCACTATGGGTCTTCCACACACAAAGAAAGGTTGAGATAGCTTATATGTGGCTTGTGGTGGCACATTTCATCTCTATACAAAGGTCAAGTATACGACATCCGTGGTTGCAAGGCCATTGGTGGTCCATGTATTCAGGTTACATGGTGTACTACAACATATTGCGAGTGACCAAGATGTCAAATTCATGAGTTCATTTTAGATTACTTTGTTTGATATCATGCAAACCAAGCGACCGCCAAGCATCGCTACCATCTCGAGATTTAAGGTCAAATAGAGATCACGACGAATAAGTTTACACTTAAAAAGTGTGTGGGATAAATGGTCAGCTTTAGCCCATTTTTCCTACAATAGTACCTCATCTTGGTAGAGTATCTTCCAACCGAATCTATCTCCTACGCAAAGAAGAAACATCGCAAAATTATGATTTTGAGATGAGCTATATAAAGGGCAAGGATAATGTAGTGGCTGATGCTCTGTCAGCTATACCTGAAGTATACAAACATTGGGTCATGGGATTTCAAAAGGAAGATCTCTTATGTGAGATCCCTGTTCCCACACCGAGCAATGGATTCGGGGTACTAGCAGCGGAAGTAGCACTTCTCGCGCGGGACAGGGGTCCCAGATTCGAGGCCTCGTCCATGAATATCCAGACAAGAGACTAATCCGTCGGTTTATCCAAAACCGAACCCGGAAAAACTTCCTTTACCCGAAAAGCACGGGCAATTCTACCAGGATAACTTTTACTCTAACGTAGTCAAGACCATTTCTGATCAAGCTGATCCGACTGCATCTATAAAGATACTTGGTCAGAGCAAGGAAGAATCTTGCACTTGGATCATTGGGATCAACGCTTTTTTCCCATCAAGAGGCACAGCCGTTGATTCCTATCCATAGAACAATTACTATCCGGGATTTACTTTATCTATCGTAGTAACAGAATTTGAGTCTCGATTTACGGATCCATCAGTCCAGCCTAATCCCATCCAGTCCCATGGGTTAGCCAACCGCCCAACCACTGTAGTGATGGGATCCAATTAAGAATTTGGTTAGGTTTTGTCGCGGGTACCAAGGAAAAGAGTTCCAAGGCCCCCTAGCCAGAAGTTCATGCAAAAATAAAACTAGTCACACCACTTACACACCCAATATGAAATTGCCTTTTCACAGATTCAACCAATTTTAAAACAATCCTTTAATAAAACCATAGTATCAAAGTAACACTTTTATAATAAAATATTCATCTTTTATGCATACCTCTATGCATGAAATTCAATTATGCTAAAAGTAACACTTTTAAAATAAAATATTCATCTTTTATGCATACCTCTATGCATGAAATTCAATTATGCTAAAAGTAACACTTTTATAATAAAATATTCATCTCTTATGCATACCTCTATGCATGAAATTCAATTATGCTAAAAGTAACTCTTTTATATTAAAATATTCATCTTTTATGCATACCTCTATGCATGAAATTCAATTATGCTAAAAGTAACTCTTTTATAATAAAATATTCATCTTTTATGCATACCTCTATGCATGAAATTTAATTATGCTAAAAGTAACACTTTTAAAATAAAATATTCATCTTTTATGCATACCTCTATGCATGAATTCAATTATGCTAAAAGTAACACTTTTATAATAAAATATTCATCTTTTATGCATACCTCTATGCATGAAATTCAATTATGCTAAAAGTAACACTTTTATAATAAAATAAAAGATGAATTTTCTTTTACTAAATTCTAAAAATTTTGCCATAACCTCCTTTGTATGGCTAACCATTTTTCAATTTTCTACGTCTTTAAAACTAATTAAAAGTACACCAATATTGAAATTATCCTAAAGTAAACATTTTTTTTCCACTTAATTGAGATAAACATTATAAAAATTTTGACATTAATCACTTAACCATTCACCTAGGATAGAGAATGGTTTGTTTTGTTAGAGAAGAGAGGGGAATGCCTTTTGTAATGAGGCCTAACATTGTAGAGAAGACATAAAGCATAAAAACCATTTAAAACCATAAAAATCCATAAAATAATTGAAAGAAAGAAGAATCACCAACTTACTAATGACTTGATAGCTTTCCTTTGGCTTGATGGTTTGAGGGTTCAACTCTTGTTTGGACAAGAGTGGCCACCAATCTTTGGAAGAGGGAAATGTCAAAAACTAATAAATTATTAACAAATTCATAGTTCTTGGCTTGGGTGGAGTAGAGTAACAATGCATTAAACATTGTTGAGTTTCAACAAAGGGGAAGGCCTCTATTTATAGAAAAAGTGAGCTTCTAACCAAACAAATTGATTCTAGAATTTTTCCACTCAGTTTGGTCAATTTTTGACCATTTTTAGGTCAGTTGAGCTAACTTTTTGCAACTAGACTTGAATTAGGAGAGAGGAGAGATAAAATATCACATTATTATGAGTTTAAAACTCATTCAAGCATGTGAAATATGCACCTCCTTTAATGGACTCCCCTTCCTTACATATGTATCAAAATAGAATCATTATACCCAAAATATCTCATATTCTTAATATTGCTCATAGTTTTTTACTAATAAGCCTTGTACATTTTCAACTCTTCATCTTATGTGAGCATTTACTCATTTTTGGATACCTAAAATATATCATATTTTTAATGTTGCTCATAGTTTTTTACTAATAAACCTTGTACATTTTCAACTCTTCATCTTATGTGAGCATTTACTCATTTTTGGATACCCAAAATATCTCATATTTTTGATATTACTCATAGTTTCTTAGTAATAAACCTTGTACATAGTCAACTCTTCATCTTATGTGAGCATTTACTCATTTTTGGGTATCATCTTTTACAAAATTAGATTTATCTCCTCCCTACACATGGATTAATGCTATTGGCCCATAGGAACCTTAATTGGATCATAATCCAAAAATTTTTGAAAATTTCGATCCTTAGACTAAGGTCCTTTATACCCATTTCCAATTAATTCCAATTGCACATTGGAAAGTTCTTTTTGAATTTCTGTTTTAGGGGAATTCATTTTAATAATATGAGAAAATTTTCTATCTAAAAATATTTAAAATTTTAATATTCTCTTTCTAGAATATTTTCTCTCTCTATGTTAAAACAGTTAGAACCAAGATCTGTTATATTCTTAAAGAGGGAATTGATTACAGGGGGAAGATACTGGACATTTTGAGAGGCTGGGGAGGAATCTTACATCTTAAATAAGGGGGTATCACAAATGGTGCTGAAATTACGACATGGTTCTCATAAAGAGTTGCCTCATTTTTTGGCTACATAATGGTCTCATTTTTACTACAAAGATAGAGTCTACATGGTGCCTATGTCGAAAATTACAACATGGTTCCCATGATGGTCTCATTTTTTACTACAAAGATAGAGTCTACATGTGGTACCTACATAAAAAATGCATTCTTCATCAAAGGGGGGGCAATTGGGAATATTCAAGTCCTTTGATAAGATAGGAAAGAGCTTCTAGAGGAAAGGGATGTGGAAGGACTTACATGCTCTTGTCACACAAGATGTATGCCTTTTCAACCTGATAAGGTAAGCCCGGTGGGTTTCTTCAACTTGTCTATCAATTTTCGATGGGGAAGTGGATCCATATTTCTATGGATCTCACTATGGGCCTTCCACACACAAAGAAAGGTTGAGATAGCTTATATGTGGCTTGTGGTGGCACATTTCATCTCTATACAAAGGTCAAGTATACGACATCTGTGGTTGCAAGGCCATTGGTGGTCCATGTATTCAGGTTACATGGTGTACTACAACGTGTTGCGAGTGACCAGGATGTTAAATTCATGAGTTCATTTTAGATTACTTTGTTTGATATCATGCAAACCAAGCGACCGCCAAGCATTGCTACCATCTCGAGATTTAAGGTCAAATAGAGATCACGACGAATAAGTTTACACTTAAAAAGTGTGTGGGACAAATGGTCGGCTTTAGTCCATTTTTCCTACAATAGTACCTCATCTCGTGAGAGTATTGGCATGCCACTTTCTGAGGCATTGTGTATAGTTAGAAAAGGTGATTGCATGCCACCGTGCCACCTTTTGAGGCACTGTGTATGCTTAGATGGTGAATGCCACCTTTTGAGGCATCGTGTATGGTTAGAAGGCAACTGCACCCATGATAGCTGTCGAGCAAAAGGGAGATAGTGAATGCTCTTCTCCAAAAATGCGAGGCAAACATGAAAGTAATCTCAAACAACTGAGAATGAAGCATTATGCCGATGCCCATAGGTGAATTCTGAACTCCAAGAAGGAGATTGGGAATCAAAGCTAATGGACTGTGTGCTTGTTTTATAGCATTGCAAAGAGGATGATATGGTGGTTGAGAACAAGAAACAAATGCATGAGGGCATGGCTGAACTATGAGTTTCATGATATGCTTTAAATTCTAAAGATTCTACCAACAAAAGGAGATTTGTATGATCAAGAGATGATGGCTATTTTGCATGCCATCAAGAAGTGGCATCATTACCTTTACGATATGATGTGATTTTTATGTGAGAAGTGATCACCGTACCGTGCATTGAAGTAATTCTCTCCTGTGACCGAATCCATCTCCTAAGCAAAGAAGGTGGTTGGCAACCTTGCAAAATTACGATTTTGAGATCGCGTGTATAATCAACAACAGGATAATGTGGCGGCGCGGCTGAGATTATGATATGGTTCTCATAAAGAGTTGCGTTCTTTATAACTATAAAATGGTCTCATTTTTATTGCAAAGATAGAGTCTACATGGTGGCTACATCAAAAGTTACAAGCAAAGGCCGATCAAACAAATAAATTCTTCACCAATGGTGTGGGGCAGTCAGGAATATTCAAGACCGTTGCCTTCACCAACGGTGTGGCAATCAAGAGTATTCAGGACCGTTTTGATAGGATAAGGAAAAGGGCTCCTATTAGAAAGGGATGTGGAAGGACTTCCATGCTTTTCTCACAAGATGTACGCCTTCTCAACTTAATAAAAACCCAATACATATAAGTCCCCGATGGGCTACTTCAACTTGCCTACTCTCGAAGGGAAGTGGATTCGTATTTCTATGGATTTCACTATGGGACTTCCACACACAAAGAAACATTGGGATAGGTCATGTGTGTCTGTGAATAGGTTGACAAGGGTGGAACATTTCATCTCTAGAAAGTTCGAGTATATGACATCTATGGCTGCACAAGGCAGTGGGATTTAAGAGGATGAAAAAAGGAAAGACTTGGTAATCAAAGAATGTGGTTCCACCATCGAATTATTATACAAATGATTATGTGACGTCCTTTTCCCTTGGAAGAAAGGGTATTTGTAAGTTGAAGTCTTACTTACGGTGTCATGGCAGACTTTCCATGTTTGGGTGCACTACTAGTACTCTCTATGATAAGTATACTCCATAAGAGATGAGCACTATCTTTCGTGCCGTCAAGAAGTGGCATCATTACCTTTATGGTAGTAGTCATTTTTATGTGAGAAGTGATCATTGTGTGTTGAAGTAATTCCTCTCCCAACCGAATCTATCTCCTACGCAAAGAAGAAACCTCACAAAATTATGATTCTGAGATGAGCTATATAAAGGGCAAGGATAATGTAGTGGTTGATGCTCTATCAGCTATACCTAAAGTATACAAACATTGGGTCATGGAAGTTCAAAAGGAAGATCTCTTAAATAAGGGGGTGTCACAAATGGTGCTGAAATTACGACATGGTTCTCATGAAGAGTTGCCTCATTTGTTGGCTACATAATGGTCTCATTTTTACTACAAAGATAGAGTCTACATGGTGCCTATGTCAAAAATTACAACATGGTTCCCATAATGGTCTCATGTTTTACTACAAAGATAGAGTCTACATGTGGTACCTACATAAAAAATGCATTCTTCATCAATGGTGGGGCAATTGGGAATATTCAAGTCCTTTGATAAGATAAGAAAGAGCTTCTAGAGGAAAGGGATGTGGAAGGACTTACATGCTCTTGTCACACAAGATGTATGCCTTTTCAACCTGATAAGGTAAGCCCGGTGGGTTTCTTCAACTTGCCTATCAATTTTTGATGGGGAAGTGGATCCATATTTCTATGGATCTCACTATGGGTCTTCCACACACAAAGAAAGGTTGAGATAGCTTATATGTGGCTTGTTGTGGCACATTTCATCTCTACAAAGGTCAAGTATACGACATCCGTGGTTGCAAGGCCATTGGTGGTCCATGTATTCAGGTTACATGGTGTACTATAACATATTGCGAGTGACCAGGATGTCAAATTCATGAGTTCATTTTAGATTACTTTGTTTGATATCATGCAAACCAAGCGATTGCCAAGCATCGCTACCATCTCGAGATTTAAGGTTAAATAGAGATCACGACGAATAAGTTTACACTTAAAAAGTGTGTGGGACGAATGGTCGGCTTTAGCCCATTTTTCCTACATTAGTACCTCATCTCGTGAGAGTATTGGCATGCCACTTTCTAAGGCATTGTGTATAGTTAGAAAAGGTGAATGCATGCTGTCGCGCCACCTTTTGAGGCACTGTGTATGCTTAGATGCTGAATGCCACCTTTTGAGGCATCGCGTATGGTTAGAAGGCAACTGCACCCATGATAGCCGTCGAGCAAAAGGGAGTGAATCCAAATGCAAAAGAGGAAGTGGAGATAGTGAATGCTCTTCTCCAAAAATGCGAGGCAAACGTGAAAGTAATCTCAAACAACTGAGAATGAAGCATTATGCTGATGCCCATAGGAGAATTTGGAACTCCAAGAAGGAGATTGGGAATCAAAGCTAATGGACTATGTGCTTGTTTTATAGCATTGCAAAGAGGATGATATGGTGGTTGAGAACAAGAAACAAATGCATGAGGGCATGGCTGAACTATGAGTTTCATGATATGCTTTAAATTTTGAAGATTCTACCAACAAAAGGAGATTTGTATGATCAAGAGATGATGGCTATTTTGCATGCCATCAAGAAGTGGCATCATTACCTTTATGATATGATGTGATTTTTATGTGAGAAGTGATCACCGTACCATGCATTGAAGTAATTCTCTCCTGTGACCGAATCCATCTCCTAAGCGAAGAAGGTGGTTGGCAACCTTGCAAAATTACGATTTTGAGATCGCGTGTATAATAATCAACAAGATAATGTGGCGGCGCGGCTGAGATTATGATATGGTTCTCTCATAAAGAGTTGCCTTCTTTCTAGCTATGAAATGGTCTCATTTTTACTGCAAAGATAGAGTCTACATGGTGCCTACATCAAAAGTTACAAGCAAAGGCCGATCGAACAAATACATTCTTCACCAATGGTGTGGGGCAGTCAGGAATATTCAAGACCGTTGCCTCCTTCATCAATGGTGTGGCAATCAAGAGTATTCAGGACCATTGATAGGATAAGGAAAAGGGCTTCTATTAGAAAGGGATGTGGAAGGACTTCCATGCTTTTCTCACAAGATGTATGCCTTCTCAACTTAATAAGAACCCAATACATATAAATCCGATGGGCTACTTCAACTTGCCTACTCTCGAAGGTAAGTGGATTCGTATTTCTATGGATTTCACTATGGGTCTTCCACACACAAAGAAACATTGGGGTAGGTCATGTGTGTCTATAAATAGGTTGACAAGGGTGGAACATTTCATCTCTAGAAAGTTCGAGTATATGACATCTATGGCTGCACAAGGCAGTGGGATTTTAAGAGGATGAAAAAAGGAAAGACTTGGTAATCAAAGAATGTGTTTCCACCATCGAATTGTTATACAAATGATTACGTGAGGTTGTCCTTCTCCCTTGGAAGAAAGGGTATTCATAAGTTGAAGTCTTACTTACGGTGTCATGGCTGACTTTCCATGTTTGGGTGGACTACTAGTACTCCCTATGATCAGTATACTCCATGTATAGTGAGTGCATTTTCTTGATCTCTGCAATGTATTAGAGCCTTTACGGTAGTCATTTTATGTCAGAAATGATCCATGTGCATTGAAGTAATTCCTCTCCAAACCGAGTCTATCTCCTAAGCAAAGAAGGTGGGTGTGGTAGCCTTGCAAAATTACGCCTTTGAGATTGCCTATATAAAGAGCAAGAATAATGTGGTGGGGCCGATGCCTAAATATTCACTATCGACTATTTCCAAAGTACACAAAGATTGAGTTCGGAAAATTCAAGAGGAATATCTGTTAAATAAGGAGGTGCCACGAATGGTGCAGGAATTACAACATGGTTCTTAGAAAAGAGTTGCCTGGCTTTTGGCTACAAAGATCTATAAAGTCTACATGGTGCCTATAGGCATCATCAAAAATTACAAGCAAAGGCTGATCTGAGAAATGCATTCTTTAGCACAACAATGGGGCAGTTGGGAATTTCAAGACCTTTGATAAGATAAGAGCCTCTAATTGACAGGAACGTGAGGAACTTACATGCTTCTGTCACACAAGATGTATGTATGCAGTGAATTCGTATTTCTATGGATTTCACTATGGGTCTTCCACACACAAAGAAAAGTTGCGATAGCTTACATGTTGTGGTGGTGGATAGGTTGACAAGGGTGGCACATTTCATCTCTACAAAGGTCAAGGATACGACATCTATCGTTTTTGCGAGGCAATTTCGGGATCCTACCTTGAAGTTACATGGTGTACCACAACATATTGTAAGTGATCAAGAATGCCAAGTGCATGATGAGTTCATTTTGCAAACAATTTGTTTGAGATCATGCAAACCAAGTTGATGCCAAGCATCGCTACCATCCTGAGATCAAAGGTCAAACAGAGGGCGTGAATAAGTGTATGGAAACTTAGTTTGAGATATCATTTCCATGATGCTCAAAGTGTGTGGTGGGATGAACGCTCAGCTTTCCTCAAGTTTTCCTACTATTAATAGTACTGCTCACATCATCATGAGAGTATTGGCACGCCACCTTTCTGAGGCATCGTGTATGGTTAGAAAGTGAATGCACCTATGATAGTTGTCAAGTAAGAAGGAGTGAATCCAAATGAGAAAGAGGAAGTGAGGTAGTGCATGCTCTTCTCCAACAATGCAAGGCAAACATGAAAGCGAGCTCAAGTGAGAATCAAGAATTACGTCGAAGCCCATAGGACTCCACCTCTGGAGCTTCAAGAAGGAGATTAAATGTCTTTTAGGAGCTACAAATACTCAAGGAAACCGAAGCAAATGGGTTGTGTATTTGTTTTATAGCCTAGCAGAGGATGGAATGATATGGTTGAGAACAAGAAACAAATGCATGAGGACATGGCCGAACTATTGGATGAGTTTCATGATATGTTTTAAATTCCAGAGAATCTACCAACAAAAAGAGATGTATATGCATGTGTATGATCAAGAGATGAGCGCTATCTTTCGTGCCATCAAGAAGTGGCATCATTACCTTTATGGTAGTCTTTTTTATGTGAGAAGTGATCATTGTGTGTTGAAGTAATTCCTCTCCCAACCGAATCTATCTCCTACGCAAAGAAGAAACCTCGTAAAATTATGATTTTGAGATGAGCTATATAAAGGGCAAGGATAATGTAGTGGCTGATGCTCTATCAGCTATACCTAAAGTATACAAACATTGGGTCATGGAATTTCAAAAGGAAGATCTCTTAAATAAGGGGGTGTCACAAGTGGTGCTGAAATTACGACATGGTTCTCATGAAGAGTTGCCTCGTTTTTGGCTACATAATGGTCTCATTTTTACTACAAAGATAGAGTCTACATGGTGCCTATGTCAAAAATTACAACATGGTTCCCATAATGGTCTCATTTTTTACTACAAAGATAGAGTCTACATGTGGTACCTACATAAAAAATGCATTCTTCATCAATGGTGGGGCAATTGGGAATATTCAAGTCCTTTGACAAGATAAGAAAGAGCTTCTAGAGGAAAGGGATGTGGAAGGACTTACATGCTCTTGTCACACAAGATGTATGCCTTTTCAACCTGATAAGGTAAGCCCGGTGGGTTTCTTCAACTTGCCTATCAATTTTCGATGGGGAAGTGGATCCATATTTCTATGGATCTCACTATGGGGTCTTCCACACACAAAGAAAGGTTGAGATAGCTTATATGTGGCTTGTGGTGGCACATTTCATCTCTATAAAGGTCAAGTATACGACATCCGTGGTGGTTGCAAGGCCATTGGTGGTCCATGTATTCAAGTTACATGGTGTACTACAACGTATTGCGAGTGACCAGGATGTCAAATTCATGAGTTCATTTTAGATTATTTGTTTGATATCATGCAAACCAAGCGACCGCCAAGCATCGCTACCATCCCGAGATTTAAGGTCAAATAGAGATAACGAGACGAATAAGTTTACACTTAAAAAGTATGTGGGACGAATGGTCGGCTTTAGCCCATTTTTCCTATAATAGTACCTCATCTCGTGAGAGTATTGGCATGCCGCTTTCTAAGGCATTGTGTATAGTTAGAAAAGGTGAATGCATGCCGCCGCGCCACCTTTTGAGGCACTGTGTATGCTTAGATGCTGAATGCCACCTTTTGAGGCATCGCGTATGGTTAGAAGGCAACTGCACCCATGATAGCTGTCGAGCAAAAGGGAGTGAATCCAAATGCAAAAGAGGAAGTGGAGATAGTGAATGCTCTTCTCCAAGAATGCGAGGCAAACATGAAAGTAATCTCAAACAACTGAGAATGAAGCATTATGCCGATGCCCATAGGAGAATTTGGAACTCCAAGAAGGAGATTGGGAATCAAAGCTAATGGACTATGTGCTTGTTTTATAGCATTGCAAAGAGGATGATATGGTGGTTGAGAACAAGAAACAAATGCATGAGGGCATGGCTGAACTATGAGTTTCATGATATGCTTTAAATTCTGAAGATTCTACCAACAAAAGGAGATTTGTATGATCAAGAGAGGATGGCTATTTTGCATGCCATCAAGAAGTGGCATCATTACCTTTATGATATGATGTGTTTTTTATGCGAGAAGTGATCACCGTACTGTGCTGTATACATGGCCTCTAAAAGGTTCTGTACAAGACATTAACAAACAATACTCACTCAACACCATTCAGAGCATAGACTCTGATTTATCACAACATCATAATGATTGCACAAACATCAAGAAAGACATGATAAACACTAAGCAAAGACATAGCAAAACTTCTCTTTCATTCATTAGCAAGGGATCAGAATCATCACCATTCCCTAGATGCAACTGTCAGGGAATAACCACTCGGTTTAGATCCCAAAAGGTACATCCACACGTAACTAACCACCACCAAGCCCTTTCAGTAAGGTCTAAGAACTACATAAGAACACTTGGCACAGCCTGGTGGCTAAATTTTTCCCAAAAATTTGACCTGAACCCATCAATCCCTGATCTGCAAAATCTGATTTCTGCAGTAGACCTCTGATCATATAAAGAGAGTGTCTAGAACAAAATGAAATTTCTCTAAAAAGAAATGCCTAGTGTTTGTCTGTTTTTTTTAAAAACTAGTGTTGAAAAACACTGTGGTAAACATTCCGAGCATCACTATGCCTGACCCTGTTAGTCAGTCTGAATCTCTAAGACCTGCTCCTGCTGAGCTTCCATGTCCACTTGAACCTCCTTTGCAATGTTGATCACCGCCTCAGGGTCCTCATCATCTGGTAAAGCTTTATCCATACCCATCAGCAAGCTCACATGCTCATCAGAGCTCTTTTTCTAAACAGCTCCAGATGTTTATCCTTCAGCAGCACCTGCTCCTTCTTCCTGTGTCTAAAAAAGGTCTCTAATCTTCTTCAGCTTCCCTGCAGATGATTTCAACTTAACAAGCTTAAAAGGATTAGAACTAGGACTTTCTATCCCCATCATATGGGACTCCTCTGGCTTGATTGTGCCTTTCAAAGCAAAACCACTCGGCGTCTTATATTCCAGCATATCCTCTGTTTCATCTACCTTGCTCTGAAATTTGGACTTTTCAGCCTACAAGCTGTACCACCTCAGCTTCCAATTGAGCAATGCGCTTCAAATTCACCTCTTGCTCCATTGTGTTCACAACTCCTTTGAGGTTCTGGTATGGCTTGAAAACAAACTGCCCAATTCTTTCTCTGATCTCTTTCGATATCACTGATCCCTGCTGAATCATTTCTGATTTGATTCTCCCCACATCTGCTTCAGAGACCAGAACACCTCCTACAGACAGTTCTTCATGCTCACTTAATACTTGCTCCATCTGTTCTAAGGGTTCCAATCTATTTAAAAGCATCCTATTCTCTGTTTCAAGCTCTACCTGTCTTTCAAGAAATCTTTGCATCTCTGACTCTACACTAGCCTTCAAAGATGTTGTCCATTCTTCAAACAACTTCAGAGACAATCTATTCTTAACCAACTGACTAGTCTGTTCGGAGATCCCCTTGGCTCTGAAGAAACTTTCAACTCAGCCATGTCAGCATTCAAAGCTTTGATCTAATTCTGCAACATTTCCACTTCTTGAGCTTTTCTTGCAAAAGCATTAGTCTAGCTTGATCATTAGCCTTTTTCAATTGCTCTTCCGCATAGGCTCTATTTTGATATTCCCTAATCTTTTCAACTTGCTGCATACAAAACTTCCTCAGAAATACAAGAGTATCTCCCACATTTTCTGTAGTGACAGTCCAAGACTGCTCTGAATCGGATTTTGCTGCCAACGGAGTTACCTTTGAAGGCATCCCTTGCATCTTCAATAGGTCATATCTTTTGCGCCTCCTACCACATGTTCCTTTTCAATCAAATATCTTTGTAGGTATAACTGTTTGAAAAGAGTCATAATCAAATAAGGCCTTGAGGAAAGGGCCAAGCCTGCTCTTACTAACTGCTCTCCTTTTATCCTTCTCTCCCACTTCAATTATAATCCTGTGATGTACCATAGTGGCCCAATCCACATCCACTCCTGCCTCTGCCTGCAGCTAAAGGGGTATAAGATTCCTTTGACATATAGTCAACCTTCTAAAGTAAAAGAACACGCTCCATAAACCATCACAATTGCTGCTTCCTGGTGGTCTCTACTATCTTCAAATGATAATAATGTCTGGAGACCACAGGGTTCCCAAATTCTCTCTCCATATCCTCATCAGAAACTAAATTCAAAGCTTCCAAACCTGGGTTAAAATGTAAGTCAAATACCTGAGAAATTAGAGCTGGGGTTACCCTTGTACCTCCTTTGAGTACTCCCTTTGTCTTTCTCAGCAGAGCTAGCTGTGTGGGAGCATAGATATTGTCTTGCCACTCAGCCCAGGCCAATTTTGCATATCTGATCAACCCAATTAAAGTAAGCCACTGAACATTTGCGTTATTCTCCAAATCCATGCTGTACTTGAAGGGTGCAAAGTTCTCCATCAGGCTACCCACAACAGTAGAAATATCCTTCGTAGAAGTCTCCTCCTGTTATCCCATCTCTTCAGAATCCGAGCTAAAACACCGCTCCACTTCTTTGCTTGGTGCTGAATGCTCTCGCAGCAGGGACCGTCGAACTGATGTGGTCTCCACCTTATAGGCCTAGTGGTAGAACTACGGGGCATGTGAGCAGGGAGATAAGTAGAACAAAGAGAAAAAGAATGAGGCACACAGCACAATGAGGCTACTGGCTTCTGGAAGGGATGCCTCTGAAACGCAGATGTCTCCTCATGCAATCTCCTCTTCCATGCACTTCTAGAACGGACTGGATGAAGTCATGCATGCCGTCCCCTCACTGCTCTGCAGATTTATAGGGATTCTCATGCATCACGTCGGCCCATTATCGCAAATAATGTCGGACAAAAAGCTAAATCAAGCTAATTGATAGCCGACTCGTGCGAAATATATTCCCCACCGTTCAAATTGAAAAATCCAAGTGGACTCTGATCCACACACAAGCTCTGAATTTCCTCTGTTCTCTAATCTTTTGCTCGCCCTGATCTAAACATGTACTTTGAACTACAGGGGGAGTGCCCACAAATGGCTTAAGTCTAAACCCATTCACCCCCTTTTGGTACCAATGTTCCAAAGGCTCTGAAAGCATGAAGGTTCCTTGCCCCAAGTCTTTTTCAATTCTGTAGGGCCCAATGTACCTGAGCTTCAACTTCCTTGGGTGTGGCCCTAACTTGGAATTGTAAAGCATGACCCAATCTCCCACTTTGAAGACTTTGAACTTGACATTCCTATTTACCCAAGCTTGTCTCCTTTTTTGAATGATCTCTAAAACATAAGACTTATTGCTCTGTCTTTCTCCAACTGATTCAGATTGTGCTATCTATAGAACAGAGATTCTCTGAGTGGAAGTCTGCTTTCTACAGAGCAACTCTCAAGCTAGGCACCATAAACTCCATGGGTACTACTGCTTCTAACCCATAAACAAGCCTAAAAGGAGTCATTCCAGTGGTGGTTACTTTAAAGGCTGTTTGAAATGACCATAAGGCTGAGTCCGATTTCATATCCCAATCAGACTTGTTGCCCCTTGAACAATCTTCTTAATGATTTTAAGCAGGATTTTGTTTGAACTCTCAGCCTATCCATTTGCCTGAGGATGATAGGGAGTGGACTTCTTATGCGAAATCATATGGGTTTGAGTCAGCTCTCTGATAACATCATTCAAGAAGTGTGTTCCCTAATCACTGACAAGCTCAATGGGACATCTAAACCTTGTCATGATGTTACTATACAAGAATTTGGCCACACTAGCTGCTTTATTGTCTCTGAGAGCCACTGCTTCCACCCATTTAGTACAGTAATCTGTAGCCACCAGAATGTAACTCTTTAAAGGCTGTTCGAAATGACCATAAAGCTGAGTCCGATTTCATATCCCAATCAGACTTGTTGCCCTGAACAATCTTCTTAATGATTTTAAGCAGGATTTTGTTTGAACTCTCAGCTTGTCCATTTGCCTGAGGATGATAGGGAGTGGACTTCTTATGCGAAATCATATGGGTTTGAGTCAGCTCTCTGATAACATCATTCAAGAAGTGTGTTCCCTGATCACTAACAAGCTCAATGGGACATCCAAACCTTGTCATGATGTTACTATACAAGAATTTGGCCACACTAGCTGCTTTATTGTCTCTGAGAGCCACTACTTCCACCCATTTAGTACAGTAATCATATGGGTTTAAGTCAGCTCTCTGATAACATCATTCAAGAAGTGTGTTCCCTGATCACTGACAATGGGACATCCAAACCTTGTCATGATGTTACTATACAAGAATTTGGCCACACTAGCTGCTTTATTGTCTCTGAGAGCCACTGCTTCCACCCATTCAGTACAATAATCTGTAACCACCAGAATGTAACTCTTTAAAGGCTGTTCGAAATGACCATAAATCTGAGTCCGATTTCATATCCCAATCAGACTTGTTGCCCTGAACAATCTTCTTAATGATTTTAAGCAGGATTTTGTTTGCTCTCAGCCTATCCATTTGCTTGAGGATGATAGGGAGTGGACTTCTTATGCAAAATCATATGGGTTTGAGGCAGCTCTCTGATAACATCATTCAAGAAGTGTGTTCCCTGATCACTAACAAGCTCAATGGGACATCTAAACCTTGTCATGATGTTACTATACAAGAATTTGGCCACACTAGCTGCTTTATTGTCTCTGAGAAACCACTGCTTCCACCCATTTAGTACAGTAATCATATGGGTTTGAGTCAGCTCTCTGATAACATCATTCAAGAAGTGTGTTCCCTGATCACTGACAAGCTCAATGGGACATCCAAACCTTGTCATGATGTTACTATACAAGAATTTGGCCACACTAGCTGCTTTATTGTCTCTGAGAGCCACTCCTTCCACCCATTTAGTACAGTAATCTGTAGCCACCAGAATGTAACTCTTACCTGTCTTGCTCTTTGGCTTTATAGGACCCAAAAAATATAATCCCCATTTCTGAAATGGATCTAGAGGTAGCACAGGGTGGTCTGACATCCTATCTTTAAAATTGGGTTGGCCCACTTGCTGACAAACCAAACATTCCTTGGCATATGTGTGAGCATCCTTCAAAACTGTTGGCTACCACAGACCTGATTGTTAAATCTTCTTTCCTGTTATCTCCCCTGAGAAGTGACCTCCAAACAACCCTGCATGTGCCTCTTGTACCACTACTGCTTGTTCAAAATTAGGAACAAATCTTCTTATTATCTGATCTATCCCCTTTCTATACAATGCTCCTGCAATGACTAAGAATGGCTTGCTTTTTAGCACAAACTTCCTTTTTTGATCCACACTCATCTCTTTTGGTAGCAATCCATCAGTGAGAAACATCAACATTTGATCATAAAAGGAGTCAGAGCTCCAGCTCTGAACACAGCAAACAGATCAGAGTCAGGGAAATAATCATTAACTCCTGCAGCATCCTCCTTACTTTCAAGTCTGCTTAAATAATCAGCCACAACATGCTGATTCCCTGGAGTATGTACTATCACAAAGTCAAATTCTTACAACAACAACATCCATCTTGCTAACCTTCCTGTCAACTGTGGTTTCTTCACTCACAAGAAATAACAGAGCTTGATGGTCAACATGGAAGAAGACTTTGTTAGCCAAGAGATAATGTCTAAATTTTTATAAAGAGAACACCATGCCCAAAGCTTCTCTCTCTGTAAAACTGAGTAATTCCTCTCAACTGAAGTTAGCATTCTACTTGCATAGTAGACAGGTTTGAACCAATTCTTGATTTTTGCCTGCATAAGAACTGCTCCTACTGCAATGTCTAAGGCATCAACAAATACATGGAATGGTAAAGACCATTAAGAGGCTACAAAATTTGAGCTACCACCATCATCTTCTTTAAAGTCTGAAATGCCTTTTCCTGGGCCTCTGACCACCTGAATTCTACTCCTTTCTTGGTTAAATGTGACAAGGGTGCACATACATCTGACAAATATCTTAAATGTCTACTGTGCCACTTGATCTGATCCACAATCCTAGATGTTTCCTTCAGATTCACAAGGCTCTTGGACTTTATGATGCTCTGAATTTTTCTTAGATCCACCTGTATACCTTCCTCTGAAATTACGTGGCCCAACAAAACTCCTCTTTTAACTGCAATTGCACATTTGTATGGATTCAATGACGTACCATACTTCCTGCATCTCTCAAAACCTTTCCTCAAGTGCTCCAAATGCATCTTTTTGGATCCAAACACACTGAAATCATCCATAAATACCCTCATAAAAGAAGATAAATAGGGCTCAAACACTCTGCTTGCCACCTCTGAGAAAGCTGGTGGTCCATTTTTTAATCCAAAGCTCATTACTGTGAACACAAATGCTCCCCACTCTGTAATGAAGGCTGTTTTGTGTTCATCATCAGGGTGCATCCTGATTTGATTATATCCTGAGAACCCATCCAGAAAACTATACATTTTATGCCCTGCAAGTGAATCTAGTGCAAAAGGTAATGGAAAAGGATCTGTGATGGTGGCTGCATTGAGCTTTCTATAATCCACACATTTCCATTTTTTTTGGGAACTACTACAATTGGAGATCGCCATGTTGCTTCATGTACAGGCTTAATGAATCCCACCTTGAGCAGCTTGTCAATTTCATCTTTAACCTGCTTTGCATAGTTAGGATTCATTCTGTACCTCTGTTGGATAACAGGCTTAGCATCTTGCTTCAAATTAAACCTATGGGAATAAAATGCAGGATCAATCCCCTTCATATCTAAATATTCCCATGCAAAAATGTCCTTGTATTCCATTAATAATTTTAGAAGATTGTCTTTAAATTCTCCTTCCACATGAACACTAACTTTGACAACTTTAGGGTCATTCTCTGTCCCCCAGATACACCCCTCCACAATGTGTCACAACAAAATATATATGGTTCTTTGGCCTGGACCATTCATTCAGATCATCCTCCATAACTCTAGCTGATTTCTTCATACTATTTTCATATCTTTGCTCTGCTATTGCAATAGCCTGATCAGTTGATAGACCATTCTGCATCTCCTCTGACTATGACAGCTTTGATTCCTATAGAGCTCTGAACTGTTCCTTAGTCATCTCAATCCCTATTTGAATATCCTGTAATTGCTGGTCTGTCTCCTCTTCTGCAGCAGCTACAGCAAAACAATCCTCATAATCTCCCAAAATAGTCATCACATTTATATCAAACACTAGGACAACTGTTGGATTGGCCTTCAAATATTCCTCTTCCTCATCATCTTCTACTCCATCTGCCAGGTGTATGCCTTGTGCCCACAAAGCTCTTTGCTTCTTTGCCATAGTTATAGTAGATGTCATGGGGGTAAAGTCTATTTCTGGTTCCCCTGTTTCAAGATCACCATATTAGCTCCCCAATCTTGCTTTAACTTAGCCTGCCTGAACCAGGGTCTTCCAAGGAGCATTGAATAGGCCAAGTTCCCTGATTGTATCCTACGCGAGTACTACAAAGTTGACCTTAAACTTCAATCCTGCAATGAAGATCTCCTGGTTTTTTAACAAACCTAAAGGTTGTAATCTCCTCTAATCAGCCATTTTAACCTGAAAAGGTGCAAGATGCAACTCTTGGCTCCCAAATTGAATATAAATTGACTCAAGAAGTAAACTCCTGATCCACCATCCAGAAGAACTCGATGTATGGACTAGCCCTGATATTTGACTGATATGGCGGTAGGAACTTGAAATCAACATCTTCCACCTAAACAATATTGCTCATTGAAAAATTACTTTGAGGTGAATCAACACCTTTTCTCTCAAGAATTCTTTGAAACGGTAAATCTCTGAACCCTGGTACTAATGTCAGCAATTGGTCAAGAGAAATCTGAATTTTTGAATGTAACAGAGCTTCATAGAGTGAGTCAACCATAGAAATTTCCTCTTCTCCTTTGTCCTGTCCTTGTTCTTCACAAACCTCGTCTATTTGTTCTGACAATAGTTCTTCCAAAGCTGGCTTCTTCTTATCCAACTTCCTCTGAACCTTGCTTCTAACTTTCTCTTGATCCACCCATTGAATTGGACCTTGATTCAACTTTGCAGCTCTTGTCACTGCCAAGGCAGGAACCCGTTGTTTCCCATCCTTATCATTTGCATGGACTACACATCCTTATCATTTGCATGGACTACACATCCAGAACAATCACAAGCAACATTCTCAACTATATCAGAGTTGCTCTGAAATTGGTGCTCTGTCACTGTCACTGCATTTAACTATGTTATTTGTTGGTTTTGCTGCATCTTTCCTCTCTGATTTTGATCTGCTCTACAGGGTACCTTACAATTGGGATACCCCTCTCTATCCTATGCTTGCACCATAACTCACAAGTTGGGCCTTGTCTATGGCCCTCTTTGTCATAATAAGTGCACTTCAATTCTCCTCTAAAATCTGATTGCCATGTTTGTCTAGGCTGTGATCGGAACTGTCTATTTGGTCCTCTAGCTTGAGCAGGGAAGACTTGATTAGATGAAGTTTCTTCCTGCTCCTGCTGCTTTGACCTTTGTACACCGAGGGGAACTCTTCCTCTTAAATTTGTGTTATACCAGCAATTAGTTGCTAAATGTCCTTCCTTTGAGCATATCTGACACACTGGTCTGTCATTTGTTAATGCTGAGGCATACTTAAATGCTTTAAGCCTCTTCAACAGTTGTTCATCATCCAATCCTTTCTTCTTCTTTTTGCCCTTATCTTTGGACTTAGAAGATTTCTTCTTCTTTTTCCTTTTCTGGCTAGTTGATTCATCATCTGAATCTGAGTCACTATCATATTCTGAATTATCATCAGTGCTCTCTGAGTCTGTGTCTTCATCAAAGTCAGAGTCCAGGTCTGAATCAGACCTCTTTTTCTTTTTCTTCTTCTTGGTAACACCCAACTTCTTTTCCACTCTTACTACTGCTTACACTAAAGCATCAAAACCTGCAACAATGTCTACATTAGCCACTGCTGATCTGATTGTCTTCCTTAATCCATTCAGGAAATAGGAAGCTAGCATTTCATTAGAAAGCCTATCTGCTCCTTCCAATCTTCTAGAGAGAACCCTGAACTTCTGAGCATAGTCCTCTACTAGCATTTCTTTTTGTTGAAGATCTTTAATTTTATTTATGATATCATTGGCTGTTTTCTCCCTTCTGAACCTGGCAAGAAAACTATCTCTCAAAGCATCAAAGCTTGCAAAATGTCCCAAACCATACTGGCTAAACCAATCCATTGCTGAGCCTTCTAGGGTAGCAGAGCAAACTGCCTCTTCTTCACCTCTCCCCCATAAAGTGTGTCATAGCCACCACTAGCCTCCCACCTTGTTTGGAATTGGGCTACATGGCAGATAGGGTCCTCCTTGGGTTTTCCCCTGAACTTCGCTGATCTCACCTTTGGGTTCTGTGCTGGGTGGTGAATTTTGAGGATTCATTGCTGCCCCTCTAACTAGCCTCCTTCCTAAGACTGGTAATGGTTGAAAATGCAACCTTCTCCTACTACTTCCCTTGATAGCACTGTTCAACAAGGTTCCTCCAAGAAATGTTCTGAAAGTGCTTGAGAATACTGGTGGATTTTGAGCATCCCCAACACTTCCTGCTTCTGCATTAACATTTAAAACTATTTAAAATTGGAATGCCCAAATTAGATTCAGATTTTACCGAACGTGTCGTCGTCGGAAGCTCTTCTCCTGGAATAGCATCCACATGTACTTCTTCCTCATCATCAATATCCTCTGCTTCTTGATCCAATGTTTCCTCCTCTGCATCTTCTTCCAAAATAGTTTCCAAAGGTCCACTTGTCCATGGAGGAACTTCATAATCTGAATCATAATCATCACCTTCTTTGTCATCATTCCTGCTTGTTAAAGTAGCATCAGCATCTCTGGCCCTTAACCTTGTATAATATCGTCTTGAATTCCCCAAATTATCTTCAGACATGCAAGGTTGGAGGTGTCATATCCTCCCAAAACTCAAGGCATTCGACCTCGCAGGATCGCTAGTGTATACATGGCCTCTAAAAGGTTCTGTTACAAGACATTAACAAACAATACTCACTCAACACCATTCAAAGCACAGACTCTGATTTATCACAACAGCATAATGATTGCACAAACATCAAGAAAGACATGATAAACACTGAGCAAAGACATAGCAAAACTTCTCTTTCATTCATTAGCGATCAGAATCATCGCCATTCCTTAGATGTAACTGTCAGGGAATAACCACTCGGTTCAGATCCCAAAAGGTACATCCACACGTACCTAACCACCAAGCCCTTTGACTAAGGTCTAAGAATTACATAAGAAAGCCCTAACACGTGCATTGAAGTAATTCTCTCTTGTGACCGAATCCGTCTCCTAAGCGAAGAAGGTGGTTGGCAACCTTGCAAAATTATGATTTTAAGATCGCGTGTATAATCAACAACAGGATAATGTGGCGGTGGCTGAGATTATGATATGGTTCTCATAAAGAGTTGCATTCTTTCTAGCTATGAAATGGTCTCATTTTTACTGCAAAGATAGAGTCTACATGGTGCCTACATCAAAAGTTACAAGCAAAGGCCGATCAAACAAATACATTCTTCACCAATGGTGTGGAGTAGTCTCAGGAATATTCAAGACCGTTGCCTTCACCCCAACAGTGTGGCAATCAAATTCAGGACCATTGATAGGATAAGGAAAAGGGCTTCTATTAGAAAGGGATGTGGAAGGACTTCCATGCTTTTCTCACAAGATGTACGCCTTCTCAACTTAATAAGAACCCAATACATATAAGTCCGATGGGCTACTTCAACTTGCCTACTCTTGAGGGAAGTGGATTCGTATTTCTATGGATTTCACTATGGGTCTTCCACACACAAAGAAACATTGGGATAGGTCATGTGTGTCTATGAATAGGTTGACAAGGGTGGAACATTTCATCTCTAGAAAGTTCGAGTATATGACATCTATCGTTGCAAGGCAGTGGGATTTTGAGAGGATGAAAAAAGGAAAGACTTGGTAATCAAAGAATGTGGTTCCACCATCGAGATGTTGTACAAATGATTATGTGATGTTGTCCTTTTCCCTTGGAAGAAAGGGTATTTGTAAGTTGAAGTCTTACTTACGGTGTCATGGGAGCAGACTTTTCATGTTTGGGTGGACTACTAGTACTTTCTATGATAAGTATACACCATGTATAATGAGTGCATTTTCTTGATCTCTCACTAGATCCCTTTCTTGCATTGTTGGTATCAGAGCTCTGCTTAAAGCCATTGATCCCTTTCTTACATTGCAATGTATTGGAGCCTTTATGGTAGTCATTTTATGTCAGAAGTGATCCATGTGCATTGAAGTAATTCCTCTCCAAACCAAGTCTATCTCCTAAGCAAAGAAGGTGAGTGTGGCAGCCTTGCAAAATTACAATTTTGAGATCGCCTATATAAAGAGCAAGAATAATGTGGTGGGGCCGATGCTTAAATGTTCACTATTGACTATTTCCAAAGTACACAAAAATTGAGTTCTGGAAATTCAAGAGGAATATCCGTTAAATAAGGAGGTGCCACAAATGGTGCAGGAATTACAACACGGTTCTTAGAAAAGGGTTGCCTCGCTTCTGGCTACAAAGATCTATAGAGTCTACATGGTGCTTATAGGCAGCATCATCAAAAATTACAAGCAAAGGCTGATCTGAGAAATGCATTCTTCAGCACAACGATGGGGCAGTTGGGAATTTCAAGACCTTTGATAAGATAAGAGCTTCTAATTGAGAGGAACGTGAGGAACTTACATGCTTCTGTCACACAAGATGTATGTATGCAGTGGATTAGTATTTCTATGGATTTCACTATGGGTCTTCCACACACACAAAGAAAGGTTGCGACGACAGCTTACGTGTTGTGGTGGATAGATTGACAAGGGTGGCACATTTCATCTCTACAAAGGTCAAGGATACGACATCTATCGTTTTTGTGAGGCAATTTCGAGAACCTACCTTGAAGTTACATGGTGTACCACAACATATTGTAAGTGATCAAGAATGCCAAATGCATGACGAGCTCATTTTGCAAACAATTTGTTTGAGATCATGCAAACCAAGTTGACGCCAAGCATCGCTACCATCAGAGGGCATGAATAAGTGGGTGGAAACTTAGTTTGAGATAGCATTTCCATGATGCTCAAATTGTGTGGGATGAACGCTCAGCTTTACTCAAGTTTTCCTACTATTAATAGTACTGCTCATCATCATGAGAGTATTGGCATACCACCTTTCTGAGGCATCGTGTATGGTTAGAAAGTGAATGCACCTATGATAGTTGTCAAGTAAGAAGGAGTGAATCCAAATGAGAAAGAGGAAGTGAGGTAGTGCATGCTCTTCTCCAACAATGCAAGGCAAACATGAAAGCAAGCTCCAATGAGAATCAAGAATTATGTCGAAGCCCATAGGAATCCACCTCTAGAGCTTCAAGAAGGAGATTAAATGTTTTTTAGGAGCTACAAATACTTGAGGGAACCAAAGCAAATAGGTTGTGTATTTGTTTTATAGCCTAGCAGAGAAGATGGTATGATATGGTTGAGAACAAGAAACAAATGCATGAGGGCATGGCTAAACTATTAGATGAGTTTCATGATATGCTTTGAATTCCAAAGAATCTACCAACAAAAAGAGATGTATATGCATGTGTATGATCAAGAGATAAGCGCTATCTTTTGTGCCGTCAAGAAGTGGCATCATTACCTTTATGGTAGTCATTTTTATGTGAGAAGAGATCATTGTGTGTTGAAGTAATTCCTCTCCCAACCGAATCTATCTCCTATGCAAAGAAGAAACCTCGCAAAATTATTATTTTGAGAGATGAGCTATATAAAGGAGGGCAAGGATAATGTAGTGGCTGATGCTCTATCAGCTATACCTGAAGTATACAAACATTGGGTCATGGAATTTCAAAAGGAAGATCTCTTAAATAAGGGGGTGTCACAAATGGTGCTGAAATTACGACATGGTTCTCATAAAGAGTTGCCTCATTTTTTGGCTACATAATGGTCTCATTTTTACTACAAAGATAGAGTCTACATGGTGCCTATGTCGAAAATTACAACATGGTTCCCATAATGGTCTCATTTTTTACTACAAAGATAGAGTCTACATGTGGTACCTACATAAAAAATGCATTCTTCATCAATGGTGGGGCAATTGGGAATATTCAAGTCCTTTGATAAGATAAGAAAGATTTTAGAGGAAAGATGTTGAAGGACTTACATGCTCTTGTCACACAAGATGTATGCCTTTTCAACTTGATAAGGTAAGCCCGGTGGGTTTCTTCAACTTGTCTATCAATTTTTGATGGGGAAGTGGATCTATATTTCTATGGATCTTACTATGGGTCTTCCACACACAAAGAAAGGTTGAGATAGCTTATATGTGGCTTGTGGTGGCACATTTCATCTCTACAAAGGTCAAGTATGCGACATCCGTGGTTATAAGGCCATAAGCCCGGTGGGTTTCTTCAATTTTTGATGGGGAAGTGGATCCATATTTCTATGGATCTCACTATGGGTCTTCCACACACAAAGAAAGGTTGAGATAGATTATATGTGGCTTGTGGTGGCACATTTCATCTCTACAAAGGTCAAGTATACGACATCTGTGGTTGCAAGGCCATTGGTGGTCTATGTATTCAGGTTACATGGTGTACTACAACGTATTAGGAGTGACCAGGATGTCAAATTCATGAGTTCATTTTAGATTACTTTGTTTGATATCATGCAGACCAAGCAACTACCAAGCATCGCTACCATCCCGAGATTTAAGGTCAAATAGAGATCACGATGAATAAGTTTACACTTAAAAAGTGTGTGGGACAAATGGTCGGCTTTAGCCCATTTTTCCTACAATAGTACCTCATCCCGTGAGAGTATTGGTGGCATGCCGCTATCTAAGGCATTGTGTATAGTTAAAAAAGGTGAATGCATGCCACTGCACCACCTTTTGAGCCATTGTGTATGCTTAGATGCTGAATGCCACCTTTTGAGGCATCGTGCATGGTTAGAAGGCAACTGCACCCATGATAGCTATCGAGCAAAAGGGAGTGAATCCAAATGCAAAAGAGGAAGTGGAGATAGTGAATGCTCTTCTCCAAAAATGCGAGGCAAACATGAAAGTAATCTCAAACAACTGAGAATCAAGCATTATGCCGATGCCCATAGGAGAATTTGGAACTCCAAGAAGGAGATTGGGAATCAAAGCTAATGGACTGTGTGCTTGTTTTATAGCATTGCAAAGAGGATGATATGGTGGTTGAGAACAAGAAACAAATGCATGAGGGCATGGCTGAACTATGAGTTTCATGATATACTTTAAATTCTGAAGATTCTACCAACAAAAGGAGATTTGTATGATCAAGAGATGATGGCTATTTTGCATGCCATCAAGAAGTGGCATCATTACCTTTACGATATGATGTGATTTTTATGTGAGAAGTGATCACCGTACCATGCTGTATACATGGCCTCTAAAAGGTTCTGTACAAGACATTAACAAACAATACTAACTCAACACCATTCAGAGCACAGACTCTGATTTATTACAACATCATAATGATTGCACAAAGATCAAGAAAGACATGATAAACACTGAGCAAAGACATAGTAGAACTTCTCTTTCATTCATTAGCGATCAGAATCATTGCCATTCCCTAGATGCAACTGTCAGGGAATAACCACTCGCTTCAGATCCCAAAAGGTACATCCACACGTAACTAACCACCAAGCCCTTTCACTAAGGTCTAAGAATTACATAAGAAAGCCCTAACACTTGGCACAGCCTGGTGGCTAAAATTTTTCCAAAAATTTGACCTAAACCCATCAATCCCTGATCAGCAAAATCTGATTTCTGCAGTAGACCTCTGATCATACTAGAACAAAATGAAATTTCCCTAAAAAGAAAATGCCTAGTGTTTGTCTGTTTTTTTTTAAACTAGTGTTGAAAAACACTATTGTAAACATTCCGAGCATCACTATGCCTGACCCTGGTGGTCAGTTTGAATCTCTAAGACCTGCTCCTACTGAGCTTCCACGTCCACTTGAACCTCCTTTGCAATGTTGATCACCGCCTTAGGGTCCTCATCATCTGGTAAAGCTTTATCCATACCCATTAGTAAGCTCACGTGCTCATCAGAGCTCTTTTTCTGAACAGCTCTAGATGTTTGTCCTTCACAGCAGCACCTGCTCCTTCTTCCTGTTTTGAAAAAGGGCTCTATACCGTAAATAATGTCGGACAAAAAGTTAAATCAAGCCAATTGACAGCCGACTCGTGCAAAATATATTCCCCCACCGTTCAAATTGAAAAATCCAAGCGGACTCTGATCCACACACAAGCTCTGAATTTCCTCTGTTCTCTTATCTTTTGCTCTGCCTTGATCTGAACATGTACTCTGAACTACAGGGGGAGTGCCCACAAAAGGCTTAAGTCTAAACCCATTCACCCCCTTTGGTACCAATGTTTCAAAGGCATCTGAAAGCATGAAGGTTCCTTGCCCCAAGTCTTTTTCAATTCTGTAGGGCCCAATGTACTTGAGCTTAAACTTCCCGTGGTGTGGCCCTAACTTGGAATTGTAAAGCATGACCCAATCTCCCACTTTGAAGACTTTGAACTTGACATTCTTATTTACCCAAGCTTGTCTCCTTTTTTGAATGATCTCTGAAACATAAGCACTCATTGCTCTGTCTTCCTCCAATTGATTCAGATTGTGCTATCTATAGATCAGAGATTCTCTGAGTGGAAGTCTCCTTTCTGCAGTAACTCTCAAGATAGGCACCACAAACTCCATGGGTACTACTGCTTCTAACCCATAAACAAGCCTAAAAGGAGTCATTCTAGTGGTTACTTTAAAGGCTGTTCAAAATGACCATAAAGCTGAGTCCCATTTCATATCCCAATCAGTCTTGTTGTCCTGAACAATCTTCTTAATGATTTTAAGCAGGATTTTGTTTGAACTCTCAGCCTGTCCATTTGCCTGAGGATGATAGGGAGTGGACTTCTTATGCAAAATCATATGGGTTTGAGTCAGCTCTCTGATAACATCATTCAAGAAGTGTGTTCCCTGATCACTACAAGCTCAATGGGACATACAAACCTTGTCATGATGTTACTATACAAGAATTTGGCCACACTAGCTGCTTTATTGTCTCTGAGAGCCACTGCTTCCACCCATTTAGTACAGTAATCTGTAGCCACCAGAATGTAACTCTTACCTATCTTGCTCTTTGGCTTGATAGGAGCCACAAAATCTAATCCCCATTTTTGAAATGGATCTAGAGGTAGCACAGGGTGTTCTGACATCCTATCTTTAGAATTGGGTTGGCCCACTTGCTGAGACAAACCAAACATTCCTTGGCATATGTGTGAGCATCCTTCAAAACTATTGGCCACCATAGACCTGATTGTTGTAAAATCTTCTTTCCTGTTATCTCCCCTGAGAAGTGACCTCCAAACAACCCTACATGTGCCTCTTGTACCACTACTGCTTGTTCAAAATCAGGAACAAATCTTCTTATTATCTGATCTATCCCCTTTCTATACAATGCTCCTGCAATGACTAAGAATGGCTTGCTTTTCAGCACAAACTTCCTTTTTTGATCCACACTCATCTCTTCTGGTAGCAATCCATTAGTGAGAAACAGCAACATTTGATCATAAAAGGAGTCAGAGCTCCAGCTCCGAACAGCAAACAGATCAAAGTCAGGGAAATAATCATTAACTCCTGCAGCATCCTCCTTACTTTCAAGTCTGCTTAAATAATCAGCCACAGCATAATGATTCCCTGGAGTATGTACTATCACAAAGTCAAATTCTTGCAAACAACAACAACATCCATCTTGCTAACCTTCCTGTCAAGTGTGGTTTCTTCACAAGAAATAACAAAGCTTGATGTTCAACATGGAAGAAGACTTTGTTAGTAGCCAAGAGATAATGTCTAAATTTCTGTAAAAGAGAACACCATGCCCAAAGCTTCTCTCTCTGTAACAATAATTCCTCTCAACTGAAGTTAGCATTCTACATGCATAGTAGACAGGTCTCAACCAATTCTTGATTTTTGCCTGCATAAGAACAGCTCCTACTGCAATGTCTGAGGCATCAACAAATACATGGAACGGTAAAGACCAATCAAGAGGCTACAAAATCGGAGCTACCACCATCATCTTCTTTAAAGTCTGAAATGCCTTTTCCTGGGCCTCTGACCACCTGAATTCTACTCCTTTCTTGGTTAAATGTGACAAGGGTGCACATACATCTGACAAATATCTTAAATGTCTACTGTGCCACTTGATCTGACCCACAAACCTAGATGTTTCCTTCAGATTCACAAGGCTCTTAGACTTTATGATGCTCTGAATTTTTCTTGGATCCACCTGTATACTTTCCTCTAAAATTATGTGGCCCAACAAGACTCCTCTTTTAACTGCAACTGCACATTTGTATGGATTCAATGACATACCATACTTCCTGCATCCCTCAAAACCTTTTCTCAAGTGCTCCAAATGCATCTCTTTGGATCCAAACACACTAAAATCATCCATAAATACCCTCATAAAAGAAGACAAATAGGGCTCAAACACTCTGCTTGCCACCTCTGAGAAAGCTGGTGGTCCATTTTTTAATCCAAAGCTCATTACTGTGAACACAAATGCTCCCCACTCTGTAATGAAGGCTGTTTTGTGTTCATCATCAGGGTGCATCCTGATTTGATTATATCCTGAGAACCCATCCAGAAAACTATACATTTGATGCCCTGCAAACTTAATCTAGCAGAGTATCTGCAAAAGGTAATGGAAAAGGATGTGTGATGGTGGCTGCATTGAGCTTTCTATAATCCACACAAACTCTGATTCTTCCATTTTTCTTGGGAACTACTACAATTGGAGATCGCCATGTTGCTTCATGTACAGGCTTAATGAATCCCACCTTGAGCAGCTTGTCAATTTCATCTTTAACCTGCTTTGCATAGTTAGGATTCATTCTGTACCTCTATTGGATAACAGGCTTAGCATCTTGCTTCAAATTAATCCTATGGGAATAAAATGCAGGATCAATCCCCTTCATGTCTGAATATTCCCATGCAAAAATGTCCTTGTATTCCATTAATAATTTTAGAAGATTGTCTTTGAATTCTCCTTCCACATGAACACTAACTTTGACAACTTTAGGGTCATTCTCTGTTCCCAAATTCCATTCATTCAGATCCTCCTCCATAACTCTAGCTAATTTCTTCATACTGTTTTCATATCTTTGCTCTGCTATTGCAATAGCCTAATCAGTTGATAGACCATTCTGCATCTCCTCTGACTGTGACAGCTCTGATTCTTATAGAGCTCTGAACTGTTCCTTAGTCATCTCAATCCCTATTTGAATATCCTGTAATTGCTGGTCTGTCTCCTCTTCTGCAGCAGCTATAGCAAAACAATCCTCATAATCTCCCAAAATAGTCATCACATTTATATCAAACACTAGGACAACTACTGGATTGGCCTTCAAATATTCCTCTTCCTCATCATCTTCTACTTCATCTGCCAAGTGTATGCCTTGTGCCCACAAAGCTCTTTGCTCCTTAGCCATAGTTATAGTAGATGTCATGGGAGTAAAGTCTGTTTCTAGTTCCCCTGTTTTAAGATCACCATATTAGCTCCCCAATCTTGCTTTAACTTAGCCTTCCTGAACTAGGGTCTTCCAAGGAGCATTGAGTAGGCCAAGTTCCCTGATTGCATCCTGCGCGAGTACTACAAAGTTGACCTTAAACTTCAATCCTGCAATGAAGATCTCCTGGTTTTTTAACAAACCTAAAGGTTGTAATCTCCTCTAATCAGCCATTTTAACCTGAAAAGGTGCAGGATGCAACTCTTGGCTCCCAAATTGAATATAAATTGACTCAGGAAGTATGTTAACTCCTGATCCACCATCCAAAAGAACTCCATGTATGGACTAGCCCTGATATTTGACTGATATGGCGGTAGGAACTTTGAAATCAACATCTTCCACCTAAACAATATTGCTCATTGAAAAATTACTTTGAGGTGAATCAACACCTTTTCTCTCAAGAATTCTTTGAAATGGTAAATCTCTGAACCCTGGTACTAATGTCAGTAATTGGTCAAGAGAAATCTGAATTTCTGAATGTAACAGAGCTTCATAGAGTGAGTCAACCATAGAAACTTCCTCTTCTTCTTTGTCCTGTCCTTGTTCTTCACAAACCTCTTCTATTTGTTTTGACAATAGTTCTTCCAAAAGCTGGCTTCCTCTTGTCCAACTTCCTCTGAACCTTGCTTCTAACTTTCTCCTAATCCACCCATTGAATTGGACCTTGATTCAACTTTGTAGCTCTTTTCACTGCCAAGGCAGGAACTTGTTGTTTCCCATCCTTATCATTTGCATGGACTACACATCTAGAACAATCACAAGCAACATTCTCAACCATATTAGAGTTGCTCTGAAACTGGTCCTCTGTCACTATCACTACATTTAACTGTGTTATTTGTTGGTTTTGCTACATCTTTCCTCTCCGATTTTGATCTGCTATACAGGGTACCTCTTACAATTGGGATACCCCTCTTTGTCCTATGCTTGCACCATAACTCACAAGCTGGGCCCTATCTATGGCCCTCTTTGTCAATAAGTGCACTTCAATTCTCCACTAAAATTTGATTGCCATGTTTGTCTAGGCTATGATCTGAACTGTCTATTTGGTCCTCTAGCTTGAGCAGGGAAGACTTGATTAGATGAAGTTTCTTCCTGCTGCTGTTGCTTTGACCTTTGTACACCGAGGGGAACTCTTCCTCTGAAATTTGGGTTATACCAGCAATTGGTTGCTAAATGTCCTTCCTTTGAGCATATCTGACACACTCGTCTATCATTTGTTAATGCTGAGGCATACTTCAATGCTTTAAGCCTCTTTAACAGTTGTTCATCATCCAATCCTTTCTTCTTCTTTTTGCCCTTATCTTTGGACTTAGAAGATTTCTTCTTTTTCCTTTTCTGGCTAGTTGATTCATCATCTGAATCTAAGTCACTATTATATTCTGAATTATCATCAGAGCTCTCTGAGTCTGTGTCTTCATCAGAGTCAGAGTCCAAGTCTGAATCAGACCTCTTTTTCTTTTTCTTCTTCTTGGTAACACCCAACCTCTTTTCCACTCTTACTACTGCTTACACCAAAGCATCAAAACCTGCAACAATGTCTACATTAGCCACTGCTAATCTGATTGTCTTCCTTAATCCATTCAGGAAATAGGAAGCTAGCATTTCATTGGAAAGCCTATCTGCTCCTTCCAATCTTCTAGAGAGAACCCTGAACTTCTGAGCATAGTCCTCTACTAGCATTTCTTTTTGTTGAAGATCTTTATTTTTATTTATGATATCATTGGCTATTTTCTCCCTTCTGAACTTGGCAAGAAAACTATCTCTCAAAGCATCAAAGTTTCCAAAATGTCCCAAACCATACTGGCTAAAGCTGAGCCTTCTAGGGTAGCAGCAAACTGCCTCTTCTTCACCTCTCCCCCATAAAGTGTGTCATAGCCACTAGCTTCCCACCTTGTTTGGAATTGGGCTACATGGCAGTCAGGGTCCTCCTTGGGTTTTCCCCTGAACTTTGCTGATCTCACCTTTGGGTTCTGTGCTGGTGAATTTTGAGGATTCATTGCTACCCCTCTAATTGGCCTCCTTGCTAAGACTGGTAATGGTTGAAACTGCAACCTTCTCCTACTACTTCCCCTGATAGCTCTGTTCAACAAGGTTCCTCCAAGAAATGTCCTGAAAGTGCTTGAGAATACTGGTGGATTTTGAGCATCCCCAACACTTCGTGCTTCTGCATTAACATTTAACACTATTTAAAATTGGAATGCCCGAATCAGATTCAGATTGTACCAAACCTGTCGAAATCCCTTCTCTTGGAACAGCATCCACAAACTAATCGTGTACTTCTTCCTCATCATCAATATCCTTTGCTTCTTGATCCAATGTTTCCTCCTCTACATCTTCTTCCAAAACAGTTTCCAAAGGTCCACTTGTCCATGGAGGAACTTCATAATCTGAATCATAATCATCACCTTCTTCGTCATCATTCCTGCTTGTTAAAGTAGCATCAGCATCTCTGGTCCTTAACCTTGTATAATATCGTCTTGAATTCCTCGAATTATCTTCAGACATCCAAGGCTAGCGATCCTCTGAATATGTCATATCCTCCCAAAACTCAGGGCATTCGAACTCACAGGATCGCCAGTGTATACATGGCCTCTGTACAAGACATTTACAAACAATACTCACTCAACACCATTCAGAGCACAGACTCTGATTTATCACAACAGCATAATGATTGCACAAACATCAAGAAAGACATGATAAACGCAGAGCAAAGATATAGCAAAACTTCTCTTTCATTCATTGGCGAGATTAGAATCATCGCCATTCCCTAGATGCATCTGTGAGGGAATAACCACTCAGTTCAGATCCCAAAAGGTACATCCACATGTAACTAACCACCAAGCCCTTTGACTAAGGTCTAAGAATTACATAAGAAAGCCCTAACATGTGCATTGAGGTAATTCTCTCTTGTGACCGAATCCGTCTCTCCTAAGCAAAGAAGGTGGTTGGCAACCTTTCAAAATTATGATTTTGAGATCGCGTATATAATCAACAATGGGATAATGTGGCGGTGGCTGAGATTATGATATGGTTCTCATAAAGAGTTGCCTTCTTTCTAGCTATGAAATGGTGTCATTTTTACTACAAAGATAGAGTCTACATGGTGCCTACATCAAAAGTTACAAGCAAAGGCCGATCAAACAAATACATTCTTCACCAATGGTGTGGGGCAGTCAGGAATATTCAAGACTGTTGCCTTCAAAAGGGAGTGAATCCAAATGCAAAAGAGGAAGTGGAGATAGTGAATGCTCTTCTCCAAAAATGCGAGGCAAACATGAAAGTAATCTCAAACAACTGAGAATGAAGCATTATGCCGATGCCCATAGGAGAATTTGGAACTCCAAGAAGGAGATTGGGAATCAAAGCTAATGGACTGTGTGCTTGTTTTATAGCATTGCAAAGAGGATGATATGGTGGTTATTTTGCATGCCATCAAGAAGTGGCATCATTACCTTTACGATACGAGTGATTTTTATGTGAGAAGTGATCACCGTACCGTGCATTGAAGTAATTATCTCCTGTGACGTCTCCTAAGCAAAGAAGGTGGTTGGCAACCTTGCAAAATTACGATTTTGAGATCGTGTGTAAAATCAACAACAAGATAATGTGGCGACGGGGCTGAGATTATGATATGGTTCTCATAAACAGTTGCCTTCTTTCTAGCTATGAAATGGTCTCATTTTTACTGCAAAGATAGAGTCTACATGATGGTGCCTACATCAAAAGTTACAGCCACCTTTCTGAGGCATCATGTATGGTTAGAAAGTGAATTCACCTATGATAGTTGTCAAGTAAGAAGGAGTGAATCCAAATGAGAAAGAGGAAGTGAGGTAGTGCATGCTCTTCTCCAACAATGCAACGCAAACATGAAAGCGAGCTCAAGTGAGAATCAAGAATTATGTCGAAGCTCATAGGACTCCACCTCTGGAGCTTCAAGAAGGAGATTAAATGCTTTTTAGGAGCTACAAATACTCGAGGGAACCGAAGCAAATGGGCTGTGTATTTGTTTTATAGCCTAGCAGAGGGGATGGTATGATATGGTTGAAAATAAGAAACAAAAGCATGAGGGCATGGCTGAACTATTGGATGAGTTTCATGATATGTTTTAAATTCCAAAGAATCTACCAACAAAAAGAGATGTATATGCATGTGTATGATCAAGAGATGAGCGCTATCTTTCGTGCCGTCAAGAAGTGGCATCATTACCTTTATGGTAGTCATTTTTATGTGAGAAGTGATCATTGCGTGTTCAAGTAATTCCTCTCCCAACCAAATCTATCTCCTACGCAAAGAAGAAACCTCGCAAAATTATGATTTTGAGATGAGCTATATAAAGGGCAAGGATAATGTAGTGGCTGATGCTCTATCAGCTATACCTAAAGTATACAAACATTGGGTCATGGAATTTCAAAAGGAAGATCTCTTAAATAAGGGGGTGTCACAAATGGTGCTGAAATTATGACATGGTTCTCATAAAGAGTTGCCTCGTTTTTGGCTACTTAATGGTCTCATTTTTACTACACAAAGATAGAGTCTACATGGTGCCTATTTCAAAAATTACATGGTTCCCATAATGGTCTCATTTTTACTACAAAGATAGAGTCTACATGTGGTACCTACGTAAAAAATGCATTCTTCATCAATGGTGGGGCAATTGGGAATATTCAAGTCCTTTGATAAGATAAGAAAGAGCTTCTAGAGGAAAGGGATGTGGAAGGACTTACATGCTCTTGTCACACAAGATGTATGCCTTTTCAACCTGATAAGGTAAGCCCGGTGGGTTTCTTCAACTTGCTTATCAATTTTCGATGGGGAAGTGGATCCATATTTCTATGGATCTCACTATGGGTCTTCTACACACAAAGAAAGGTTGAGATAGCTTATATGTGGCTTGTGGTGGTGATGAGAAAACGTGGTGCTCATGCTAGATCAAGTGTGTGCAGAGGAGAGACTCACAAAATACAAGAATAATATCTTGCTTATTAAGTTGCTTATACATACAACTAGGCCTTGCTCTCATAAAAAATGCCTCATGGCCTCACCTTTAAATAGGTGAACAAGTGGACCTCAAGTCCATTCACACTCACACCCTTCTCTCACCCTTCTACATGACCTTAGTCTCTTAATACCTCCCCTCAATACCAACTATGGAAGGATGGGATAGGTGGTATTGGACATAAGATGCCTTTATAACATTAGGCATACAAGGTTTGCAATATAGGTGTGGTTATCTAGGATTTACAAATGTGTTCCTAGAGCCTTAGAGGCTATTACATTGATGCCATCTAAGTCTTTATTTGTTGTTGATGAAGATGTACACCTAGATGACGGTGCATCCACTCTTTGTGTTTGCTTGGCTTCTTGTAGATGACATGGTTGAGACATACATGCCATTGCTTCCACCATATGCTTTCCACCTTGACCATTCTCACACAATGATCATAAGCAGGCTGCCACCCTTGCTTAAGTGGTTTGCTTTTAGATGGTCCTCCAACATGCTTTATGCTTCCTTGAATAGTGTGAGATCCCTATCCCCACCACGCGACAGATTCGGATGCTAGCAGCGGAAGTAGCACATCTTGCGCGGGCCAGGGTCCCACACTCGGGGCCTCGTCCATGGATATCCGGACAAGAGACTAATCCGTCGGTTTTTCCAAAACCGAACCCGGAAAAAACTTCCCTTATCCGGAAAGCACGAGCGATTCCACCAAGATAACTTTTTACTCTAACGTAGTCAAGACCATTACTGATCAAGCTGATCCGACTGCACCTATAAAGATACTCGGTCTGATCAAGGAAGAAACTTGCACTTGGATCATTGGGATCAACGCTTTTTTCCCCATCAAGAGGCACAGTCGTTGATTCCTATCCATAGAACAATTACTATCCGGGATTTACTTTATCTATCGTAATAACAAAAATTGAGTCTTGATTTACGGATCCATCAGTCTAGCCTAACCCCATCCAGTCCCATGGGTTAGCCAGTCACCCAACCACAGTAGTAATGGGATCCAATTAGGAATTTGGTTAGGTTTTGTCCCGGGTACTAGGGAAAAGAGTTCCCCGGCCCCCTAGCCGGAAGTTCATGCAAAAATAAAACTAGTCACACCACTTACACACCCAATATGAAATTGCCTTTTTCACAGATTCAATCAGTTTTAAAACAATCCTTTAATGAAACCATAGTATCACTGATCACAATCTTTCAAATTATCCGTTGATTCTTAATTTTCCATCATTCCTTCTGTAAGATTCCTCCCCCAACCCCCTTTTGATGTCTAGTATCTTCCCTGTAATCAATCCCTCTTCAGAAATATAAAGACCTTGTTTCTAACTGTTTTAACCTAGAGAGAGAAAATATTCTAGAGAGAGAATATTCAGATTTTTAATATTTTTGGATAGAAAATTTTCTCATCTTATTAAAATAAGTTCCCTTGAAACAGAAATTCAAAAAGAACTTTCCAATGTGCAATTAGAATTTATTAGAAATGGGTATAAAGGACCTTAGCCTAAGGGTCTAGATTTTCAAAAAAATTTGGATTATGGTCCAATTAAGGTTCCTATGGGCCAATAGCATCAATCCATGTGTAAGGAGGAGATAAATCCAAATTGTAAAAGAAGATACCCAAAAATGAGTAAATGCTCACATAAGATGAAGAGTTGAAAATGTACAAGGTTTATTAGTAAAAAAACTATGAGCAATATTAAAAATATGAGATATTTTGGGTATCCAAAAATGAGTAAATGCTCACATAAGATGAAGAGTTGAAAATGTACAAGGTTTATTAGTAAAAAACTATGAGCAATATTAAAAATATGAGATATTTTGGATATAATGATTCCATTTTGACACATATGTAAGGAAGGGGAGTTCTTTAAAGGAGGTGCATATTTCACATAAGATGAAGAGTTGAAAATGTACAAGGTTTATTAGTAAAAAACTATGAGCAATATTAAAAATATGAGATATTTTGGGTATAATGATTCCATTTTGACACATATGTAAGGAAGGGGAGTTCTTTAAAGAAGGTGCATATTTCACATGCTTGAATGAGTTTTAAACTCATAAAAATTGAGATATTTCATCTCTCCTCTCTCCTCATTCAAGTCTAGTTCCAAAAAGTTAGCTTAACTGACCTAAAAATGGTCAAAAAGTGACCAAACTGACTTGGAAAATTCTACAATCAGTTTGTTTGGTTAGGAGCTCAATTTTTCCTATAAATAGAAGCCTTCCCTTGTTGAAAAATATATAGTGTCTTATGCTTTGTTACTCTACTCCACCTAAGCCAAGATCTGTGAATTCTTTAATAATTCACTAGTTTTTGACACTTCTCTCTTTCTTCAATCCCCATTGGTGGCTCCATCAACATACTAAACCAATTGATTGGTTGGGGGCCTCTACCGTGAACAAAGAATCAAGCAATTTGTAAGGTAAGTATGGTGAATTTTGATCTTTTCTATAATTTCTCAATGTTTCTCTCTTCTCAACCCCTCTCAAGCTTGAGAAGCTTAATTGGTATGGTTTTTGAAATGCTATTGAAGTTAATTAATTAATGATAGTAAAAAATTACATAAATTTCCATTTATGTTTAATTCTAATGGTTTTTTCTCTCTCTCACTTAAGAAATGGTCATACTCATGACCCATTCTCAATCCAAATGAAGCTTTTCATAAAGCTTTTTCTTAATCCAAGATTAATCTATGCTTGAGAATAAATTAATAGTTTTTTTAATCTATGCTTTTAGTTTATGATAATTTTGATTTAATCCATTAAGGGTTAATGATCCAATTAGGGATCATTCTAATCGTTCCTTGAAAGATAACCTATCTTTTAAAATAATTGAGATTTATTAGTTATAGTAGCGGAGCTATGGCAAAATTTTATAAAAATTTACACATAAAATAATGTCATTTCAAAGCATGAAAAGAGGATTTCCTACCATATTCTAGGAATTATCATCCTAGATTAATTGAAAGAATTTCATAGTAATCATGGAAAAATTGAATTTTTATATTATGCATAAAAGATGAATATTTTATTATAAAATTGTTACTTTTAACATAATTGAATTTTATGCATATAGAGGTATGCATAAAAGATGAATATTTTATTATAAAAGTATTACTTTTAGCATAATTGAATTTTATGCATAAGAGGTATACATAAAATATGAATATTTTATTATAAAAGTGTTACTTTTAGCATAATTGAATTTTGTGCATAGAGGCATGCATAAAAGATAAATATTTTATTATAAAACTGTAAAGAAAAAATAATAATGATTATTTTATTATAAAAGTGTTCCTTTTATCACAATTGAAATTCTTGCATAGAGGTATGCATAAAAGATGAGTTAAGATGTGTATGGGATGAGGTAAGAAGTGTATGTGATGGGATAAGATGTATATGAGATGAGTTAGGATGTGATAAGATGAGTTAGGATGTGATAAGATGTATATGAGATGAGTTAAGAGGTGATAAGATGAGTTAGGATGTGATAAGATGTATATGAGATGAGTTAGGATGTGATAAGATGAGTTAGGATGTGATAAGGGGTGTATGAGATGTGATAAGATGTGATAAGATGCATATGAGATAAGTTAGGATATGATAAGAAGAGTTAAGATGTGATAAGATGTGTATGGGATGAGATAAGAAGTGTATGTGATGAGATAAGATGAATATGGGTTGTGATAGGGTGAGAATGGATGTGATGAAAAAGAATAGATGAGAAGGCGTATGGGGCTATGTGAATGGGAATGAGAAAATGGATGTATGTATGTATAGATGTATGCATGTAGATGTGAATGTATGCATGTGGATGTGTATGTATGGATGTATGTATGTGGATGTGGATGTATAAATAAGCATGTGAAAATGGATGTATGTATGGATGTGTATGAAGAATAATGAAGGTGAATGTGTATGGGAAATAATGTGTCGTTGATATGAATGAATGGATGAGAATGAGTACATATGAAGGGAATGTGGAATAAGTAATGTGGATTGAGGAGGGATAATGTGGAAAGACGGAATTCGATATAGAAACTGTATTTTGTGACTGTTTGTAAATGCTGTTTGTAAATGACTGTTTTATGTCAAGAATGCTGGGAAAGCATTTTGACCATCTTGTGATTAAGGTCGTGGAGACCTAACTGATAAAGTTGCAACTGCTGACGGAGAGTCAATGGAGGACGTCTCACGTAGCAAGGTCGGCCGAGGTCTTGACCAGCCTCGGTGCGATTAAAATGGTGAGCTTCCGGTACGGTGGATGAGGGGCCAAGGAAGCGGCCTATGAGTGAAGCGCTAGGTCACCTGTGAAGGATCCTAGAGGGTGCTGACCATATGGTGCTCAGGCTCTGGGTCGCCCAGAATACCCATGCGTGCGTCGAGGAAGATATTGGAACAAGGAGTAAGAGTTGTTTTCTAAAACCGGGCATGGATCTGGTTGATTGACCTTGCTGGTCTTCAATGGATGAGTCCATGGCTCTTTATATGGATCTGTTGGTTGATCTTGCTGATCTTCAACAAGAGTCCATCTTGATAAGTGATTATATTCCCGAGTATTATGGGCTAGGAACTATTGAAACGGCCCCTGAGTGGACAGGTGGTGAGCGTTCTAGTTGCCAATGATATCATAGATACTCTGATGAAGGAATGATGGGAAATTGAATCAACCGGATAATTTGGAAGATGGTGATCAGTGATACTATGGTTTTATTAAAGGATTGTTTTAAAACTAGTTGAATCTGTGAAAAGGCAATTTCATATTGTGTGTAAGTGGTGTGACTAGTTTTATTTTGCATGAACTTCTGGCTAGGGGGCCTTGGAACTCTTTTCCTTGGTACCCGGGACAAAACCTAACCAAATTCTTAATTGGATCCCATCACTACAGTGGTTGGGCGGTTGGCTAACCCATGGGACTGGATGGGGTTAGGCTGGACTGATGGATCCGTAAATCGAGACTCAACTTTTGTTATTACGATAGATAAGGTAAATCCCGGACAGTAATTGTTCTATGGATAGGAATCAACGGCTGTGCCTCTTGAATGGGGAAAAAAGCGTTGATCTCAATGATCCAAGTGCAAGTTTCTTCCTTGATCTGATCAAGTATCTTGAAGATGCAATTGGATCATCTTGATCAGAAATGTTCTTGACTACATTAGAGTAAAAAGTTTTCCTGGTGGAATCGCCCGTGCTTTCCGGTAAAGGAAGTTTTTCTTGGTTCGGTTTTGGAACAACCGACGGATTAGTCTCTTATCCGGATATCCGTGGGTGAGGCCCCGAATGTGGGACCCCTGTCCTGCGCGAGAAGTGCTACTTCCGCTGCTAGTATCCTGAATCCGTTGCTCGGTGGGAATAGGGATCTTACACCTTCATCAGAGTATCTATGGCATCATTGGCAACCAGAATGCTCACCACCTGTCCACTCAGGGGCCTTTTCAATAGTTCCTAGCCCATAATACTCGGCAATATAATCACTTATAAAAATCAAGATGGACTCTCGTTGAAGATCAGCAAGATCAACCAACAGATCCATATAAAGAGCCATGGACTCATCCATTGAAGACGACCAGCAAGGTCAATCAACCAGATCCATGCCCGATTTCAGAAAACAACTCTTACTCCTTGTTCCAATATCTTCCTCGATGCACGTGTGGGTATCCTAGGCGACCCAGAGCTCGAGCACCGTATGGTCAGCACCCTCTAGGATCCTTCGCAGCAGGTGACCTAGCGCTTCACTCATAGGCCGCTTCCTTGGTTCCTCATCCACCGTACCGGAAGCTCACCATTTTAATCGAACCGAGGCTGGTCAAGACCTCGGCCGACTTTGCTACGCAAGACGTCCTCCATTGACTCTCTGTCAGCAGTTGCAACCCACGACCTTAATCACAAGACGGTCAAAATGCTTCCCCAACATTCTTGACATAAAACAGCCATTTACAAACAGTTTACAAATACGGTTTCTATATTAACTCTCATTTTTCCACATTATCCCTCATCAATCCACATTACTTATTCCACATTCCATTTATATGTGTACTCATCCAATCACATCATTCTCCATCTCATCACTTCAGATTCCTTCACATCACATATCATATATTCACATCCATACATATATCCACATCCACATCCATACATATATCCACATCCACATTCACATCCATACATCCACATCTACATCCATGCATCCATTTTTCACATCCACATACATACATCCACATCCACACCTACATCCATACATCCACATCTATATGTATACATTCACATCCACATCTACATGCACATTCACATCCATCCATCCACATCTATATGCATACATTCACATCTACATGCATACATCCATATCCACATTCATACATCCACATCTACATGCACATTCATACATCCTCATTCTTACATCCACATCTACATGCACATTCACATCCATACATCCACATCTATATGCATACATCCACATCTACATGCATACATCCACATCCATATCTACATCCATTCATCCACATCCACATTCACATCCACACATCCTCATTCATACATCCACATCTACATGCATACCTCCACATCCACATTCATACATCCATATTTACATGCATATTCACATCCATACATCCACATCTATATGCATACATCCACATCTACATGTATACATCCACATCTGTACCTACATCCATTCATCCACATCCACACATCCTCATTCATACATCCACATCTACATGCATACCTCCACATCCACATTCATACATCCACATCTACATGCACATTCATACATCCACATCTATATGCATACATCTATACATACACATCCACATTCACATCCATACATCCACATCCACTCATCCCATACTCAATCTTATCACATCTTATATAACTCTTAACTCATCCTATCACATCTCAATATCTATTTATAGAATACAAGAGAATTCTTATATTTGATATAAGATTTCTTTACGCATGCATAAATTCTATTTTTAGGAGAATAACACTTTCGAAATAAAATCAATATTTTATGCATCTTCCTATGCATAAATTCATTTTAAATGAGAATGACACTTTTGAATTAAAATCAATCTTTTATGCATCTTCCTATGCATAAATTCATTTTAAATGAGAATGACACTTTTGAATTAAAATCATATTCTTTATGCATCTATCCATGCATAAATCCAATTTAGTAGGAATTACACTTTTAGAATAAAAGAATTTCTCTTATGCATCTTATTTATGTAAAAAAATCCATTTATGATGAAAATCACACTCTTAATATAAAAATTTTATCCTTTATGCATATGTTTATGCATACAATTTATTTATGATGAAAAATCATTCTTTTAACAAAAGATATTCTCTTATGCATCTTAATTAACATAACATAAAAATCAATTTCTCCATGTTTACAATAAAATTCTTTTAATTAATCTAGGATGATAATTCCTAGAATATGGTAGGAAATCCTCTTTTCATGCTTTGAATGAAATTATTTTATGAGTAATCTTTATAAAAATTTTGCCATAGCTCCATTACTATGATTGATAAATCTCAATTATTTGTAAAAGATAAAGCTTATCATTTAGAGAATGATTAGAATGATCCCTAATGGGATCATTAACCCATAATGGATTGAATCATCAATATTCATAAACTAAAAGCATAAGGAAAGCCATTAATTTGGTCTTAAGTATAGATTAATCTTGGATTAAGGAAAAGCTTTATAAAAAGCTTCAATTGGATTGAGAATAGGTCATGAGTATGACCATTTCTTGAGTGAGAGAGAGAAATTACATAAAAATCATTAGAATTAAGCATAAAAGAAAATTTATATAATTCTTTACTAACATTCATTAATTACTTCCATAGCATTATCACTAATCAATTAACTTTAATAGCATTCATCAATTTATGTAATTCTTTACTACTATTCATCAATTAACTTCAATAGCATTCAAAACCCATTCCAATTAAGCTTCTCAAGCTTGAGAGGGTTTGAGAAGAGAGAAACATTGAGAAATTATAGAAAAGATCAAAATTCACCACTTACCTTACAAATTGCTTGATTCTTTATTTACGGTAGAGGCCCCCAACCAATCAATTGGTTTAGTATGTTGATGGAGCCACCAATGGGGATTGAAGAAAGAGGGAAGCTCCAATTTCTCCAATTTGGAGAGAATTTTAGAGAATAGTAAAAATTAGCATTATTTTAGCATAGTTCTAATATAATAAAATTCTCCTATATTTTTTTCAAAGGACTCATGTTCTATTTATAGGAGAGGGGGGCTCTAACCAAAGCTAACTGATTTCTAGAATTTTCCAATTTCAGTTTGGTTGAATTTAGACTAGATTTGGACCTAGTTTGGTTCCTTTTTTATTTGGTTTGGTTTCCTTTTGATTTGGTTTGGTTCAAGAGAGAGGAGAGATAAAAATATCACATTATTTTTTAGTTTAAAACTCATTCAAGCATGTGAAGTATGCACCTCCTTTAAGGGACTCCCCTTCCTTACATATGTGTCAAAATGGAATCATTATACCCAAAATATCTCATTTTTTTAGTAATACTCATAGTTTCTTACTAATAAACCTTGTACATATTCAACTCTTCATCTTATGTGAGCATTTACTCATTTTTGGATACCCAAATTATCTCATTTTTTTGATATTACTCATAGTTTCTTACTAATAAACCTTGTACATATTCAACTCTTCATCTTATGTGAGCATTTACTCATTTTTGGATACCCAAATTATCTCATTTTTTGATATTACTCATAGTTTCTTACTAATAAACCTTGTACATAGTCAACTCTTCATCTTATGTGAGCATTTACTCATTTTTGGGTATCTTCTTTTACAAATTGGATTTATCTCCTCCCTACACATGGATTGATGCTATTGGCCCATAGGAACCTTAATTGGACTATAATCCAAAAGTTTCTGAAAATCTAGACCCTTAGGCTAAGGTCCTTTATACCCATCTCCAATTAATTCCAATGGAAAGTTCTTTTTGAATATCTGTTTTAGGGGAATTCATTTTAATAAGATGAGATATTTTTCTATCCAAAAATATTAAAAATCTGAATATTCTCTCTCTAGAATATTCACGGAAAGATGCTGGACATCTTGAGAGGCTGGGGAGGAATCTTACATTCTCTCCCACTTGAAAAACGCGAGATGTCCTCATCTCGCAAACTGGGGGGTAATTTTGCAAGATGCACGAATATTAGACTGAGAGAAAATTTAATTAAGATTAACCACCAAGAAAAGTCTCAAAGAGAGTAAGACTCAAGACAAGAACAAAGATTTCAACTTTATTCACTCTTGGAACATATACAGTAAAGATAGAAGAACTCTTTACACTTCCATAAGCCCGTCCATCATATGGTCACAAAAGCAGCACTCACAAGCTGCACATGTATAAGGTAACTCATCTATGGGAATAATTCGGTTGGTTATTGCAGCACCTATCTCATTGGTATGAGGTGACCTATTAAAAGAATCTCTGAGAGGTAAGCCAAAAACGGGATAAAGGCATATCTTCTGATGAGGAAGAAAACACGCCAGTAAGAAGACCCGCTCAGAAAACCCAATATGCCTTGATCTCATCATGCAATAGTATCGGAGACCCAAACCCAAAGCTTCAATAACCATAGCTAAGCGGACATTGTTACGAAAGTGCTGCTGACCCCACGGTGTTACCCTAGTTATGTCTTGATAGGTCCGCCATTTGGTATGAGCTACAGAAGTTCCCAAGTGAGGAAAAAGTGAGCGCTCATACAGTTCTATAAAATCCTTCTTCACAGACTCGCTTGCATCTTGAAGGTGAGAAATCATCATGGATAAAACCAATTCCTGCTGCCAAGCCACCATGAAGGAGATTAAGAAATAAAGGAGATCGATGGAAGTAAGATTACTGTGAGTGACAAGTAAGAATTACGACTTATATAAAGGAAGGAGCTAGTGTAACCTAGAAGCCAACGGTTATCTTGCCACTGAAGTTTTACCGTCTTTCCATGATTTGGGTTTGGCACATATTTCTATAAAAGCTCACATGAGATACATTATGAACTTTGAGATGAGGAGATAAAAGAAGCTCGTAGGCTAAGTCACCTTCTTTCTTTGAATTCAGATAAGGCCCACAATATCTAGGGATAACTTCTTATACTTCCCAAGAGATAAAGAACTTCTTTTGGGCCATACTTGAATGAAGACCAAAACCTTGGTATCCAAAACACCGATTCTCACTTCTGAACTCATCGTTTAGAATCCTTAAAACAGGTGGGACTCCTGAGAAAGTATTCTGGGGAAAGGTCTTTTTTTTCTTTTCTTTTCTTTTATATATATATGTATATATAAACAGAATCTTTCTTTTATTTTAGAGAGGGAATAATTATAAGATCGGAAAGGAAGATTCTTACTCCTGTATACCTCGAAGGCTGGGGGAGGAATCTTACATTCTACCCCACTTAAAAAGTGCGAGATGTCCTCATCTCGCAAGAGGTAGAGGACAACTCTTTTTCTTAAGATCCAATTTATTCTGGGGTTCCTTATATTCTGGTCAACCCAACAGAATACGGGGATAAATATCCCTTATATAGAACTCATCATTAAATAACAATTCATTCAGATCATATCATTCATATCTTTAACATGATAATGGTCCATTAGACCGAAAAATTTCTTTCTGAATATTCCTCCACGGGAATTTCTTTCTTTCTGAATATTCCTCCACGGGAATTTCAGTCAAGCAAGTTCTCAATTTGTCATCCCTTAATTTGATTTACCGGTCAAGTGTTAACAGTAGCAATTTGACAACACAATCCACTAATCTCATAGTGATTTGTTGAAATCATTATCATCATTCTAGTTAAGAACATCATCACAGGGACTCGTCCCATTCATCCTCATTGTGGTTTTGCTCAGGTTATTATATTTCAACTAAATTTCAGAAATCATCATTTTTCAATCAGAATCCAAATCAATTCACCAATTTTCAAATAGAATTAAAAATCATATCAACCACATTCAAAATCATCATCTTGATAGAATTAACGCTTATAATTTCAAGTCTTAGATTTACTCGTATATACTGTCAATAAAGAGCTGCAGTTATACTCTCAGTATATACGGGTAGTCACGGCCCTTGCAATTATAAGGTAAATACCATCATGTCTAGGCCTCAAGCAAGTCAGGGATTCTATATAATTGCGGTACTTCCATCTAAAGACCCAATTACTAATTACGAAATTTCAGTTTGAATATCAAATTGTATGAATTATATCACACAATTACAACCTTTTTGTGTTTCTTGATAAAATTTTGACATATTTGTCTTCTCAATTGATCTTTATTGCCAATTCGCTCTGATACCAACTGTGAGATCCCTGTCCCCACCACCACGCGACAGATTCGGATGCTAGCAGCGGAAGTAGCACATCTTGTGCAGGCCAGGGTCCCACACTCGGGGCCTCGCCCAACGGATATCCGGACAAGAGACTAATCCGTCGGTTTTTCCAAAACTGAACCCGGAAAAAACTTCCCTTATCTGAAAAGCACGGGCAATTCCACCAAGATAACTTTTTACTCTAACGTAGTCAAGACCATTACTGATCAAGCTGATCAGTAATCCGACTGTACCTATAAAGATACTCGGTCTGATCAAGGAAGAAACTTGCACTTGGATCATTGGGATCAACGCTTTTTTCCCCATCAAGCACAGCCGTTGATTCCTATCCATAGAATAATTACTATCCGAGATTTATTTTATCTATCGTAATAATAAAAATTGAGTCTCGATTTACGGATCCATTAGTCCAGCCTAACCCCATCCAGTCCCATGGGTTAGCCAGCCACCCAACCACTGTAGTGATGGGATCCAATTAGGAATTTGGTTAGGTTTTGTCCCGTACCAGGAAAAAGAGTTCCCAGGCCCCCTAGTCGGAAGTTCATGCAAAAAGAATGACACTTTTAAATTAAAATCAAATTCTTTATGCATCTATCCATGCATAAATCCAATTTAGTAGGAATTACACTTTTGTAGAATAAAAGAATTTCTCTTATGCATCTTATTTATGCAAAAAATCCATTTATGATGAAAATCACACTCTTAATATAAAATTTTTATCCTTTATGCATATGTTTATCCATACAATTCATTTATGATGAAAAATCATTCTTTTAATAAAAGAATTTCTCTTATGCATCTTAATTATGCATAACATAAAAATCAATTTCTCCATGATTACAATAAAATTCTTTTAATTAATCTAGGATGATAATTCCTAGAATATGGTAGGAAATCCTCTTTTCATGCTTTGAATGAAATTATTTTATGAGTAATTTTTATAAAAATTTTACCATAGCTCCGCTACTATGACTGATAAATCTCAATTATTTTACAAGATAAAGCTTATCATTAAGGGAATGATTAGAATGATCCCTAATTGGATCATTAATCCATAATGGATTGAATCATCAATATTCATAAACTAAAAGCATAAGGAAAGCCATTAATTTGGTCTTAAGCATAGATTAATCTTGGATTAAGGAAAAGCTTTATGAAAAGCTTCAATTGGATTGAGAATAGGTCATGAGTATGACCATTTCTTGAGTGAGAGAGAGAAATTACATAAAAACCATTAGAATTAAGCATAAAAGGAAATTTATATAATTCTTTACTAACATTCATTAATTGCTTCAATAGCATTATCACTCATCAATTAACTTCAATAGCATTCATCAATTTATGTAATTCTTTACTACTATTCATCAATTAACTTCAATAGCATTCAAAACCCATTTCAATTAAGCTTCTCAAGCTTGAAAGGGTTTGAGAAGAGAGAAACATTGAGAAATTATAGAAAAGATCAAAATTCACCACTTACCTTACAAATTGCTTGATTCTTTGTTCACGATAGAGGCCTCCAACCAATCAATTGGTTTAGTATGTTGATGGAGCCACCAATGGGGATTGAAGAAAGAGGGAAGCTCCAATTTCTCCAATTTGGAGAGAATTTTAGAGAATAGTAAATATGAGCATTATTTTAGCATAGTTCTAATATAGTAAAATTCTCCTATATTTTTTTCAAAGGACTCATGTTCTATTTATAGGAGAGGGAGGCTCTAACCAAAGCTAACTGATTTCTAGAATTTTTCAATTTCAGTTTGGTTGAATTTGGACTAGATTTGGACCTAGTTTGGTTCCTTTTTGATTTGGTTTGGTTCCCTTTTGATTTGGTTTGGTTCAAGAGAGAGGAGAGATAAAAATATCACATTATTTTTGAGTTTAAAACTCATTCAAGCATGTGAAGTATGCACCTCCTTTAAGGGACTCCCCTTCCTTACATATGTGTCAAAATGGAATCATTATACCCAAAATATCTCATTTTTTAGTAATACTCATAGTTACTCATTTTTGGATACCCAAATTATCTCATTTTTTTGATATTACTCATAGTTTCTTACTATAAACCTTGTACATATTCAACTCTTCATCTTATGTGAGCATTCACTCATTTTTGGATACCCAAATTATCTCATTTTTCTGATATTACTCATAGTTTCTTACTAATAAACCTTGTACATAGTCAACTCTTCATCTTATGTGAGCATTTACTCATTTTTGGGTATCTTCTTTTACAAATTGGACTTATCTCCTCCCTACACATGGATTGATGCTATTGGCCCATGGGAACCTTACTTGGACCAGAATCCAAAAATTTTTGAAAATCTAGACCCTTAGGCTAAGGTCCTTTATACCCATTTCCAATTAATTCCAATTGCACATTGGAAAGTTCTTTTTGAATATCTGTTTCAGGGGGATTTATTTTAATAAGATGAGATATTTTTCTATCCAAAAATATTAAAAATTTAAATATTCTTGGTAGCAAGCTTAGTTGAATCCCTTGTGGATGTACTTCTTCATAAATGTATTATGAGATTAAGTATTATATTTTCTCTCTCTAGATTAAAACAGCTAGAAACAAGATCTTTTATATTTTTGAAGAGCGATTTAATTACACGGAAAGATGCTAGACATCTTGAGAGGCTGGGGAGGAATCTTACATTCTCTCCCACTTGAAAAACGCGAGATGTCCTCATCTTGCAAACTGGGGGGGAGGTAATTTCGCAAGATGCACGAATATTAGACTGAGAGAAAATTTAATTCAGATTAACCACCAAGAAAAGTCTCAAAGAGAGTAAGACTCAAGACAAGAACAAAGATTTCAACTTTATTCACTCTTGGAACATATACAGTAAAGATAGAAGAACTCTTTACACTTCCATAAGCCCATCCATCATATGGTCACAAAAGCAGCACTCACAAGCTGCACATGTATAAGGTAACTCATCTATGGGGATAATTCGGCTGGTTATTGCAGCACCTATCTCATTGGTATGAGGTGACCTATTAAAAGGACCTCTGAGAGATAAGCCACTGTGAGTGACAAGTAAGAATTACGACTTATATAAAGGAAGGAGCTAGTGTAACCTAGAAGCCAACGGTTATCTTGCCACTGAAGTTTTACCGTCTTTCCATGATTTGGGTTTGGCACATATTTCTATAAAAGCTCACATGAGATACATTATGAACTTTGAGATGAGGAGATAAAAGAAGCTCGTATGCTAAGTCACCTTCTTTCTTTGAATTCAGATAAGGCCCACAATATCTAGGGATAACTTCTTATACTTCCCAAGAGATAAAGAACTTCTTTTGGGCCGTACTCGAATGAAGACCAAAACCTTGGTATCCAAAACACCGATTCTCACTTCTGAACTCATCGTTCAGAATCCTTAAAACAGGTGGGACTCCTGAGAAAGTATTCTCGGGAAAGGTCTTTTTTTTCTTTTCTTTTCTTTTATATATATATATATATATATATATATATATATATATATATATAAACAGAATCTTTCTTTTATTTTAGAGAGAGAATAATTATAAGATCGAAAAGGAAGATTCTTACTCCTGTATACCTCGAAGGCTAGGGGAGGAATCTTACATTCTACCCCACTTAAAAAGTGCGAGATGTCCTCATCTCGCAAGGTAGAGGACAACTCTTTTTCTTAAGATCCAATTTATTCTGGGGTTTCTTATATTCTGGTCAACCCAATAGAATACGGGGATAAATATCCCTTATATAGAACTCATCATTAAATAACAATTCATTCAGATCATATCATTCATATCTTTAACATGATAATGGTCCATTAGACCGAAAAATTTCCTTCTGAGCGTTCCTCCACGGGAATTTCAGTCAAGCAAGTTATCAATTTGTCATCCCTTAACTTGATTTACCGGTCAAGTGTTAACAGTAGCAATTTGACAGCACAATCCACTAATCTCATAGTGATTTGCTGAAATCATTATCATCATTTAGTTAAGAACATCATCACAGGGACTCGTCCCATTCATCCTCATTGTGGTTTTGCTCAGGTTATTATATTTCAACTAAATTTCAGAAATCATCATTTTTCAATCAGAATCTAAATCAATTTATCAATTTTCAAATAGAATAAAAAATCATACCAACCACATTCGAAATCATCATCTAGATAGCATTAATGCTTATAATTTCAAGTCTTAGATTTACTCGTATATACTGTCAGTAAAGAGCTGCAGTTATACTCTCGGTATATACGGGTAGTCACGGCCCTTGGAATTATAAGGTAAATACCATCATGTCTAGGCCTCAAGCAAGTCAGGGATTCTATATAATTGCGGTACTTCCATCTGAAGACCCAATTACTAATTACGAAATTTCAGTTTGAATATCAAATTGTATGAATTATATCAACAATTATAACCTTTTTGTGTTTCTTGATAAAATTTTGACATATTTGTCTTCTCAATTGATCTTTATTAGCCAATTCGCTCTGATACCAACTGTGAGATCCCTGTCCCCACCACGTAACAGATTCGGATGCTAGCAGCGGAAGTAGCACATCTTGCACGGGCCAGGGTCCCACACTCGGGGCCTCTCCCCCACGGATATTCGGACAAGAGACTAATCCGTCGGTTTTTCCAAAACCGAACCCGAAAAAACTTTCCTTATCCGGAAAGCACGGGCGATTCCACCAAGATAACTTTTTACTCTAACGTAGTCAAGACCATTACTGATCAAGCTGATCCGACTGCACCTATAAAGATACTCGGTCTGATCAAGGAAGAAACTTGCACTTGGATCATTGGGATCAATGCTTTTTTCCCCATCAAGAGGCACAGCCGTTGATTCCTATCCATAGAACAATTACTATTCGAGATTTACTTTATCTATCGTAATAACAAAAATTGAGTCTCGATTTTCAGATCCATCAGTCCAGCCTAACCCCATCCAGTCCCATGGGTTAGCCAGCCACCCAACCACTGTAGTGATGGGATCCAATTAGGAATTCGGTTAGGTTTTGTCCCGGGTACCAGGGAAAAGAGTTCCCAGGCCCCCTAGCCGAAAGTTCATGTAAAAATAAAACTAGTCACACCACTTACACACCCAATATGAAATTGCCTTTTTCACAGATTCAACCTGTTTTAAAACAATCCTTTAATGAAACCATAGTATCACTGATCACAATCTTCCAAATTATCCGGTTGATTCTTAATTTCCCATCATTCCTTCATCAGAGTATCTATGGCATCATTGGCAACCAGAACGCTCACCACCTGTCCACTCAGGGGCCTTTTCAATAGTTCCTAGCCCATAATACTCGGCAATATAATCACTTATAAAAATCAAGATGGACTCTCGTTGAAGATCAGCAAGATCAACCAACAGATCCATATAAAGAGCCATGGACTCATCTATTGAAGACCAGCAAGGTCAATCAACCAGATTCATGCCCGGTTTCAGAAAACAACTCTTACTCCTTGTTCTAATATCTTCCTCGACGCACGTGTGGGTATCCTAGGCGACCCAGAGCCCGAGCACCGTATAGTCAGCACCCTCTAGGATCCTTCGTAGGTGACCTAGCGCTTCACTCATAGGCCGCTTCCTTGGTCCCTCATCCACCGTACCGAAAGCTCACCATTTTAATCGAACCGAGGCTGGTCAAGACCTTGGCCTTCCTATGCATAAATTCATTTTAAATGAGAATGACACTTTTGAATTAAAATCAATCTTTTATGCATCTTCCTATGCATAAATTCATTTTAAATGAGAATGACACTTTTAAATTAAAATCAAATTCTTTATGCATCTATCCATGCATAAATCCAATTTAGTAGGAATTACACTTTTAGAATAAAAGAATTTCTCTTATGCATCTTATTTATGTAAAAAATCCATTTATGATGAAAATCACACTCTTAATATAAAAATTTTATCCTTTATGCATATGTTTATGCATACAATTCATTTATGATGAAAAATCATTCTTTTAATAAAAGAATTTCTCTTATGTATCTTAATTATGCATAACATAAAAATCAATTTCTCCATGATTACAATAAAATTCTTTTAATTAATCTAGGATGATAATTCCTAGAATATGGTAGGAAATCCTCTTTTCATGCTTTGAATGAAATTATTTTATGAGTAATTTTTATAAAAATTTTACCGTAGCTCTGCTACTATGACTGATAAATCTTAATTATTTTAAAAGATAAAACTTATCATTAAGGGAATGATTAGAATGATCCCTAATTGGATCATTAACCCATAATGGATTGAATCATCAATATTCATAAACTAAAAGCATAGGAAAAGCCATTAATTTGGTCTTAAGCATAGATTAATCTTGGATTAAGGAAAAGCTTTATGAAAAGCTTCAATTGGATTGAGAATAGGTCATGAGTATGACCATTTCGTGCGTGAGAGAGAGAAATTACATAAAAACCATTAGAATTAAGCATAAAAGAAAATTTATATAATTCTTTACTAACATTCATTAATTACTTCAATAGCATTATCACTCATCAATTAACTTCAATAGCATTCATCAATTTATGTAATTCTTTACTACCATTCATCAATTAACTTCAATAGCATTCAAAACCCATTCCAATTAAGCTTCTCAAGCTTGAGAGGGTTTGAGAAGAGAGAAACATTGAGAAATTATAGAAAAGATCAAAATTCACCACTTACCTTACAAATTGCTTGATTCTTTGTTCACGGTAGAGGCCCCCAACCAATCAATTGGTTTAGTATGTTGATGGAGCCACCAATGGGGATTGAAGAAAGAGGGAAGCTCCAATTTCTCCAATTTGGAGAGAATTTTAGAGAATAGTAAATATGAGCATTATTTTAGCATAGTTCTAATATAGTAAAATTCTCCTATATTTTTTTCAAAGGACTCATGTTCTATTTATAGGAGAGGGAGGCTCTAACCAAAGCTAACTGATTTCTAGAATTTTTCAATTTCAGTTTGGTTGAATTTGGACTAGATTTGGACCTAGTTTGGTTCTTTTTTGATTTGGTTTGGTTCCCTTTTGATTTGGTTTGGTTCAAGAGAGAGGAGAGATAAAAATATCACATTATTTTTGAGTTTAAAACTCATTCAAGCATGTGAAGTATGCACCTCCTTTAAGGGACTCCCCTTCCTTACATATGTGTCAAAATGGAATCATTATACCCAAAATATCTCATTTTTTTAGTAATACTCATAGTTTCTTACTAATAAACCTTGTACATATTCAACTCTTCATCTTATGTGAGCATTTACTCATTTTTGGATACCCAAATTATCTCATTTTTTTGATATTACTCATAGTTTCTTACTAATAAACCTTGTACATATTCAATTCTTCATCTTTTGTGAGCATTTACTCATTTTTGGATACCCAAATTATCTCATTTTTTTGATATTATTACTAATAAACCTTTTACATAGTCAACTCTTCCTCTTATGTGAGCATTTACTCATTTTTGGGTATCTTCTTTTACAAATTGGACTTATCTCCTCCCTACACATGGATTGATGCTATTGGCCCATGGGAACCTTAATTGGACTATAATCCAAAAATTTCTGAAAATCTAGACTCTTAGGCTAAGGTCCTTTATACCCATTTCCAATTAATTTCAATTACACATTGGAAAGTTCTTTTTGAATATCTGTTTCAGGGGAATTCATTTTAATAAGATGAGATATTTTTCTATCCAAAAATATTAAAAATTTGAATATTCCCGCTCTAGAATATTTTCTCTCTCTAGGTTAAAACAGTTAGAAACAAGATCTTTTATATTTCTGAAGAGCGATTTAATTACATGGAAAGATGCTGGACATCTTGAGAGGTTGGGGAGGAATCTTACATTCTCTCCCACTTGAAAAATGCGAGATGTCCTCACAGCCAACAAGCTATGGCTATACGACCAATGCGGCAATAGAAAGGCGTCGCCGGGCGGACTGCAATCCAAATGCAAAAGAGGAAGTGAAGATAGTGCATGCTCTTCTCCAAAAATGCAAGGCAAACATGAAAGTAATCTCAAACAACTAAGAATGAAGCATTATGCCGATGCCCATAGAAGAATTTGGAACTTCAAGAAGGAGATTGGGAATCAAAGCTAATGGACTGTGTGCTTGTTTTATAGCATTGCAAAGAGGATGATATGGTGGTTATTTTGCATGCCATTAAGAAGTGGCATCATTACCTTTACGATATGAGTGATTTTTATGTGAGAAGTGATCATCGTACCGTGCATTGAAGTAATTCTCTCCTGTGACCGAATCTGTCTCCTAAGCGAAGAAGGTGGTTGGCAACCTTGCAAAATTAGGATTTTGAGATCGCATGTATAATCAACAATAGGATAATGTGGCGGCGGCTGAGATTATGATATGGTTCTCATAAAGAGTTGCCTTCTTTCTAGCTATGAAATGGTCTCATTTTTACTGCAAAGATAGAGTCTACATGGTGCCTACATCAAAAGTTACAAGCAAAGGCTGATCGAACAAATACATTCTTCACCAATGGTGTGGGGCAGTCAGGAATATTCAAGACCGTTGCCTTCACCAACAGTGTGGCAATCAAGAGTATTCAGGACCGTTGATAGGATAAGGAAAAGGGCTTCTATTAGAAAGGGATGTGGAAGGACTTCCATGCTTTTCTCACAAGATGTACGCCTTCTCAACTTAATAAGAACCCAATACATATAAGTCCGCGATGGGCTACTTCAAGTTGCCTACTCTCGAAGGGAAGTGGATTCGTATTTCTATGGATTTCACTATGGGTCTTCCACACACAAAGAAACATTGGGATAGGTCATGTGTGTCTGTGAATAGGTTGACAAGGGTGGAACATTTCATCTCTAGAAAATTCGATTATATGATATCTATGGCTGCAAGGCAGTCGAATTTTAAGAGGATGAAAAAAGAAAAGATTTGGTAATCAAAGAATGTGGTTCCACCTTCAAATTGTTGTACAAATGATTACATGATGTCCTTTTCCCTTGGAAGAAAGGGTATTTGTAAGTTGAAGTCTTACTTACGGTGTCATGGCAGACTTTCCATGTTTGGGTGGACTACTAGTACTCTCTATGATAAATATAGTCCATGTATAATGAGTGCATTTTCTTGATCTCTCACTAGATCCCTTTCTTGCATTGTTGGTATCAGAGCTCTGCTTAAAGCCATTCATCCCTTTCTTACATTGCAATGTATTAGAGCCTTTATGGTAGTCATTTTATGTCAGAAATGATCCATGTACATTGAAGTAAAGGTGGGTGTGGTGGCAGCCTTGCAAAATTACGACTTTGATATCGCCTATATAAAGAGCAAGAATAATGTGGTGGGGTCGATGCTTAAATGTTCACATCGACTATTTCCAAAGTACACAAAAATTGAGTTCTGGAAATTCAAGAGGAATATCCGTTAAATAAGGAGGTACGATGAATGGTACAGGGATTACAACACGGTTCTTAGAAAAGAGTTGCCTCGCTTCTGGCTAAAGATCTATAGAGTCTACATGGTGCCTATAGGCATCATAAAAAATTACAAGAAAAGGCTGATCTGAGAAATGCATTCTTCAGCACAACAATGGGGCAGTTGGGAATTTCAAGACCTTTGATAAGATAAGAGTTTCTAATTGAGAGGAACGTGAGGAACTTACATGCTTCTGTCACACAAGATGTATGTGTGCAGTGGATTCGTATTTCTATGGATTTCACTATATGGGTCTTCCACACACACACACAGAAAGGTTGCGATAGCTTACATGTTATGGTGGATAGGTTGACAAGGGTGGCACATTTCATCTCTACAAAGGTCAAGGATACGACATCTATCATTTTTGCGAGAAAATTTCGGGATCCTACCTTGAAGTTACATGGTGCACCACAACATATTGTAAGTGATCAAGAATGCCAAATGCATGATGAGTTCATTTTGCAAACAATTTGTTTGAAATCATGCAAACCAAGTTGACGCCAAGCATCGCTACCATCCTGAGATCAAAGGTCAAATAGAGGGCGTGAATAAGTGGGTGGAAACTTAGTTTGAGATAGCATTTCCATGATGCTCAAAGTGTCTCAGCACTCAAGTTTTTCTACTATTAATAGTACTGCTCATCATCATGAGAGTATTGGCACGCCACCTTTCTGAGGCATTGTGTATGGTTAGAAAGTGAATGCACCTATGATAGTTGTCAAGTAAGAAGGAGTGAATCCAAATGAGAAAGAGGAAGTGAGGTAGTGCATGCTCTTCTCCAACAATGCAAGGCAAACATGAAAGTGAGCTCAAGTGAGAATCAAGAATTATATCGAAGACCATAGAACTCCACCTCTGGAGATTCAAGAAGGAGATTAAATGTTTTTTAGGAGCTACAAATACTCGAGGGAACCGAAGCAAATGGGTTGTGTATTTGTTTTATAGCGTAGCAGAGAGGATGGTATGATATGGTTGAGAACAATAAACAAATACATGAGGGCATGGCTGAACTATTGGATAAGTTTCATGATATGTTTTAAATTCCAAAGAATCTACCAATAAAAAGAGATGTATATGCATGTGTATGATCAAGAGATGAGCGCTATCTTTCGTGCCATCAAGAAGTGGCATCATTACCTTTATGGTAGTCATTTTTATGTGAGAAGTGATCATTGTGTGTTCAAGTAATTCCTCTCCCAACCGAATCTATCTCCTACGCAAAGAAGAAACCTCGCAAAATTATGATTTTGAGATGAGCTATATAAAGGGCAAGGATAATGTAGTGTCTGATGCTCTATCAGCTATACCTAAAGTATACAAACATTGGGTCATGGAATTTCAAAAGTAAGATCTCTTAAATAAGGGGGTGTCACAAATGGTGCTGAAATTACGACATGGTTCTCATAAAGAGTTGCCTCGTTTTTTGGCTACATAATGGTCTCATTTTTACTACACAAAGATAGAGTCTACATGGTGCCTATCTCGAAAATTACAACATGGTTCCCATAATGGTCTCATTTTTTACTACAAAGATAGAGTCTACATGTGGTACCTACATAAAAAATGGATTCTTTATCAATGGTGGGGCAATTGGGAATATTCAAGTCCTTTGATAAGATAAGAAAGAGATTCTAGAGGAAAGGGATGTGGAAGGACTTACATGCTCTTGTCACACAAGATGTATGCCTTTTCAACGTGATAAGGTAAGCCCGGTGGGTTTCTTCAACTTGTCTATCAATTTTCGATGGGGAAGTGTATCCATATTTCTATGGATCTCACTACGGGTCTTCCACACACAAAGAAAGGTTGAGATAGCTAATACGTGGCTTGTGGTGGCACATTTCATCTCTACAAAGGTCAAGTTTACGACATCCGTGTGGTTGCAAGGCCATTGGTGGTCCATGTATTCAGGTTACATGGTGTACTACAACGTATTGCGAGTGACCAGGATGTCAAATTCATGAGTTCATTTTAGATTACTTTGTTTGATATCATGCAAACAAAGCGACCGCCAAGCATCGCTACCATCCCGAAGTTCGAGTATATGACATCTATGGCTGCAAGGCAGTGGGATTTTAAGAGGATGAAAAAAGGAAAGACTTGGTAATCAAAGAATGTGGTTTCACCATCAAATTGTTGTACAAATGATTACATGACATTGTCCTTTTCCCTTGGAAGAAAGGGTATTTGTAAGTTGAAGTCTTACTTACGGTGTCATGGCAGACTTTCCATGTTTGGGTGGACTACTAGTACTCTCTATGATAAGTATAGTCCATGTATAATGAGTGCATTTTCTTGATCTCTCACTGGATCTCTTTCTTGCATTGTTGGTATCAGAGCTCTGCTTAAAGCCATTGATCCCTTTCTTACATTGCAATGTATTAGAGCCTTTATGGTAGTCATTTTATGTCAAAAGTGATCCATGTGCATTGAATTAATTCCTCTCCAAACCAAGTCTATCTCCTAATAAGCAAAGAAGGTGGGTGTGGCAGCCTTGCAAAATTACGATTTTGAGATCGCCTATATAAAGAGCAAGAATAATGTGGTGGGGCCGATGCTTAAATGTTCACTATCGACTATTTCCAAAGTACACAAAGATTGAGTTCTGGAAATTCAAGAGGAATATCCGTTAAATAAGGAGGTGCCATGAATGGTGTAGGAATTACAACAGGGTTCTTAGAAAAGAGTTGGCTACAAACATCTATAGAGTCTACATGGTGCCTATAGGCATCATCAAAAATTACAAGTAAAGGGGGCTGATATGAGAAATGCATTCTTCAGGACAACGATGGGGCAAGTGGGAATTTCAAGACCTTCTAATTGAAAGGAACATGATGAACTTACATGATTCTGTCACACAAGATGTATGTATGATGCAATAGATTCGTATTTCTATGGATTTCACTATATGGGTCTTCCACACACACAAAGAAAGGTTGCGATAGCTTACATGTTGTGGTGGATAGGTTGACAAGGGTGGCACATTTCATCTCTACAAAGGTCAAGGATATGATGTCTATCATTTTTGCGAGGCAATTTTGGGATCCTACCTTGAAGTTACATGGTGTACCACAACATATTGTAAGTGATCAAGAATGCCAAATGCATGATGAGTTCATTTTGCAAACAATTTGTTTGAGATCATGCAAACCAAGTTGACGCCAAGCATCGCTACCATCCTGAGATCAAAGGTCAAACAGAGGGCATGAATAAGTGGGTGGAAACATAGTTTGAGATAGCATTTCCATGATGCTCAAAGTGTGTGGGATGAACGCTCAGCTTTACTCAAGTTTTCCTACTATTAATAGTACTGCTCATCATCATGAGAGTATTGGCACGCCACCTTTCTGAGGCATTGTGTATGGTTAGAAAGTGAATGCACCTATGATAGTTGTCAAGTAAGAAGGAGTGAATCCAAATGAGAAAGAGGAAGTGAGGTAGTGCATGCTCTTCTCCAACAATGCAAGGCAAACATGAAAGCGAGCTCAAGTGAGAATCAAGAATTATGTCGAAGACCATAGGGCTCCACCTCTGGAGCTTCAAGAAGAAGATTCAATGTTTTTTAGGAGCTACAAATACTTGAGGGAACCGAAGCAAATGGGCTGTGTATTTGTTTTATAGCCTAGCAGAGAGGATGGTATGATATGGTTGAGAACAAGAAACAAATGCATGAGGGCATGGCTGAACTATTGGATGAGTTTCATGATATGTTTTAAATTCCAAAGAATCTACCAACAAAAAGAGATGTATATGCATGTGTATGATCAAGAGATGAGAGCTATCTTTCGTGCCGTCAAGAAGTGGCATCATTACCTTTATGTGAGAAGAGATCATTGTGTGTTGAAGTAATTCCTCTCCCAACCGAATCTATCTCCTACGCAAAGAAGAAACCTCGCAAAATTATGATTTTGAGATGAGCTATATAAAGGGCAAGGATAATGTAATGGCTGATGCTCTATCAGCTATACCTAAAGTATACAAACATTGGGTCATGGAATTTTAAAAGGAAGATCTCTTAAATAAGGGGGTGTCACAAATGGTGCTGAAATTACGACATGGTTCTCATAAAGAGCTGCCTCATTTTTTGGCTACATAATGGTCTCATTTTTACTACACAAAGATAGAGTCTACATGGTGCCTATGTCGAAAATTACAACATGGTTCCCATAATGGTCTCATTTTTTACTACAAAGATAGAGTCTACATGTGGAACCTACATAAAAAATGCATTCTTCATCAATGGTGGGGCAATTGGGAATATTCAAGTCCTTTGATAAGATAAGAAAGAGCTTTTAGAGGAAAGGGATGTGGAAGGACTTACATGCTCTTGTCACACAAGATGTATGCCTTTTCAACCTGATAAGGTAAGCCCGGTGGGTTTCTTCAACTTGCCTATCAATTTTCGATGGGAAAGTGGATCCATATTTCTATGGATCTCACTATGGGTCTTCCACACACAAAGAAAGGTTGAGATAGCTTATATGTGGCTTGTGGTGACACATTTCATCTCTACAAAGGTGAAGGATATGACATCTATCGTTTTTGCGAGGCAATTTCGGGATCCTACCTTGAAGTTACATGTTGTACCACAACATATTGTAAGTGATCAAGAATGCCAAATGCATGATGACTTCATTTTGCAAACAATTTGTTTGAGATCATGCAAAGCAAGTTGACGCCAAGCATTGCTACCATCGTGAGATCAAAGGTCAAACAGAGGGCGTGAATAAGTGGGTGGAAACTTAGTTTGAGATAGCATTTCCATGATGCTCAAAGTGTGTGGGATGAATGCTCAGCTTTACTCAAGTTTTTCTACTATTAATAGTACTGCTCTCATCATCATCATGAGAGTATTGGCACGCCACCTTTCTGAGGCATCGTGTATGGTTAGAAAGTGAATGCACCTATGATAGTTGTCAAGTAAGAAGGAGTGAATCCAAATGAGAAAGAGGAAGTGAGGTAGTGCATGCTCTTCTCCAACAATGCAAGGCAAACATGAAAGCGAGCTCAAGTGAGAATCAAGAATTATGTCGAAGCCCATAGGACTCCACCTCTGGAGCTTCAAGAAGGAGATTAAATGTTCTTTAGGAGCTACAAATACTCGAGGGAACCGAAGCAAATGGGCTGTGTATTTGTTTTATAGCCTAGCAGAGAGGATGGTATGATATGGTTGAGAACAAGAAACAAATGCAGAGGGCATGGCTGAACTATTGGATGAGTTTCATGATATGTTTTAAATTCCAAAGAATCTACCAACAAAAAGAGATGTATATGCATGTGTATGATCAAGAGATGAGCGCTATCTTTTGTGCCGTCAAGAAGTGGCATCATTACCTTTATGGTAGTCATTTTTATGTGAGAAGTGATCATTGTGTGTTGAAGTAATTCCTCTCCCAACCGAATCTATCTCCTACGCAAAGAAGAAACCTCGCAAAATTATGATTTTGAGATGAGCTATATAAAGGGCAAGGATAATGTAGTGGCTGATGCTCTATCAACCATACCTAAAGTATACAAACATTGGGTCATGGAATTTCAAAAGGAAGATCTCTTAAATAAGGGGGTGTCACAAATGGTGCTGAAATTACAACATAGTTCTCATAAAGAGTCGCCTCGTTTGTTGGCTACATAATGGTCTCATTTTTACTACAAAGATAGAGTCTACATGGTGCCTATGTCGAAAATTACAACAATAATGGTCTTTTTTTACTACAAAGATAGAGTCTACATGTGGTACCTACATAAAAAATGCATTCTTCATCAATGGTGGGGCAATTGGGAATATTCAAGTCCTTTGATAAGATAAGAAAGAGCTTCTAGAGGAAAGGGATGTGGACGGACTTACATGCTCTTGTCACATAAGATGTATGCCTTTTCAACCTGATAAGGTAAGCCCGGTGGGTTTCTTCAACTTGCCTATCAATTTTCAATGGGGAAGTGGATCCATATTTCTATGGATCTCACTATGGGTCTTCCACACACAAAGAAAGGTTGAGATAGCTTATATGTGGCTTGTGGTGGCACATTTCATCTCTACAAAGGTCAAGTATACGACATCCATGGGTGGTCCATGTATTGAGGTTACATGGTGTACTACAACGTATTGCGAGTGACCAAGATGTCAAATTCATGAGTTCATTTTAGATTACTTTGTTTGATATCATGCAAACCAAGCGATCACCAAGCATCGCTACCATCTGAGATTTAAGGTCAAATAGAGATCACGACGAATAAGATTACACTTAAAAATTGTGTGGGACGAATGGTCGGCTTTAGCCCATTTTTCCTACAATAGTACCTCGTCTCGTGAGAGTAATGGCATGCCCCTTTCTAAGCCATTGTGTATAGTTAGAAAAGGTGAATGCATGCCGTCGTGCCACCTTTTGAGGCACTGTGTATGCTTAGATGGTGAATGCCACCTTTTGAGGCATCGCGTAGTATGGTTTGAAGGCAACTGCACCCATGATAGCTTTCGAGCAAAAGGGAGTGAATCCAAATGCAAAAGAGGAAGTGGAGATAGTGAATGCTCTTCTCCAAAACTGCGAGGCAAACATGAAAGTAATCTCTAACAACTGAGAATGAAGCAAAAGAGGAAGTGGAGATAGTGAATGCTCTTCTCCAAAACTGTGAGGCAAACATGAAAGTAATCTCAAACAACTGAGAATGAAGCATTATGCCGATGCCCATAGGAGAATTTGGAACTCCAAGAAGGAGATTGGGAATCCAAGCTAATGGACTGTGGTGCTTGTTTTATAGTATTTCAAAGGGGATGATATGGTGGTTGAGAACAAGAAACAAATGCATGAGGACATGGCTGAGAAAACTATGAGTTTCATGATATGCTTTAAATTCTGAAGATTCTACCAACAAAAGCAAATTTGTATGATCAAGAGATGATGGCTATTTTGCATTACGATATGAGTGATTTTTATGTGAGAAGTTATCACCGTACCATGCATTGAAGTAATTCTCTCCTGTGACCGAATCCATCTCCTAAGCGACGAAGGTGGTTGGCAACCTTGCAAAATTACGATTTTGAGATCGTGTGTATAATCAACAACAACAGGATAATGTGGCAGTGGTGGGTGGCTGAGATTATGATATGGTTCTCATAAAGAGTTGCCTTCTTTCTAGCTATGAAATAGTCTCATTTTTACTGCAAAGATAGAGTCTACATGGTGGCTACATCAAAAGTTACAAGCAAAATCCGATCGAACAAATACGTTCTTCACCAATGGCGTGGGGGGCAGTCAAGAATATTCAAGACCGTTGCCTTCACCCAACGGTGTGGCAATCAAGAGTATTCAGGACCATTGATAGGATAAGGAAAAGGGCTTCTATTAGAAAGGGATGTGGAAGGACTTCCATGCTTTTCTAACAAGATGTATGCCTTCTCAACTTAATAAGAACCCAATACATATAAGTCCGATGGGCTACTTCAACTTGCTTACTCTCGAAGGGAAGTGGATTCGTATTTCTATGGATTTCACTATGGGTCTTCCACACACAAAGAAACATTGGGATAGGTCATGTGTGCGTGTGAATAGGTTGACAAGGGTGGAACATTTCATCTCTAGAAAGTTCGAGTATATGACATCTATGGCTGCAAGGCAGTGGAATTTTAAGAGGATGAAAAAAGAAAAGATTTGGTAATCAAAGAATGTGGTTCCACCATCAAATTGTTGTACAAATGATTACATGACGTTGTCCTTTTCCCTTGGAAGAAAGGGTATTTGTAAGTTGAAGTCTTACTTATGGTGTCATGGTAGACTTTCCATGTTTGGGTGGACTACTAGTACTCTCTATGATAAGTATACTCCATGTATAATGAATGCATTTTCTTGATCTCTCACTAGATCCCTTTCTTGCATTGTTGGTATCAGAGCTCTGCTTAAAGCCGCCGTTGATCCCTTTCTTACATTGCAATGTATTAGAGCCTTTATGGTAGTCATTTTATGTTAGAAGTGATCCATGTGCATTGAAGTAATTCGTTTTCGAACCGAGTCTATCTCCTAAGCAAAGAAGGTGGGCATGGCAGCCTTGCAAAATTACAATTTTGAGATCGCCTATATAAAGAGCAAGAATAATGTGGTGGGGCCGACGCTTAAATGTTGACTACTATCGACTATTTCCAAAGTACACAAAGATTGAGTTCTGGAAATTTAATAGGAATATCCGTTAAATAAGGAGGTGCCACAAAGAACTCCCCTTCCTTACATATGTGTCATAATGGAATCATTTTAATATTGCTCATAGTTTTTTACTAATAAACCTTGTACATTTTCAACTCTTCATCTTATGTGAGCATTTACTCATTTTTGGATACCCAAAATATCTCATATTTTTAATATTGCTCATAGTTTTTTACTAATAAACCTTGTACATTTTCAACTCTTCATCTTATGTGAGCATTTACTCATTTTTGGGTATCTTTTTCTTTTACAAATTGGAGTTATCTCCTCCCTACACATGGATTGATGCTATTGGCCCATAGGAACCTTAATTGGACCATAATCCAAATTTTTTTGAAAATCTAGACCCTTAGGCTAAGGTCATTTATACCCATTTCCAATTAATTCCAATTGCACATTGGAAAGTTCTTTTTGAATTTCTGTTTCAGGGAAACTTATTTTAGTAAGATGAGATAATTTTCTATCCAAAAATATTAAAAATCTGAATATTCTCTCTCTAAAATATTTTCTCTCTCTAGGTTAAAACAGTTAGAAACAAGTCTTTTATATTTCTGAAGAGGGATTGATTACAGGAGAAGATGCTGGACATTTTGAGAGGCTGGGGAGGAATCTTACATTCTCTCCCACTTGAAAAACGCGAGATGCCCTCATCTCGCAAACTGGGGGTAATTTCGCAAGATGCACAAGTATGAGACTGAGAGAAATTTTTTAATTAAGATTAATCACCAATTAAAAAAGTCTCAAAGAGAGTAAGGGTCAAGACAAGAACAAGATTTAAACTTTATTCATTCTTGGAACATATACAGTAAAGATAGAAGAACTCTTTACACTTCCATAAGCCCGTCCATCATATGATCACAAAAGCAGCACTCACAAGCTGCGCATGTATAAGGTAATTCATCTATGGGAATAATTCTAATGGTTATTGTCGCACCTATCTCAGTGGTATGAGGTGTTCTAACAAAAGGACCTCTGAGAGGCAAGCCAAAAACGGGGTAAAGACATATCTTCTGATGAGGAAGAAAACACGCCAGTAAGAAGACCCGCTCACAAAACCCAAGATGTCTTGATCTCATGACGTAGTAGTATCGGGGACCCAAACCCAAGGCTTCAATAACCATGGCCAAGCGGACATTGTTGCGAAAGTACTGCTGACCCCAAGGTGTTACCCTAGTTATGTCTTGATAGGTCCGCCATTTGGTCTGAGCTACAGACGTTCCCAATTGAGGAAAAAGTGAACGCTCATACTGTTCTATAAAATCCTTCTTCACAGACTCGCTTGCGTCTTGAAGGTGAGAAATCATCATGGATAAAACTAATTCCTGTTGCCAAGCCATGAAGGAGATTAAGAAGAAGGAGATCGATGGAAGTAAGATTACTGTGAGCGATAAGTAAAAGTTACGACTTATATAAAGGAAGGAGTTAGCATAACCTAGAAGCCAACGGTATCTTGCCACTGAAGTTTTACCTTCTTTCCATGATTTGGGTTTGTCACATATTTCTATAGAAGGCGTTAAGAACTTTGAGATGAGGAGATAAAAGAAGTTCGTAGGTTAAGTCACTTACTTCCTTTGGTCCACAATATCTGGGGGATAACTACTTATACTCCCCTAGAGATAAAGAAATTCTTTTGGTTCGTATTCAATTGAAGACTATAACTGCTTCTTTGATTTCTCTGACTGTCCTCTTCTTATCCGTATATTGTCTCTGTCAATCCTAGGCAGCATTTATATCTTTATGAATTGCTTGCATCTGATGCTCTAAGTCGCCAAGCATTTGACTGGTCATCTCGACCCTAATCAATGGGTCGGACCTAGTTAATGGAGTTAAGCAATCTTGTCCGAGACGGACCCTGATTAGATTGGTATGAAGGAATTGGTCTCTGAATTTGGGTTCTAGACTTCCTTGTGCCCTTTCCATGGTAGGAGTCGGGCAGTCTTTTAACTGATGACTAAAACCTTGGCATCCAAAATACCGGTTCTCACTTCTGAACTCATCGTTCTGAATCCTTAAAACAAGTGGGCTCCTGAGAAGGTATTCTAGGGAAAGTGTCTTCCCTTATTAAACAAAATCTTTCTTTTATTTTAGAGAGAGAATAATTATAAGATCAGAAAGGGAGATTCTTACTCCTGTATACCTCTAAGGCTGGGGGAGGAATCTTACACTCCACCCCACTTAAAAGGTGCAAGATGTCCTCATCTTGCAAGTAGAGGACAACTCTTTTACTTAAGATCCAATTTATTCTGGGGTTCCTTATATTCCGGTCAACCCAGCAGAATATGGGGATAAATATCCCTTATATAGAACTCATCATTAAATAACAATTCATTCAGATCATATCATTCATATCTTTAACACGATAATGGTCCATTAGACCGAAAAATTTCCTTCTGAACATTCCTCCATGGGAATTTAAGTTAAGCAAGTTCTCAATTTGTCATCCCTTAACTTGATCTACCGTCTCAAGTATTAACAGTAGCAATTTGACAGCACAATCCACTAATCTCATAGTGATTTGCTAAATCATTTTCATCATTTATCATTATAGGGACTCGTCCCAATCATCCACATTGTGGTTTCGCTCAGCTTATTACATTTCAACCCATTTTCAGGGATCATCATTTTTCAATTAGAATCCCAATCAATTCATTAGTTCCCAAACAGAATTAAAAATCATATCAACCACATTCGAATTCATCAACTGGATAGCATTAATGCTTATAATTTCAAGTCTTAGATTTACTCGTATATATTGCCGGTAAAGAGCTGCAGTTATACCCTCGGTATATACGGATAGTCATGATACTCGAAACTATAAGGTAAATACCATCATGTCTAGGTCTCAAGCAAGTCAGGGTTCTATACAATTGCGGTACTTCCAATTGAAGTCCTAATTTACGAATTTCAGTTTGAATAACAAATTGTATGAATTATATCACACAATTACAACCTTTTTGTGCGTCTTGATAACTTTTGACATAATTGGCTCCTCAATTGATCTTATTGGAGATCTATGACATAAGTCTGATAAACAGATTTTTCTTTATCCGATTGTCCGTAAACAATCACTTAAATAAAAAAACATTTGTATATTTATACACAAGTTGCAATAAGTACATAGAGTGGCTCGGCTCCAAAATTCAAAATCTCCTCGAGAGACGCATAAGACGACGGTACTGGGCCATAGTCATGCCCTGCTACATAAGTTCTCTAACTGCGAAGGGAGTTATTATTTTCTCCTTAGGGATAAATCGACTAAGGAGTCTATAAATTTGACATGAAAGTCTGAAATTTCGAGGTGTCGAATGATATAGAATGACACCACGCACCATTTTCAGCTTTAACAGGATCATAGTCAATGAGAGATTCTGCCACCACAGCATTGTACGGCGGTCGCAAAGGGGCGTGGACATATTGCCCTGCAAACCACTTATGCTGTATTCTCTCCGCTGGGGTAGGAAAATATAAATCCGCGAAATGGCGTGCGAGTCTTGCTCGGCTTGATTGAGTTGAAGCAGAAGAGATGAGATGTTCGAAGGCGAATGCAGTCATATCTTGAGACTGGGTGAGGTCGGGAATACCAGATAAGTAGGGAACTTCCATCTATAAAAAAATTCTTTGATTAAAAATTCTTCATTAAAGAGGCTTACGGAATGAAAATACATTACGAAAAATGCTTTTTTTTGGAATTTTTATTATCAATTTATGATAAGAATTTGCTTATCCATATTAGTTTTAAACCTGCTCTGATACCAACTGTAAGATCCCAGTCTCCACCGCGCAACGGATTCGGGTACTAGCAGCGGAAGTGGCGCGGGTAGGGGTCTCACACTCGGGGCCTCGCCCACGGATATCCGAACAAGAGACTAATCTGTCGGTTTGTCCAAAACCGAAACCGAAAAACCTTCCTTTACCCGAAAAGCACGGGCGATTCCACCAGGATAACTCTTTACTCTAACGTAGTCAAGATCATTACTGATCAAACTGATCTGACTGTACCTTTAACGGTACTTGGTCAAATCAAGGAAGAAACTTGCACTTGGATCATTGGGATCAACGCTTTTTCCCCATCAAGAGGCACAGCCGTTGATTCCTATCCATAGAACAATTTCTATCTGGGATTTACTTCATCTATCGTAATAATAGAAATTAAATCTCGATTTACGGATCCATCAGTCTAGCCTAACCCCATCCAGTCCCATGGGTTAGCCAACCGCCCCACCACTGTAGTGATGGGATCCAATTAAGAATTTGGTTAGGTTTTGTCCCGGGTACCAAGGAAAAGAGTTCCAAGGCCCCCTAGCCGGAAGTTCATACAAATATAAAACTAGTCACACCACTTACACACCCAATATGAAATTGCCTTTTTCTTAGCATCAACTAGCTTTAAAACAATCCTTTAATAAAACCATTATGTCACTGATGACAATCCTCAAAGTCTCTGGTTGAATCCTTATTTCCAGTCATTCTTTCATCGGTGTACTTATGGCATCATTGGCAACCAGAACGCTCACCACCTGTTCTCTCAGGGGCCTTTTCCATAGTTCCTAGCTCATAGTAACCGGCAATATATTCATATAATAGAATGGAATCTCCGTGGAAGATCAGCAAGATCAACCCCCAGATCCATATAAAAGAGCCATGGACTCATCCGTTGAGGACCAGCAAGGTCAATCAACCAGATCCATGCCCGGTTTCAGAAAACAACTCTTACTCCTTGTTCCAATATCTTCCACGACGCACGTGTGGGTATCTTCGGCGACCCAGAGCCCGAGCACCGTATGGTCAGCACCCTCTAGGATCCTTCGCAGGTGACCTAGCGCTTCACTCATAGGCCGCTTCCTTGGTCCCTCATCCACCGTACCGGAAGCTCACCATTTAAATCGAACCGAGGCTGGTCAAGACCTCAATCGACCTTGCTACACGAGACGTCCTCCATTGACTCTCCGTCAGCAGTTGCAACTTTATCAGTTCAGTCTTCATGACCTTAATCCTCAAGACGGTCAAAATGCTTCTCCAGCATTCTTGACATAAAACAGTCATTTACAAACAGTCACAAAATACGGTTTCATAACGAACTCTTGTCTTTCCATATTGTCCACTCTCGGACCACATTACTTATTCCACATTCCATTCAATGTGTACTCGTTCTCATCCATTCACTCATATAGACTACACATTATCTCACATACATCTTCATATTCATTATTCTACATACATATCCATGTTCGTACGTCCACATCATACATCCAATTTCACATTCATACATACGCATCTACATGCATACATCCACATCCACATTCATACATCCACATCTACATCCACATTCATACATCCATACCTCCATTTCCACATCCACACATCCACATTCATATTCATACATCCACATTCACATGCATACATCCATTTTCACATCCTCATTCATACATCCACATTCACATACATACATCCACATCCGTATCTAGATCCATGCATCCACATCCACCTCTTCATTCACATTCACATCCATACATCCACATCTACATACATACATCCATTTTCACATCCTCATTCATACATACACATCCACATACATACATACACATCCGTATCTACATCCATACATCCACATCCACATCCACATTCACATTCATACATATACATCTACATGTATACATCCACATCACATTCATACAACCATATTACATCCATTCTCGTCCTAACACATCCCATATACATCTTAACACATCCTAACTCATCTTAACACATTCTATCACATCTCATACACATCTTATCACATCTTTTTACATCTCATACACCTCTTATCACATCCTATCACTTTCCATACGCATCTTATCAAATCTTATCACATCTCATACACCTCTTATCACATCTTATCACATTTCATATCTTTTTTAAGAGAATTCTTATATTTGATATAAGATTTCTCTACACATTTATTTATGCATAAATTCCATTTAAGGAGACTAACACTTTCGAAATTAAAATCAATCTTTTATGCATCTTCTTATGCATAAATTCAATTTAGTAGGAATTACACTTTTAGAATAAAAGAATTTCTCTTATGCATCTAAGTTATGCATAAAATCCATTTATGAGAAAAATCACACTTTTAGTATAAAAAGAATATCTTTTATGCATACCTATATGCATGAAATCCAATATGATAAAAGTAACACTCTTACAATAAAATAATCAACTTTTATGCATACCTCTATGCATGAAATCCAATATGATAAAAGTAACACTTTTGATATAAAAAAAATTATCCTTTATGCATACTTCTATGCATGAAAATTAAAAATGATAAAAGTAACACTTTTAATATAAAAAATTATCCTTTATGCATACTTCTATGCATGAAAATTAAAAATGATAAAAGTAACACTTTTGATATAAAAAATTTTTCTTTATGCATACTTCTATGCATGAATATTAAAAATGATAAAAGTAACACTTTTGATATAAAAAAATTTTCTTTATGCATACTTCTATGCATGAAAATTAAAAATGATAAAAGTAACACTTTTGATATAAAAAATTTTCCTTTATGCATACTTCTATTCATGAAAATTAAAAATGATAAAAGTAACACTTTTGATATAAAAAAAATTATCCTTTATGCATACTTCTATGCATGAAAATTAAAAATGATAAAAGTAACACTTTTAATATAAAAAAATTATCTTTTATGCATACTTCTATGTATGAAAATTAAAAATGATAAAAGTAACACTTTTAATATAAAAAAATTATCCTTTATGCATACTTCTATGCATGAAAATTAAAATTTGATAAAAGTAATACTTTTATGTTAAAATAATAATCTTTTATGCATACCTCTATGCATGAAATCCAATTATGATAAAAGTAACACTTTTATGTTAAAATAATAATCTTTTATGCATAGCTCTATGCATGAAAATCAATTATGCATAATATAAAAATCAATTTCTCTATGATTACAATGAATATCTTTCAATTAATCTAGGATAATAATTCCTAAAATATGGTAGGAAGTCCTCTTTTTATGCTTTGAATGAAATTATTTTATGCATAATTTTTATAAAAATTTTGCCATAGCTCCGCTGCCATGACTGATAAATCTCAATTTTTCTAAGGGATAAAGCTTATCATTAAGGAAATAATTAAAATGATCTCTAATTGGATCATTAATCCATAATGGATTGAATCATCAATATACATAAACTAAAAGCATAGAAAAAAGCCATTAATTTGGCCTCAAGCATAGCTTATTCTTGGGTTAAGGAAAAGCTTTATGAAAAGCTTGATTTGGATTGAGAGTGGGTCATGAGTATGACCATTTCTTGAGTGAGAGACAGAAATTACATAAAAACCATTAGAATTTAAACATAAATGGAAATTAACTTCAATAGCATTTATTAAATTATGTAACTCTTCACTACTATTCACCAATTAACTTCAATAGCATTTAAAAAACCATACCAATTAAGCTTCTCAACAAGCTTGAGAGGGGTTGAGAAGAGAGAAACATTGAGAAATTATAGAAAAGATCAATATTCACTAATTACCTTACAAATTGCTTGATTCTTTGTTCACGGTAGAGGCCCCCAACCAATCAATTGGTTAAGTATGTTGATGGAGCCACTAATGGGGATTGAAGAAAGAGGGAAGCTCCAAAAACTAGTGAATTATTAAATGAATTCACAGTTTTTGACTTAGGTGGAGTAGAGTAACAATGCATAAACACTATATCTTTTTCAACAAGGGGGAGGCTTCTATTTATAGGAAAAATTGAGCTCCTAACCAAACAAACTGATTCTAGAATTTTCCAAATCAGTTTGACCATTTTTAGGTCAGTTAAGCTAACTTTTTGGAACTAGACTTGAATTAGGAGAGAGGAGAGATGAAATATCTCAATTTTTATGAGTTTAAAACTCATTCAAGCATGTGAAATATGCACCTCCTTTAAAGAACTCCCCTTCCTTACATATGTGTCATAATGGAATCATTTTAATATTGCTCATAGTTTTTTTTACTAATAAACCTTGTACATTTTCAACTCTTCATCTTATGTGAAATATGCACCTCCTTTAAAGAACTCCCCTTCCTTACATATGTGTCATAATGGAATCATTTTAATATTGCTCATAGTTTTTTTACTAATAAACCTTGTACATTTTTAACTCTTCATCTTATGTGAAATATGCACCTCCTTTAAAGAACTCCCCTTCCTTACATATGTGTCATAATGGAATCATTTTAATATTGCTCATAGTTTTTTTACTAATAAACCTTGTACATTTTCAACTCTTCATCTTATGTGAAATATGCACCTCCTTTAAAGAACTCCCCTTCCTTACATATGTGTCATAATGGAATCATTTTAATATTGCTCATAGTTTTTTACTAAGAAACCTTGTACATTTTCAACTCTTCATCTTATGTGAGCATTTACTCATTTTTGGATACCCAAAATATCTCATATTTTTAATATTGCTCATAGTTTTTTACTAATAAACCTTGTACATTTTCAACTCTTCATCTTATGTCAGCATTTACTCATTTTTGGGTATCTTCTTTTACAAATTGGATTTATCTCCTCCCTACACATGGATTGATGCTATTGGCCCATAGGAACCTTAATTGGACCATAATCCAAATTTTTTTGAAAATCTAGACCCTTAGGCTAAGGTCCTTTATACCCATTTCCAATTAATTCCAATTGCACATTGGAAAGTTCTTTTTGAATTTCTGTTTCAGGGAAACTTATTTTAATAAGATGAGATAATTTTCTATCCAAAAATATTAAAAATCTGAATATTCTCTCTCTAAAATATTTTCTCTCTCTAGGTTAAAACAGTTAGAAACAAGTCTTTTATATTTCTGAAGAGGGATTGATTACAGGAGAAGATGCTGGACATTTTGAGAGGTTGGGGAGGAATCTTACATCCTCTCCCACTTGAAAAACGCGAGATGCCCTCATCTCGCAAAAACTGGGGGTAATTTCGCAAGATGCACAAGTATGAGACTGAGAGAAATTTTTTAATTAAGATTAATCACCAATTAAAAAAGTCTCAAAGAGAGTAAGGGTCAAGACAAGAACAAGATTTAAACTTTATTCATTCTTGGAACATATACAGTAAAGATAGAAGAACTCTTTACACTTCCATAAGCCCGTCCATCATATGATCACAAAAGCAGCACTCACAAGCTGCGCATGTATAAGGTAATTCATCTATGGGAATAATTCTGTTGGTTATTGTCGCACCTATCTCAGTGGTATGAGGTGTTCTAACAAAAGGACCTCTGAGAGGCAAGCCAAAAACGGGGTAAAGACATATCTTCTGATGAGGAAGAAAACACGCCAGTAAGAAGACCCGCTCACAAAACCCAAGATGTCTTGATCTCATGACGTAGTAGTATCGGGGACGCAAACCCAAGGCTTCAATAACCATGGCCAAGCGGACATTGTTGCGAAAGTGCTGCTGACCCCAAGGTGTTACCCTAGTTATGTCTTGATAGGTCCGCCATTTGGTCTGAGCTACAGACGTTCCCAATTGAGGAAAAAGTGAGTGCTCATACTGTTCTATAAAATCCTTCTTCACACAGACTCGCTTGTGTCTTGAAGGTGAGAAATCATCATGGATAAAACTAATTCCTGTTGCCAAGCCATGAAGGAGATTAAGAAGAAGGAGATCGATGGAAGTAAGATTACTGTGAGCGATAAGTAAAAGTTACGACTTATATAAAGGAAGGAGTTAGCGTAACCTAGAAGCCAACGGTATCTTGCCACTGAAGTTTTACCGTCTTTCCATGATTTGGGTTTGGCACATATTTCTATAGAAGGCGTTAAGAACTTTGAGATGAGGAGATAAAAGAAGTTCGTAGGTTAAGTCACTTACTTCCTTTGGTCCACAATATCTGGGGGATAACTACTTATACTCCCCTAGAGATAAAGAAATTCTTTTGGTTCGTATTCAATTGAAGACTATAACTGCTTCTTTGATTTCTCTGACTGTCCTCTTCTTATCCGTATATTGTCTCTGTCAATCCTAGGCAGCGTTTATATCTTTATGAATTGCTTGCATCTGATGCTCTAAGTCGCCAAGCATTTGACAGGTCATCTCGACCCTAATCAATGGGTCGGACCTAGTTAATGGAGTTAAGCAATCTTGTTCGAGACGGACCCTGATTAGATTGGTATGAAGGAATTGGTCTCTGAATTTGGGTTCTAGACTTTCTTGTGCCCTTTCCATGGTAGGAGTCGGGCAGTCTTCTAACTGATGACTAAAACCTTGGCATCCAAAATACCAGTTCTCACTTCTGAACTCATCGTTCTGAATCCTTAAAACAAGTGGGCTCCTGAGAAGGTATTCTGGGGAAAGTGTCTTCTCTTATTAAACAGAATCTTCTTTTATTTTAGAGAGAGAATAATTATAAGATCAGAAAGGGAGATTCTTACTCCTGTATACCTCTAAGGCTGGGGGAGGAATCTTACATTCTATCCCACTTAAAAGGTGCAAGATGTCCTCATCTCGCAATTAGAGGACAACTCTTTTACTTAAGATCCAATTTATTCTGGGGTTCATTATATTCCGGTCAACCCAACAGAATATGGGGATAAATATCCCTTATATAGAACTCATCATTAAATAACAATTCATTCAGATCATATCATTCATATCTTTAACACGATAATGGTCCATTAGACCGAAAAATTTCCTTCTGAACATTCCTCCATGGGAATTTAAGTTAAGCAAGTTCTCAATTTGTCATCCCTTAACTTGATCTACCGTCTCAAGTATTAACAGTAGCAATTTGACAGCACAATCCACTAATCTCATAGTGATTTGCTGAATCATTTTCATCATTTATCATTACAGGGACTCGTCCCAATCATCCACATTGTGGTTTTGCTCAGCTTATTACATTTCAACCCATTTTCAGGGATCATCATTTTTCAATCAGAATCCCAATCAATTCATCAGTTCCCAAACAGAATTAAAAATCATATCAACCACATTCGAATTCATCAACTGGATAGCATTAATGCTTATAATTTCAAGTCTTAGATTTACTCGTATATACTACCGGTAAGGAGCTGCAGTTATACCCTCGGTATATACGGATAGTCATGATACTCGAAACTATAAGGTAAATACCATCATGTCTAGGTCTCAAGCAAGTCAGGGTTCTATACAATTGCGGTACTTCCAATTGAAGTCCTAATTTACGAATTTCAGTTTGAATAACAAATTGTATGAGTTATATCACACAATTACAACCTTTTTGTGCGTCTTGATAACTTTTGACATAATTGGCTCCTCAATTGATCTTATTGGAGATCTATGACATAAGTCTGATAAACAGATTTTTCTTTACCCGATCGTCTGTTAAACAATCACTTAAATTAAAAAAAACATTTGTATATTTATACACAAGTTGCAATAAGTACATAGAGTGGCTCGGCTCCAAAATTCAAAATCTCCTTGAGAGACGCATAAGACGACGGTACTGGGCCATAGTCATGCCCTGCTACATAAGTTCTCTAACTGCGAAGGGAGTTATTATTTTCTCCTTAGGGATAAATCGACTAAGGAGTCTATAAATTCGACATGAAAGTCTGAAATTTCGAGGTGTCGAATGATATAGAATGACACCACGCACCATTTTCAGCTTTAACAGGATCATAGTCAATGAGAGATTCTGCCACAGCATTGTACGACGGTCGCAAGGGGCGTGGACATATTGCCCTGCAAACCACTTATGCTGTATTCTCTCCGCTGGGGTAGGAAAATATAAATCCGCGAAATGGCGTGCGAGTCTTGCTCGGCTTGATTGAGTTGAAGCAGAAGAGATGAGATGTTCGAAGGCGAATGCAGTCATATCTTGAGACTGGGTGAGGTCGGGAATACCAGATAAGTAGGGAACTTCCATCTATAAAAAAATTCTTTGATTAAAAATTCTTCATTAAAGAGGCTTACGGAATGAAAATACATTACGAAAAATGCTTTTTTTTGGAATTTTTATTATCAATTTATGATAAGAATTTGCTTATCCATATTAGTTTTAAACCTGCTCTGATACCAACTGTAAGATCCCAGTCTCCACCGCGCAACGGATTCGGGTACTAGCAGCGGAAGTAGCACATCGTGCGCGGGTAGGGGTCTCACACTCGGGGCCTCGCCCACGGATATCCGGACAAGAGACTAATCCGTCGGTTTGTCCAAAACCGAAACCGAAAAACCTTCCTTTACTCGAAAAGCACGGGCGATTCCACCGGGATAACTCTTTACTCTAACGTAGTCAAGATCATTACTGATCAAACTGATCTGACTGCACCTTTAACGGCACTTGGTCAAATCAAGGAAGAAACTTGCACTTGGATCATTGGGATCAACGCTTTTTTCCCCATCAAGAGGCACAGCCGTTGATTCCTATCCATAGAACAATTTTTATCTGGGATTTACTTTATCTATCGTAATAATAGAAATTAAATCTCGATTTACGGATCCATCAGTCCAGCCTAACCCCATCCAGTCCCATGGGTTAGCCAACCGCCCAACCACTGTAGTGATGGGATCCAATTAAGAATTTGGTTGGGTTTTGTCCCGGGTACCAAGGAAAAGAGTTCCAAGGCCCCCTAGCCAAAAGTTCATACAAATATAAAACTAGTCACACCACTTACACACCCAATATGAAATTGCCTTTTTCTTAGCATCAACTAGCTTTAAAACAATCCTTTAATAAAACCATTATGTCACTGATGACAATCCTCAAAGTCTCTGGTTGAATCCTTATTTCCAGTCATTCTTTCATCGGTGTACTTATGGCATCATTGGCAACCAGAACGCTCACCACCTGTTCTCTCAGGGACCTTTTCCATAGTTCCTAGCTCATAGTAACCGGCAATATATTCATATAATAGAATGGAATCTCCGTGGAAGATCAGCAAGATCAAACCCCAGATCTATATAAAAGAGCCATGGACTCATCCGTTGAGGACCAGCAAGGTCAATCAACTAGATCCATGCCCGGTTTCAGAAAACAACTCTTACTCCTTGTTCCAATATCTTCCACGACGCACGTGTGGGTATCTTCGGCGACCCAGAGCCCGAGCACCGTATGGTCAGCACCCTCTAGGATCCTTCGCAGGTGACCTAGTGCTTCACTCATAGGCCGCTTCCTTGGTCCCTCATCCACCGTACCGGAAGCTCACCATTTAAATCGAACCGAGGCTGGTCAAGACCTCGATCGACCTTGCTACGCGAGACATCCTCCATTGACTCTCCGTCAGCAGTTGCAACTTTATCAGTTCAGTCTTCATGACCTTAATCCTCAAGACGGTCAAAATGCTTCTCCAGCATTCTTGACATAAAACAGTCATTTACAAACAGTCACAAAATACGGTTTCATAACGAACTCTTGTCTTTCCATATTGTCCACTCTTGGACCACATTACTTATTCCACATTCCATTCAATGTGTACTCGTTCTCATCCATTCACTCATATAGACTACACATTATCTCACATATATCTTCATATTCATTATTCTACATACATATCCATGTTCGTACGTCCACATCATACATCCAATTTCACATTCATACATACGCATCTACATGCATACATCCACATCCACATTCATACATCCACATCTACATCCACATTCATACATCCATACCTCCATTTCCACATCCACACATCCACATTCATATTCATACATCCACATTCACATGCATACATCCATTTTCACATCCTCATTCATACATCCACATTCACATACATACATCCACATCCGTATCTAGATCCATACATCCACATCCACCTCTTCATTCACATTCACATCCATACATCCACATCTACATACATACATCCATTTTCACATCCTCATTCATACATACACATCCACATACATACATACACATCCGTATCTACATCCATACATCCACATCCACATCCACATTCATACATATACATCTACATGTATACATCCACATCACATTCATACAACCATATTACATCCATTCTCGTCCTAACACATCCCATATACATCTTAACACATCCTAACTCATCTTAACACATTCTATCACATCTCATACACATCTTATCACATCTTTTTACATCTCATACACCTCTTATCACATCCTATCACTTTCCATACGCATCTTATCAAATCTTATCACATCTCATACACCTCTTATCACATCTTATCACATTTCATATCTTTTTTAAGAGAATTCTTATATTTGATATAAGATTTCTCTATACATTTATTTATGCATAAATTCCATTTAAGGAGACTAACACTTTCGAAATTAAAATCAATCTTTTATGCATCTTCTTATGCATAAATTCAATTTAGTAGGAATTACACTTTTAGAATAAAAGAATTTCTCTTATGCATCTAAGTTATGCATAAAATCCATTTATGAGGAAAATCACACTTTTAGTATAAAAAGAATATCTTTTATGCATACCTATATGCATGAAATCCAATATGATAAAAGTAACACTCTTACAATAAAATAATCAACTTTTATGCATACCTCTATGTATGAAATTCAATTATGATAAAAGTCACACTTTTATAATAAAATAATCTTTTTTTATGCATACCTCTATGCATGAAATCCAATATGATAAAAGTAACACTTTTGATATAAAAAAAATTATCCTTTATGCATAATTCTATGCATGAAAATTAAAAATGATAAAAGTAACACTTTTAATATAAAAAATTATCCTTTATGCATACTTCTATGTATGAAAATTAAAATGATAAAAGTAACACTTTTGATATAAAAAATTATCCTTTATGCATACTTCTATGCATGAAAATTAAAAATGATAAAATTAACACTTTTGATATAAAAAATTTTCCTTTATGCATACTTATATGCATGAAAATTAAAAATGATAAAAGTAACACTTTTGATATAAAAAATTTTCCTTTATGCATACTTCTATACATGAAAATTAAAAATGATAAAAGTAACACTTTTGATATAAAAAAAATTATCCTTTATGCATACTTCTATGCATGAAAATTAAAAATGATAAAAGTAACACTTTTAATATAAAAAATTTATCTTTTATGCATACTTCTATGTATGAAAATTAAAAATGATAAAAGTTACACTTTTAATATAAAAAAGTTATCCTTTATGCATACTTCTATGCATGAAAATTAAAATTTGATAAAAGTAACACTTTTATGTTAAAATAATAATCTTTTATGCATACCTCTATGCATGAAATCCAATTATGATAAAAGTAATACTTTTATGTTAAAATAATAATCTTTTATGCATAGCTCTATGCATGAAAATCAATTATGCATAATATAAAAATCAATTTCTCTATGATTACAATGAATATCTTTCAATTAATCTATGATGATAATTCCTAGAATATGGTAGGAAGTCCTCTTTTTATGCTTTGAATGAAATTATTTTATGCATAATTTTTATAAAAATTTTGCCATAGCTCCGCTGCTATGACTGATAAATCTCAATTTTTCTAAGGGATAAAGCTTATCATTAAGGAAATAATTAAAATGATCTCTAATTGGATCATTAATCCATAATGGATTGAATCATCAATATACATAAACTAAAAGCATAGAAAAAAGCCATTAATTTGGCCTCAAGAATAGCTTATTCTTGGGTTAAGGAAAAGCTTTATGAAAAGCTTGATTTGGATTGAGAATGGGTCATGAGTATGACCATTTCTTGAGTGAGAGAGAAATTACATAAAAACCATTAGAATTTAAACATAAATGGAAATTAACTTCAATAGCATTTATTAAATTATGTAACTCTTCACTACTATTCACCAATTAACTTCAATAGCATTTAAAAAACCATACCAATTAAGCTTCTCAAGCTTGAGAGGGGTTGAGAAGAGAGAAACATTGAGAAATTATAGAAAAGATCAATATTCACTAATTACCTTACAAATTGCTTGATTCTTTGTTCACGGTAGAGGCCCCCAACCAATCAATTGGTTAAGTATGTTGATGGAGCCACTAATGGGGATTGAAGAAAGAGGGAAGCTCCAAAAACTAGTGAATTATTAAATGAATTCACAGTTCTTGACTTAGGTGGAGTAGAGTAACGATGCATAAACACTATATCTTTTTCAACAAGGGGGAGGCTTCTATTTATAGGAAAAATTCAGCTCCTAACCAAACAAACTGATTCTAGAATTTTCCAAATCAGTTTGACCATTTTTAGGTCAGTTAAGCTAACTTTTTGGAACTAGACTTGAATTAGGAGAGAGGAGAGATGAAATATCTCAATTTTTATGAGTTTAAAACTCATTCAAGCATGTGAAATATGCACCTCCTTTAAAGAACTCCCCTTCCTTACATATGTGTCATAATGGAATCATTTTAATATTGCTCATAGTTTTTTTTACTAATAAACCTTGTACATTTTCAACTCTTCATCTTATGTGAAATATGCACCTCCTTTAAAGAACTCCCCTTCCTTACATATGTGTCATAATGGAATCATTTTAATATTGCTCATAGTTTTTTTACTAATAAACCTTGTACATTTTCAACTCTTCATCTTATGTGAAATATGCACCTCCTTTAAAGAACTCCCCTTCCTTACATATGTGTCATAATGGAATCATTTTAATATTGCTCATAGTTTTTTTACTAATAAACCTTGTACATTTTCAACTCTTCATCTTATGTGAAATATGCACCTCCTTTAAAGAACTCCCCTTCCTTACATATGTGTCATAATGGAATCATTTTAATATTGCTCATAGTTTTTTACTAAGAAACCTTGTACATTTTCAACTCTTCATCTTATGTGAGCATTTACTCATTTTTGGATACCCAAAATATCTCATATTTTTAATATTGCTCATAGTTTTTTACTAATAAACCTTGTACATTTTCAACTCTTCATCTTATGTGAGCATTTACTCATTTTTGGGTATCTTCTTTTACAAATTGGATTTATCTCCTCCGTACACATGGATTGATGCTATTGAAAAGATGCAGGGGGGGAAGAGAGCTTGAGCTCTTGCAAGCACACACACACACTCACAAACCCTAATAGAGAACACACAAGGTGAGAGGCTGAAAATCTTCTTCTTCTCTACTCAACACTCAACACACCATATACAAGAATAAGAGTACACACAATATGAAAGGTACTCAACCAAATACATACACGGGTTCTCTATAGTGTGAACCCGACTAAATGAGCTGGCGCTATAACTATGCCAGTCTCTAGAATGGCTGTCACACAGCCTGTCATCCCACTGGCCGCATATCACCCAAGATCTCACCAACCATGCCAGTGGTGTAAGTGTGGGGCCTATCCCCCAGGCGGGTCATCAGTGGCCACCGCCTCACTAGACGAGCTCGATATCTCAACACTCCCCCTCGAGCTCAACTCCATCTCATGTACACCAAGCGAAGCCCTGAATCTGCGGAGCTTCTCTGTACCCAATGCTTTGGTGAAGATGTCAGCTACCTGATCCTCTGTGTTGACATAAACAAGGTCAAGGTCTCCTGCCAAGACCTTCTCTCTGACGAAGTGGTAGTGGACCTCTATGTGCTTCGTACGAGCATGAAAGACTGGGTTCCTGGCCAACTGTATACTGCTAATTTTGTCACAGAAAATGACAACTTGTCTATCCACTGATAGACCCAAATCTGCAAGTAGCTTCCTCAACCAAGCTACCTCACATGCTGCCATAGCATCTCCTCTGTACTCGGCCTCTGTACTCGATAGAGCAACCGTAGGCTGCTTCTTGCTGCTCCAAGTCATAGTAGCACTCCCCAAAGAAAACATGAATCCACTAGTAGATCTTCTATCTGAGATACTACCAGCCCAATCAGCATCTGTGTACCCATGTACACATATCTCTGTCCCAGTCTCATAGAATAGTCCACAATGCAAAGTAGACTTCACATACCTCAGTATGCGTCTCACTGCATCCAAATGCGGTTTCCGTGGAACCTGCATAAATTGACTCACCAAACCAACAGCATAGCTCAAATTTGGTCTGGTGATCGTCATGTAGATCAAACTTCCTACTATGCGTCTGTACATAGTAGGATCCTCCAAGATCTCTCTTGAATCTGCACTCAACTTGCCATTTTGATCCAATGGCACAGAAATAGGCTTACAGCCTGTCATACCATACTTGGACATGTCCAAGCCATACTGTCTCTGCAGTAATCCAATACCATGTGGTGACCTAATCACCTCAATGCCCAAGAAATATCTGAGCTCCCCCAGATTCTTCATCTCGAACTTCTGTCTAAGCAGGATCTTTACATCAAAGATCTCTGCATCATGGTCCCCCGTAATGATCAAGTCATCTACATAGATGACAACAAGCACAACTCCTCTATCACCATGTCTCACATACAGCGAGAAATCTGCATTGGCTACATGAAAGCCAATAGTGACAAGATATTCAGAAATCTTGTCAGACCATGCTCTTGGTGCTTGCTTTAAGCCATACAAGGCTTTCTTCAACCTACAAACATGCTCGGGGTGACCCTCATCCTCATAACCAGGTGGCTGCAACATATACACCTCTTCTTGCAAATCCCCATGCAAGAATGCATTCTTTACATCCATCTGATGTAAAGACCATTGCTTTGACGCAGCCACTGCTATCACAACTCTCACCGTTGCCATCTTGGCAACTGGGCTGAAAGTTTCCTCATAATCAATCCCATATGTCTGCGCATATCCTTTGGCTACCAATCTAGCCTTGTACCTGTTTATGCTTCCATCACTGTTATGTTTAACTTTGTACACCCACTTGCATCCAATGGCTTTCTTGCCTTCAGGCAATTGCACTAAATCCCAAGTCTCATTTCCATATAGTGCATCCATCTCCTCGTCCATAGCTTTCTCCCAGCACATATTTCCAACAGCCTCATCAATGCATGTGGGCTCAACAACCTGCACAACCTTTGCCATATATGCATAGTGATGTGCCACATAACCATCATAGGTAAATATCTGCACAGGATTTCTCATTCATGGCTTCCATAGCCTTCTTTACACCAGGTGTTCTCATAGTTGGGATCCCAAGCTCCTCATCAAGGCTCATATCTGAGCCACTAGACTCTCCATCAACATGAGAATGCCCTGCAGAAATGTCAGGCATACCAAGGGGCTCAACCACTTTCTCTTTTCCTTTACGTGATGTAGTAATCACATTTGCAGGGCTGGTATTATGACGCAGCCTGCCACTCCATGGTCTATCAACAGACCCACTAGATGAGGACTCTCCTGGTCCACTCAAAGACTGTGATTGCTGACCTGCATTCTGTGCAACCACACTTCCACTCACATCAGCCCCAACAGCTTCTTTTTCAGTAGCATACCAGCTGCTCATCTCATCAAAGACAACATCCCTGCTTACCCTCAACTCACGTGTAGCAGGGTTATAACACCTGTACCCCTTTTGCTCAAGGGAGTATCCAATAAACACACATTTTTAAGCTTTTGGATCCAGCTTAGTTCTCAGCTCATCTGGCACATGCACATATGCAATGCATCCAAAAACTTTCAAATGAGACAAATCTGGTTTTCTGCCAGTAAACCTCTCCTCTGGAGTTACATCATGTATGGCTGCAGTTGGAGTCCTGTTCATGATGTATACTGCTGTAGAAACAGCCTCAGCCCAATAGCAATGCGGCATATTCTTCTCTTCCATCAATGCTCGCGCAATCTCAGCAATGTGCCTATTTTTTCACTCAACAACTCCATTTTGCTGCGGAGTGTATCTGCATGTAAACTGTCTCCGAATACCATTCTTCTTCAAAAATTCAGAGAACTCATTGGAGAAGTACTCTCCCCCTCCATCTGACCTTAGGCACTTTACATATTTCCTTGTTTGCTTTTCAACCAAAACTCTGAAATTCTGAAAGTGAGTGAACACCTCACTCTTCTCCTTCATGAAATATACCCACACTTTCCTTGTGTGGTCATCAATGAAAGTCACATAGTACCTGCAGCCTCCCATAGATATGGTCTTCGTAGGACCCCATACATCTGAATGCACAACATCTAGTGCATTTCTGCTTACATATCTGTTACGTGGAAACACATGCTTTGTTTGCTTCCCAAATTGGCATGCTTCACATATTTTCTGCATACCTTCCACTTTAAATTTTGGCAGCCCTGTCACAATTCCTTTTGTCTGCATAGACTTCAATCTCTGCACATTTACATGTCCAATTCTTTTATGCCATATGTCTGTGTCTGCAACAACTCCTGAACCATTTGCAAACATCGCAGCACTCATTTCAGGCATGTCTACATTCAACGTAAACATCCTGCCCACTCTGTTGCCTTTTGCAACCAACCTGCACTTGTCTTTGAAGTCTTCGACATAACAACCATCGGGGTTAAACCGAACCTGCAACCCCTGCTCAATCATCTGGCCAACTGAAACCAGATTCTTTGTTATGTTTGGTACATGAAGTACATCTGCAAGGTACTTCACTTTGCCATCCTGCATAGACAATGGCACATCTCCAACGTGGGCAATTGGATGAGCAGTATCATCCCCTGTTTCCACAAAACCTGGTCTTTCCGGGTTTTTCATCTCCTTGAACCACTCCCCATGACTTGTCATGTGGTTCGAAGCGCCTGAATCCACATACCATACATTATCTTTTTGTGCTGCATCAACATTTTCAGACATGGCATTCACGACATGCTGCATAACAAACAACCTTTCATTATCCTCATTATTTCTGCTTGAGGATGCATAGTTGTTTTGCTGCACTTTCCCATTTTGCATGTCAGCCTGCTTCTTATAACATTCTGACTGCACATGTCAAGGCTTACCACAATAATAGCATTCACGTGCATCATTATATTGCCTTTGCCAATTTCCACGGCCTCTTTGACTCCCCCTGCCTCTGAATTTGCCTCTTCCACCTGCGTGTTGTTGTTGTTGTTGATTCTGGGACTGTTGTTGTTGCTGCTCTGCTGCTGGCCATAATTCTGATTACCTGTTCGGCCACCTCCTTGACCGCGTCCACGGCCTCCTCTACCTCGTCCTCTTCCTGAACTCGTGTAGAAGGCCTGTTGCTCTGAACTGTTTTTGCTTTGTGAAGACTGTTGGTCTTCACCCAAGTTCTTCTCTTTGATAATCAGCATAGACACCAAATCTGTAAAGTTGGGAATGTTTTTCCGAGTCTGAATAGACGTCTTAAATGCCTTGTATTGTGGCCCGAGACCACGTAGACAGACCTCCACCTTATCATCATCATCTACTGACACACCAATAGATGCAAGGGATTCCACAATACCCTTTATCTTCAGCGCATAGTCATTCACAGACATGCTCTTTTTCTCCACAGTATGAAGTTCATTCTTCAACTGTATCTTGCGTGCCTTGGTATTTGTTTCATAAAGCTTTACCAAGGTGTCCCACGCCTCCTTGGGGGACTTGGCATCCTGAATGTGCCTAATCATGATGTCCTGTATACTAATGGATAGCCAATACATAACCTTCCTGGCTCCTTGGTTCGAGTCTTTAAACTCTTTCACATCTGCAGCAGTCGGATTTATATCCGGTATCTCTGGTGCCTCTTCATGCTCACCTTCTATGTAGTCCCAATAGCCTTTTCCCATCAGGAAATTTGTCAACCTGAACCTCCAAGCATAGAAGTTATTCTTATCCAGCTTCTCAGCCACAATCTGTGTTATGCCATCATTAGACATCTTGCCAAACACACAATTTTACTAGAAACTGCACTCTGGTTTTTTCTGCACAACTGCTGTATTTTCTACACAGCGGTACTGCAATCCACTCAAATGTCACAACCAGTGACCTCAATGCACATACATACACCCAATGGCAACTGTAGACCTCTTTGCAGCACCCACAGTGTCTGCACAGTCAATCTGTCTTCCTGCAGTACTTAAAACAGAGTTCTGCAGAGAATCGATGACTTACCCGCAGTGCTTGAAATCGCCTGCTTTCTGAAAAACGGAGGTCCAGACGCACCCGAAACGCGTTTTCGGCCCGGAAATTCAGTCCAAAGGATCAGTCCAAAGAACTGTATAGTTGCCCTATAGCTTTACTCCCGCGAAGAAAGCTCCTCAATCAGAGACCGTTTGCCGGTGCCTCCCGTAGAGCTCCCGACAAGGGTGTAGTCACCAACACAATAGGGAAGAGTAGTTGAAGCTCTTACCCTCGTACCGCTTCCTGTGGTTCTCTTGCTTGCAGCTCAGCCCTTAGCACGCACCAGGCTCTGATACCATGAAAAGATGCAGGGGGGAAGAGAGCTTGAGCTCTTGCAAGCACACACACACACTCACAAACCCTAATAGAGAACACACAAGGTGAGAGGCTGAAAATCTTCTTCTTCTCTACTCAACACTCAACACACCATATACAAGAATAAGAGTACACACAATATGAAAGGTACTCAACCAAATACATACACGGGTTCTCTATAGTGTGAACCCGACTAAATGAGCTGGCGCTATAACTATGCCAGTCTCTAGAATGGCTGTCACATAGCCTGTCATCCCACTGGCCGCATATCACCCAAGATCTCACCAACCATGCCAGTGGTGTAAGTGTGGGGCCTATCCCCCAGGCGGGTCATCAGTGGCCACCGCCTCACTAGACGAGCTCGATATCTCAACAGCTATTGGCCCATAGGAACCTTAATTGGACCATAATCCAAAAATTTCTGAAAATCTACACCCTTAGGCTAAGGTCCTTTATACCCATTTCCAATTAATTCCAATTGCACATTGGAAAGTTCTTTTTGAATTTCTGTTTCAGGGGAACTTATTTTAATAAGATGAGATAATTTTCTATCCAAAAATATTAAAAATTTGAATATTCTCTCTCTAGAATATTTTCTCTCTCTAGGATAAAACAGTTAGAAACAAGTCTTTTATATTTCTGAAGAGGGATTGATTACAGGAGAAGATGCTGGACATTTTGAGAGGCTGGGGAGGAATCTTACATCCTCTCCCACTTGAAAAACGCGAGATGCCCTCATCTCGCAAACTGCTGGGGGTAATTTCGCAAGATGCACAAGTATGAGACTGAGAGAAATTTTTTAATTAAAATTAATCACCAATTAAAAAAGTCTCAAAGAGAGTAAGGGTCAAGACAAGAACAAGATTTAAACTTTATTCATTCTTGGAACATATACAGTAAAGATAGAAGAACTCTTTACACTTCCATAAGCCCGTCCATCATATGATCACAAAAGCAGCACTCACAAGCTGCGCATGTATAAGGTAATTCATCTATGGGAATAATTCTGTTGGTTATTGCCGCACCTATCTCAGTGGTATGAGGTGTTCTAACAAAAGGACCTCTGAGAGGCAAGCCAAAAACGGGGTAAAGACATATCTTCTGATGAGGAAGAAAACACGCCAGTAAGAAGACCCGCTCTCAGAAAACCCAAGATGTCTTGATCTCATGACGCAGTAGTATCAGGGACCCAAACCCAAGGCTTCAATAACCATGGCCAAGCGGACATTGTTGCGAAAGTGCTGCTGACCCCAAGGTGTTACCCTAGTTATGTCTCGATAGGTCCGCCATTTGGTCTGAGCTACAGACGTTCCCAATTGAGGAAAAAGTGAGCGCTCATACTGTTCTATAAAATCCTTCTTCACAGACTCGCTTGTGTCTTGAAGGTGAGAAATCATCATGGATAAAACTAATTCCTGTTGCCAAGCCATGAGAGGAGATTAAGAAGAAGGAGATCGATGGAAGTAAGATTACTGTGAGCGATAAGTAAAAGTTACGACTTATATAAAGGAAGGAGTTAGCGTAACCTAGAAGCCAACGGTATCTTGCCACTGAAGTTTTACCGTCTTTCCATGATTTGGGTTTGGCACATATTTCTATAGAAGGCATTAAGAACTTTGAGATGAGGAGATAAAAGAAGTTCGTAGGTTAAGTCACTTACTTCCTTTGGTCCACAATATCTGGGGGATAACTACTTATACTCCCCTAGAGATAAAGAAATTCTTTTGGTCCGTATTCAATTGAAGACTATAACTGCTTCTTTGATTTCTCTGACTGCCCTCTTCTTATCCGTATATTGTCTCTGTCAATCCTAGGCAGCGTTTATATCTTTATGAATTGCTTGCATCTGATGCTCTAAGTCGCCAAGCATTTGACTGGTCATCTCGACCCTAATCAATGGGTCGGACCTAGTTAATGGAGTTAAGCAATCTTGTCCGAGACGGACCCTGATTAGATTGGTATGAAGGAATTGGTCTCTGAATTTGGGTTCGAGACTTCCTTGTGCCCTTTCCATGGTAAGAGTCGGACAGTCTTTTAACTGATGACTAAAACCTTGGCATCCAAAATACCGGTTCTCACTTCTGAACTCATCGTTCTGAATCCTTAAAACAAGTGGGCTCCTGAGAAGGTATTCTGGGGAAAGTGTCTTCCCTTATTAAACAGAATCTTTCTTTTATTTTAGAGAGAGAATAATTATAAGATCAGAAAGGGAGATGCTTACTCCTGTATACCTCTAAGGCTGGGGGAGGAATCTTACATTCTACCCCACTTAAAAGGTGCAAGATGTCCTCATCTCGCAAGTAGAGGACAACTCTTTTACTTAAGATCCAATTTATTCTGGGGTTCCTTATATTCCGGTCAACCCAACAGAATATGGGGATAAATATCCCTTATATAGAACTCATCATTAAATAACAATTCATTCAGATCATATCATTCATATCTTTAACATGATAATGGTCCATTAGACCGAAAAATTTCCTTCTGAACATTCCTCCATGGGAATTTAAGTTAAGCAAGCTCTCAATTTGTCATCCCTTAACTTGATCTACCGTCTCAAGTATTAACAGTAGCAATTTGACAGCACAATCCACTAATCTCATAGTGATTTGCTGAATCATTTTCATCATTTATCATTACAGGGACTCGTCCCAATCATCCACATTGTGGTTTCGCTCAGCTTATTACATTTCAACCCATTTTCAAGGATCATCATTTTTCAATCAGAATCCCAATCAATTCATCAGTTCCCAAACAGAATTAAAAATCATGTCAACCACATTCGAATTCATCAACTGGATAGCATTAATGCTTATAATTTCAAGTCTTAGATTTACTCGTATATACTGCCGGTAAAGAGCTGCAGTTATACCCTCGGTATATACGGATAGTCATGATACTCGAAACTATAAGGTAAATACCATCATGTCTAGGTCTCAAGCAACTCAGGGTTCTATACAATTGCGATACTTCCAATTGAAGTCCTAATTTACGAATTTCAGTTTGAATAACAAATTGTATGAATTATATCACACAATTACAACCTTTTTGTGCGTCTTGATAACTTTTGACATAATTGGCTCCTCAATTGATCTTATTGGAGATCTATGACATAAGTCTGATAAACAGATTTTTCTTTATCCGATCGTCCGTAAACAATCACTTAAATAAAAAAAAACATTTGTATATTTATACACAAGTTGCAATAAGTACATAGAGTGGCTCGGCTCCAAAATTCAAAATCTCCTCGAGAGATGCATAAGACGACGGTACTGGGCCATAGTCATGCCCTGCTACATAAGTTCTCTAACTGCGAAGGGAGTTATTATTTTCTCCTTAGGGATAAATCGACTAAGGAGTCTATACATAAGTTGCAATAAGTACATAGAGTGGCTCGGCTCCAAAATTCAAAATCTTCTCGAGAGATGCATAAGACGACGGTACTGGGCCATAGTCATGCCCTGCTACATAAGTTCTCTAACTGTGAAGGGAGTTATTATTTTCTCCTTAGGGATAAATCGACTAAGGAGTCTATAAATTCGACATGAAAGTCTAAAATTTCGAGGTGTCGAATGATATAGAATGACACCACGCACCATTTTCAGCTTTAACAGGATCATAGTCAATGAGAGATTCTGCCACAGTATTGTACGACGGTCGCAAAGGGGCGTGGACATATTGCCCTGCAAACCACTTATGCTGTATTCTCTCCGCTGGGGTAGGAAAATATAAATCCGCGAAATGGCGTGCGAGTCTTGCTTGGCTTGATTGAGTTGAAGCAGAAGAGATGAGATGTTCGAAGGCGAATGCAGTCATATCTTGAGACTGGGTGAGGTCGGGAATACCAGATAAGTAGGGAACTTCCATCTATAAAAAAATTCTTTGATTAAAAATTCTTCATTAAAGAGGCTTACAAAATGAAAATACATTACGAAAAATGCTTTTTTGGAATTTTTATTATCAATTTATGATAAGAATTTGCTTATCCATATTAGTTTTAAACCTGCTCTGATACCAACTGTAAGATCCCAGTCTCCACCGCGCAACGGATTCGGGTACTAGCAGCGGAAGTAGCACATCGTGCGCGGGTAGGGGTCTCACACTCGGGGCCTCGCCCACGGATATCCGGACAAGAGACTAATCCGTCGGTTTGTCCAAAACCAAAACCGAAAAACCTTCCTTTACCCGAAAAGCACGGGCAATTCCACCAGGATAACTCTTTACTCTAACGTAGTCAAGATCATTACTGATCAAACTGATCTGACTGCACCTTTAACGGTACTTGGTCAAATCAAGGAAGAAACTTGCACTTGGATCATTGGGATCAACGCTTTTTTTCCCATCAAGAGGCACAGCCGTTGATTCCTATCCATAGAACAATTTCTATCTGGGATTTACTTCATCTATCGTAATAATAGAAATTAAATCTTGATTTACGGATCGTAGTGATGGGATCCAATTAAGAATTTGGTTAGGTTTTGTCCCGGGTACCAAGGAAAAGAGTTCCAAGGCCCCCCTAGCCGGAAGTTCATACAAATATAAAACTAGTCACACCACTTACACACCCAATATGAAATTACCTTTTTCTTAGCATCAACTAGCTTTAAAACAATCCTTTAATAAAACCATTATGTCACTGATGACAATCCTCAAAGTCTCTGGTTGAATCCTTATTTCCAGTCATTCTTTCACCGGTGTACTTATGGCATCATTGGCAACCAGAACGCTCACCACCTATTCTCTCAGGGGCCTTTTCCATAGTTCCTAGCTCATAGTAACCGGCAATATATTCATATAATAGAATGGAATCTCCGTGGAAGATCAGCAAGATCAACCCCCAGATCCATATAAAAGAGCCATGGACTCATCCGCCGTTGAGGACCAGCAAGGTCAATCAACCAGATCCATGCCCGGTTTCAGAAAACAACTCTTACTCCTTGTTCCAATATCTTCCACGACGCACGTGTGGGTATCTTCGGCGACCCAGAGCCCGAGCACCGTATGGTCAGCACCCTCTAGGATCCTTCGCAGGTGACCTAGCGCTTCACTCATAGGCCGCTTCCTTGGTCCCTCATCCACCGTACCGGAAGCTCACCATTTAAATCGAACCGAGGCTAGTCAAGACCTCGATCGACCTTGCTACGCGAGACGTCCTCCATTGACTCTCCGTCAGCAGTTGCAACTTTATCAGTTCAGTCTTCATGACCTTAATCCTCAAGACGGTCAAAATGCTTCTCCAGCATTCTTGACATAAAACAGTCATTTACAAACAGTCACAAAATACGGTTTCTATAACGAACTCTTGTCTTTCCATATTGTCCACTCTCGGACCACATTACTTATTCCACATTCATCGTTCTCATCCATTCACTCATATAGACTACACATTATCTCACATACATCTTCATATTCATTATTCTATATACATATCCATGTTCGTACGTCCACATTATACATCCAATTTCACATTCATACATACGCATCTACATGCATACATCCACATCCACATTCATACATCCACATCTACATCCACATTCATACATCCATACCTCATTTCCACATCCACACATCCACATTCATATTCATACATCCACATTCACATGCATACATCCATTTTCACATCCTCATTCATACATCCACATTCACATACATACATCCACATCCGTATCTAGATCCATGCATCCACATCCACCTCTTCATTCACATTCACATCCATACATCCACATCTACATACATACATCCATTTTCACATCCTCATTCATACATACACATCCACATACATACATACACATCCGTATCTACATCCATACATCCACATCCACATCCACATTCACATTCATACATATACATCTACATGTATACATCCACATCACATTCATACAACCATATTACATCCATTCTCGTCCTAACACATCCCATATACATCTTAACACATCCTAACTCATCTTAACACATTCTATCACATCTCATACACATCTTATCACATCTTTTTACATCTCATACACCTCTTATCACATCCTATCACTTTCCATACGCATCTTATCAAATCTTATCACATCTCATACACCTCTTATCACATCTTATCACATTTCATATCTTTTTTAAGAGAATTCTTATATTTGATATAAGATTTCTCTACACATTTATTTATGCATAAATTCCATTTAAGGAGACTAACACTTTCGAAATTAAAATCAATCTTTTATGCATCTTCTTATGCATAAATTCAATTTAGTAGGAATTACACTTTTAGAATAAAAGAATTTCTCTTATGCATCTAAGTTATGCATAAAATCCATTTATGAGGAAAATCACACTTTTAGTATAAAAAGAATATCTTTTATGCATACCTATATGCATGAAATCCAATATGATAAAAGTAACACTCTTACAATAAAATAATCAACTTTTATGCATACCTCTATGCATGAAATTCAATTATGATAAAAGTCACACTTTTATAATAAAATAATCAACTTTTATGCATACCTCTATGCATGAAATCCAATATGATAAAAGTAACACTTTTGATATAAAAAAAAATATCCTTTATGCATACTTCTATGCATGAAAATTAAAAATGATAAAAGTAACACTTTTAATATAAAAAATTATCCTTTATGCATACTTCTATGCATGAAAATTAAAAATGATAAAAGTAACACTTTTGATATAAAATATTATCCTTTATGCATACTTCTATGCATGAAAATTAAAAATGATAAAAGTAACACTTTTGATATAAAAAATTTTCCTTTATGCATACTTCTATGCATGAAAATTAAAAATGATAAAAGTAACACTTTTGATATAAAAAATTTTCCTTTATGCATACTTCTATGCATGAAAATTAAAAATGATAAAAGTAACACTTTTGATATAAAAAAATTATCCTTTATGCATACTTCTATGCATGAAAATTAAAAATGATAAAAGTAACACTTTTAATATAAAAAATTATCTTTTATGTATACTTCTATGTATGAAAATTAAAAATGATAAAAGTTACACTTTTAATATAAAAAAATTATCCTTTATGCATACTTCTATGCATGAAAATTAAAATTTGATAAAAGTAACACTTTTATGTTAAAATAATAATCTTTTATGCATACCTCTATGCATGAAATCCAATTATGATAAAAGTAACACTTTTATGTTAAAATAATAATCTTTTATGCATAGCTCTATGCATGAAAATCAATTATGCATAATATAAAAATCAATTTCTCTATGATTACAATGAATATCTTTCAATTAATCTAGGATGATAATTCCTAGAATATGGTAGGAAGTCCTCTTTTTATGCTTTGAATGAAATTATTTTATGCATAATTTTTATAAAAATTTTGCCATAGCTCCGCTGCTATGACTGATAAATCTCAATTTTTCTAAGGGATAAAGCTTATCATTAAGGAAATAATTAAAATGATCTCTAATTGGATCATTAATCCATAATGGATTGAATCATCAATATACATAAACTAAAAGCATAGAAAAAAGCCATTAATTTGGCCTCAAGCATAGCTTATTCTTGGGTTAAGGAAAAGCTTTATGAAAAGCTTGATTTGGATTGAGAATGGGTCATGAGTTGGATTGAGAATGGGTCATGAGTATGACCATTTCTTGAGTGAGAGAGAGAAATTACATAAAAACCATTAGAATTTAAACATAAATGGAAATTAACTTCAATAGCATTTATTAAATTATGTAACTCTTCACTACTATTCACCAATTAACTTCAATAGCATTTAAAAAACCATACCAGGGTTGTTGCAAGATCAGGGTGTCCAGTTTTATCCAGTTTATGCTGGACTGGGACAATGCTTGGAGAGTAAATTTTGGGGGGCAAGGTACTTAAAATGAGATCAAGCAAATAATAGAAAATATCCTTGCCCTTAAATTAACCCAATATAACTTAAATTAATATAAATTAGTCTAATTAATCAAAATTAATCAAAAATATGATGAAATGATAAACAAATGATCTTTCCATACTTAGAGCGATCCAATTTATTTTTCCATAGATGCACCATTAGAAGTACACTAGTCCCTATAGGTTTTAGATGATTCACATCAAAAATGTAATTTTACTAATTAGATTATTAATATTTGCAGGCCTCCTGATACTCTGGAAGAATTTTGAAAAAGAGATCATTAAAAATCCAACCATTGGATTTGCAATTTTTACTAACCACCACATTCTACTAATGTCTCAATATCTACCCACTCTTTTGATCTACAAGATTGAGGATTTTAAGTGGTAGCTATTGTGGGTACAAAAAGTGGCGTGTATTATAACACTTTAAAGACCTTGAAATATTTAAAGAAAATAGACAAATATCTTAAAATTTTCTCAAAAAATCAAGTTAAGCTCCATATTATGTGAAGATCTAAGGTACAAAGTGGGAATCTCATATGAGTTTATATGTAAAAGATATTAGCATTTTATGGAATCAGTTCAAATTTGGGACAGGGTGTATACATTGACTTTGTACTTAAGAAAATGAGGACTTTTCACTATCTAATGCTTAATCAAATTATGCAACTATATTTCCAACTTTGAATATGATGTTCCAACAAAAGAACTTGAAATGAAATTCCTTCATTTATTAGGAGAGATTAGCCACTAAAGGTAAACAAATGCCTGTTTTTTTACTGTTTACAAGGTGCCTGAGTGGACAAAACTGGGCACCCTGATCTTGCAACCACCCACCAATTAAGCTTCTCAAGCTTGAGAGGGGTTGAGAAGAGAGAAACATTGAGAAATTATAGAAAAGATCAATATTTACTAATTACCTTACAAATTGCTTGATTCTTTGTTCACGGTAGAGGCCCCCAACCAATCAATTGGTTAAGTATGTTGATGGAGCCACTAATGGGTATTGAAGAATGAGGGAAGCTCCAAAAACTAGTGAATTATTAAATGAATTCACAGTTCTTGACTTAGGTGGAGTAGAGTAACGATGCATAAACACTATATCTTTTTCAACAAGGGGGAGGCTTCTATTTATAGGAAAAATTGAGCTCCTAACCAAACAAACTGATTCTAGAATTTTCCAAATCAGTTTGACCATTTTTAGGTCAGTTAAGCTAACTTTTTGGAACTAGACTTGAATGAGGAGAGAGGAGAGATGAAATATCTCAATTTTTATGAGTTTAAAACTCATTCAAGCATGTGAAATATGCACCTCCTTTAAAGAACTCCCCTTCCTTACATATGTGTCATAATGGAATCATTTTAATATTGCTCATAGTTTTTTTTACTAATAAACCTTGTACATTTTCAACTCTTCATCTTATGTGAAATATGCACCTCCTTTAAAGAACTCCCCTTCCTTACATATGTGTCATAATGGAATCATTTTAATATTGCTCATAGTTTTTTTACTAATAAACCTTGTACATTTTCAACTCTTCATCTTATGTGAAATATGCACCTCCTTTAAAGAACTCCCCTTCCTTACATATGTGTCATAATGGAATCATTTTAATATTGCTCATAGTTTTTTTACTAATAAACCTTGTACATTTTCAACTCTTCATCTTATGTGAAATATGCACCTCCTTTAAAGAACTCCCCTTCCTTACATATGTGTCATAATGGAATCATTTTAATATTGCTCATAGTTTTTTACTAATAAACCTTGTACATTTTCAACTCTTCATCTTATGTGAGCATTTACTCATTTTTGGATACCCAAAATATCTCATATTTTTAATATTGCTCATAGTTTTTTACTAATAAACCTTGTACATTTTCAACTCTTCATCTTATGTGAGCATTTACTCATTTTTGGGTATCTTCTTTTACAAATTGGATTTATCTCCTCCCTACACATGGATTGATGCTATTGGCCCATAGGAACCTTAATTGGACCATAATCCAAAAATTTCTGAAAATCTAGACCCTTAGGCTAAGGTCCTTTATACCCATTTCCAATTAATTCCAATTGCACATTGGAAAGTTCTTTTTGAATTTCTGTTTCAAGGGAACTTATTTTAATAAGATGAGATAATTTTCTATCCAAAAATATTAAAAATCTGAATATTCTCTCTCTAGAATATTTTCTCTCTCTACGTTAAAACAGTTAGAAACAAGTCTTTTATATTTTTGAAGAGGGATTAATTACAGGAGAAGATGCTGGACATTTTGAGAGGCTGGGGAGGAATCTTACATTGTTTGAGATCATGCAAACCAAGTTGATGCCAAGCATCGCTACCATCCTGAGATCAAAGGTCAAACAGAGGGCGTGAATAAGTGGGTGGAAACTTAGTTTGAGATAGCATTTCCATGATGCTCAAAGTGTGGGGGATGAACGCTCAGCTTTACTCAAGTTTTCCTACTATTAATAGTACTGCTCCATCATCATGAGAGTATTGGCACGCCACCTTTCTAAGGTATCGTGTATGGTTAGAAAGTGAATGCACCTATGATAGTTGTCAAGTAAGAAGGAGTGAATCCAAATGAGAAAGAGGAAGTGAGGTAGTGCATGCTCTTCTCCAACAATGCAAGGCAAACATGAAAGTGAGCTCAAGTGAGAATCAAGAATTATGTCAAAGCCCATAGGACTCCACCTCTGGATCTTCAAGAAGGAGATTAAATGTTTTTTAGGAGCTACAAATACTCGAGGGAACCGAAGCAAATGGGCTGTGTATTTGTTTTATAGCCTAGCAGAGAGGATGGTATGATATGGTTGAGAACAAGAAACAAATGCATGAGGGCAAGGCTGAACTATTGGATGAGTTTCATGATATGTTTTAAATTCCAAAGAATCTACAAAACAACAAAAAGAGATGTATATGCATGTGTATGATCAAGAGATGAGCGCTATCTTTTGTGCCGTCAAGAAGTGGCATAATTACCTTTATGCTAGTCATTTTTATGTGAGAAGTGATCATTGTGTATTGAAGTAATTCCTCTCCCAACCGAATCTATCTCCTACGCAAAGAAGAAACCTCGCAAAATTATTATTTTGAGATGAGCTATATAAAGGGCAAGGGTAATGTAGTGGCTGATGCTCTATCAGCTATACCTAAAGTATACAAACATTGAGTCATGGAATTTCAAAAGGAAGATCTCTTAAATAAGGGGGTGTCACAAATGGTGCTGAAATTACGACATGGTTCTCATAAAGAGTTGCCTCATTTTTTGGCTACATAATGGTCTCATTTTTACTACAAAGATAGAGTCTACATGGTGCCTATGTCAAAAATTACAACATGGTTCCCATAATGGTCTCATTTTTTACTACAAAGATAGAGTCTACATGTGGTACCTACATAAAAAATGCATTCTTCATCAATGGTGGGGCAATTGGGAATATTCAAGTCCTTTGATAAGATAAGAAAGAGCTTCTAGAGGAAAGGGATGTGGAAGGACTTACATGCTCTTGTCACACAAGATGTATGTCTTTTTAATCTGATAAGGTAAGCCCGATGGGTTTCTTCAACTTGCCTATCAATTTTCGATGGGGAAGTGGATCCATATTTCTATGGATCTCACTATGGGTCTTCCACACACAAAGAAAGGTTGAGATAGCTTATATGTGGCTTGTGGTGGCACATTTCATCTCTAAGGTCAAGTATATGACATCCGTGGTTGTAAGGCCATTGGTGGTCCATGTATTGAGGTTACATGGTGTACTACAACGTATTGGGAGTGACCACGATGTCAAATTCATGAGTTCATTTTAGATTACTTTGTTTGATATCATGCAAACCAAGCGACCGCTAAGCATCGCTACCATCCCGAGATTTAAGGTCAAAGAGAGATCACGACGAATAAGTTTACACTTAAAAAGTGTGTGGGATGAATGGTCGGCTTTAGCCCATTTTTCCTACAATAGTACCTCGTCTCGTGAGAGTATTGTCATGCCACTTTCTAAGGCATTATGTATAGTTAGAAAAGGTGAATGCATGCCGCCGCGCCACCTTTTGAGGCACTGTGTATGCTTAGATGGTGGAAATGCCACCTTTTGAGGCATTGCGTATGGTTAGAAGGAAACTGCACCCATGATAGTTGTCGAGTAAAAGGGAGTGAATCCAAATGCAAAAGAGGAAGTGGAGATATTGAATGCTCTTCTCTGCGGCAAACATGAAAGTAATATCAAACAACTGAGAATGAAGCATTATGATGATGCCCATAGGAGAATTCGGAACTCCAAGAAGGAGATTGGGAAACAAAGCTAATGGACTAAGTGCTTGTTTTATAGCATTGCAAAGAGGATGATATGGTGGTTGAGAACAAGAAACAAATGCATGAGGGCATGGCTGAACTATGAGTTTCATGATATGCTTTAAATTCTGAAGATTCAGACAATAAAAGGAGATTTGTATGATCAAGAAGTGGCATCATTACCTTTACGATATGAGTGATTTTTATGTGACAAGTGATCACCGTAGCGTGCATTGAAGTAATTCTCTCCTGTGACCAAATCCGTCTCCTAAGCTAAGAAGGTGATTGGCAACCTTGCAAAATTACAATTTTGAGATCGCGTGTATAATCAACAAAACAAGATAATGTGGCGGCGGCAGCTGAGATTATGATATGGTTCTCATAAAGAGTTGCCTTCTTTCTAGCTATGAAATGGTCTCATTTTTACTACAAAGATAGAGTCTACATGGTGGCTACATCAAAAGTTACAAGCAAAGGCCGATCGAACAAATACATTCTTCACCAATGGTGTGGGGCAGTCAGGAATATTCAAGACCGTTGCCTTCACCAATGGTGTGGCAATCAAGAGTACTCAGGACCGTTTATAGCATAAGGAAAAGGGCTTCTATTAGAAAGGGATGTGGAAGGACTTCCATGCTTTTCTCACAAGATGTACGCCTAATAAGAAGCCAATACATATAAGTCCGATGGGCTACTTCAACTTGCCTACTCTCGAAGGGGAAGTGGATTCGTATTTTTGTGGATTTCACTATGGGTCTTCCACCACACACAAAGAAACATTGGGATAGGTCATGTGTGTCTGTGAATAGGTTGACAAGGGTGGAACATTTCATCTCTAGAAAGTTCGAGTATATGACATCTATGGCTGAAAGGCAGTGGGATTTTAAGAGGATGAAAAAAGAAAAGACTTGGTAATCAAAGAATGTGGTTCCACCATCAAATTGTTATACAAATGATTACATGATGTTGTCCTTTTCCCTTGGAAGAAAGGGTATTTGTAAGTTGAAGTCTTACTTACGGTGTCATGGCAGACTTTCCATGTTTGGGTGGACTACTAGTACTCTCTATGATAAGTATACTCCATGTATAATGAGTGCATTTTCTTGATCTCTCACTGGATCCCTTTCTTGCATTGTTGGCATCAGAGCTCTGCTTAAAGCCATTGATCCCTTTCTTACATTGCAATGTATTAGAGCCTTTATGGTAGTCATTTTATGTCAGAAGTGATCCATGTGCATTGAAGTAATTCCTCTCCAAACCGAGTCTATCTCCTAAGCAAAGAAGGTGGGTATGGCAGCCTTGCAAAAATATGATTTTGAGATCGCCTATATAAAGAGCAAGAATAATGTGGTGGGGCCGATGCTTAAATGTTCACTATCGACTATTTCCAAAGTACACAAAGATTGAGTTCTGGAAATTCAAGAGGAATATCTGTTAAATAAGGAGGTGCCACGAATGGTGCAGGAATTACAACACGGTTCTTAGAAAAGAGTTGCCTTGCTTCTGGCTACAAAGATCTATAGAGTCTACATGGTGCCTATAGGCATCATCAAAAATTACAAGCAAAGGCTAATTTGAGAAATGCATTCTTCAGCACAACGATGGGGCAGTTGTTGGGAATTTCAAGACCTTTGATAAGATAAGAGCTTCTAATTGAGAGGAACGTGAGGAACTTACATGCTTCTGTCCCATAAGATGTATGTATGCAATGGATTTGTATTTCTATGGATTTCACTATATGGGTCTTTCACACACACAAAGAAAGGTTGCGATAGCTTACATGTTGTGGTGGTGGATAGGTTGACAAGGGTGGCACATTTCATCTCTATAAAGGTCAAGGATATACGACATCTATCGTTTTTGCGAGGCAATTTCTGGATCGTACCTTGAAGTTACATGGTGTACCACAACATATTGTAAGTGATCAAGAATGCCAAATGCATAATGAGTTCATTTTGCAAACAATTTGTTTGAGATCATGCAAACCAAGTTGACGCCAAGTATCACTACCATCCTGAGATCAAAGGTCAAACAGAGGGCATGAATAAGTGGGTGGAAACTTAGTTTGAGATAGCATTTCCATGATGCTCAAAGTATGTGGGATGAACGGGTAGCTTTACTCAAGAACTATCTCAGGATGGTATCTTTCAAAAGGAAGATCTCTTAAATAAGGGGGTGTCACAAATGGTGCTGAAATTGCGACATGGTTCTCATAAAGAGTTGCCTCATTTTTTGGCTACATAATGGTCTCATTTTTACTACAAAGATAGAGTCTACATGGTGCCTATGTCAAAAATTACAACATGGTTCCCATAATGGTCTCATTTTTTACTACAAAGATAGAGTCTACATGTGGTACCTACATAAAAAATGCATTCTTCATCAATGGTGGGGCAATTGGGAATATTCAAGTCCTTTGATAAGATAAGAAAGAGCTTCTAGAGGAAAGGGATGTGGAAGGAATTACATGCTCTTGTCACACAAGATGTATGCCTTTTTAACCTGATAAGGTAAGCCCGATGGGTTTCTTGAACTTGCCTATCAATTTTCAATGGAGAAGTGGATCCATATTTCTATGGATCTCACTATGGGTCTTCCACACACAAAGAAAGGTTAAGATAGCTTATATGTGGCTTGTGTTGGCACATTTCATCTCTACAAAGGTCAAGTATACGACATCCGTGGTTGCAAGGCCATTGGTGGTCCCTGTATTGAGGTTACATGGTGTACTACAACGTATTGCGAGTGACCAGGATGTCAAATTCATGAGTTCATTTTAGATTACTTTGTTTGATATCATGCAAACCAAGCGACCGCCAAGAATCGCTACCATCCCGAGATTTAAGGTCAAATAGAGATCACCGATGAATAAGTTTACACTTAAAAAGTGTGTGGGACGAATGGTCCGCTTTAGCCCATTTTTCCTACAATAGTACCTCGTCTCGTGAGAGTATTGGCATGCCGCTTTCTAAGGCATTATGTATAGTTAGAAAAGGTGAATGCATGCCACCGCGCCACCTTTTGAGGCACTGTGTATGCTTAGATGGTGGTGAATGCCACCTATTGAGGCATCGCGTATGTGGTTAGAAGGCAACTACACCCATGATAGCTGTGGAGCAAAAGGGAGTGAATCCAAATGCAAAAGAGGAAGTGGAGATAGTGAATGCTCTTCTCCAAAAATGCACGGCAAACATGAAAGTAATATCAAACAACTGAGAATGAAGCATTATGCCGATGCCCATAGGAGAATTTGGAACTCCAAGAAGGAGATTGGGAATCCAAGCTAATGGACTGTGTGCTTGTTTTATAGCATTGCAAAGAGGATGATATGGTGGTTGAGAACAAGAAACAAATGCATGAGGGCATGGCTGAACTATGAGTTTCATGAGATGCTTTAAATTCTGAAGATTCTACCAACAAAAGGAGATTTGTATGATCAAGAGATGATGGCTATTTTGCATGCCATCAAGAAGTGGCATCATTACCTTTACGATATGAGTGATTTTTATGTGACAAGTGATACTGTACCGTGCATTGAAGTAATTCTCTCCTGTGACCAAATCCCTCTCCTATGCGAAGAAGCAACCTTGCAAAATTAAGATTTTGAGATCGCGTGTCAACAGGATAATGTGGCAGCGACAGCTGAGATTATGATATGGTTCTCATAAAGAGTTGCCTTCTTTCTAGCTATGAAATGGTCTCATTTTTACTGCAAAGATAGAGTCTACATGGTGGCTACATCAAAAGTTACAAGCAAAGGCCGATCGAACAAATACATTCTTCACCAATGGTGTGGGGCAGTTAGGAATATTCAAGACCGTTGCCTTCACCAACGGTGTGGCAATCAAGAGTATTCACGACCGTTGATAGCATAAGGAAAAGGGCTTCTATTAGAAAGGGATGTGGAAGGACTTCCATGCTTTTCTCACAAGATGTACGCCTAATAAGAAGCCAATACATATAAGTCCGATGGGCTACTTCAACTTGCCTACTCTCGAAGGGGAAGTGGATTCGTATTTTTGTGGATTTCACTATGGGTCTTCCACCACACACAAAGAAACATTGGGATAGGTCATGTGTGTCTGTGAATAGGTTGACAAGGGTGGAACATTTCATCTCTAGAAAGTTCGAGTATATGACATCTATGGCTGAAAGGCAGTGGGATTTTAAGAGGATGAAAAAAGAAAAGACTTGGTAATCAAAGAATGTGGTTCCACCATCAAATTGTTATACAAATGATTACATGATGTTGTCCTTTTCCCTTGGAAGAAAGGGTATTTGTAAGTTGAAGTCTTACTTACGGTGTCATGGCAGACTTTCCATGTTTGGGTGGACTAATAGTACTCTCTATAATAAGAAAACTCCATGTATAATGAGTGCATTTTCTTGATCTCTCACTAGATTCCTTTCTTGCATTGTTGGGATCAGAGCCTTTCTTAAAGCCATTGATCCCTTTCTTACATTGCAATGTATTAGAGCCTTTATGGTAGTCATTTTATGTTAGAAGTGATCCATGTGCATTGAAGTAATTCCTCTCTAAACCGAGTCTATCTCCTAAGCAAAGAAGGTGGGTGTGGCAGCCTTGCAAAATTACAATTTTGAGATCGCCTATATAAAGAGCAAGAATAATGTGGTGGGGCCGATGCTATCGACTATTTCCAAAGTACACAAAGATTGAGTTCTGGAAATTCAAGAGGAATATCCGTTAAATAAGGAGGTGCCACGAATGGTGCATGAATTACAACACGGTTCTTAGAAAAGAGTTGCCTCGCTTTTGCCTACAAAGATCTATAGAGTCTACATGGTGCCTATAGGCATCATCAAAAATTAGAAGCAAAGGCTAATCTGAGAAATGCATTCTTCAGCACAACGATGGGACAGTTGGGAATTTTAAGACCTTTGATAAGATAAGAGCTTCTAATTGAGAGGAACGTGAGGAACTTACATGCTTCTGTCCCACAAGATGTATGTATGCAATGGATTTGTATTTCTATGGATTTCACTATATGGGTCTTTCACACACACAAAGAAAGGTTGCGATAGCTTACATGTTGTGGTGGTGGATAGGTTGACAAGGGTGGCACATTTCATCTCTATAAAGGTCAAGGATATACGACATCTATCGTTTTTGCGAGGCAATTTCTGGATCGTACCTTGAAGTTACATGGTGTACCACAACATATTGTAAGTGATCAAGAATGCCAAATGCATAATGAGTTCATTTTGCAAACAATTTGTTTGAGATCATGCAAACCAAGTTGCACCAAGTATCACTACCATCCTGAGATCAAAGATCAAACAGAGGGCATGAATAAGTGGGTGGAAACTTAGTTTGAGGTAGCATTTCCATGATGCTCAAAATGTGTGGGATGAATGGTCAGCTTTACTCAAGTTTTCCTACTATTAATAGTACTGCTCATCATCTCATGAGAGTATTTGCACGGCACCTTTCTAAGGCATTGTGTATGGTTAGAAAGTGAATGCACCTATGATAGTTGTCAAGTAAGAAGGAGTGAATCCAAATGAAAAAGAGGAAGTGAGGTAGTGCATGCTCTTCTCCAACAATGCAAGGCAAACATGAAAGCGAGCTCAAGTGAGAATCAAGAATTATGTCGAAGACCATAGGGCTCCACCTCTGGAGCTTCAAGAAGGAGATTCAATGTTTTTTAGGAGCTACAAATACTTGAGGGAACCGAAGCAAATGGGCTGTGTATTTATTTTATAGCCTAGTAGAGAGGATGGTATGATATGGTGAGAACAAGAAACAAATGCATGAGGGCATGACTGAACTATTGGATGAGTTTCATGATATGTTTTAAATTCCAAAGAATCTACCAACAAAAAGAGATGTATATGCATGTGTATGATCAAGAGATGAGAGCTATCTTTCGTGCCGTCTAGAAGTGGCATCATTACCTTTATGGTAGTCATTTTTATGTGAGAAGAGATCATTGTGTGTTGAAGTAATTCCTCTCCCAACCGAATCTATCTCCTACGCAAAGAAGAAACCTCACAAAATTATGATTTTGAGATGAGTTATATAAAGGGCAAGGATAATGTAATGGCTGATGCTCTATCAGCTATACCTAAAGTATAAAAACATTGGGTCATGGAATTTTAAAAGGAAGATCTCTTAAATAAGGGGGTGTCACAAATGGTGCTGGAATTACGACATGGTTCTCATTAAGAGTTGCCTCGTTTTTTGGCTACATAATGGTCTCATTTTTACTACAAAGATAGAGTCTACATGGTGCCTATCTCAAAAATTACAACATGGTTCCCATAATGGTCTCATTTTTTACTACAAAGATAGAGTCTACATGTGGTACCTACATAAAAAAATGCATTCTTCATCAATGGTGGAGCAATCGGGAATATTCAAGTCCTTTGATAAGATAAGAAAGAGCTTCTAGAGGAAAGGGATGTGGAAGGAATTACATGCTCTTGTCACACAAGATGTATGCCTTTTCAACCTGATAAGGTAAGCCCAGTGGGTTTCTTCAACTTGCCTATCAATTTTCGATGGTGGGGAAGTGGATCCATATTTCTATGGATCTCACTATGGGTCTTCCACACACAAAGAAAGGTTGAGATAGCTTATATGTGGCTTGTGGTGGCACATTTCATCTCTACAAAGGTCAAGTATACGACATCCGTGGTTGCAAGGCCGTTGGTGGTCCATGTATTCAGGTTACATGGTGTACTACAACGTATTGTGAGTGACCAGGATGTCAAATTCATGAGTTCATTTTAGATTACTTTGTTTGATATCATGCAGACCAAGCGATCACCAAGCATCGCTACACTTAAAAAGTGTGGGACGAATGGTCGGCTTTAGCCCATTTTTCCTACAATAGTACCTCATCTCATGAGAGTATTGGCATGCCACTTTCTAAGAAATTGTGTATAGTTAGAAAAGGTGAATGCATGGCGCCGCACCACCTTTTGAGGCACTGTGTATGCTTAGATAGTGAATGCCACCTTTTGAGGCATCGCATATGGTTAGAAGGCAACTACACCCATGATAGCTATCGAGCATAAGGGAGTGAATCCAAATGCAAAAGAGGAAGTGGAGATAGTGAATGCTCTTCTCCAAAAATGCGAGGCAAACATGAAAGTAATCTCAAACAATTGAGAATGAAGCATTATGCCGATGCCCATAGGAGAATTCGGAACTCCAAGAAGGAGATTGGGAATCAAAGCTAATGGGCTGTGTGCTTGTTTTATAGCATTGCAAAGAGGATGATATGGTGGTTGAGAACAAGAAACAAATGCATGAGGGCATGGCTGAACTATAAGTTTCATGATATGAAGATTCTACCAACAAAAGGAGATTTGTATGATCAAGAGATGATGGCTATTTTGCATGCCATCAAGAATTGACATCATTACCTTTATGATATGACGTGATTTTTATGTGAGAAGTGATCACCATACCGTGCATTGAAATAATTCTCTCCTGTGACCGAATCCATCTCCTAAGCGAAGAAGGTGGTTGGCAACCTTACAAAATTACGATTTTGAGATCGCGCGTATAATCAACAACAGGATAATGTGGTGGCAGCGGGCTGAGATTATGATATGGTTCTCATAAAGAGTTGCCTTCTTTCTAGCTGTGAAATGGGCTCATTTTTACTGCAAAGATAGAGTCTACATGGTGCCTACATCAAAAGTTACAAGCAAAGGCCGATCAAACAAATACATTCTTCACCAATGGTGTGGGGCAGTCAGGAATATTCAAGACCGTTGCCTTCACCAATGGTGTGGCAATCAAGAGTATCAGCAGAACCGTTGATAGGATAAAGAAAAGGGCTTCTATTAGAAAGGGATGTGGAAGGACTTCCATGCTTTTCTCACAAGATGTATGCCTTCTCAACTTAATAAGAACCCAATACATATAAGTCCGATGGGCTACTTCAACTTGCCTACTCTCGAAGGGAAGTGGATTCGTATTTCTATGGATTTGGAAAGACTTGGTAATCAAAGAATGTGGTTCCACCATCAAATTGTTGTACAAATGATTACATGATGTTGTCCTTTTCCCTTGGAAGAAAGGGTATTTGTAAGTTGAAGTCTTACTTATGGTGTCATGGCAGACTTTCCATGTTTGGGTGGACTACTAGTACTCTCTTATAATGAGTGCATTTTCTTGATCTCTCACTAGATCCCTTTTTTGCATTGTTGGTATCAGAGCTCTGCTTAAAGCCATTGATCGCTTTCTTACATTGCAATGTATTAAAGCCTTTATGGTAGTCATTTTATGTCATAAGTGATCCATGTGCATTGAAGTAATTCCTCTCCAAACCGAGTCTATCTCCTAAGCAAAGAAGGTGGGTGTGGCAGCCTTGCAAAATTACGATTTTGAGATCGCCTATATAAAGAGCAAGAATAATGTGGTGGGGCCGATGCTTAAATGTTCACTATCGACTATTTCCAAAGTACACAAAGATTGAGTTCTGGAAATTCAAGAGGAATATCTGTTAAATAAGGAGGTGCCATGAATGGTGCAGGAATTACAACACGGTTCTTAGAAAAGAGTTTCCTCGCTTCTTGCTACAAAGATCTATAGAGCCTACATGGTGCCTATAGGCCTCATCAAAAATTAGAAGCAAAGGCTGATCTGAGAAATGCATTCTTCAGCACAACGATGGGGCAGTTGGGAATTTCAAGACCTTTGATAAGATAAGAGTTTCTAATTGAGAGGAACGTGAGGAACTTACATGCTTCTATCACACAAGATGTATGTATGCAGTGGATTCGTATTTCTATGGATTTCACTATATGGGTCTTCCAGACACACAAAGAAAGGTTGCGATAGCTTACATGTTGTGGTGGATAGGTTGACAAGGGTGGCACATTTTGTGAGATCCCAATCTCCACCACGCAACAGATTCGGGGTACTAGCAGCGGAAGTAGCACATCATGCGTGGGTAGGGGTCTCACACTCGGGGCCTCGCCCACGGATATCCGGACAAGAGACTAATCCGTCGGTTTGTCCAAAACCGAAACCGAAAAAACTTCCTTTACCCGGAAAGCATGGGCGATTCCACCAGGATAACTCTTTACTCTAACGTAGTCAAGATCATTACGGATCAACTGATCTGACTGCACCTTTAACGGTACTTGGTCAAATCAAGGAAGAACTTGCACTTGGATCATTGGGATCAACGCGTTTTTCCCCATCAAGAGGCACAGCCGTTGATTCCTATCCATAGAACAATTTCTATCCGGGATTTACTTCATCTATCGTAATAATAGAAATTAAATCTCGATTTACGGATCCATCAGTCCAGCCTAACCCCATCCGATCCCATGGGTTAGCCAACCGCCCAACCACTGTAGTGATGGGATCCAATTTGAAATTTGGTTGGGTTTTGTCCCGGGTACCAAGGAAAAGAGTTCCAAGGCCCCCTAGCCAGAAGTTCATACAAATATAAAACTAGTCACACCACTTACACACCCAATATGAAATTACCTTTTTCTTAGCATCAACTAGCTTTAAAACAATCCTTTAATAAAACCATTATGTCACTGATGACAATCCTCAAAGTCTCTGGTTGAATCCTTATTTCCAGTCATTCTTTCATCGGTGTACTTATGGCATCATTGGCAACCAGAACGCTCACCACCTGTTCTCTCAGGGGCCTTTTCCATAGTTCCTAGCTCATAGTAACCGGAAATATATTCATATAATAGAATGGAATCTCCGTGGAAGATCAGCAAGATCAACCCACAGATCCATATAAAAGAGCCATGGACTCATCTGTTTGAGGACCAGCAAGGTCAATCAACCAGATCCATGCCCGATTTCAGAAAACAACTCTTACTCCTTGTCCCAATATCTTCCACGACGCACGTGTGGGTATCTTCGGCGACCCAGAGCCCGAGCACCGTATGGTCAGCACCCTCTAGGATCCTTCGCAGGTGACCTAGCGCTTCACTCATAGGCCGCTTCCTTGGTCCCTCATCCACCGTACCGGAAGCTCACCATTTAAATCGAGCCGAGGCTGGTCAAGACCTCGATCGACCTTGCTACGCGAGACGTCCTCCATTGACTCTCCGTCAGCAGTTGCAACTTTATCAGTTCGGTCTTCATGACCTTAATCCTTAAGATGGTCAAAATGCTTCTCCAGCATTCTTGACATAAAACAGTCATTTACAAACAGTCACAAATACAGTTTCTATAACGAACTCTTGTCTTTCCATATTATCCACTCTCGGACCACATTACTTATTCCACATTCCATTCAGTGTGTACTCGTTCTCATCCATTCACTCATATAGACTACATTATCTCACATACATCTTCATATTCATTATTCTACATACATATCCATGTTCGCACGTCCACATCATACATCCAATTTCACATTCATACATACGCATCTACATGCATACATCCACATCTACATTCATACATCCATACCTCCATTTCCACATCCACACATCCACATTCATATTCATACATCCACATTCACATGCATACATCCATTTTCACATCCTCATTCATACATCCACATTCACATACATACATCCACATCCGTATCTACATCCATACATTCACATCCACCTCTTCATTCACAATCACATCCATACATCCACATCTACATACATACATCCACATCTGTATCTACATCCATACATTCACATCCACCTCTTCATTCACAATCACATCCATACATCCACATCTACATACATACATCCATACATCCACATCTATATACATACGTCCATTTTTACATCCTCATTCATACATACACATCCACATACATACATACACATCCGTATCTACATCCATACATCCACATCCACATCAACATTCACATTCATACATATACATCTACATGTATACATCCACATCACATTCATACAACCATATTACATCCATTCTCGTCCTAACACATCCCATATACATCTTGACACATCCTAACTCATCTTAACACATTCTATCACATCTCATACACATCTTATCACATCTTTTTACATCTCATACACCTCTTATCACATCCTATCACTTTCCATACGCATCTTATCAAATCTTATCACATCTCATACACATCTTATCACATCTTTTTACATCTCATACACCTCTTATCACATCCTATCACTTTCCATACGCATCTTATCAATTCTTATCACATCTCATACACCTCTTATCACATCCTATCACTTTCCATACGCATCTTATCAATTCTTATCACATCTCATACACCTCTTATCACATCCTATCACTTTCCATACGCATCTTATCAATTCTTATCACATCTCATACACCTCTTATCACATCTTATCACATTTCATATCTTTTTTTTTAAAAAGAGAATTCTTATATTTGATATAAGATTTCTCTACACATTTATTTATACATAAATTCCATTTAAGGAGACTAACACTTTCGAAATTAAAATCAATCTTTTATGCATCTTCTTATGCATAATTTCAATTTGGTAGGGAATTACACTTTTAGAATAAAAGAATTTCTCTTATGCATCTAAGTTAAACATAAAATCCATTTATGAGGAAAATCACACTTTTAGTATAAAAAGAATATCTTTTATGCATACCTATATGCATGAAATCCAATATGATAAAAGTAACACTTTTGATATAAAAATTTTTCCTTTATGCATACTTCTATGCATGAAAATTAAAAATGATAAAAGTAACACTTTTGATATAAAAAATTTTCCTTTATGCATACTTCTGTGCATGAAAATTAAAAATGATAAAAGTAACACTTTTGATATAAAATTTTTTCCTTTATGCATACTTCTATGCATGAAAATTAAAAATGATAAAAATAACACTTTTGATATAAAAATTTATCCACTATGCATACTTCTATGCATGAAATAAAAATGGTAAAAATAACACTTTTGATATAAAAACTTATCCTTTATGCATGATATTAAAATTTAATTTCTCCATGATTGTAATGAAATTCTTTCAATTAATCTAGGATGATAATTCCTAGAATATGGTAGGAAGTCCTCTTTTTATGCTTTGAATGAAATTATTTTATGCATAATTTTTATAAAAATTTTACCATAGCTCCGCTGCTATGACTGATAAATCTCAATTTTTCTAAGCGATAATGCTTATCATTAAAGAAATAATTAAAATGATCTCTAATTGGATTATTAATCCATAATGGATTGAATCATTAATATACATAAACTAAAAGCATAGAAAAAAGCCATTAATTTGACCTCAAGCATAGCTTAATCTTGGGTTAAGGAAAAGCTTTATGAAAAGCTTGATTTGGATTGAGAACGGGTCATGAGTATGACCATTTCTTGAGTGAGAGAGAGAATTTACATAAAAATCATTAGAATTTAAACATAAATGAAAATTAACTTCAATAGCATTTATTAAATTATGTAACTCTTCACTACTATTCAAACTTCAATAGCATTTAAAAAAACCATACCAATTAAACTTCTCAAGCTTGAGAGGGGTTGAGAAGAGAGAAACATTGAGAAATTATAGAAAGATCAATATTCACTAATTACCTTACAACTTGCTTGATTCTTTGTTCACGGTAGAGGCCCCCAACCAATCAATTGGTTAAGTATGTTGATGGAGCCACTAATGGGGATTGAAGAAAGAGGGAAGCTCCAAAAACTAGTGAATTATTAAATGAATTCACAGTTCTTGGCTTAGGTGGAGTAGAGTAACGATGCATAAACACTATCTATTTTTCAACAAGGGGGAGGCTTCTATTTATAGAAAAAATTGAGCTCCTAACCAAACAAACTGATTCTAGAATTTTCTAAATCAGTTTGGTCAATATTTGACCATTTTTAGGTCAGTTAAGCTAACTTTTTGGAACTAGACTTGAATGAGGAGAGAGGAGAGATGAAATATCTCAATTTTTATGAGTTTAAAACTCATTCAAGCATGTGAAATATGCACCTCCTTTAAAGAACTCCCCTTCCTTACATATGTGTCATAATGGAATCATTTTAATATTGCTCATAGTTTTTTTACTAATAAACCTTGTACATTTTCAACTCTTCATCTTATGTGAAATATGCACCTCCTTTAAAGAATTCCCCTTCCTTACATATGTGTCATAATGGAATCATTTTAATATTGCTCATAGTTTTTTTACTAATAAACCTTGTACATTTTCAACTCTTCATCTTATGTGAAATATGCACCTCCTTTAAAGAATTCCCCTTCTTTACATATGTGTCATAATGGAATCATTTTAATATTGCTCATAGTTTTTTTTACTAATAAACCTTGTATATTTTCAACTCTTCATCTTATGTGAGCATTTACTCCTTTTTGGATACCCAAAATATCTCATATTTTTAATATTGCTCATAGTTTTTTACTAATAAACCTTGTACATTTTCAACTCTTCATCTTATGTGAGCATTTACTCATTTTTGGGTATCTTCTTTTACAAATTGGATTTATCTTTTCCCTACACATGGATTGATGCTATTGGCCCATCGGAACCTTAATTGGACCATAGTCTAAAGATTTCTGAAAATCTAGACCCTTAGACTAAGGTTCTTTATACCTATTTCCAATTAATTCCAATTGCACATTGGAAAATTCTTTTTGAATTTCTGTTTCAGGGGAACTCATCTGAATTATAAGAGATATTTTTCTATCCAAAAATATTCAAAATCTGAATATTCTCTCTCTAGAATAATTTTTCTCTCTCTAGGCTAAAATAGTTAGCAACAGGGTCTTTATATTTCTGAAGAGGGTTGATTACAGGGGAAGATACTAGACATCAAAAAGGGGGTTGGGGGAGGAATCTTACACATTTCATCTCTACAAAGGTCAAGGATACGACATCTATCGTTTTTGCGAGGCAATTTCTAGATCCTACCTTGAAGTTACATGGTGTACCACAACATATTGTAAGTGATCTCAAGAATGCCAAATCCATGATGAGTTCATTTTGCAAACAGTATGTTTGAGATCATGCAAACCAAGTTGACGCCAAGCATCACTACCTCCCTGAGATCAAAGGTCAAACAGAGGGCGTGAATAAGTGGGTGGAAACTTAGTTTGAGATAGCATTTCCATGATGCTCAAAGTGTGTGGGATGAACGCTCAGCTTTACTCAAGTTTTCCTACCATTAATAGTATTGCTCATCATCACATGAGAGTATTGGCACGCCACCTTTGTGAGGCATCGTGTATGGTTAGAAAGTGAATGCACCTATGATAGTTGTCAAGTAAGAAGGAGTGAATCCAAATGAGAAAGAGGAAGTGAGGTAGTGCATGCTCTTCTCCAACAATGCAAGGCAAACATGAAAGCGAGCTCAAGTGAAAATCAAGAATTATGTAGAAGCTGATAGGACTCCACCTCTGGAGCTTCAAGAAGGAGATTAAATGTTTTTTAGGAGCTACAAATACTCGAGGGAACCGAAGCAAATGGGCTGTGTTTTTGTTTTAAAGCCTAGCAGAGAGGGTGGTGTGATATGGTTTAGAACAAGAAACAAATGCATGAGGGCATGGCGGCTGAACTATTGGATGAGTTTCATGATATGTTTTAAATTCCAAAGAATCTAACAACAAAAAGAGATGTATATGCATGTGTATGATCAAGAGATGAGCGCTATCTTTCGTGCCGTCAAGAAGTGGCATCATTACCTTTATTGTAGTCATTTTTATGTGAGAAGTGATCATTGTGTGTTGAAGTAATTCCTCTCCCAACCGAATCTATCTCCTACGGAAAGAAGAAACCTCGCAAAATTATGATTTTAAGATGAGCTAGATGAAGGGCAAGGATAATGTAGTGGCTGATGCTCTATCAGCTATACCTAGAGTATACAAACATTGGGTCATGGAATTTCAAAAGGAAGATCTCTTAAATAAGGGGGAGTCACAAATGGTGCTGAAATTATGACATGGTTCTCATAAAGAGTTGCCTCATTTTTTGGCTACATAATGGTCTCATTTTTACTACAAAGATAGAGTCCACATGGTGCCTATGTCGAAAATTACAACATGGTTCCCATAATGGTCTCATTTTTTACTACAAAGATAGAGTCTACATGTGGTACCTACATAAAAAATGCATTCTTCATCAATGGTGGGACAATTGGGAATATTCAAGTCCTTTGATAAGATAAGAAAGCGCTTCTAGAGGAAAGGGATGTGGAAGGACTTACATGCTCTTGTCACACAAGATGTATGCCTTTTCAACCTGATAAGGTAAGCCCGGTGGGTTTCTTCAACTTGCCTCTAAATTTTCGATGGGGAAGTGGATCCATATTTCTATGGATCTCACTATGGGTATTCCACACACAAAGAAAGGCTGAGATAGCTTATATGTGGCTTGTGGTGGCACATTTCATCTCTACAAAGGTCAAGTCTACGACAGCCGTGGGGTTGCAAGGCCATTGGTGGTCCATGTATTCAGGTCACATGGTGTACTACAACGTATTGTGAGTGACCAGGATGTCAAATTCATGAGTTCATTTTAGATTACTTTGTTTGATATCATGCAAACCAAGCATCGCTACCATCCTGAGATTTAAGGTCAAATAGAGATCACGAGACGAATAAGTTTACACTTAAAAAGTTTGTGGGACGAATGGTCGGCTTTAGCCCATTTTTCCTACAATAGTACATTGTCTCATAAGAGTATTGGCATGCAGCTTTCTAAGGCATTGTGTATAGTTAGAAAAGGTGAATGCATGCCACCGCGCCACCTTTTGAGGCACTGTGTATGCTTAGATGGTGAATGCCACCTTTTGAGGCATCGCGTAGTATGGTTAGAAAGGCAACTGCACCCATGATAGTTGTCGAGCAAAAGGGAGTGAATCCAAATGCAAAAGAGGAAGTGGAGATAGTGAATGCTCTTCTCCAAAAATGCGAGGCAAACATGAAAGTAATCTCAAACAACTGATAATGAAGCATTATGCCAATGCCCATAGGAGAATTTGGAACTCCAAGAAGGAGATTGGGAATCCAAGCTAATGGACTGTGTGCTTGTTTTATAGCATTGCAAAGAGGATGATATGGTGGCTGAGAACAAGAAACAAATGCATGAGGGCATGGCTGAACTATGAGTTTCATGATATGCTTTAAATTCTGAAGATTCTACCAACAAAAGGAGATTTGTATGATCAAGAGAGGATGGCTATTTTGCATGCCATCAAGAAGTGGCATCATTACCTTTACAATATGATGTGATTTTTATGTGAGAAGTGATCACCATACCGTGCATTGAAGTAATTCTCTCCTGTGACCGAATCCGTCTCCTAAGCGAAGAAGGTGGTTGGCAACCTTGCAAAATTACGATTTTGAGATTGCGTGTATAATCAACAAAACAGGATAATGTGGCAGCGGGCTGAGATTATGATATGGTTCTCATGAAGAGTTGCCTTCTTTCTAGCTACTATGAAATGGTCTCATTTTTAGTGCAAAGATAGAGTCTACATGGTGCCTACATCAAAAGTTACAAGCAAAGGCCGATCGAACAAATACATTCTTCACCAATGGTGTGGGGGTAAATAGGAATATTCAAGACCGTTGCCTTCACCAACGGTGTGGCAATCAAGAGTATTCAGGACCGTTGATAGGATAAGGAAAAGGGCTTCTATTAGAAAGGGATGTGGAAGGACTTCCATGCTTTTCTCACAAGATGTATGCCTTCTTAACTTAATAAGAGCCCAATACATATAAGTCCGATGGGCTACTTCAACTTGCCTACTCTCGAAGGGAAGTGGATTCGTATTTCTGTGGATTTCACTATGGGTCTTCCACACACAAAGAAACATTGGGATAGGTCATGTGTGTCTGTGAATAGGTTGACAAGGGTGGAACATTTCATCTCTAGAAAGTTCGAGTATATGACATCTATGTGCTGCAAGGCAGTGGGATTTCAAGAGGATGAAAAAAGCAAAGACTTGGTAAACAAAGAATATGGTTCCACCATCGAATGTTGTACAAAAAATGATTACATGATGTTGTCCTTTTCCCTTGGAAGAAGGGGTATTTGTAAGTTGAAGTCTTACTTACGGTGTCATGGCAGACTTTCCATGTTTGGGTGGACTACTAATACTCTCTATGATAAGTATACTGCATGTATAATGAGTGCATTTTCTTGATCTCTCACTAGATCCCTTTCTTGCATTGTTGGTATCAGAGCTCTGCTTAAAGCCATTGATCCCTTTCTTACATTGCAATGTATTAGAGCCTTTATGGTAGTAATTTTATGTCAGAAGTGATCCATGTGCATTGAAGTAATTCCTCTCCAAACGAGTCTATCTCCTAAGCAAAGAAGGTGGGTGTGGCAGCCTTGCAAAATTACGATTTTGAGATCGCCTATATAAAGAGCAAGAATAATGTGGTGGGGCTGATGCTTAAATGTTCACTATATCGACTATTTCCAAAGTACACAAAGATTGAGTTCTGGAAATTCAAGAGGAATATCCATTAAATAAGGAGGTGCCACGAATGGTGCAGGAATTACAACACGGTTCTTAGAAAAGAGTTGCCTCGCTTCTGGATACAAAGATCTATAGAGCCTACATGGTGCCTATACGCCTCATCAAAAATTACAAGCAAAGGCTGATCTGAGAAATGCATTCTTCAGCACAACGATGGGGCAGTTGGGAATTTCAAGACCTTTGATAAGATAAGAGCTTCTAATTGAGAGGAACGTGAGAAACTTACATGCTTCTGTCACACAAGATGTATGTATGCAGTGGATTCGTATTTCTATGGATTTCACTATATGGGTCTTCCACACACACAAAGAAAGGTTGTGATAGCTTACATGTTGTGGTGGGTGGTGGATAGGTTGACAAGGGTGGCACATTTCATCTCTACAAAGGTCAAGGATACGACATCTATCGTTTTTGTGAGGCAATTTCTGGATCCTACCTTGAAGTTACATGGTGTACCACAACATATTGTAAGTGATCAAGAATGCCAAATGCATGATGAGTTCATTTTGCAAACAATTTGTTTGAGATCATGCAAACCATGTTGACGCCAAACATCGCTACCATCCTGAGATCAAAGGTCAAACAGAGGGCATGAATAAGTGAGTGGAAACTTAGTTTGAGATAGCATTTCCATGATGCTCAAAGTGTGGGATGAACGCTCAGCTTTACTCAAGTTTTCCTACTATTAATAGTACTGCTCACATCATCACATGAGAGTATTGGCATGCCACCTTTCTGAGGCATCGTGTATGGTTAGAAAGTGAATGCACCTATGATAGTTGTCAAGTAAGAAGGAGTGAATCCAAATGAGAAAGTGGAAGTGAGGTAGTGCATGCTTTTCTCCAACAATGCAAGGCAAACATGAAAGTGTGCTCAAGTGAGAATCAAGAATTATGTCGAAGCCCATAGGAGTGTTTTTTAGGAGCTACAAATACTCAAGGGAACCAAAGCAAATGGGCTGTGTATTTGTTTTATAGCCTAGCAGAGAGGATGGTATGATATGGTTGAGAACAAGAAACAAATGCATGAGGGCATGGCTGAACTATTGGATGAGTTTCATGATATGTTTTAAATTCCAAAGAATCTACCAAACACAAAAAGAGAGGTATGTGCATGTGTATGATCAAGAGATGAGTGCTATCTTTCGTGCCGTCAAGAAGTGGCATCATTACCTTTATGGTAGTCATTTTTATGTGAGAAGTGATCATTGTGTGTTGAAGTAATTCCTCTCCCAACCGAATCTATCTCCTAATCTATCTCCTACGCAAAGAAGAAACCTCGCAAAATTATGATTTTGAGATGAGCTATGTGAAGGGCAAGGAAAATGTTGTGGCTGATGCTCTATCAACTATACCTAGAGTATACAAACATTGGGTCATGGAATTTCAAAAGGAAGATCTCTTAAATAAGGGGGTGTCACAAATGGTGCTGAAATTACGACCTGGTTCTCATAAAGAGTTGCCTTGTTTTTTGGATACATAATGGTCTCATTTTTCCTACAAAGATAGAGTCTACATGGTGCCTATGTCAAAAATTACAACATGGTTCCCATATTAGTCTCATTTTTTACTACAAAGATAGAGTCTACATGTGGTACCTACATAAAAAATGCATTCTTCATCAGGCACCCTTGCAAAATTACAATTTTGAGATCGCCTATATAAAGAGCAAGAATAATGTGGTGGGGCCGATGCTTAAATGTTCACTATCGACTATTTCCAAAGTACACAAAGATTGAGTTCTGGAAATTCAAGAGGAATATCCGTTAAATAAGGAGGTGCCACGAATGGTGCAGGAATTACAACACGGTTCTTAGAAAAGAGTTGTCTCGCTTTTGGCTACAAAGATCTATAGAGCCTACATGGTGCCTATAGGCCTCATCAAAAATTAGAAGCAAAGGCTGATCTGAGAAATGCATTCTTCAGCACAACGATCGGGCAGTTGGGAATTTCAAGACCTTTGATAAGATAAGAGTTTCTAATTGAGAGGAACGTGAGGAACTTACATGCTTCTGTCACACAAGATGTATGTATGCAGTGGATTCGTATTTCTATGGATTTCACTATATGGGTCTTCCACACACACAAAGAAAGGTTGCGATAGCTTACATGTGGTGGATAGGTTGACAAGGGTGGCACATTTCATCTCTACAAAGGTCAAGGATACGACATCTATCGTTTTTGCGAGGCAATTTTGGGATCCTACCTTGAAGTTACATGGTGTACCACAACATATTGTAAGTGATCAAGAATGCCAAATGCGTGATGAGTTCATTTTGCAAACAGTTTGTTTGAGATCATGCAAACCAAGTTGACGCCAAGCATCGCTACCATCCTGAGATCAAAGGTCAAACAGAGGGCATGAATAAGTGGGTGGACACTTAGTTTGAGATAGCATTTCCATGATGCTCAAAGTGTGTGGGATGAATGCTCAGCTTTACTCAACAGCTTTACTCAAACTTTCCTACTATTAATAGTACTGCTCATCATCACATGAGAGTATTGGCATGCCACCTTTCTGAGGCATTGTGTATGGTTAGAAAGTGAATGCACCTATGATAGTTGTCAAGTAAGAAGGAGTGAATTCAAATGAGAAAGAGGAAGTGAGGTAGTGCATGCTCTTCTCCAACAATGCAAGGCAAACATGAAAGCGAGCTCAAGTGAGAATCAAGAATTATGTCGAAGCCCATAGGACTCCACCTCTGGAGCTTCAATAAGGAGATTAAATGTTTTTTAGGAGCTACAAATACTCGAGGGAACCAAAGCAAATGGGCTGTGTATTTGTTTTATAGCCTAGCAGAGAGGATGGTATGATATGGTTGAGAACAAGAAAAAAATGCATGAGGACATGGCTAAACTATTGGATGAGTTTCATGATATGTTTTAAATTCCAAAGAATCTACCAATAAAAAGAGATGTATATGCATGTGTATGATCAAGAGATGAGCGCTATCTTTCGTGCCGTCAAGAAGTGGCATCATTACCTTTATTTATGGTAGTCATTTTTATGTGAGAAGTGATCATTGTGTGTTGAAGTAATTCCTCTCCCAACCGAATCTATCTCCACGCAAAGAAGAAACCTCGCAAAATTATGATTTTGAGATGAGCTATATAAAGGGCAAGGATAATGTAGTGGCTGATGCTCTATCAGCTATACCTAAAGTATACAAACATAGAATAGGAAGATCTCTTAAATAAGGGGGTGTCACAAATGGTGCTGAAATTACGACATGGTTCTCATAAACAGTTGCCTCGTTTTTTGGCTACATAATGGTCTCATTTTTACTACACAAAGATAGAGTCTACATGGTGCCTATGTCGAAAATGACAACATGGTTCCCATAATGGTCTCATTTTTTACTACAAAGATAGAGTCTACATGTGGTACCTACATAAAAAATGCATTCTTCATCAATGGTGGGGCAATTGGGAATATTCAAGTCCTTTGATAAGATAAGAAAGAGCTTCTAGAGGAAAGGGACTTACATGCTCTTGTCACACAAGATGTATGCCTTTTCAACCTGATAAGGTAAGTCCAGTGGGTTTCTTCAACTTGCCTATTGATTTTCGATGGGGAAGTGGATCCATATTTCTATGGATCTCACTATGGATCTTCCACACACAAAGAAAGGTTGAGATAGCTTATATGTGGCTTGTGAGTGCTGGCACATTTCATCTCTACAAAGGTCAAGTATATGACATCCGTCGTTGCAAGGCCATTGGTGGTCCATGTATTGAGGTTACATGGTGTACTACAACGTATTGCGAGTGAACAGGATGTCAAATTCATGAGTTCATTTTAGATTACCTTGTTTGATATCATGCAAACCAAGCGACCGCCAAGCATCGCTACTACCATCCCGAGATTTAAGGTCAAATAGAGATCACGACGAATAAGTTTACACTTAAAAAGTGTGTGGGATGAATGGTCGGGTTTAGCCCATTTTTCCTACAATAGTACCTCGTCTCGTGAGAATATTGGCATGCCCCTTTCTAAGGCATTGTGTATAGTTAGAAAAGGTGAATGCATGCCATCGCGCCACCTTTTGAGGCACTGTGTATGCTTGCTTAGATGGTGAATGCCACCTTTTAATGCATCGCATATGGTTAGAAGGCAACATAGCTGTCGAGCAAAAGGGAGTGAATACAAATGCAAAAGAGGAAGTGGAAATAGTGAATGCTCTTCTCCAAAAATGCGAGGCAAACATAAAAGTAATCTCAAACAACTGAGAATGAAGCATTATGCCGATGCCCATAGGAGAATTTGGAACTCCAAGAAGGAGATTGGGAATCCAAGCTAATGGACTGTGTGCTTGTTTTATAGCATTGCAAAGAGGATGATATGGTGGTTGAGAACAAGAAACAAATGCATGAGGAGTGCATGGCTGAACTATGAGTTTCACGATATGCTTTAAATTTTGAAGATTCTACAAACAAAAGGAGATTTGTATGATCAAGAGATGATGGCTATTTTGCATGCCATCAAGAAGTGGCATCATTACCTTTACGATATGATGTGATTTTTATGTGAGAGGTGATCACTGTACCGTGCAAAGAAGGTGGTTGGCAACCTTGCAAAATTACGATTTTGAGATCGCGTGTATAATCAACAAACAGGATAATGTGGCGGCGGCTGAGATTATGATATGGTTCTCATAAAGAGTTGCCTTCTTTCTAGCTATGAAATGGTCTCATTTTTACTGCAAAGATAGAGTCTACATGGTGCCTAAAAAGATGCAGGGGGGAAGAGAGCTTGAGCTCTTGCAAGCACATACACACACTCACAAAACCCTAATAGAGAACACACAAGGTGAGAGGCTGAAATCTTCTTCTTCTTCACTCAACACTCAACACACCATATACAAGATAAGAGTACACATAATATGAAAGGTACTCAACCAATACATACACGGGTTCTCTATAGTGTGAACCCGACTAAATGAGCTGGCGCTATAACTATGCCAGTCTCTAGAATGGCTATCACACAGCCTGTCATCCCACTGGCTGCATATCTCCCATGATCTCACCAACCATGCCAGTGGTCTAAGTGTGGGGCCTATCCCTCAAGCGCGTCATCACAGTGTCCACCGCCTCACTAGACGAGCTCGATATCTCAACAGTGCCTACATCAAAAGTTACAAGCAAAGGCCAATCGAACAAATACATTCTTCACCAATGGTGTGGGGCAGTCTTAGGGATATTCAAGACTGTTGCCTTCACCAACGGTATGGCAATCAAGAGTATTTAGGACCGTTGATAGGATAAGGAAAAGGGCTTCTATTAGAAAGGGATGTGGAAGGACTTCCATGCTTTTCTCACAAGATGTACGCCTTCTCAACTTAATAAGAACCCAATACATATAAGTCCGATGGGCTACTTCAACTTGCCTACTCTCGAAGGGAAGTGGATTTGTATTTCTATGGATTTCACTATGGGTCTTCCACACACAAAGAAACATTGAGATAGGTCATGTGTGTCTGTAAATAGATTGACAAGGGTGGAACATTTCATCTCTAGAAAGTTCGAGTATATGACATCTATGTTTGCAAGGCAGTGGGATTTTAAGAGGATGAAAAAAGGAAAGACTTGGTAATCAAAGAATGTGGTTCCACCATCAAATTGCTGTACAAATGATTACATGAAGTTGTCCTTTTCCCTTGGAAGAAAGGGTATTTGCAAGTTGAAGTCTTACTTACGGTGTCATGGCAGACTTTCCATGTTTGGGTGGACTACTAGTACTCTCTATGATAAGTATACTCCATGTTTGGGTGGACTACTAGTACTCTCTATGATAAGTATACTCCATGTATAATGAGTGCATTTTCTTGATCTCTCACTAGATCCCTTTCTTGCATTGTTGATATAAGAGCGCTGCTTAAAGCCATTGATCCCTTTCTTACATTATTGCAATGTATTAGAGCCTTTATGGTAGTCATTTTATGTCAGAAGTGATCCATGTGCATTGAAGTAATTCCTCTCCAAACCGAGTCTATCTCCTAAGCAAAGAAGGTGGGTGTGGCAGCCTTGCAAAATTACGATTTTGAGATCGCCTATATAAAGAGCAAGAATAATGTGGTGGGGCCGATGCTTAAATGTTCACTATCGACTATTTCCAAAGTACACAAAGATTGAGTTCTGGAAATTCAAGAGGAATATCCGTTAAATAAGGAGGTGCCACGAATGGTGCAGGAATTACAACACGGTTCTTAGAAAAGAGTTGCCTCACTTCTGGCTACAAAGATCTATAGAGTCTACATGGTGCCTATAGGCCTCATCAAAAATTACAAGCAGAGGCTGATCTGAGAAATGCATTCTTCAGCACAACGATGGGACAGTTGGGAATTTCAAGACCTTTGATAAGATAAGAGCTTCTAATTGAGAGGAACGTGAGGAACTGACATGCTTCTATCACACAAGATGTATGTATGCAGTGGATTCGTATTTCTATGGATTTCACTATATGGGTCTTCCACACACACAAAGAAAGGTTGCGATAGCTTACATGTTGTGGTGGTGGATAGGTTGACACGGGTGGCACATTTCATCTCTACAAAGGTCAAGGATACGACATCTATCATTTTTGTGAGGCAATTTTGGGATTACCTTGAAGTTACATGGTGTACCACAACATATTGTAAGTGATCAAGAATGCCAAATGCATGATGAGTTCATTTTGCAAACAATTTGTTTGAGATCATGCAAACCAAGTTGACGCCAAGCATCGCTACCATCCTGAGATCAAAGGTCAAATAGAGGGCATGAATAAGTGGGTGGAAACTTAGTTTGAGATAGCATTTCCATGATGCTCAAAGTGTGTGGGATGAACGCTCAGCTTTACTCAAGTTTTCCTACTATTAATAGTACTGCTCATCATCACATGAGAGTATTGGCACGCCACCTTTCTGAGGCATCGTGTATGGTTAGAAAGTGAATGCACCTATGATAGTTGTCAAGTAAGAAGGAGGGAATCCAAATGAGAAAGAGGAAGTGAGGTAGTGCATGCTCTTCTCTAACGATGCAAGGCAAACATGAAAGCGAGCTCAAGTGAGAATCAAGAATTATGTTGAAGCCCATAGGACTCCACCACTGGAGCTTCAAGAAGGAGATTAAATAGCTTTTAGGAGCTACAAATACTCAAGGGAACCGAAGCAAATGGGTTGTGTATTTGTTTTATAGCCTAGCAGAGAGGGTGGTATGATATGGTTGAGAACAAGAAACAAATGCATGAGGGCATGGCTGAACTATTGGATGAGTTTCATGATATGTTTTAAATTCCAAAGAATCTACCAACAAAAAGAGATGTATATGCATGTGTATGATCAAGAGATGAGCGCTATCTTTCGTGCCGTCAAGAAGTAGCATCATTACCTTTATGGTAGTCATTTTTATGTGAGAAGAGATCATTGTGTGTTGAAGTAATTCCTCTCCCACCCGAATCTATCTCCTACGCAAAGAAGAAACCTCGCAAGATTATGATTTTGAGATGAGCTATATGAAGGGCAAGGATAATGTAGTGGCTGATGCTCTATCAGCTATACCTAGAGTATACAAACATTGGGTTATGGAATTTCAAAAGGAAGATCTCTTAAATAAGGGGGTGTCACAAATGGTGCTGAAATTATGATATGGTTCTCATAAAGAGTTGCCTCGTTTTTTGGCTACATAATGGTCTCATTTTTACTACAAAGATAGAGTCTACATGGTGCCTATGTCGAAAATTACAACATGGTTCCCATAATGGTCTCATTTATGTCAGAAGTGATCCATGTGCATTGAAGTAATTCCTCTCCGAACTCGAGTCTATCTCCTAAGCAAAGGAGGTGGGTGTGGCAGCCTTGCAAAATTATGATTTTGATATCGCCTATATAAAGAGCAAGAATAATGTGGTGGGACCGATGCTTAAATGTTCACTATCGCGACTATTTTCAAAGTACACAAAGATTGAGTTCTGGAAATTCAAGAGGAATATCCGTTAAATAAGGAGGTGCCACGAATGGTGCAGGAATTACAACACGATTCTTAGAAAAGAGTTGCCTCACTTTTGCCTACAAAGATCTATAGAGTCTACATGGTGCCTATAGGCATCATAAAAAATTACAAGCAAAGGCTAATCTGAGAAATGCATTCTTTAGCACAACGATGGAGCAATTGGGAATTTCAAGACCTTTGATAAGATAAGAGCTTCTAATTGAGAGGAACGTGAGGAACTTACATGCTTCTGTCCTCACGAGATGTATGTATGCAGTGGATTCGTATTTCTATGGATTTCACTATATGGGTCTTCCACACACACAAAGAAAGGTTGCGATAGCTTGCATGTTGTAGTGGATAGGTTGACAAGGGTGGCACATTTCATCTCTACAAAGGTCAAGGATACGACATCTATCGTTTTTGCGAGGCAATTTACACAAGAGAAAGAAAGAAGCATTCAACTAATCATAGATTAATCTACTTCAATGATGCTAAAACAGAATAAGAGAAAGAAGTGGAGCTATACTCATTGGAGCTTGATGCTCATTAGAGTACAATAGAGCTCTAGAGAGTTAGAGAGTTGCCATAGCTTGAGAGCTCAAGAGCTTCACTCAATAGCTTATGAGAATGGCCAAAAATGTCCACTTTCTTTAGCTGACATCTCTTTTGTAGAGATGCCACTAACCCTAACCCTAGGCCTCTTTCACACATGGGCGGACAACCCCATAAGTGAGCCTTTCTTAATACACTTAGAACTCTCATTTAGAACCCATATTGGCCTAAAACGATTTACATTGCACTTCGGCACAAAAATATGAAAAAATTATGTGTGTCTTCATGTTTCCATGGCTACGATCCCGCTCTCTCGCATTAATTGCTTCCGGCCTCCTTCCATAATCCGTGTTCCCGTGAGTGTTCCCGTGGAACATTCCCCCCTTCCTAAATCGCGCACATCCTCGGGCACGGTGGAAGCAAAAAGCTGCAAAAAATAATGGAAGACAAGTAAAGCCATTTATTGAAAAAAAACCAGCCGACAATCTCACACGTGTGCATGCAAGTGAAAGGCCGATTAGAGTTTTAAAGAGTGCTAAAAGAGGTGTGAGTAAAGACTAGTCAAAGTGAGACAAAGGCAAGTGTGCTTATACACCCCGGGTTATGTCCGCAGTCTCAATGTCCTACAAGTGTTTAAGTTATTCCTAAGTAGCAACCCTACTTCTAAATATGAGCAATGGTGATTGGTCCTTTCTTTCTTTTTTTTTCTCTTTTTTTTTGTGTGTGTAAAAGACGATAAAGAGGAAGGTTCCATCCCAATGAGACCCAAGCAATGGCCAAGAGACCTCTGCCAAGAGAATCTAAAGGTCGCTTATCTCAAGCGTGACAAAACCTTTTCTTTCTTTTTGACATAAGGAGTACCCCATGAAGATGAGGGCATCGGTCAAGGGCCCATAATGTACCCCAGAGTCCTACCAGCATCTCTCAAGGCGATAGAGTCCTTGAAGGTCTTCTTCTTAATCTTTAGATGTGAGTGTTCACCCCATGGAAACCAAGGCATCAGCCCCAAGGTGCTAAAACAACCCAAGGTCCTACCAAGCATTTCACATGGCCGTAGACACGTCATGTCTTTAGTCACTTCTATATATTTTTAGGGCATGATTTTCGTAAATTTTTTATTAATCGTAGCACCTAGCCCATACCTAAGAGGTAGCTACCACTAGGGATAACTAATATACTTCGAGAGCATAAGAACTCGGCATACTCCGTTGGCATATATCTTACACCATCTTCAAATAGAAATACCTTTTACTAAGTCCTCTAAGAATCTAGAAATCACTCACCACATGGTAACAACTCATTTAAAACTTAAACCAGCCAACTGTGTGTGAACATGCAAACAATATATGCAAAAGTGAAAAGCACATAAAGAATAAAAGATTAAGATTTGAATACTCCTGTTGTAGTGCTTGTTGATGTGGTGCGTTTGTCTTGATGCATTGCTGTGCAGATTGCTTCTCTTTGCTCTTTGTAGGCATTGCATGTCTCCCCCCTTCCTAATTTGTGTGCATGGTAGGTGGACTATTGGGGCGTGTTTGTATGCTCTTGTGTAGCTGAGATCTCTGCAAAATGTCTTATTAACACACAAGAAAAGAAAAGAAAAGAATAAAATTTGTTATTGGTGCCAATCACCGAATATAGCCGAGGGGAAAAACCCAGTGGGAGAAAAGTGCCCTGGCTTGTTGATCTTATTGTGGAGTTGATGAGCTTACCCTTGCACTGGTGGTGGATCCGTGTCCACTTCTGCTGGGAAGATGGTATCAATCAATTCAGGATGCAAGGACAACCCTGTACAATAAAAGCCAGCCTCTGGAGAAGGTGGTAGAGGAAGGAGTGCTTCCTCGCTAAAATATGGCATCGGTTCTATGGGAAGGTTAAGCAGACAATTCTGATTTTAGAATTGCTCAATATAGGTGCTCATAGTGATCCAAAATTGACATGTTGAGGCTGGGGGAAACAGGGCTTGCAAGATAGGTGGTTGCAAGTCATTTATGCATGTATCCCTTCATTGTTGTGCTTGAACCTCCTCAGGTAATCTACGTTGATTTGGTCCTCTCTCTGGTACTCTCACATCAAGAAGGTTATGGCATTGGGGTGTAATTTCCACAATTTGTTTCATTAAGCCCGTGCCATATCGTCGAAAGTAAGAGCAGCATAGCCAACAAATGTTTGAAGCTTCTCCTAATACGAGTCGTGCACACTCTTGACAATGTGGAAATGGGTGATGCTGTTGATAGAATAAAGTGACAAAGTGATGCCCACATCAAATTTCACCTAAGGGAGCATAAAAGTACCTAGAATGAGTTTGAAAAGGAGGAGCACTATAACCCCCGCGGTGTTCAAGTTGAGTACTATCAAGGTCAATGCATGGTGGACATGTATCTTGCCAAGTATCCATCAAGAGGTATCTGGGCATAGAACAATGAAATTTAGAAACTTCAAACTTTATATACTCATATCCATCATTACAATCCCTATCAAAAACAATGTAGATAAGATTATCTCAAAAAGAACACAATCCTGTAAAGGCATAAGAAACCACATTAGTAAAAGTGAGGCTATTCAAACACTGATCTACCAAAGAGCTTCAATTGTAGTGTTAATGCCTTACCTTTGGTTTTGGGTATGTCCTTTTTAAGAGGTGGGAAGGATAGCAATTGTCAAGGAATTTGAGCAAGATAAGAGGATTTAGGCAGTGAAGTGCTAGAATCTGTGCTCAAAGGAGACTTATGTAAAGTTGGATTTGTCTTAGGTACACAAGTTGATGGTGGAAGTGTGTAACAAGGAGAAGTTGGGACAACTGGTGATTCAATACATGTTTGGGAAAGGTCAACACAAGGAGATTTGTAGGTGCTATCACAACCACCTATCCTATCTTGAAGAGGTTGTGTTGATTTCCTTTGCACCCACTGATATGAAAAACCAAGAGTGGCTTTTGGAATCTTATTGATACACTCTTCTGGCTCTAGCAAACCATGGCATTTGGGAAGCCAAAGTACTGTAGCACCCTCATAATAGCCTTGTGCTTTAAGAACATGCTTTGGGACCCAATGAGTAACAATTTGTTGAGGCGGCTTAGGCTTGGAAAAGATATTCTTTTTAGGAGGTTTAGCAACTAGGCTAGATGGTACAAGTTTGTACGCATCTTTGGGTAGCCAAATTGATAATTTCTTCTTGCTGGCCTTCTTTGAGCAGTGACTAGAGTAGTTGGAACATGCCAGCCATGGCCCTCATTTGAGGACTCATAGATTATCCACATCATTTGTCTTGGAGCTTGAAGAGCAGATGTTGAAAGTGGGTTGTGTAAGGTAGAACTACCACCCTTTTGACATGATAAAACTCATGGAGCAGCAGATCCCAAGATGCAATCAGAACCAATTTGTAATTTGTATTGTCTATTCTTCCAATCTAATGAACAATTGGTAGCACTTAACCACGATCGACCAAGAACAACCTCTACCACTACCTTGGACGACTTACTAGCCACATAAAAAGGAACTGACATTTGGTGATCGTGAATGGACATCATAATGACACATTTTCCCTCTATAGGGTTATCTTCACCTGAGAAGCTTCGTAAGTCAATAGGAATGTGCACAAGTGTTGGTTGTCCCAAGGCTACACATGTGTCAAATGAGAGAACATTATAATCTGCACCAAAGTCAATTAAGGCAGAGACAAAGTAGGTAGTCTCATGAAGATGAAGACACATGTGAATATTGAAAGGATCGACATATTGTTTCATCAGTAGCCAACTGTAAGGTCAACACAGTAGCCTTGCGACGCTCCTTGGCTTTTGCAACTCTAGCTTTAGCTTCTTCTTGAGCCTGACGTTTAAGTAGGTCATGTGCTTCTTTTCGTGTGTGGGCAGCATGCATTTGTTGAAGCATGGCTTCAGTTAATGGTTCATTATATTTCTTGAGACGACTTCCATTAATGAAGTTAGGCATTTGCTCACCTTCTAGTGTCTCTAAACGCACTGCACCACTAGGAGTAAGCTCATTAATCACAAACAGTCCTAGGCCACGTTTCTTGAGCTTTCTCTTATGCTGCTTAAGTGTGTACAAGAGCACAAGGTTTCCTTTTTTGAATCGGCCAGTTGTTACATTTCGATCATACCATTGCTTTTGTCTCCTTTTCTCGGCATACATCCCCATTACCACTAATAAGCGGGTCTCATCAAGATTTTCCAATTCATCGTTGAGAAAGCTCATGACCAGTCCAGTCCAATTGTTTAGCAACTCGTAGAGTAGGTACAAGAAATTCAATGGGAAGAATTGCATCTAGCCCAAAAGCAAGCTCAAATGGGGTTGTGCCCACAGATGTTTTATAGGCTGTTCTGTATGCCCAAAGAACTGAGTGCAACTTTTGCTCCCAATCAGTCCTATGTCCCTCAACAATTTTTGTGAGTGCTGTGCAGAGAATCTTGTTAGTACTCTCAGCTTAACCATTGGTCTGGGGATGATAGGGTGCAGAACGCTTGTGAATTACCATAAATTCTTGAAGTAAAAACTCTATGACCTCATTCACAAAGTGTACACCTTGATCATCACTAACGATTTCAATAGGTAAGCCATAGCGTGTAAACACGTACTCATATAAGAACTTGGCTGTGGTTCTGGTATCATTTTTGACTGTAGCCTTTTGCCTCTACCCATTTGGTCAAATAGTCAGTTTTTGCGACTATAATATATTCGGCATGCGTGTGACGAGCTGGAGGTTTAATGGGACCGACAAAATCAATACCCCATTTGGCAAATGCACGTGTGCTTAACATAGGCCGCAATGGCATATTGTCCTTTGTGATGGGAGGTTTGGCCCTTTGACAATCGTCACAACGTTTCACATATTCTTCGGCATCCATTTGTAAGGTTGGCCACCAAAGCCCAGACCATCGAATCAACTTAGCTATGGTATTGCCCGAAAAGTGTCCACCCCCAACACCTGCATGTGCACGAGTCAAGATTTTCAAGTAGTCAGCTTCACATACACACATGCGCAAGTTGCCATCCTTGCCCCTCTTGTAGAGTTGGCCCTCTATCAGCAGATAGTTGGCCGCTTCAACTTCAATAGCATGCTTTTGATGTTTAGGAATTGTTCGATCAGTATGACCATGCTGAAGATAGTCCACAATATACTTACTCCAACTTGGTGTAGTTGAAATTTGGAATAATGTGACATTATGAATTGGTTGTTGAATATGACATGAAGCACAGTTACAAACAAATTTTTCCGCATCCGCATGCATGGTAGGCCACCATTGCCCATCATCCTAAGTTATACGTCGCACACAAGATGCATGGATTCCTCCAATACCCTCATGTGCCCATTCCAAGATCTCCTCATATTGGTCAGGGTTAGGTATAAGCCTCAACACTCCATCATTACCCTGACGATATAATCTCCCTTGAATGGTCGCCATAGGTCCACATTAGGACCCGCTAGTTGTATCTGCCCACTTGTCAAAATTTCTAAGATGGGTTCAGACCATTTAGGAGCTGTCTCTACAAGAAAAAGTGTTGAATCTAACATATCATCATCCACACCTACAGGAGCTTCTCCAGAGGTGATTCAAGACAAATGATCTGCCCTAAGATGAGTTGTTCCTTTTCGGACTGCCACTTCAAAATCAAACTCAAGAAGGATGACAAACCACCTCATAATCCTTCCAGTTGCACAAGGCTTATTCACCAAATATAGCAGTGCTTGATGGTCCACAAAAAATATAATTTTTTTGCCAAAGGGTAATGGCGAAACTTTTTCATTACATATATCATGGACAAACCTTCTCTTTCTGTTGTGGTATAATTCTTCTCAGCATTGTTCAACTGTCTCGCGACTAGCATATGAGATTGGAAAATCCTTATTATGTTCTCCCGATTGAGCCAAAATACATCCAATTGCAAAGTTTGAAGCATCAATATGGATATGAAAGATTTGGTTCCAATCTGGTGCCCGTAAGATGGGTGCAGTCATCACTAATGCTTGCTTCAACTTTTCAAAGGATTCCTCACACTCGTTAGTCCAATTAAACTTTACACATATAATGGTCTGGCTAGGACAGCGTACATGTAGATGAATCGACGATAATAGCCACAATGTCCCATGAATATTTGTACCCCTTTAGGGTTGATAGGTCGAGGTAATGAGACAATGACATCAATTTTATCCATATCTGTTGAAATCCCATTGCGAGAAACAATATGGTCCAAAATTTTCACTTGTCTTACCATGAATTTGCACTTGTCAGGATTCAAGCATATACAATAAACTTGACACTTTTGAAACATAAGTCTAAGGTGTTCTATATGATCATCACGCTCATCCATGAAGATCTCAAGAAATAGCCTAAGGTACTCTTTGAATACATGACTCATTAACCGTTGAAAGGTTGCAGGTGCATTTGTTAGACCAAATGGCATAACACGATAGGCAAAGATACCATCTTCAGTAGCAAAGGCTGTCTTGTGTTGATCCTTTGGATCAATTGATACTTGATTGTAACCGGAGAATCCATCCAAGAAACTATATGCCTTTTTCCCTGCAACTCATTCCAAAACATGATGCCTTTTTCCCTGCAACTCATTCCAAAACATGATCCGTGATTGGAAGTGGGTAATGATCATGTACAGTAGCTGCATTTACCTTCTTGAGGTTTACACATACTCAAAGTTTTCCATTCTTCTTGGGGACCACTACAATAGGGGAGACCCATTCAGTGTGTTCAATCTCATAGATAAATTTTGCCTCTAAGAGCTTGTCTGCTGAATCCCCATTAAGGAAAAAGCAGCAATGAATCTCTCTTCCAAAACTCGTAATAAAGAAGATTTGTCTGAAGCCTCCAGTGCCTGAAACCAAGCAAGGGCCTTTCCCTCAAGAGTGAGCCCAAATCCTTCAATTTGCGTATGCTTGTCAGTCACTTGCTTAGCTCAAACTGCTTGCCTAAATGCTGCTACATGGTCATATGGATCTCCTGACCCTTCGTACTTCTTTACCAGTTTCTGAAGAGTTGATGGCCTTACTTGTCTTAAATACTCAGGCCTACGGCCTCTCACTCTTAGTGGGAACTGTTCCTCTCTTTGGTAAGATGGTCCACATGCATCCCAAATTGGTGTGGGTCCCCTATTACCTGCCTCACCAACCCCCTCCAAAGATCTTGTTACCCGCATTTCAGGAGGTGCATTTATGGGAGGCCGAGTTGGCTCCCCTACCCTCCGATTGTCATAGTGAGAGAAATGTTGTTGTGGTGTGATCTGTGGTCGCACTTTTGGTATAGGATAATATCTTGGTGCTAGAGTTGGGCTACTTGCAGTGGTCCACTTTGATGTTGAGGGTCCCTCTCTAGTAAACTCTCGTAGGGGAGGAGCAACAGTTTCTCCAAGAAAGGCTGTCTCTCCTGGTTTAGCTGTATTAGTTGAGAACACTTCCATGAATAATGGTTGTCCTCTCCATGTGAGCTCACGAATTTCCTTTCAATCTAAGGTTCAGTATTCATTGGCCCATTTATCAACGATTCGGTTCATGTGTCCTGCAAGCTTCTCGACTACCACCACAACAAGTGCTAGAGGAAGATCTAGCTTTGGCAATCTAGTTGTAGCATAATATCCTTCTAAAGAGTCCTTATAGACCTCTTGAATTGAGTCCTTATAGACCTCTTGAATTGGGTCATCCTGAAAGACCTTTGTCACTGGAATTTGTCATACTGTAAGGTTCCCCCCCTTCCAAAAATAGGGGAAACACTTAAGATAGTCCGCTAAGTCTTATCTTGGGAAAAATTTCCTATTCATCGACACCTTGACCATGCAGAGATTCAAGGATACGATTCATAGGTATGACCTAGCTCTATCCCATAGGGGGAGCGTGGTCTTCTAAACATCAAATCACCCATAGGGCAATTGATCATAAATTGGGTAACTACAAGACTTGATTTCTAGAGGCAACGCTTTTTTCCTCATCTTATGCAAGGCACAGCCGCTGGCCTAGTCTTCTAGAGTAGAGTTTCCCAAGAACCTAATTATCTAGCGTAGGGCTTTCACTTAATCTGTTGGAAAGCTACCCGACTAATCGGGTCCACCCGTCCGTAGGATGGTGCCGTCGGGGCATTCCATCCTCCCACTTTCCACCCTACTCACGCGTCAATTTGTTTTCTAATTAATCCTACCACACTGTTTGACATAAACAAACATGTTCCTTAATTAAGACCCTTTTCACAAGGTTTGTTAAAATAGCCTTTTTCTACAATACAATCATACCAAAGATAATCATACCAAAGACAAGATTTATAAAACAAAGTTTAAACATGAATCAATTTCATACAAGCCAAACCGGCTCTCTTATTCTTTTCCTTTATACCGCCGATGATCTAGAATTCGGCCTTCCAGCCTCTACATGCTGGGCAAAACCCTACGGGACCATACACCTCATCGTCGGCCGCCGCTGGCGAGGACTCAAGCCAGCCTGTCGTCCTCTCAGGCTCCATCGCTCGATCCTCCCGCCCCTCAGAGGGATGTCTGCGCACTAGGGTGGGCTAATTCACCGCACTAGCCTGGGCCCTCAGAACTAGGCAGCATCATCACAATCACTTGCCTCAATCGGCAAACCTCATTCTCCCAATGGTATGAGGGATACCATGGGCCAACTCCGGGCCTTACTAACATCTCCGCCGTCTGGCTACACAAGCACAAGAATGGGGCAGCGTCAAGGCAGGGAGAAGTTGTACCTGTACCTTAATTTAACCAAGATAACAATCCATTTACTCACTAAACCATATGACTAGGATCCATGTCACCTTCTTTAAGAAAACAATCTTTTTCATAAAGATTTTAGCATTTCAACTTGAGATTGCGATAAGACATTCTTTATTAAGGCATATGCTATTGCTTAAAAGAATACAAACTTTAAATAGTAAATCAATCAAATAAATCACTATTAACAATTAATAGAGAAGCCGGGGCCATACCTCAACCCCTAAGAATGATATATAATTGAAAAACAAAATATGTATATACCTCATAGAAATTTGTCATTTATCGTTGCCTTTGCTCGTTATTAACAAGAGCTTTAGAATATAGAGTCTTCTAATACCTTCTCTTATGATTGAAATCATCCAATCATCTCCAAGCTTTATCTCCTCTTACTCATACTGTGACTCTTCTCTCTTTCTAAGATCTATGGCAAAATAGCCTTCTCTTACAGGGCTACGGCATACTATTCTTTCTCTAAAAGAAAAGCTATGGAGTTTTGGTCTCTTCCTCCGAAGACTATAGCAATCTAAGCTTCTTTTCTGAGATATTAGATAAGAATAAAGGGATATAAGCATCTCAAACTCTAGGATTACCTTGAGGCTACTTGTTGTCTTCTCACAGTTTTTTCTATGTAAAGACCCAGACAGAAATAGCAAATTGTTTTGGCTATAACTCTCTGATAAAAACTCAGAATATGGTCATATAACCAGTCAAAAGAACGGGAAGGCATCTGGTCTACAAGCACACTTGGGCAGAATAGGCAAAAACGTCCGTATATAGCCACAAACGCGCCATCTTTGGAAACACGTTGTTTTTTCACATTTTTAGTATGCATGGACTCTAAATGTGTAAAAGTACTCTAAATATGACCTCTTATCACCTAAAATCGAAATTCTATTTTTGGGGATACTTATCTCTTAATAGAACTATTCTTATGTTCTTATTTCTTTTAGGATTTTTGGAGCTAATATTTTTATTCTAACACTTTTCTAATGTTTCTAGCCTTATTGTCTCACTCTTTCTAATTACACTCTCTTTTCTTATTGAAATCTATATTAAAAGAGACACATACATACATGGCTTGGAAGGGACCTTACACATACAAACTCCCATTGGTTCTCAGCCCCCTGATCCATTTTGCTCTTGCCTTTCCTGTCCCTTTCCAAATTTAGATTTACAAAAAGTAAATCATCTATGGATGGCTTTGAGGACTAGGCATTGGATGGTCCAGGCATGTTCGGCTCAATGAGCCAATCATCTCTAGAATCCCTTGCTCTGGAAGTGTAAGATTCCTCCCCAGCCTCTCAAAATGTCCAGCATCTTCCCCTGTAATCAATCCCTCTTCAGAAATAAAAAAGACTTGTTTCTAACTGTTTTAACCTAGAGAGAGAAAATATTCTAGAGAGAGAATATTCAGATTTTTAATATTTTTGGATAGAAAATTATCTCATCTTATTAAAATAAGTTCCCTTGAAACAGAAATTCAAAAAGAACTTTCCAATGTACAATTGGAATTAATTAGAAATGGGTATAAAGGACCTTAGCCTAAGGGTCTAGATTTTCAGAAATTTTTGGATTATGGTCCAATTAAGGTTCCTATGGGCCAATAGCATCAATCCATGTGTAGGGAGGAGATAAATCCAATTTATAAAAGAAGATACCCAAAAATGAGTAAATGCTCACATAAGATGAAGAGTTGAAAATGTACAAGGTTTATTAGTGAAAAACTATGAGCAATATTAAAAATATGAGATATTTTGGGTATCCAAAAATGAGTAAATGCTCACATAAGATGAAGAGTTGAAAATGTACAAGGTTTATTAGTAAAAAACTATGAGCAATATTAAAAATATGAGATATTTTGGGTATAATGATTCCATTTTGACACATATGTAAGGAAGGGGAGTTCTTTAAAGGAGGTGCATATTTCACATAAGATGAAGAGTTGAAAATGTACAAGGTTTATTAGTAAAAAACTATGAGCAATATTAAAAATATGAGATATTTTAGGTATAATGATTCCATTTTGACACATATGTAAGGAAGGGGAGTTCTTTAAAGGAGGTGCATATTTCACATGCTTGAATGAGTTTTAAACTCATAAAAATTGAGATATTTCATCTCTCCTCTCTCCTAATTCAAGTCTAGTTCCAAAAAGTTAGCTTAACTGACCTAAAAATGGTCAAAAATTGACCAAATTGATTTGGAAAATTCTAGAATCAGTTTGTTTGGTTAGGAGCTCAATTTTTTCTATAAATAGAAGCCTCCCCCTTGTTAAAAAAAATATAGTATTTATGCATTGTTACTCTACTCCACCTAAGCCAAGAACTATGAATTCATTAATAATTCATTAGTTTTTGGCACTTCCCTCTTTCTTCAATCCCCATTGGTGGCTCCATCAACATACTTAACCAATTGATTGGTTGGAGGCCTCTACCGTGAACAAAGAATCAAGCAATTTGTAAGGTAATTAGTGAATTTTGATCATTTTCTATAATTTCTCAATGTTTCTCTCTTCTCAACCCCTCTCAAGCTTGAGAAGCTTAATTGGAATGGTTTTTGAATGCTATTGAAGTTAATTGATGAATGGTAGTGAAGAGTTACATAATTTGATGAATGCTATTGAAGTTAATTGATTAATGATAGTAAAGAATTACATAAATTTTCATTTATGCTTAATCCTAATGATTTTTATGTAATTTCTCTCTCTCACTCAAGAAATGGTCATACTCATGACCCATTCTCAATCCAAATGAAGCTTTTCATAAAGCTTTTCCTTAATCCAAGATTAATCTATGCTTGAGGCCAAATTAATGGCTTTTTCTATGCTTTTAGTTTATGTATTTCATGAATATTGATGATTCAATCCATTATGGATTAATGATCCAATTAGGGATCATTCTAATCATTCCCTTAATGATAAGCTTTATCCTTCAAAATAATTTGAGATTTATCAGTCATAGAAGTAGAGCTATGGCAAAATTTTTATAAAAATTACATATAAAATAATTTCATTCAAAGCATGAAAAGAGGACTTCCTACCATATTCTAGGAATTATCATCTTAGATTAATTGAAAGATATTCATTGTAATCATAGAGAAATTGATTTTTATATTATGCTTAATTGGATTTCATGCAGAGGTATGCATAAAAGATTATTATTTTAATGTCAAAGTGTTACTTTTATCATATTTGGATTTCATGCATAGAGGTATGCATAAAAGTTGATTATTTTATTATAAAAGTGTGACTTTTATCATATTTGAATTTCATGCATAGAGGTATGCATAAAAGATGATTATTTTATTATAAAAGTGTGACTTTTATCATATTTGAATTTCATGCATAGAGGTATGCATAAAAGATGATTATTTTATTATAAAAGTGTTACTTTTATAATATTTAAATTTCATGCATGGAGGTATGCATAAAAGTTGATTATTTTATTATAAAAGTGTTACTTTTATCATATTTGGATTTCATGCATAGAGGTATGCATAAAAGATGATTATTTTATTATAAAAGTGTTACTTTTATCATATTGAATTTCATGCATAGAGGTATGCATAAAAGTTGATTATTTTAATGTAAAAGTGTTACTTTTATCATATTTGGATTTCATGCATAGAGGTATGCATAAAGGATGATTATTTTATTATAAAAGTGTTACTTGTATCATATTTGGATTTCATGCATAGAGGTATGCATAAAAGTTGATTATTTTATTATAAAAGTGTTACTTTTATCATATTTGGATTTCATGCATAGAGGTATCCATAAAAGATGATTATTTTGTTGTAAAAGTGTTACTTTTATCATATTTGGATTTCATGCATAGAGGTATGCATAAAAGTTGATTATTTTATTATAAAAGTGTTACTTTTATCATATTTGGATTTCATGCATAGAGGTATGCATAAAAGTTGATTACTTTATTGTAAAAGTGTTACTTTTATCATTTTGGATTTCATGCGTAGAGGTATGCATAAAAGATATTCTTTTTATACTAAAAGTGTGATTTTCATCATAAATGGATTTTATGCATAACTTAGATGCATAAGAGAAATTCTTTTATTCTAAAAGTGTAATTCCTACCAAATTGAATTTATGCATAGGAAGATGCATAAAAGAATGGATTTTTAATTCAAAAGTGTTATTCTCATCCAAATTAAATTTATGCATAGGAAGATACATAAAAGATGGATTTTTAATTCAAAAGTGTCAATTCTCATCTAAATTGAGTTTATGCATAGGAAGATGCATAAAAGATTGAATTTTAATTCAAAAGTGTCATTTTCTTTTAAAATGAATTTATGCATAGGAAGGTGCATAAAAGATTGATTTTTATTTCGAAAGTGTTAGTATCCTTAAATGGAATTTATGCATAAATAAATGTGTAGAGAAATCTTATATCAAATATAAGAATTCTCTTGTATTTTATAAATAGATATGAGATGTGATAGGATGTGATAATAAGAGGTGTATGAGATGTGATAAGATGTGATAAGAATGCGTATGGAAAGTGATAAGATGTGATAAGAGGTGTATGAGATGTGATAAGATGTGATAAGATGCGTATGGAAAGTGATAGGATGTGATAAGAGGTGTATGAGATGTGATAGGATGTGATAAGATGTGTATGAGAAGTGATAGGATATGATAAGAGTGTATGAGAGGAGTTAGGATGTGATAGATGAGTTAAGATGTGATAAGATGTGTATGAGGTAAGAAGTGTATGTGATGGGATAAGATGTATATGGGTTGTGATAGGGCAAGAATAGATGTGATGTAAAAGAATAGATGTGAAGGCGTATGTGGTTATATGAATGGGAATGTGGAAATGGATGTATGAATTTGAATGTGGATGTGGATGTATGAATGAATGTGGATATGGATGCAGATACGGATGTGGATGTATGTATGTGGATGTGGATGTATGAATGAGGATGTGAAAATGGATGTATGCATGTAGATGTGTATGTATGAATGTGGATGTGGATGTGGATGTGGATGTGGATGTATGGATGTAGATATGGATGTGGATGTATGCATGTAGATGTGTATGTATGAATGTGAATGTGGATGTGGATGTGGATGTATGGATGTAGATACGGATGTGGATGTATGTATGTGGATGTGGATGTATGAATGAGGATGTGAAAATGGATGTATGCATGTAGATGTGGATGTATGGATGTGAATGTGGATGTGGATGTGGATGTATGGATGTGGATATGGATGTGTATGTATGAATGCGGATATGGGATTGGATGTATGATGTGGATGTACGAACATGGATGTGTATGTAGAATAATGAATGTGAATGTGTATATGAAATAATGTGTCGTCGAATGAGTGAATGGATGAGAATGAGTACACATATGAATAGAATGTGGAATAAGTAATGTAGACCGAGGAGGAATAATGTGGAAAGACGAGAGTTCGATATAGAAACTGTATTTTGTGACCTGTTTGTAAATGGCTGTTTTATGTCAAGAATGCTGGGGAAGCATTTTGACCGTCTTGTGGATTAAGGTTATGGAGACCAATCTGATAAAGTTGCAACTGCTGACGGTCAATGGAGGACGTCTCGCGTAGCAAGGTCGATCGAGGTCTTGACCAACCTCGGTTTGATTTAAATGGTGAGCTTCCGGTACGATGGATGAGGGACCAAGGAAGCGCGGCCTATGAGTGAAGCGCTAGGTGACCTGCGAAGGATCCTAGAGGGTGCTGACCATACGGTGCTCGGGCTCTAGGTCGCCGAAGATACCCACACGTGTGTCGTGGAAGATATTGGAACAAGGAGTAAGAGTTGTTTTCTAAAATCGGGCATGGATCTGGTTGAGACTGACCTTGCTGGTCCTCAATGGATGAGTCCATGGCTCTCTTATATAGATCTATTGATTGATCTTGCTGATCTTCAACAAGGATTCCATCTTGATTTTTATATGTGAAAATATGGTCGGGTACTATGAGCTAGGAACTATTGAAAAGGCCCTTGAGTGAACAGGTGGTGAGCGTTCTGGTTGCCAATGATGCCATAAGTACACCGATGAATGAATGACTGGAAATATGGATTCAACCAGAGATTTTGAGGATTGATATCAGTGACATAATGGTTTCATGAAAAGATTGTTTTAAAGTTAGTTGATGCTGAGAAAAAGGCAATTTCATATTGGGTGTGTAAGTGGTGTGACTAGTTTTATGTTTGCATGAAATTCCGGTTAGGGGGCCTGGGAACTCTTTTCCCTAGTACCCGGGACAAAAACCTAACCAAATTCCTAATTGGATCCCATCACTACAGTGGTTGGGAGGTTGGCTAACCCATGGGACTGGGCTGGACTGATGGATCCGTAAATCGAGACTCAATTTTTGTTTACGATAGATAAAGTAAATCCCGGCGGATAGTAATTGTTCTATGGATAGGAATCAACGGCTGTGCCTCTTAATGGGAAAAAAAGCGTTGATCCCAATGATCCAAGTGCAAGTTTCTTCCTTGATCTAACCGAGTATCTTTTTAGGTGCAGTCGGCGGATCAGCTTGATCAGTAATGGTCTTGACTATGTTAGAGTAATGTAAGGTTCCCTCCTTCCACAAATAGGGGAAACGCTTAAGATAGTCCACTAAGTCTTAACTTGGAGAAAATTTCCTACTCATCGACACCTTGACCATACAGAGATTCAAGGATACGATTCATAGGTAAGACCTAGTTCTATCCCGCAGGGGGGAGCGTGGTCTTGTAAACATCAAATCACCCATAGGGTAATCGATCATAAATTGGGCAACTACTAGTCTTGATTCCTAGAGACAACGCTTTTTTCCTCATCCATGCAAGGCACAGCCGTTGGCCTAGTCTTCTAGAATAGAATTGCTCGAGAACCTATTTATCTAACGTAGGGCTTTCACTTAATATGTTGGAAAGCTACCCGACTAATCGGGTCCACCCGTCCGTAGGATGGTGCCGTCGGGGCATTCCATCCTCCCACTTTCCACCCTACTCACGCGTCAATTTGTTTTCTAATTAATCCTACCACACTGTTTGACATAAACAAACATGTTCCTTAATTAAGGCCCTTTCACAAGGTTTATTAAAACAGCCTTTGCCTTTTTCCACAATACAATAATGCCAAAGATAAGATTTATAAAAACAAAGTTTAAACATGAATCACTTATATACAAGCCAAACCGGCTCTCTTATTCTTTTCCTTTATACTGCCGATGATCTAGAATTCGGCCTTCCAGCCTCCACATGCTGGGCAAAACCCTACGGGACCATACACCTCATCGTCGGCCGCTGGCGAGGACTCAAGCCGGCCTGTCGCCCTCTCAGGCTCCATCGCTCGATCCTCCCGCCCCTCAGAGGGATGTCTGCGCACTAGGGTGGGCTAATTCATCGCACTAGCCTGGGCCCTCAGAACTAGGCAGCATCATCACAATCACTTGCCTCAATCGGCAAACCTCATTCTCCCAATGGTATGAGGGATACCATGGGCCAACTCCGGGCCTTACTAACGTCTCCGCCGTCCGGCTACACAAGCACAAGAACGGGGCAGCGTCAAGGCAGGGAGAAGTTGTACCTGTACCTTAATTTAACCAAGATAACAATCCATTTACTCACTAAACCATATGACTAGGATCCATGTCACCTTTTTTAAGAAAATAATCTTTTTCACAAAGATTTTAGCATTTCAACTTGAGATTGCGATAAGACATTCTTTATTAAGGCATATGCTATTGCTTAAAACTTTAAATGGTAAATCAATCAAATAGATCACTGTAACAATCAATAGAGAAGCCGGGGCCATATCTCAACCCCTAAGAATGATATATAATTGAAAAACAAAATATGTGTATACCTTATAGAAATTTGTCGTTTATCGTTGCCTTTGCTTGTTAACAAGAGCTTTAGAACTTGACATATGAGAATAGAGTCTTCTAATACCTTGTCTTATGATTGAAATCATCCAATCATCTCCAAGCTTTATCTCCTCTTACTCATACTGTGACTCTTCTCTCTTTCTAAGATCTATGGCAAAATAGCCTTCTCTTACAGGGCTATGGCATACTATTCTTTCTCTAAAAGAAAAGCTATGGAGTTTTGGTCTCTTCCTCCAAAAGACTATAGAAATCTAAGCTTCTTTTCTGAGATATTAGATAAGAATGAAGGGATATATGCATCTCAAACTCTAGGATTACCTTGAGACTACTTGCTGTCTTCTCACAGTTTTCTCTATGTAGAGACCCTGACAGAAACAGCAAACTGTTTCAGCCATAACTCTCTGATAAAAACTCAGAATATGGTCATGTAACCAGTCAAAAGAACGGGAAGGCATGTGGTCTACAAGCCAGCGCGGGCAGAATAGGCAAAAACGTCTGTATATAGCCGCAAACGCACTATCTTTAGAAACGCGTTGTTTTTCCACATTTTTAGTATGCATGGACTCTAAATGTGTAAAATTACTCTAAATATGACCTCTTATCACCTAAAATCGAAATTCTATTTTTGGAGATACTTATCTCTTAATAGAACTATTCTTATGTTCTTATTTCTTTTAGGATTTTTGGAGCTAATATTTTTATTCTAACACTTTTCTAATGTTTCTAGCCTTATTGTCTCACTCTTTCTAATTACACTCTCTTTTCTTATTGAAATCTATATTAAAAGAGACACATACATACATGGCTTAGGAGGGACGTTACAATCTCCCCCACTTAAAAGATTCGAGATGTCCTCATCTCGCGAGCTGGGGTAGTATTTAAGTGAATCCTCTTGTCTCTTTCAAAGTGGTGTCCCCACACTAGGTAAAAATCCTCTTTTATCTAAACATTGTTCTTAAAGAGTCTTTTATTTCATGTGCTTGGCTCGTTTTGTTGTGCCTCCAAAAGGTCTTTATTATTCTAAAGTTAATTGGCCTTATTATCCTAATTTCATGCATCCATATACCTCTCATATGATATGAACCTTCGAATTCCTTATTCTATACGCCCATGTAATATGGTACTTAACAAATTGTCATGGAGAAACGTAAGGGAATCAATCCTTTACGCAATCTAACCCATGATAGTAATTTCATAATCTTAGTACCGTCTTGTAGAATACCTCTATTCATCATGCACATTACTTGAATCTTGCACCAATCCTCTTCTATTTACTCATAGAAATACTTGTTCAATTCGGTTATCTTTAATCCTGCTATCCCTATTTCTTGACCTAATTTTTGCTCTAGCTCATGATTCCTTGTAGCCAGGGGTGGGCTTGACATTCCTCTTGAATTAGGGGACCTCTTCTTGAATAACATGGAAGGACTCATGTCCTTCTCGACGCTTTCTAAAAAAAAATTATCATAGTCTCTGGCTATAACTATGGCTTCTGAAATAGAGGATGGTTTTACATTCTTGATGAGGTTATTCAAAGGTAGATTAAGCTTCCAAATGAATCGATGGAGAAGAGTTATCTCATCTATCTCTACAACAAATCGGAGAAGTCTAACAAAAGTTTTGTGGTATTCTTTTAGGGTCTTTCTTTCTTGGGTTAGCTCCAAAAATTCGTTCATTTTATCCTCTCGAAATCCTGGAGAACAAAACCTTTCACGAATGTGTACTTTCATGGCATCTCATAACTAATTCTAGCTCCAGTGGTTAGATTGACAACAATGTTTCTAACTTTCTAGCTCCAATGGTTAGATTGACAACAATGCTTCCAACTAATTTAGCATTTCTTACGATTTTTAGACGTGAGCAAGGGTGAGCTTGCTTCTTTCATTATATCCATTAAAAGTTCAAAACTATCAAATACTTATCATAGCACCACATTTGAAGGTAGTCAGGATTAATACATCTGAGATCTTCATTTTTTTGAGAATTACACATCTGGTACCTTGAAATTGACACATCCAAAGATTACCAGGATAATTGACATATCTAAGATGATTAGTTTTCTGAAAATTACACACCTAGTATCTTGGGATTAACACATCTAAGAGCATGATCCTCTGGGAATTACACATCCGAGATTCATGTTTGTCTGAGATGGGTTCTAGATCTTGGATGATCGTCCTAGTGTAAAGCATCCAATGGATGACATTCACACATCAACTATTCAAACCTTATAATCTTAATAATTTATAATATGCGAACTAATGAGATATATCCTGAAAATCTCTCTAAACAAGTTTCGGTCTATCCTTCTAGTCATTCAGTCTATCCTTCTAGTCATTCAGTCTATCCTTCTAATCATTCAATCTCTCACTAGTTTCTTAATTTGATCACCCTATGTTTTCCTCACAAAAGGTTTTCTCCCCAATCTCATTTCTCAAATTTATTGTACAAATATCTTGCGTGTGCACCCCCAAGATACAAGCACAATTTTATAAGATGATTGTCTCAACATGTGAGGATATTCAAATCACTTCTATGGCCAGTAGAGATGATTGATTCGTCCTCATATGATAAACAATCACTTGTTTTAATCCCTTGACAGTTAACCTTTGAAAAACAATTCCTACAAACTAAGAACAGCTCTGATACCACTTGTAAGGTTCCCTCCTTCCACAAATAGGGGAAACGCTTAAGATAGTCCACTAAGTCTTAACTTGGAGAAAATTTCCTACTCATCGACACCTTGACCATACAGAGATTCAAGGATACGATTCATAGGTAAGACCTAGTTCTATCCCGCAGGGGGGAGCGTGGTCTTGTAAACATCAAATCACCCATAGGGTAATCGATCATAAATTGGGCAACTACTAGTCTTGATTCCTAGAGACAACGCTTTTTTCCTCATCCATGCAAGGCACAGCCGTTGGCCTAGTCTTCTAGAATAGAATTGCTCGAGAACCTATTTATCTAACGTAGGGCTTTCACTTAATATGTTGGAAAGCTACCCGACTAATCGGGTCCACCCGTCCGTAGGATGGTGCCGTCGGGGCATTCCATCCTCCCACTTTCCACCCTACTCACGCGTCAATTTGTTTTCTAATTAATCCTACCACACTGTTTGACATAAACAAACATGTTCCTTAATTAAGGCCCTTTCACAAGGTTTATTAAAACAGCCTTTGCCTTTTTCCACAATACAATAATGCCAAAGATAAGATTTATAAAAACAAAGTTTAAACATGAATCACTTATATACAAGCCAAACCGGCTCTCTTATTCTTTTCCTTTATACTGCCGATGATCTAGAATTCGGCCTTCCAGCCTCCACATGCTGGGCAAAACCCTACGGGACCATACACCTCATCGTCGGCCGCTGGCGAGGACTCAAGCCGGCCTGTCGCCCTCTCAGGCTCCATCGCTCGATCCTCCCGCCCCTCAGAGGGATGTCTGCGCACTAGGGTGGGCTAATTCACCGCACTAGCCTGGGCCCTCAGAACTAGGCAGCATCATCACAATCACTTGCCTCAATCGGCAAACCTCATTCTCCCAATGGTATGAGGGATACCATGGGCCAACTCCGGGCCTTACTAACGTCTCCGCCGTCCGGCTACACAAGCACAAGAACGGGGCAGCGTCAAGGCAGGGAGAAGTTGTACCTGTACCTTAATTTAACCAAGATAACAATCCATTTACTCACTAAACCATATGACTAGGATCCATGTCACCTTTTTTAAGAAAATAATCTTTTTCACAAAGATTTTAGCATTTCAACTTGAGATTGCGATAAGACATTCTTTATTAAGGCATATGCTATTGCTTAAAACTTTAAATGGTAAATCAATCAAATAGATCACTGTAACAATCAATAGAGAAGCCGGGGCCATACCTCAACCCCTAAGAATGATATATAATTGAAAAACAAAATATGTGTATACCTTATAGAAATTTGTCGTTTATCGTTGCCTTTGCTTGTTAACAAGAGCTTTAGAACTTGACATATGAGAATAGAGTCTTCTAATACCTTGTCTTATGATTGAAATCATCCAATCATCTCCAAGCTTTATCTCCTCTTACTCATACTGTGACTCTTCTCTCTTTCTAAGATCTATGGCAAAATAGCCTTCTCTTACAGGGCTATGGCATACTATTCTTTCTCTAAAAGAAAAGCTATGGAGTTTTGGTCTCTTCCTCCAAAAGACTATAGAAATCTAAGCTTCTTTTCTGAGATATTAGATAAGAATGAAGGGATATATGCATCTCAAACTCTAGGATTACCTTGAGACTACTTGCTGTCTTCTCACAGTTTTCTCTATGTAGAGACCCTGACAGAAACAGCAAACTGTTTCAGCCATAACTCTCTGATAAAAACTCAGAATATGGTCATGTAACCAGTCAAAAGAACGGGAAGACATGTGGTCTACAAGCCAGCGCGGGCAGAATAGGCAAAAACGTCTGTATATAGCCGCAAACGCACTATCTTTAGAAACGCGTTGTTTTTCCACATTTTTAGTATGCATGGACTCTAAATGTGTAAAATTACTCTAAATATGACCTCTTATCACCTAAAATCGAAATTCTATTTTTGAAGATACTTATCTCTTAATAGAACTATTCTTATGTTCTTATTTCTTTTAGGATTTTTGGAGCTAATATTTTTATTCTAACACTTTTCTAATGTTTCTAGCCTTATTGTCTCACTCTTTCTAATTACACTCTCTTTTCTTATTGAAATCTATATTAAAAGAGACACATACATACATGGCTTGGGAGGGACGTTACAAGTAAAAAGTTATCCTGGTGGAATCGCCCGTGCTTTCCGGGTAAGGGAAGTTTTTCCGGGTTCGGTTTTGGAAAAACCGACGGATTAGTCTCTTGTCCGGATATCCGTAGACGAGGCCCCGAGTGTGGGACCCTGCCCTACGCATGAAGTGCTACTTCCGATGCTAGTACCCCGAATGCATTGCGCAGTGGGGACAGGGATCTCACAGTTGGTATCAGAGCCAATTGGCTAATAAAGATCAACTGAAAAGCCAAATATGTCAAAAATTTATGAAGTAGCACAAAAAGGTTATAATTGTGTGATTTAATTCATACAAATTGATATTCAAACTAATTTCGTAAATTAGTAACTGGGTCTTCAAATGGAAGTACCGCAATTATATGGAACCCTGACTTGCTTGAGGCTTAGACATGATAGTATTTACCTTATAATTCCAAGTATCATGACTAACCGTATATACCGAGGGTATAACTGCAGCTCTTTATCGACATTATATACGAGTAAATCTAAGGCTTGAAATTATAAGCATTAATGCTATCCAGTTGATGAATTCGAATGTGGTTGATATGATTTTTAATTCTGTTTGCGAACTGATAAATTGATTGGGATTCTGATTGAAAAATGATGACCCCTGAAAATGGGTTGAAATGTAATAAACTGAGCGAAACCACAATGTGGATGATTGGGACGAGTTCCTGTGATGATATTCATAACTAGTATGATGATAATGATTTCATCAAATCACTATGAGATTAGTGGATTGTGCTGTCAAATTGCTACTGTTAACACTTGACATGGTAGATCAAGTTAAGGGATGACAAATTGAGAGCTTACTTGTCTGAAATTTCCGTGGAGGAATGTTCATAAAGAAATTTTTCGGTCTAATGGACCATTATCGTGTTAAAGAGATGAATGATATGATTTGAATGAATTGTTATTTAATGATAAGTTCTATTTAAGGGATAATTATCCCCATATTCTGTTGGGTTGACCAGAATATAAGGAACCCTAGAATAAATTGGATCTTAAGAAAAAGAGTTGTCCTCTACTTTGCGAGATGAGGACATCTCGCACTTTTTAAGTGGGGTAGAATGTAAGATTCCTCCCCCAGCCTTCGAGGTATGCAAGAGTAAGAATATCCTTTTCTGATCTTATAATTATTCTCTCTAAATAAAAGAAAGATTCTGTTTAAAAAGGGAAGACACTTTACCCAGAATACCTTCTCAGGAGCCCACCTGTTTTAAAGATTCAGAACGATGAGTTCAGAAGTGAGAACCAGTGTTTTGGATGCCAAGGTTTTGACCATCAGTTAAAAGACTGCCCGACTCCTACCATGAAAAGGGAACAGGGAAGTCTAGAACCCAAATTCAGAGACCGATTCCTTCATACCAATCTAATCAGGGTCCGTCTCGGACAAGATTGCTTAACTCCATTAACTAGGTCCGACCCATTGATTAGGGACGAGATGACCAGTCAAATGCTTGGCGACTTAGAGCAACAGATGCAGGCAATTCATAAAGATATAAATGCTGCCCAAGATCGACAGAGACAATATACAGATAAAAAGAATTCAAAGAAGCAGTTATAGTCTTCATTGAATACGGACCAAAAGAATTTCTTTATTCTCTAGGGGAGTATAAGTAGTTATCCCCCAGATATTGTGGACCAAAGAAAGTAAGTGACTTAGCCTACGAACTTCTTTTATCTCCTCATCTCAAAGTTCTTAATACCTTCTATAGAAATATGTGCCAAACCCAAATCATGGAAAGACGGTAAAACTTCAGTGGCAAGATACCGTTGGCTTCTAGGTTACGCTAACTCCTTCCTTTATAAAAGTCGTAACTTTTACTTATCGCTCACAGTAATCTTACTTCCATCGATCTCCCTTCTTCTTAATCTCCTTCATGGCTTGGCAACAGGAATTAGTTTTATCCATGATGATTTCTCATCTTCAAGACGCAAGCGAGTCTGTGAAGAAGGATTTTATAGAACAGTATGAGCGCTCACTTTTTCCTCATTTGGGAATGTCTGTAGCTCAGACCAAATGGCAGACCTATCAAGACATAACTAGGGTAACACCCTGGGGTCAGCAGCACTTTCGTAACAATGTCCGCTTGGCCATGGTTATCGAAGCCTTGGGTTTGGGTCCCCGATACTACTACGTCAGAGATCAAGACATCTTGGGTTTTCTGAGCGGGTCTTCTTACTGGCGTGTTTTCTTCCTCATCAGAAGATATGCCTTTACCCCGTTTTTGGCTTGCCTCTCAGAGGTCCTTTTGTTAGATCACCTTATACCACACTGAGATATGTGCGGCAATAACCAACAGAATTATTCCCATAGATGAGTTACCTTATACGTGCGCAGCTTGTGAGTGCTGCTTTTGTGATCATATGATGGACGGGCTTATGGAAGTGTAAAGAGTTCTTCTATCTTTACTGTATATGTTCCAAGAATGAATAAAGTTTAAATCTTGTTCTTGTCTTGACCCTTACTCTCTTTGAGATTTTTTAATTGGTGGTTAATCTTAATTAAAAAATTTCTCTCACTCTCATACTTGTGCATCTTGCGAAATTACCCCTAGTTTGCGAGATGAGGGCATCTCGCGTTTTTCAAGTGGGAGAGAATGTAAGATTCCTCCCCAGCCTCTCAAAATGTCCAGCATCTTCCCCTGTAATCAATCCCTCTTCAGAAATAAAAAAGACTTGTTTCTAACTGTTTTAACCTAGAGAGAGAAAATATTCTAGAGAGATAATATTCAAATTTTTAATATTTTTGGATAGAAAATTATCTCATCTTATTAAAATAAGTTCTCTTGAAACAGAAATTCAAAAAGAACTTTCCAATGTGCAATTGGAATTAATTGGAAATGGGTATAAAGGACCTTAGCCTAAGGGTCTAGATTTTCAGAAATTTTTGGATTATGGTCCAATTAAGGTTCCTATGGGCCAATAGCATCAATCCATGTGTAGGGAGGAGATAAATCCAATTTGTAAAAAAAGATACCCAAAAATGAGTAAATGCTCACATAAGATGAAGAGTTGAAAATGTACAAGGTTTATTAGTAAAAAACTATGAGCAATATTAAAAATATGAGATATTTTGGGTATCCAAAAATGAGTAAATGCTCACATAAGATGAAGAGTTGAAAATGTACAAGGTTTATTAGTAAAAAACTATGAGCAATATTAAAAATATGAGATATTTTGGGTATAATGATTCCATTTTGACACATATGTAAGGAAGGGGAGTTCTTTAAAGGAGGTGCATATTTCACATAAGATGAAGAGTTGAAAATGTACAAGGTTTATTAGTAAAAAACTATGAGCAATATTAAAAATATGAGATATTTTAGGTATAATGATTCCATTTTGACACATATGTAAGGAAGGGGAGTTCTTTAAAGGAGGTGCATATTTCACATGCTTGAATGAGTTTTAAACTCATAAAAATTGAGATATTTCATCTCTCCTCTCTCCTAATTCAAGTCTAGTTCCAAAAAGTTAGCTTAACTGACCTAAAAATGGTCAAAAATTGACCAAACTAATTTGGAAAATTCTAGAATCAGTTTGTTTGGTTAGGAGCTCAATTTTTCCTATAAATAGAAGCCTCCCCCTTGTTAAAAAAAATATAGTGTTTATGCATTGTTACTCTACTCCACCTAAGCCAAGAACTATGAATTCATTAATAATTCATTAGTTTTTGGCACTTCCCTCTTTCTTCAATCCCCATTGGTGGCTCGATCAACATACTTAACCAATTGATTGGTTGGGGGCCTCTACCGTGAACAAAGAATCAAGCAATTTGTAAGGTAATTAGTGAATTTTGATCATTTTCTATAATTTCTCAATGTTTCTCTCTTCTCAACCCCTCTCAAGCTTGAGAAGCTTAATTAGAATGATTTTTGAATGCTATTGAAGTTAATTGATGAATGGTAGTGAAGAGTTACATAATTTGATGAATGCTATTGAAGTTAATTGATTAATGATAGTAAAGAATTACATAAATTTCCATTTATGCTTAATCCTAATGATTTTTATGTAATTTCTCTCTCTCACTCAAGAAATGGTCATACTCATGACCCATTCTCAATCCAAATGAAGCTTTTCATAAAGCTTTTCCTTAATCCAAGATTAATCTATGCTTGAGGCCAAATTAATGGCTTTTTCTATGCTTTTAGTTTATGTATTTCATGAATATTGATGATTCAATCCATTATGGATTAATGATCCAATTAGGGATCATTCTAATCATTCCCTTAATGATAAGCTTTATCTTTCAAAATAATTTGAGATTTATCAATCATAGCAGTAGAGCTATGGTAAAATTTTTATAAAAATTACACATAAAATAATTTCATTCAAAGCATGAAAAGAGGACTTCCTACCATATTCTAGGAATTATCATCTTAGATTAATTGAAAGATATTCATTGTAATCATAGAGAAATTGATTTTTATATTATGCTTAATTGGATTTCATGCAGAGGTATGCATAAAAGATTATTATTTTAATGTAAAAGTGTTACTTTTATCATATTTGGATTTCATGCATAGAGGTATGCATAAAAGTTGATTATTTTATTATAAAAGTGTGACTTTTATCATATTTGAATTTCATGCATAGAGGTATGCATAAAAGATGATTATTTTATTATAAAAGTGTGACTTTTATCATATTTGAATTTCATGCATAGAGGTATGCATAAAAGATGATTATTTTATTATAAAAGTGTTACTTTTATCATACTTGAATTTCATGCATAGAGGTATGCATAAAAGTTGATTATTTTATTATAAAAGTGTTACTTTTATCATATTTGGATTTCATGCATAGAGGTATGCATAAAAGATGATTATATTATTATAAAAGTGTTACTTTTATCATATTGAATTTCATGCATAGAGGTATGCATAAAAGTTGATTATTTTAATGTAAAAGTGTTACTTTTATCATATTTGGATTTCATACATAGAGGTATGCATAAAAGATGATTATTTTATTGTAAAAGTGTTACTTTTATCATACTTGGATTTCATGCATAGAGGTATGCATAAAAGTTGATTATTTTATTATAAAAGTGTTACTTTTATCATATTTGGATTTCATGCATAGAGGTATGCATAAAAGATGATTATTTTGTTGTAAAAGTGTTACTTTTATCATATTTGGATTTCATGCATAGAGGTATGCATAAAAGTTGATTATTTTATTATAAAAGTGTTACTTTTATCATATTTGGATTTCATGCATAGAGGTATGCATAAAAGTTGATTACTTTATTGTAAAAGTGTTACTTTTATCATATTGGATTTCATGCATAGAGGTATGCATAAAAGATATTCTTTTTATACTAAAAGTGTGATTTTCATCATAAATGGATTTTATGCATAACTTAGATGCATAAGAGAAATTCTTTTATTCTAAAAGTGTAATTCCTACCAAATTGAATTTATGCATAGGAAGATGCATAAAAGAATGGATTTTTAATTCAAAAGTGTTATTCTCATCCAAATTAAATTTATGCATATAGGAAGATGCATAAAAGATGGATTTTTAATTCAAAAGTGTCAATTCTCATCTAAATTGAGTTTATGCATAGGAAGATGCATAAAAGATTGAATTTTAATTCAAAAGTGTTATTTTCTTTTAAAATGAATTTATGCATAGGAAGGTGCATAAAAGATTGATTTTTATTTCGAAAGTGTTAGTATCCTTAAATGGAATTTATGCATAAATAAATGTGTAGAGAAATCTTATATCAAATATAAGAATTCTCTTGTATTTTATAAATAGATATGAGATGTGATAGGATGTGATAAGAGGTGTATGAGATGTGATAAGATGTGATAAGAATGCGTATGGAAAGTGATAAGATGTGATAAGAGGTGTATGAGATGTAATAAGATGTGATAAGATACATATGGGAAGTGATAGGATGTGATAAGAGATGTGATAGGATGTGATAAGATGTGTATGAGAAGTGATAGGATATGATAAGAGAGTGTATGAGAGGAGTTAGGATGTGATAGATGAGTTAAGATGTGATAAGATGTGTATGGGATGAGGTAAGAAGTGTATGTGATGGGATAAGATGTATATGGGTTGTGATAGGGCGAGAATAGATGTGATGTAAAAGAATAGATGTGAAGGCGTATGTGGTTATATGAATGGGAATGTGAAAATGGATGTATGAATTTGAATGTGGATGTGGATGTATGAATGAATGTGGATATGCATGTAGATACGGATGTGGATGTATGTATGTGGATGTGGATGTATGAATGAGGATGTGAAAATGGATGTACGCATGTAGATGTGTATGTATGAATGTGAATGTGGATGTGGATGTGGATGTGGATGTATGGATGTAGATACGGATGTGGATGTATGCATGTAGATGTGTATGTATGAATGTGAATGCGGATGTGGATGTGGATGTATGGATGTAGATACGGATGTGGATGTATGTATGTGGATGTATGTATGTGGATGTGGATGTATGAATGAGGATGTGAAAATGTATGCATGTAGATGTGGATGTATGGATGTGAATGTGGATGTGGATGTGGATGTATGGATGTGGATATGGATGTGTATGTATGAATGCGGATATGGGATTGGATGTATGATGTGGATGTACGAACATGGATGTGTATGTAGAATAATGAATGTACATGTGTATATGAAATAATGTGTCGTTGAATGAGTGAATGGATGAGAATGAGTACACATATGAATAGAATGTGGAATAAGTAATGTAGACCGAGGAGAAATAATGTGGAAAGACGAGAGTTCGATATAGAAACTGTATTTTGTGACCTGTTAAATGGCTGTTTTATGTCAAGAATGCTGGGGAAGCATTTTGACCGTCTTGTGGATTAAGGTTATGGAGACCAATCTGATAAAGTTACAACTGCTGACGGTCAATGGAGGACGTCTCGCGTAGCAAGGTCGATCGAGGTCTTGACCAGCCTCGGTTTGATTTAAATGGTGAGCTTCCGGTACGATGGTGGATGAGGGACCAAGGAAGCGCGGCCTATGAGTGAAGCGCTAGGTGACCTGCGAAGGATCCTAGAGGGTGCTGACCATACGGTGCTCGGGCTCTAGGTCACCGAAGATACCCACACGTGTGTCGTGGAAGATATTGGAACAAGGAGTAAGAGTTGTTTTCTGAAATCGGGCATGGATCTGGTTGACTGACCTTGCTGGTCCTCAAAAACGGATGAGTCCATGACTCTCTTATACGGATCTGTTGATTGATCTTGCTGATCTTCAACAAGGATTCCATCTTGATTTTTATATGTGAAAATATGGTCGGGTACTATGAGCTAGGAACTATTGAAAAGGCCCCTGAGTGAACAGGTGGTGAGCGTTCTGGTTGCCAATGATGCCATAAGTACACCGATGAATGAATCACTGGAAATATGGATTCAACCAGAGATTTTGAGGATTGATATCAGTGACATAATGGTTTCATGAAAGGATTGTTTTAAAGTTAGTTGATGCTGAGAAAAAGGCAATTTCATATTGGGTGTGTAAGTGGTGTGACTAGTTTTATGTTTGCATGAAATTCCGGCTAGGGGACCTGGGAACTCTTTTCCCTAGTACTCGGGACAAAACCTAATTCCTAATTGGATCCCATCACTACAGTGGTTGGGAGGTTGGCTAACCCATGGGACTGGATGGGGTTAGGCTGGACTGATGGATCCGTAAATCGAGACTCAATTTTTGTTTACAATAGATAAAGTAAATCCCGGCGGATAGTAATTGTTCTATGGATAGGAATCAACGGCTGTGCCTCTTAATGGGGAAAAAAGCGTTGATCCCAATGATCCAAGTGCAAGTTTCTTCCTTGATCTGACCGAGTATCTTTTTAGGTGCAGTCGGCGGATCAGCTTGATCAGTAATGGTCTTGACTACGTTAGAGTAAAAAGTTATCCTGGTGGAATCGCCCGTGCTTTTCGGGTAAGGGAAGTTTTTCCGGGTTCGATTTTGGAAAAACCAACAGATTAGTATCTTGTCCGGATATCTGTGTAGACGAGGCCCCGAGTGTGGGACCCTGCCCTATCCTACGCATGAAGTGCTACTTCCGCTACTAGTACCCTGAATGCATTGTGCAGTGGGGACAAGGATCTCACAGGAAGGCTTTGATAAGTCTAAGAACTCACTTTTAGAGAGCTCCCCTAATTTGTCTACATTCTCTGGATGATAGGTGACTTCGTAGTGAACACTATCTCCACCCATGTACTGTTACCCTGGTCATTGACTAGAGGTGCTCTATCAAGCTCTGAGAAAAAGTCTGCGATCTTAACGAGATACCGATGTTGTGGATCCCTAAAGATCTTAGCTCCTTGAGCATTCGTGTAGACATATTGAAGTCTCACATTGAGTGGTAACCCCATGATGTCGGCTTCAAATGGATTAAAAGATCTTGTGGGTATTCTATTTGGGACTAAGGGATGACTATTTGACGGCCCTAGATTGTCCATAGACAATGAGCTAGTTGTCCTGGACAGGGTATCAGATTGGGATTCGAAAAAGGTTTCAGCAATATCTGCCAAATTTCCTACCGATTGGGTCCCACTTTTCTGCGTAGGTACTCTAGAAGGTGCCCTAGGTCCTATGGCAGTGTCTATATGACGTCCCGACTGCAAGTGCATAAGGTCAAATTTTAAGGTTTTTTATTTTATTTTTTATTTTTCAAAAAAATCTAAAATTTTTTAAGTTGGCTCAAACTTTGCCAGAACCCATTTTGAACCCCCTCAAACACATTAGGCCAAAAAAATAGCGTATTTTTTCATATCGAAAATCGCCTAAAATTTACCAGTTTCCCATACTGACTCACTTGGGAAAATGGTTTCGGGATCGAAATTTCGACGATGGGTGTTTTCTAACTCCTCTCGAAAAGTTAGATAACCTCCCAATTTTTTGCGACAGAAAATGAAAAATTTTTCAGACTCTTTTTTTTTGCACCCCCTTATCCGGTGCGGTGCTGGTCTTTATGGTGCGGTGTGTGGGTCTCTCCGCGCGGTGCGCTGTTCACGCACAGCCGTCTTCTTTTATTATTATTTTTCTTTCTTTTTTGAAGTGCATGTGTAGTGAACTAAATGCGTGTGCAGCTCTGAAATTTGCAGCAAATTCAAAATGTTCAATCTTCATGTGTGTGTACAGATTTCAGTTTCTTTACAAGTGCAAGTTTAACAGAGAACAAAAATGTACAAAATTAAAGATGCAAAAAACTAAACTAAGCTAAGAACAGAAAATCAAATGAACATGCAAAAAATTGAAACTGTAAAAATTATCCTCAAATAGAACAACAGAAATACAAAAACAGGCCTCTCTCTTTCACACACAAATTGAAATTTGCAGGTTTAGCGCCTACCTCCAATCCGTCCCGTCCAATCCGTCCCGTGTGTTGAATCCTTGTCCTGACCTCAAGGGAGAAGCGTGGCTAGCCAATCGCACTCAAATTGCAAGACAAATAAACAGAATTTAACAACAAATTAGTCTTAAATAAGTACCAAAATTAGTCCTAATGCCTGCTCTCCTATCCAACAGTTTTGCAACCGATTGGAGCTTAACAAGGAATGGTAGTGTGTGTATAGTGCTCAACCAATGTAGGCACTCGCTCCCCGACAGCGGCGCCATTGTAGAGCGGTTCTCTCTATCGTGCAATATAGTGCTCATAGAGTACTACCGATCAACAAATGTGTTAAGAAACACAATGTCAATCCGAGGACTCGACCCGATTAGTGCATGAAGGCTTATCCCATGAGGGAGAACTCACATACACAAACCACCACTTGATGATTCAACCATTCAACACCTCAATCAGTCTCTCAATCCCTTAAATCCACTACACTAATCAAGAGAACAAGCAATGCATAGCAATCTCTTAATCCAATTCAGACATTGATTAAATCTTAGCTTTCCCTAATGCCTACAAACCCATAAGCGTGCATCTACTAACCCACAAGCTTATAGAGAGAGTCTATCCCATGAGAATAACTCATTGCCAATGAAGTGGGCAAGAGCTTGCATTAATGGAGACTACACACACACACACACTACAAGCATGCAGCATACACAAGAGAAAGAAAGAAGCATTCAACTAATCATAGATTAATCTACTTCAATGATGCTAAAACAGAATAAGAGAAAGAAGTGGAGCTATACTCATTGGAGCTTGATGCTCATTAGAGTACAATAGAGCTCTAGAGAGTTAGAGAGTTGCCATAGCTTGAGAGCTCAAGAGCTTCACTCAATAGCTTATGAGAATGGCCAAAAACGTCCACTTTCTTTAGCTAACATCTCTTTTGTAGAGATGCCACTAACCCTAACCCTAGGCCTCTTTCACACATGGGCGGACAACCCCATAAGTGAGCCTTGCTTAATACACTTAGAACTCTCATTTAGAACCCATATTGGCCTAAAACGATTTACATTGCACTTCGGCACAAAAATATGGAAAAATTATGTGCATCTTCATGTTTCCATGGCTACAATCCTGCTCTCGCATTTATTGCTTCCGGCCTCCTTCCATAATCCGTGTTCCCGTGAGTGTTCCCGTGGAACAGAGTTTCATGATATGTTTTAAATTCCAAAGAATCTACCAACAAAAAGAGATGTATATGCATGTGTATGATCAAGAGATGAGCGCTATCTTTCGTGCCATCAAGAAGTGGCATCATTGATCACCATACCGTGCATTGAAGTAATTCTCTCCTGTGACCGAATCCATCTCCTAAGCGAAGAAGGTGGTTTGGCAACCTTGCAAAATTATGATTTTGAGATCGCATGTATAATCAACAACAGGATAATGTGGCAATGGCGGCTGAGATTCTGATATGGTTCTCATAAAGAGTTGCCTTCTTTCTAGCTATGAAATGGTCTCATTTTTACTGCACAGATAGAGTCTACATGGTGCCTACTTCAAAAGTTACAAGCAAAGACCGATCGAACAAATACATTCTTCACCAATGGTGTGGGGCGGTCAGGAATATTCAAGACTCTTGCCTTCACCAATGGTGTGGGGCAGTCAGGAATATTCAAGACCGTTGCCTTCACCAACGGTGTGGCAATCAAGAGTATTCAGGACCGTTGATAGGATAAGGAAAAGGGCTTCTATTAGAAAGGGATGTGGAAGGACTTCCATGCTTTTCTCACAAGATGTACGCCTTCTCAACTTAATAAGAACCCAATACATATAAGTCCGATGGGCTACTTCAACTTGCCTATTCTCAAAGGGAAGTGTATTTGTATTTCTATGGATTTCACTATGGGTCTTCCACACACAAGAAACATTGGGATAGGTCGTGTGTGTCTGTGAATAGGTTCACAAGGGTGGAGCATTTCATCTCTAGAAAGTTCGAGTATATGACATCTATGGCTGCAAGGCAGTGGGATTTTAAGAGGATGAAAAAAGGAAAGACTTGGTAATCAAAGAATGTGGTTCCACCATCAAATTGTTGTACAAATGATTACATGACATTGTCCTTTTCCCTTGGAAGAAAGGGTATTTGTAAGTTGAAGTCTTACTTATGGTGTCATGGTGGCAGACTTTCCATGTTTGGGTGGACTACTAGTACTCTCTATGATAAGTATACTCCATGTATAATGACTGCATTTTCTTGATCTCTCACTAGATCCCTTTCTTGCATTGTTGGTATCAGAGCTCTGCTTAAAGCCATTGATCCCTTTCTTACATTATTGCAATGTATTAGAGCCTTTATGGTAGTCATTTTAAGTTAGAAGTGATCCATGTGCATTGAAGTAATTCCTCTCCGAACCGAGTCTATCTCCTAAGCAAAATCGAGTTCTGGAAATTCAAGAGGAATATCCGTTAAATAAGGAGGTGCCACGAATGGTGCAGGAATTACAACACGGTTCTTAGAAAAGAGTTGCCTCGCTTCTGGCTACAAAGATCTATAGAGTCTACGTGGTGCCTATAGGCATCATCAAAAATTACAAGCAAAGGCTGATCTGAGAAATGCATTCTTCATCACAACGATGGGGCAGTTGGGAATTTCAAGACCTTTGATAAGATAAGAGCTTCTAATTGAGAGGAACGTGAGGAACTCACATGCTTCTGTCCCACAAGATGTATGTATGCAGTGGATTCGTATTTCTATGGATTTCACTATATGGGTCTTCCACACACACAAAGAAAGGTTGCGAGCGATAGCTTACATGTTGTGGTGGATAGGTTGACAAGGGTGGCACATTTCATCTCTACAAAGGTCGAGAATACGACATCTATCGTTTTTGCAAGGCAATTTCGGGATCCTACCTTGAAGTTACATGGTGTACCACAACATATTGTAAGTGATCAAGAATGCCAAATGCATGATGAGTTCATTTTGCAAACAATTTGTTTGAGATCATGCAAACCAAGTTGACGCCAAGCATCGCTACCATCCTGAGATCAAAGGTCAAATAGAGGGCGTGGCGTGAATAAGTGGGTGGAAACTTAGTTTGAGATAGCATTTCCATGATGCTCAAAGTGTGTGGGATGAACGCTCAGCTTTACTCAAGTTTTCCTACTATTAATAGTACTACTCATCATCATCATGAGAGTATTGGCATGCCACCTTTCTGAGGCATCGTGTATGGTTAGAAAGTGAATGCACCTATGATAGTTGTCAAGTAAGAAGGTTACAAATACTCGAGGGAACCAAAGCAAATGGGCTGTGTATTTGTTTTATAGCCTAGCAGAGAGGATGGTATGATATGGTTGAGAATAAGAAACAAATGCATGAGGGCATGGCTGAACTATTGGATGAGTTTCATGATATGTTTTAAATTCCAAAGAATCTACCAACAAAAAGAGATGTATATGCATGTGTATGATCAAGAGATGAGCGCTATCTTTCGTGCCGTCAAGAAGTGGCATCATTACCTTTATGGTAGTCATTTTTATGTGAGAAGTGATCATTGTGTGTTGAAGTAATTCCTCTCCCAACCGAATCTATCTCCTACGTAAAGAAGAAACCTCGCAAAATTATGATTTTGGAATTTGGTTAGGTTTTGTCCCGGGTACCAAGGAAAAGAGTTCCAAGGCCCCCTAGCCGGAAGTTCGTGCAAAAATAAAACTAGTCACACCACTTACACACCCAATATGAAATTGCCTTTTCACAGATTCAACTAGTTTTAAAACAATCCTTTAATAAAACCATAGTATCATTGATCACTATCTTCCAATTTATCCGATTGATAATTTTCCATCATTCCTTCATCAGAGTATCTATGGCATCATTGGTAACTAGAACGCTCACCACCTGTCCACTCAGGGGCCGTTTCAATAGTTCCTAGCCCATAATACTCGGCAATATAATCACTTATCAAGATGGACTCTCGTTGAAGATCAGCAAGATCAACCAACAGATCCATATAAAGAGCCATGGACTCATCCATTGAAGACCAGCAAGGTCAATCAACCAGATCCATGCCCGATTTCAGAAAACAACTCTTACTCCTTGTTCCAATATCTTCCTCGACGCACGCGTGGGTATCCTGGGCGACCCAGAGCCCGAGCACCGTATGGTCAGCACCCTCTAGGATCCTTCGCAGGTGACCTAGCGCTTCACTCATAGGCCGCTTCCTTGGCCCCTCATCCACCGTACCGGAAGCTCACTATTTTAATCGCACTGAGGCTGGTCAAGACCTCGGTCGACCTTGCTACGCGAGACGTCCTCCATTGACTCTCCGTCCCAGCAGTTGCAACTTTATCAGTTAGGTCTCCACGACCTTAATCATAAGATGGTCAAAATGCTTTCCCAGCATTCTTGACATAAAACAGTCATTTACAAACAGCATTTACAAATAGTCACAAAATACAGTTTCTATATTAACTCTCATTTTTTCACATTATCCCTCATCAATCCACATTGCTTATTCCACATTCCAGTTATATGTGTACTCATCCCATCACATCATTTTCCATCTCATCACTTCAGATTCCTTCACATCACATATCATATATTCACATCCATACATATATCCACATCCACATCCACATTCACATCCATACATCCACATCTACATCCATGCATCTATTTTCACATCCACATCTACATGCACATTCACATCCATACATCCACATCTATATGCGTACATTCACATCTACATGCATACATCCACATCCACATTCATACATCTACATCTATATGCATACATCCACATCTCCATGTATACATCCACATCCACATTCACATTCACATCCATACATCTACATCTACATGCATACATCCACCTCCACATTCACATCCACATCTATACATCTACATCTACATGCATACATCCACCTCCACATTCACATCCACATCTATACATCTACATCTACATGCATACATCCACATCTCCATGCATACATCCACATTCACATTCACATTCACATTCACATTCATACATCTATATCTACATGCATACATCCACATCTACATCCATGCATCTACATCTACATCCTCATTCACATCCATACATCCACATTCACATTCACATCTACATGCATACATCCACCTCCACATTCACATCCATAATCTCACCCTATCACAACCCATATACATCTTATCCCATCACATACATTTCTTACCTCATCCCATACACATCCTATCACTTCTTAACTCATCTTATCACATCCTAACTCATCTCATATGCATCTTATCACATCTTATCCCTTCCCATATCTTTTATTCATACCTCTATGCATGAAATTCAATTATGCTAAAAGTAACACTTTTATAATAAAATATTCATCTCTTATGCATACCTCTATGCATGAAATTCAAATATGCTAAAAGTAACTCTTTTATAATAAAATATTCATCTCTTATGCATACCTCTATGCATGAAATTCAATTATGCTAAAAGTAACTCTTTTATAATAAAATATTCATCTTTTATGTATACCTCTATACATGAATTTCAAATATGATAAAAGTAACACTTTTATAATAAAATATTTATCTTTTATGCATAATATAAAAATTTAATTTTTCCATGATTACTATGAAATTCTTTCAATTAATCTAGAATGATAATTCCTAGAATATGGTCGGAAATCCTCTTTTCATGCTTTGAATGAAATTATTTTATGTGTAAATTTTTATAAAATTTTGCCATAGCTCCGCTACTATAACTGATAAATCTCAATTATTTTAAAAGATAAGGCTTATTTTTAAGGAAATGATTAGAATGATTCCTAATTGGATCATCAACCCTTAATGGATTGAATAAAAAATAATCATGGACTATATAAACTAAAAGTATAGATAAAAAAAATCATTCAGTTGTTCTTAAGCATAGATTAATCTTGGATTAAGAAAAAGCTTATGAAAAGCTTCATTTGGATTAAGAATGGGTCATGAGTATGACTATTTCTTAAGCGAGAGAGAGAAAAAGCCATTAGAATCAAACATAAATGGAAATTTATGTAATTCTTTACTATCATTAATCAATTAACTTCAATAGCATTCAAAAACCATACCAATTAAGCTTCTCAAGCTTGAGAGGGATTGAGAAGAGAGAAACATTGAGAAATTATAGAAAAGATCAAAATTCACCATACTTACCTTACAATTTGCTTGATTCTTTATTCACGGTAGAGGCCCCCAACCAATCAATTGGTTTAGTATGTTGATGGAGCCACCAATGGGGATTGAAGAAAGAGAGAAGTGTCAAAAACTAGTGAATTATTAAAGAATTCACAGTTCTTGGCTTAGGTGGAGTAGAGTAACAAAGCATAAGACACTATATTTTTTTCAACAAGGGGAGGCTTCTATTTATAGAAAAATTAAGCTCCTAACCAAACAAACTGATTCTAGAATTTTCCAAGTCAGTTTGGTCACTTTTTGACCATTTTTAGGTGAGTTAAGCTAACTTTTTGGAACTAGACTTGAATGAGGAGAGAGGAGAGATGAAATATCTCAATTTTTATGAGTTTAAAACTCATTCAAGCATGTGAAATATGCACCTCCTTTAAAGAACTCCCCTTCCTTATATATGTGTCAAAATGGAATCATTATACCCAAAATATCTCATATTTTTTTTATTGCTCATAGTTTTTTTACTAATAAACCTTGTACATTTTCAACTCTTCATCTTGTGTGAGCATTTACTCATTTTTAGATACTCAATTTATCTCATTTTTTTTATATTACTCATAGTTTTTTACTAATAAACCTTGTACATATTCAACTCTTCATCTTATGTGAGCATTTACTCATTTTTGGATACTCAATTTATCTCATTTTTTTGATATTACTCATAGTTTTTTACTAATAAACCTTGCACATATTCAACTCTTCATCTTATGTGAGCATTTACTCATTTTTGGGTATCTTCTTTTACAAATTGGATTTATCTCCTCCCTACACATGGATTGATGCTATTGGCCCATAGGAACCTTAATAATTGGACCATAATCCAAATTTTTTTGAAAATCTAGACCCTTAGGCTAAGGTCCTTTATACCTATTTCTAATTAATTCCAATTGCACATTGGAAAGTTCTTTTTGAATTTCTGTTTTAGGGAAACTTATTTTAATAAGATGAAATAATTTTCTATCCAAAAATATTAAAAATCTGAATATTCTCTCTCTAGAATATTTTCTCTCTCTAGGTTAAAACAGGCAGAGACAAGATCTCTTATATTTCAGAAAAGGGAATTGATTACAGGGGAATATTCTGGACATTTTGAGAGGCTGGGGAGGAATCTTACATTCACTTCCACTTGAAAAACGCGAGATGTCCTCATCTCGCAAACTTGGGATAATCTCGCAAGATGCACGAATATGAGACTTAGAGAAAAATTAATTAGGATTAACCAAAAAATAAATAAAAAATCTCAAAGAGAGTAAGATTCGGGATAAGAACAAGATTTAAACTTTATTCATTCTTGAAACATATACAGTAAAGATAGAAGAACTCTTTACACTTCCATAAGCCTGTCCATCATATGATCACAAAAGCAGCACTCACAAGCTGCGCACGTATAAGGTAACTCATCTATGGAAATAATTCTGTTGGTTATTGCCGTACCTATCTCAATGGTATGAGGTGATCTAACAAAAGGACCTCTGAGAGGCAAGCCAAAAATGGGGTAAAGGCATATCTTCTGAGATGAGGAAGAAAACACGCCAGTAAGAAGACCCGCTCAGAAAACCCCAGATGCCTTGATCTCATGACGCAGTAGTATCGGGAACCCAAACCCAAGGCTTCAATAACCATGGCCAAGCGAACATTGTTACGAAAGTGCTGCTGACCCCAGGGTGTTACCCTAGTTATGTCTTGATAGGTCCGCCATTTGGTCTGAGCTACAGAAGTTCCCAAGTGAGGAAAAAGTGAGCGCTCATACTGTTCTATAAAATCTTTCTTCACAGACTCGCTTGCGTCTTGAAGGTGAGAAATCATCATGGATAAAACTAATTCTTGTTGCCAAGCCATGAAGGAGATTAAGAAGAAGGGAGATCGATGGAAGTAAGATTACTGTGAGCGACAGGTAAAAGTTATGACTTATATAAAGGAAGGAGCTAGCGTAACTTAGAAGCCAACGGTATCTTGCCACCACTGAAGTTTTTTCGTCTTTCCATGATTTGGGTTTGGCACATATTTCTATGAAATACATTAAGAACTTTGAGATGAGGAGGTAAAAGAAGCTTGTAGGCTAAGTGTCATGGAAGACTTTCCATGTTTGGGTGGACTACTAGTACTCTCTATGATAAGTATACTCCATGTTTGGGTGGACTACTAGTACTCTCTATGATAAGTATACTCCATGTATAATGAGTGGACTACTAGTACTCTCTATGATAAGTATACTCCATGTTTGGGTGGACTACTAGTACTCTCTATGATAAGTATACTCTCTATGAGTGCATTTTCTTGATCTCTCACTAGATCCCTTTCTTGCATTGTTAGTATCAGAGCTCTGCTTAAAGCCATTGATCCCTTTCTTAGATTGCAATGTATTAGAGCCTTTATGGTAGTCATTTTATGTCAAAAGTGATCCATGTGCATTGAAGTAATTCCTCTCCGAACCGAGCTATCTCCTAAGCAAAGAAGGTGGGTGTGGCAGCCTTGCAAAATTACGATTTTGAGATCGCCTATATAAAGAGCAAGAATAATGTGGTGGGGCCGATGCTTAAATGTTCACTGTCGACTATTTCCAAAGTACATAAAGATTGAGTTCTGGAAATTCAAGAGGAATATCTGTTAAATAAGGAGGTGCCACGAATGGTGCAGGAATTACAACACGGTTCTTAGAAAAGTGTTGCCTCGCTTCTGGCTACAAAGATCTATAGAGTCTACATGGTGCCTATAGGCATCATCAAAAATTACAAGCAAAGGCTGATCTGAGAAGTGCATTCTTCAGCACAACGATGGGGCAGTTGGGAATTTCAAGACCTTTGATAAGATAAGAGCTTCTAATTGAGAGGAACGTGAGGAACTCACATGCTTCTGTCCCACAAGATGTATGTATGCAGTGGATTCGTATTTCTATGGATTTCACTATATGGGTCTTCCACACACACACAAAGAAATGTTGCGATAGCTTACATGTTGTGGTGGATAGGTTGACAAGGGTGGCACATTTCATCTCTACAAAGGTCAAGGATACGACATCTATCATTTTTGCGAGGCAATTTTGGGATCCTACCTTGAAGTTACATGGTGTACCACAACATATTGTAAGTGATCAAGAATGCCAAATGCATGATGAGTTCATTTTGCAAACAATTTGTTTGAGATCATGCAAACCAAGTTGATGCCAAGCATCGCTACCATCCTGAGATCAAAGGTCAAACAGAGGGCATGAATAAGTGGGTGGAAACTTAGTTTGAGATAGTTTTTCCATGATGCTCAAAGTGTGTGGAATGAACGCTCAGCTTTACTCAAGTTTTCCTACTATTAATAGTACTGCTCTCATCATCATGAGAGTATTGGCACGCCACCTTTCTGAGGCATTGTGTATGGTTAGAAAGTGAATACACCTATGATAGTTGTCAAGTAAGGAGGAGTGAATCCAAATGAGAAAGAGGAAGTGAGGTAGTGCATGCTCTTCTCCAACAATGCAAGGCAAACATGAAAGCGAATTAAGAATTATGTCGAAGCCCATAGGACTCCACCTCTGGAGCTTCAAGAATGAGATTAAATGTTTTTTAGGAGCTACAAATACTCGAGGGAACCGAAGCAAATGGGTTGTGTATTTGTTTTATAGCCTAGCAGAGAGGATGGTATGATATGGTTGAGAACAAGAAACAAATGCATGAGGGCATGGCTGAACTATTGGATGATTGTGTGTTGAAGTAATTCCTCTCCCAACCGAATCTATCTCCTACATAAAGAAGAAACCTCACAAAATTATGATTTTGAGATGAGCTATATAAGGGCAAGGATAATGTAGTGGCTGATGCTCTATCAGCTATACCTTAAGTATACAAACATTGGGTCATGGAATTTCAAAAGGAAGGTCTCTTAAATAAGGGGGTGTCACAAATGGTGCTAAATTTACGACCTGGTTCTCATAAAGAGTTGCCTCATTTTTTGACTACATAATGGTCTCATTTTTACTACAAAGATAGAGTCTACATGGTGCCTAGGTTGAAAATTACAACATGGCAGAGGTTGGCCATGGTGAAGGGGAAGTAGGCTATGCAGCAAGGGCAACCTAAGTTGGAGACCACATCAGTTCAATGGTCCCTGCGAGAGCATTCAGCACCAAGCAAAGAAGTGGAGCAGTGTTTTAGCTCGGATTCTGAAGAGACGGGACAATAGGAGGAGACTTCTATGAAGGATATTTCTACTGCTGTGGGTAGCCTGATGGAGAACTTTGCACCCTTCAAGTACAACATGGATTTGGAGAATAACGCAAATGTTCAGTGGCTTACTTCAATGGGTTGATCGGATATGCAAAATTGGCTTGGGCTGAGTGGCAAGACAATACCTATGCTCCCACACAGCTAGCTCTACTGAGAAAGACAGAGGGAGTACTCAAAGGAGGTACAAGGGTAACCCCAGCTCTGATTTCTCAGGTATTTGACTTACATTTTAACCCAGGTTTTGTTGCTTTGAATTTAGTTTCTGTGATGAGGATATGGAGAGAGAATTTGGGAAACCTGTGGGCTCCAGACATTATTATCATTTGAAGATAATAGAGGCCACCAGGTGAAGCAGCAATTGCGATGGTTTATGGAGCGTGTTCTTTCACTTCAGAAGGTTGACTACATGTCAAAGGAATCTTATAGCCCTTTACCTGCAGCAGCAGAGACAGGAGTGGATGTGGATTGGGCCATTGTGGTACATCAGAGGATTATGATTGAAGTGGGAGAGAAGGATAAAAGGAGAGCAGTTAGTAAGAGCAGGCTTGGCCCTTTCCTCAAGGCCTTATTTGATTATGACTCTTTTTAAATAGCTATACGTGCAAAGCGTGTGGACCCTAGACTTTCTTCACATACATTGGCTCTGACTCTAAAGAGGAAACTTAGGGATAGACAATTGACAGAGGAGGAGCAGAAAATAGTAGGGTGTCTCTTGGAGGCAGGTTATAGTTTGGAAGAGGCTACAACTTCTGTGTTGCAGTCTGGGATAGATGAAGATGATGAACCATTTTTAGGGGCAAAAGTCTCTGGGGGATAGGGAAATCTTCGACTCCTTCTCAAACCAAGTTGGGGAAGAAGATACAGTTGATTGAAAAGGAACATGTGGCAGGAGGCAGTAAAAGATATGACCTATTGAAGATGCAAGGGATGCCTTCGAAGGTAACTCCGTTGGGTGGTAGCAAAATCCGGTTCAGAGCAGTCTTGGACTGCCACTACAAAAAATGTGGGAGATACTCTTGTATTTCTGAGGAAGTTTTGTATGCAGCAAGTTGAAAAGATTAGGGAATATCAAAATAGAGCCTATGCGGAAGAGCAATTGCAAAAGGCTAATGATCAAGCTAGATTAATGCTTGCAGGAAAAGCTCAAGAAGTGGAAATGTTACATAATCAGATCAAAGCTCTGAATGCTGACATGGCTGAGTTGAAAGTTTTTTCAGCCAAGGAGATCTCTGAACAGACTAGTCAGTTGGCTAAGAATAGATTATCTCTGAAGTTGTTTGAAGAATGGACATCTTTGAAGGCTAGTGTAGAGTCAGAGATACAAAGATTTCTTGAAAGACAGGTAGAGCTTGAAACAGAGAATAGGATGCTTTTAAATAGATTGGAACCCTTAGAACAGATGAAGGAGCAAGTATTAAGTGAGCATGAAGAACTGTCTGTAGGAGGTGTTCTGGTCTCTAAAGCAGATGTGGGGAGAATCAAATCAGAAATAATTCAGCAGGGATCAGTGATATGTAAAGAGATCAGAGAAAGAATTGGGCAGTTTGTTTTCAAGCCATACCAGAACCTCAAAGGAGTTGTGAACACAATGGAGCAAGAGGTGAATTTGAAGCACATTGCTCAATTGGAAGCTGAGGTGGTACAGCTTGTATAGCTAAAAAGTCCAAACTTTTCAGAGCAAGGTAGATGAAACAGAGGATATGTTGGAATATAAGACACCAAGTGGTTTTGCTCTGAAAGGCACAATCAGGCCAAAGGAGTCCCATAACATGATGGGGATAGAAAGTCCTAGTTCTAATCCTTTTAAGCTTGTTAAGTTGAAATCGTCTACAAGGAAGCTGAAGAAGATTAGAGTCCTTTTTCAGACATAGGAAGAAGGAGCAGGCGCTGCTGAAGGACAAACATCTGGAGCTGTTCAGAAAAAGAGCTCTGATGAGCACGTGAGCTTATTGATGGGTATGGATAAAGCTTTACCAAATGATGAGGACCCTGAGGTGGTGATCAACATTGCAAAGGAGGTTCAAGTGGACATGGAAGCTCAGCAGGAGGAGCAGGTCTTAGAGATTCAGACTGACCAACAGGGTCAGGCATAGTGATGCTCGAAATGTTACCACAGTGTTTTTCAACACTAGTTTAAAAAAAAACAGACAAACACTAGGCATTTTCTTTTTAGGAAAATTTCATTTTGTTCTAGACACTCTCTTTATATGATCAGAGGTCTACTACAAAAATCACATTTTGCTGATCAGGGATTGATGGGTTCAGGTCAAATTTTTGGGAAAAATTTAGCCACCAAGTGTTAGAGATTTCTTATGTAATTCTTAGACCTTAGTCAAAGGACTTGGTGGTTAGTTACGTGTGGATGTACCTTTTGGGATCTGAACTGAGTGATTATTCCCTGACAGTTACATCTAGGGAATGGCGATGATTCTGATCACTAATGGATGAAAGGGAAGTTCTGCTATGTCTTTGCTCAGCGTTTATCATGTATTTCTTGATGTTTGTGCAATCATTATGCTGTTGTGATAAATCAAAGTCTGTGCTCTGAATGGTGTTGAGTGAGTATTGTTTGTTAATGTCTTCTACAGAACCTTTTAGAGGCCATGTATACAAAGCTATCTCAACCTTTCTTTGTGTGTGGAAGACCCATAGTGAGATCCATAGAAATATGGATCCACTTCCCCATCGAAAATTGATAGGCAAGTTGAAGAAACCCACAGGGCTTACCTTATCAGGTTGAAAAGGCATACATCTTGTGTGACAAGAGCATGTAAGTCCTTCCACATCCCTTTCCTCTAGAAGCTCTTTCTTATCTTATCAAAGGACTTGAATATTCCCAATTGCCCCACCATTGATGAAGAATGCATTTTTTTATGTAGGTACCACATGTAGACTCTATCTTTGTAGTAAAAAATGAGACCATTATGGGAACCATGTTGTAATAGAAATATGGATCCACTTCCCCATCGAAAATTGATAGGCAAGTTGAAGAAACCCACCAGGCTTACCTTATCAGGTTGAAAAGGCATACATCTTGTGTGACAAGATCATGTAAGTCCTTCCACATCCCTTTCCTCTAGAAGCTCTTTCTTATCTTATCAAAGGACTTGAATATTCCCAATTGCCCCACCATTGATGAAGAATGCATTTTTTATGTAGGTACCACATGTAGACTCTATCTTTGTAGTAAAAAATGAGACCATTATGGGAACCATGTTGTAATTTTCGACATAGGCACCATGTAGACTCTATCTTTGTAGTAAAAATGAGACCATTATGTAGCCAAAAAATGAGGCAACTCTTTATGAGAACCATGTCGTAATTTTAGCACCATTGTGACACCCCCTTATTTAAGAGATCTTCCTTTTAAAATTCCATGACCCAATGTTTGTATACTTTAGGTATAGCTGATAGAGCATCAGCCACTACATTATCCTTGCCCTTTATATAGCTCATCTCAAAATCATAATTTTGCGAGGTTTCTTCTTTGCGTAGGAGATAGATTTGGTTGGGAGAGGAATTACTTCAATATACAATGATCACTTCTCACATAAAAATGACTACCATAAAGGTAATGATGCCACTTCTTGATGGCATGAAAGATAGTGCTCATCTCTTGATCATACACATGCATATACATCTCTTTTTGTTGGTAGATTCTTTGGAATTTAAAACATATCATGAAACTCATCGCGGAATAGTTCAGCCATGCCCTCATGCATTTGTTTCTTGTTCAACCATATCATACCATCCTCTCTGCTAGGCTATAAAACAAATACACAACCCATTTGCTTCGGTTCCCTTGAGTATTTGTAGCTCCTAAAAAACATTTAATCTCCTTCTTGAAGCTCTAGAGGTGGAGTCCTATGGGCTTCGACATAATTCTTGATTCTCACTTGAGCTCGCTTTCATGTTTGCCTTGCATTGTTGGAGAAGAGCATGCACTACCTCACTTCCTCTTTCTCATTTGGATTCACTCCTTCTTACTTGACAACTATCATAGGTGCATTCACTTTCTAACCATACACGATTCCTCAAAAAAGTGGCATGCCAATACTCTCATGATGATGAGTAGTACTATTTATAGTAGGAAAACTTGAGTAAAGCTGCGCGTTCATCCCACACACTTTGAGCATCATGGAAATGCTATCTCAAACTAAGTTTCCACCCACTTATTCATGGCCTCTATTTGACCTTTGATCTCAGGATGGTAGCGATGCTTGGCATCAACTTGGTTTGAATGATCTCAAACAAATTATTTGCAGAATGAACTCATCATGCATTTTGTTAAGAATTTGTGGTGCTCATGCTAGGTGACACAAGTGGAGGAGAGAAAAGACACAAAGTCATACAAGAAATCTCTTGCTTATTAAATTGCTTACAAATGCAATTGGGCTCTACTCTCACACACATTGTGAAGAGTTCCCATCCTTTAAATAGTTGGAGGCCACCCCTTTGGGGTGCCTTTACACACGACCTTAATTTCAACCATCCAATATTATGCCCAAGACTAATGGTTACAATGCCTATATTCTAATACCCCCCCTCAATACCAGCTATGAATGCTTGGAATGGGTGGTATTGCACATAGAATCCCCCCTTAATCTATGGATGGAGATGCCTTTATAAATAGGCGTACAATGGTGTTCATGGTGATGTGATTTACTAGGGTTTACCAAATACCCTAGAGCTTCAAAGGTTAATAATGGCCTTTGAGTCTTTAGTTGTTGTCGATGACGATATACACCTTAATGCGGGTGCACTCCACTCTTTATGCTTGCTCGTTCATCTTTCCACTTTGACCTTTCAAACAAGTGTTCAAGGGAATGGGTTTGGGAGGGTCTTACCACTTGTCTTAATGATTTGACAAGAGTAGTGTCTACTCCACTAATACAATGAGAAGGTACAAGCTTATTTAGAGTGATTAAGGAGATGATTTCATGGCTCACAATGACAAGAAACACTTTTCTTGACTCATGAGTACATGGCTTATACATGTGCCAATGTCTCTTACATAAACAATGTCAAGAGAGCTCATGCAATGTCACCAAAAAAATGAAATAGAGGCATGTTAGGATGCATTGACCTCTTCTTAGGTTCAGCTTACATGCTAAACACAATGAGTTCATAGCAGAATAAGAATGCATTGAACCATTCATGGGTTGCACATGGCCCTATGGAATGCCATTACTCCATACTTGCATGGAACAAGCTCAAGAAATAAGCGGAAGTTGAATAGAAGCACCCAAAATTGATGTGCTTACCAAAAACCTTCATAATAGAAGATTTGCTGATGAAGAAGCTGATGTAGAACTCCTCCTTAGTTGCAAAAACTTCTCGCTTTGATGGTTATGCCCACCATTAGTGTTTAAAAACACTCTCCAAGCTAATAGTCACCATCGAGAGCTTTATTGCTTGAGTAAATTGTTGTTGAAGACGCTAGTGTTAGGAGTTTTTCTGAAAGGTGTTTTGGGCTTGTGTATATATGGAATGCATGGCGTGTGAAGAGCTTTGCCCTGAAATGCCTTGGCAGATGTACAGGGTGGATGGTTTGGTAGTGAGCTTGTCCAGGTTTTTTTGGAGTGTGGTTTGCTGAGGTGGTATCAGTTGCTCGGTTGCTTGGTGTGTGCACGTCCCAAGTACAATGGGCACTGGAAGATTGCATTTGAAAGAGTGTGTGAAAGCATATGGACAATTGATGGTCAGGATGTCAATTAAGTGTGTCCATGAAATGGTTCTGGAAGGGGAAGCAAAAAGGAAAGTATGGATGTGTAAATGGTAAGGAAAGTATGGATGTGTAAATGGTAAGGAGGAATGTGGTGCAAGAAAAATTTAAAAAAAAGTAAGGATGCCAATTTGGATAGGTGGCGAATCTTTCCAAAAAAAGGAAGGGGGTGCGCTAGCGGGTTCTTCTGGAAGGTGTATGACAGTTGGAGAGGATCTGTAGCCAGGGGACATGGAAAAAAGATTGCGGTTGTGATGTACCAGGATGTCTCTCAGGTGTAGCGAAGGAGAGCCAGTAGAGAGGGCACTGCAGAGGCCAGACGAGAGCTTGGCATAGCTGCTGACGACAGAGGGCCAGGCAAGAGCTAGGGAGCTACCTTGGAGACCTTGTGCAGGGTTGCAGGTGCTGGAGATAGCTGGCAAGGCCGACTGACTGGTGAGAGAGCCGCCGGTTAGAGGCGAAGAGGCTACTGCTGGGGTGTGAGGCATGTTGAGGTCACAGGGAAGTGGAGCTGCCTTGTGCGAGAAGGAGATGGTTCGGGTGATCCTGCGGAGACTCTCCGACCAGGGAGGAGCAAAGAACAGAGAGTAGACAAAGAGTAGGCTGTTGGGGCAGCCCTTGGTGTGCAGAGGTGGCTGGTGTGCCACCGTGGTGACAAAAGGCGTGATTGCAAGCAGAGTATGGCTGGTGTAGTTGCCGCCTCACAGGTTATGGGTAGTCACTGGGGGTGGATAGCAGCATGGGAAGCCGCCTGGTAGATAGAAGATGGGCTGGTGATTCTGCGGAGATGGAGGCCAGGCAAGAGGAAGGTGGCCGCCGTGTATGACAGGTGAGAAGGGTTGTGTTGGTTTTTTTTGAAGAGTTGGCCAGAGTAGCTGCTGAGTGTAAGTGGTGGTTTGGCTGGTCATCGTCACACTGGAGAGAAAAGACAGTGGAGGCCGCCTTTGGACAGTAGGGAAGAGAAGAAGCTGGTGTGAGGGTGGCCACCTTCAGGATGCAAAAGGAGACCACTAGCCGAAGGGAGTGAAGGAAGCCGAGTGGAGCCAGCTGATTTGTGAAAGAGGGATCTTCTTTTTTGCATTATTTGTGGATAAGTGTGCGGGTTTTCATTATCTTGTGGAATAAGGGTTTTTGAGGTATCTCTGTGTGGTGTTTTGAGAGATTTCTGTTTCCAGCATTGTGCTGGTGGTGCCCCTTATGTTTGTTGTGTCTTCCAAGGCTGCTGGGTAGGTAGCTATAGAGGCATTTCTCCTTTTCCTAGCCTCCCGATAGTTTTCTGGTGCCCCCACTGACGATCTTTCTTCAGGTCCCTTCAGTTTTATAGGTTGCAACCATGGCGTTTGCTTATCCTGAATTTCATGGTGATAAGAATGAGAATGTAGAGGATTTCTTGGAAAAAATGGAGTTGGCATGTATTACCAACCATGTGGATAATCTGGATCAAATTTTACGGCTCTTCCAGATCTTTTTGAAGGGCACAGCAGGTACATGGCTTCGAGGGTTTGAAGCAAAAAGAACGATTGGTAGCCCATCTCGAATGATGATGGTGGAAAACCTGAGAGAAGCCCTTACAAAGGAGTTTCAGAGAAGAGAAGATCCCAATGACGTTTGGCAGGAGCTCCAGCTGAAGCAAGGTGAAAGCCAGAGTGGCGCAAGTTATGTTACAATTTTCAGTGAGCTATGGACAAGATGGTGTTTAGCTCTTGAAACAAAAGTTCCCCCCATGTTTGTGAAGAAGATGCGATTCATAGCAGGTTTGAAGCAAAGTTTGTTGGTAAAAGTGGACTTGAAGCAACCTTCTACTTATGAAGAGGCAATGAGGATTGCAGAAGAGAAAGAATGGAAGCTGAAGAAAATGGCAGATTATGGGATGATCAAGGAGGACGAAGTGGTCAAGAATGGTTGTCTTGATGTGAATATGGTCCAGGTTGATTTTGTGCAACAAACACCTACTATGTACCAACAAATTGGTAGGGGAATGTACCAGGTAAATCCTAAGGTAGTCGGATTTTGGGCAGTTTAATGAGAGCACTGTGAAGTCTATAGCGGTGGATGTTATGCCAGCTTATGGTTATGAGAATTACTAGATTTCTGATAATGTTTCCACTAGTCAAGGTGTGTTAAGTGATGTTATTTATGCTTCTAAAGTTCGAGCAGAGAAAATTCTTGCGGAGAATAAGGTTTTGCCAATCATAGGCAGGGATTTAGATGTCGGCAGATGCTTCTCTTGGCTTAAAGAGCCAGTTCAGGAACCTAAGGTGGATAGGGGAGAGACAGAAGATGGTCTACAAGAAGAAGATGGAGTGGAAGAGCAAGTAGATAAAGAAATTGAAGGAGATGGATTGCAAATGGAGGATCTAGCTAGATTTGACACGAGGAGTGAGACAAGGGAAAATCTTGAGCCTGAAGAAGAACCAAAGGTGGTTGGCAATGAGGACGTAGAGGACAAGATGATGCTTGAAGCACCTTCGGAAATGAGTCTCTTCCAAAGAGGACAGTGGAAGTGGAAAGCTACTCATGAATGATCCTATGAGTGAGAGCAATGTTTATGTGCTGGATTTTGGGAATTTTCTTATTGAACCGGTTGAAGAAGAACTAATGCTTGAGAAACCTGGCATGTGGGAGCCAGAGTCAGGTGAATTTGGGGTTATGAAGTCTGGGAATGCTATGCTGGAAAAAGATGAAAAATTTTCCACAACAGTGAATGCTTATGAGCCAGGTAATCAAAAGCCCAAGGATTTGGGTTGCAAAATGTTAATGCATATACTTTTAACTATGGCTGTGCAGTGGGCAAGTGAGGCCCAAGGATGTTTGGAATTGACCTAAGAAGAAGAAGATGTGGATGAGGGTTATGCAGACCCAGTTTTTGGTGATGCTAAGAGTGTGCATGAAGAGGATAGTCAGAATGGTGAGATGCCATTAGTTTTGAATGAAAGGAACTCCCAATTGGTATATCATCTAGATGAACTAGATGGGCAAGCATGTATAATTGGAAGAGACATGCAATAGTGGCCTTTTGACCCTAGAGGAGGCTGACAGTTTATGGATACTAACTGCTATAGGACATGAATGTCGTCCTGCTATAGGACATGAATGTCCTGCAGGCTAGGTGGTTGGCAAAGTATGTTAGGAGTTTTTCTGAAAGGTGTTTTGGGCTTGTGTACATATGGAATGCATGGAATGTGAAGAGCTTTGCCCTGAAATGCCTTGGCGGATGTACAGGGTGGATGGTTTGGTAGTGAGCTTGTGCAGGTTTTTCCGGATGTGGTTTGCTGAGGTGGTATCAGCTGCTCGGTTGCTTGAAGTGTGTGTGCATCCCAAGTACAATGGGCACTGGAAGATTGCATTTGAAAGAGTGTGTGAAAGCATATGGACAATTGATGGTCGGGATGTCAATTAAGTGTGTCCATGAAATGGTTCTGGAAGGGGAAGCAAAAAGGAAAGTATGGATGTGTAAATGGTAAGGAGGAATGTGGTGCAAGAAAAATTTTAAAAAAAGTAAGGATGCCAATTTGGATAGGTGGCGAATCTTTCCAGAAAAAAAGAAGGGGGTGCACTGTGGAAGGCGTATGGCAGCTGGTGGCGAGGAGCTGTAGCCAAGGGACGTCGAAAAAGATTGCGACTGTGATGTACCGAGATGTCTCTCGGGTAGCGAAGGAGAGGCTCTCGGGTAGCGAAGGAGAGCCAGCAGAGAGGGAACTGTAGAGGCCAGACGAGAGCTTGGCGTAGCTGCTGTTGACGAGACAGAGGGCCAGGCGAGAGCTAGGGAGCTACCTTGGAGACCTTGTGTAGGGTTGCAGGTGCTGGAGATGGCTTGCAACGCCGACTAACTAGTGAGAGAGCCACTGGGTAGAGGCAAAGAGACTGCTGCTGGGGTGTGAGGCGTGTTGAGGTCGCAGGGAAGTGGAGCCGCCTTGTGCGAGAAGGAGATGGTTCGGGTGATCCTACAGAGACTCTCCGACCAGGGAGCAAAGAACAGAGAGTAGACAAAGAGTGGGCTGCTGGGGTGGCCCCTGGTGTGCAGAGGTGGCTGGTGTGCCATCGTGGTGACAAAAGACGTGACTGCAAGCAAAGTATGGCTGGTGTAGTTGCCGCCTCGCAGGTTATGGGTAGTCACTAGCGGGTGATCGTAGCAGCATGGGAAGCCGCTTGGTAGATAGAAGATGGGCTGGTGATTCTGCGGAGATGGAGGCCAGGCAAGGAAAGGTGGCCGCCGTGTATGACAGGTGAGAAGGGTTGTGTTGGTTTTTTTTGAAGAGTTGGCCAAAGCACTGCTGAGTGTAAGTGGTGGTTTGGCTGGTCATCTCACTAGAGAGAAAAGACAGTGGAGGCCGCCTTTGGACAGTAGGGAAGAGAAGAAGCTGGTGTGAGGGTGGCCACCTTCAGGATGCAAAAGGAGACCACCAGTCGAAGGGAGTGAAGGAAGCCGAGTGGAGCCAGCTGATTTCTGAAAGAGGGATCTTCTTTTTTGCATTATTTGTGGTGGTTTGGATAAGTGTGTAGGTTTTCATTATCTTGTGGAATACAGGGTTTTTGAGGTATCTTTGTGTGGTGTTTTGAGAGATTTCTATTTCCAGCATTGTGCTGGTGGTGCCCCTTGTGTTTCTTGTGTCTTCCAAGGCTGCTGGGTAGGTAGCTATAGAGACATTTCTCCTTTTCCTAGCCTCCTGACACTGCCTTTAGAAATTTTTGATGAAGCCACCTCCCCTTAAAGCCAAGGGACTCCACTCCTCTTCAGTTGGGCCACCACTAGTGTTTAGCAACATTGTTAGTGTTTAAAAACACCTTAATCTCGCTTTAAACAAGCTTTTGGTGAGGCTTTTATGGAGAAGATGGAGAGGGAAACTTGGTTTAGATTTTGGCTTTAGGAATTAGCCAAATGCTAGGAAAAGCTTATAATTACCATTATTTAACCAAAAAATCAACTCCACTTGAAAAAAAAATGAGAAATAATTAATTTTTAATCTCACTTATAAGCTTGGTGAAGCTTTGGCTATGGCACCTCTGGACAGCAGCCTGCTCTTTTGCTTGGCTCTCCTTCTGTGGTCCACCAAATGCCAAACCCTCTTAGAGGTAACTTTAGCACATCATGTTGCCCCTACACGTAAGAGGGTTTGTCCCAATTGTGCACAAGCATTGCGTATGGACCGTACGACCACAAAGTAGTAGAAAAACGGGCAGATTTTGGGGAAGTGGAAGAAATTGGCCACTCTAGGGGCTAATCAGAGGCATTGATGGGCCATGGAGCTTAGCAATAACCTAATCTACAAAACCCTAGAGCAAACCTCAAGCCAAAAACGCCTACAATGTGTGCTATGAGCCCTCCAATGAGCTGTGGTATGGGCTGGCCAGTTTGGAAGCTAGTGAAAAAAGCAAAAATGGCATTAAATGCCCAAATCTGGCCCAAATCTCCTTGAGATTGGCTTGAAGTCAACCTATTCTACACCACAAGAGTAAACCTAAGCTCTAGATACCATGTTAAGAATTTGTGGTGCTCATGCTAGGTGACACAAGTGGAGGAGAGAAAAGACACAAAGTCATACAAGAAATCTCTTGCTTATTAAATTGCTTACAAATGCAATTGGGCTCTACTCTCACACACATTGTGAAGAGTTCCCATCCTTTAAATAGGAGGAGGCCACCCTTTTGGGGTGCCTTTACACATGACCTTGATTTCAACCATCCAATATTGTGCCCAAGACTAATGGCTACAATGCCTATATTCTAATACATTTGGCATTCTTGATCACTTATAATATCTTGTGGTACACCATGTAACTTCAAGGTAGGATCCCGAAATTGCCTCGCAAAAATGATAGATGTCGTATCCTTGACCTTTGTAGAGATGAAATGTGCCACCCTTGTCAACCTATCCACCACAACATGTAAGCTATCGCAACCTCTGTTTGTGTGTGTGGAAGACCCATATAGTGAAATCCATAGAAATACGAATCCACTGCATACATACATCTTGTGTGGCACAAGCATGTAAGTTCCTCACGTTCCTCTCAATTAGAAGCTCTTATCTTATCAAAGGTCTTGAAATTCCCAACAACTGCCCCACCGTTGTGCTGAAGAATGCATTTCTAAGATCAGCCTTTGCTTGTAATTTTTGATGATGCCTATAGGTACCATGTAGACTCTATAGATCTTTGTAGCCAGAAGCGAGGCAACTCTTTTCTAAGAACCATGTTATAATTCCTGCACCATCCGTGGCACCTCCTTATTTAACGGATATTCCTCTTGAATTTCCAGAACTCAATCTTTGTGTACTTTGGAAATAGTCGATAGTGAACATTTAAGCATCGGCCCCACCATATTATTCTTGCTCTTTATATAGGCGATCTCAAAATTGTAATTTTGCAAGGCTGCCACACCCACCTTCTTTGCTTAGGAGATAGACTCAGTTTGGAGAGGAATTACTTCAATGCACATGGATCACTTCTGACATAAAATGACTACCATAATGGCTCTAATACATTGCAATGTAAGAAAGGGATCAATGGCTTTAAGCAGAGCTCTGATACCAACAATGCAAGAAAGGGATCTAGTGAGAGATCAAGAAAATGCACTCATTATACATGGAGTATACTTATCATAGAGAGTACTAGTAGTCCACCCAAACATGGAAAGTCTGCCATGACACCGTAAGTAAGACTTCAACTTACAAATACCCTTTTTTCCAATGGAAAAGGACAACATAATGTAATCATTTGTACAACAATTGGATGGTGGAACCACATTCTTTGATTACCAAGTCTTTCCTTTTTTCATCCTCTTAAAATCCCACTGCCTTGCAGCCATAGATGTCATATACTCGAACTTTCTAGAGATGAAATGTTCCACCCTTGTCAACCTATTCACAGACACACATGACCTATCCCAATGTTTCTTTGTGTGTGGAAGACCCATAGTGAAATCCATAGAAATACGAATCCACTTCCCTTCGAGAGTAGGCAAGTTGAAGTAGCCCATCGGCAGACTTATATGTATTGGGTTCTTATTAAGTTGAGAAGGCGTACATCTTATGAGAAAAGCATGGAAGTCCTTCCACATCTCTTACTAATAGAAGCCTTTTTCCTTATCCTATCAACGGTCTTGAATACTCTTGATTGCCACACCGTTGGTGAAGGCGACGGTCTTGAATATTCCTGATTGCCCCACACCATTGGTGAAGAATGTATTTGTTCGATCGGCCTTTACTCGTAACTCTTGATGTAGGCACCATGTAGACTCTATCTTTGCAGTAAAAATGAGACCAATTCATAGCTAGAAAGAAGGCAACTCTTTATGAGAACCATATCATAATCTCAGCCGCCACCACATTATCCTGTTGTTGATTATACACGCGATCTCAAAATCATAATTTTGCAAGGTTGCCAACCACCTTCTTTGCTTAGGAGACGGATTCGGTCACAGGAGATAATTACTTCAATGCACGGTACGCTAATCACTTCTCACATAAAAATCACTCATATCGTAAAGGTAATGATGCCACTTCTTGATGGCATGCAAAATAGCCATCATCTCTTAATCATACAAATCTCCTTTTGTTGGTAGAATCTTCAGAATTTAAAGCATATCATGAAACTCATAGTTCAGCCATGCCCTCATGCATTTGTTTCTTGTTCTCAACCACCATATCATCCTCTTTGCAATGCTATAAAACAAGCACACAGTCCATTAGCTTTGATTCTCCCAATCTCCTTCTTGGAGTTTGTAATAAAGTAGGAACTTTATTCAATAGGGTTAATAATGGGACAAGTCCATGTATAAAAGAGGGGACTTGGACCATGGTTGTAACTTTTGATGATCATTTTTAGAAATGGAAACTCATGTTTCTTGGAGCTCATGGCTTCTTGGCTTGTGGAAGGCTATTTCCATTCTCTTGGTGTGAGAGACTAAACACACTTAGGCATCATGTTTACATGGTGATTACTCATCTTTTTCATGCATTACATCCCTTCATTCCAATTGGTATCAGAGCTCTTGATTTTGATCATGGGCATGCATGGGTTGTTGGGAAAATTTGCTTGAAAATTTGAGTTTCTTTTAATTTTTTTCTCTTTTTCTTGTAATCCTTGAGTGATTCTTGACAAATCTTCTCTAATCTTGATTAATCTCATGGGGATGGTGAGCATTTCATGTAGATTGCTTAGATTTTGAGTGATTTTGGCCATTTTTTGCCCTTTCTGGACCAAATCTGGGGGTATGGACCAAATTTTTTAAAAGTTTTGGACCAAAAATTGGGGGAAATCACTAATCCTGCTTAAGCATCACTAATCCAAAACGTTTTTGATTAAGGAAGCTTTCCTGCAAACCCTAGCTATGGTGGGAGCAAACCGGGTCATTTTGGAGCACCTTTAGCACTTTCTATGAGCAATAGGGTTGCATCTCCACACGAAGGAGACTCTCTGAAGAAAACGTGCTGGTCGGGCAGCCTAACGGCGCACGGCGTCAAGAATGAGGCAAGGAAACTAAGCTAAGCTTAGTTTAAGCTTAGCTAATGCTTGAGATAGCTTAAGCTTAGTTGATTGGTGACTTTGGGGGCTATTTGCAAGCTTCTTCATGGGAGAATGGTGGATTTTCTTCAACTCCTCCATGGCTGAAAATCAGAGGTAAAATGGCTCAAATCTTCATCTCCATCAACAAATCTCAAGCATTGAAGCTTTTCCGGGACCATTGGTGAGTTGCTACATCCATCCTTTGCAAGATTTGAAGCATTTGTGAGCAATGGAATGAATTAGGGTTTTCCACATGAAGAAACCCTAATTTTCAGAAATTAGCCATTAAAGCTTGACCATTCACATGCCAATATTGCTTCTCCATGCATTATTGATGGCAATGGTGAAAGGAATTGATTCCACATGAGCTTGGCCAATTCATAGATCACATTTTGGGGATTTTCTTCATTATGTCTCAATTTGGCATGCCATTGATGGAATAGCAAGCTTATGCAATGTTTTTGGAGTCTCTCATGCTCATCTTGATGCCATATGGACACTATGGATGCTATACATAGCCATGCCAATGCTATGTTTTACACATGGGCATAAGAGAGAGCATTTGGAAGCATGCATTTGTCAATATGATGTGAAAGGGATTGTTGGAATGCAATTGCAAATGCCTTGATTGTGGTTAACAAATGCTTATGCAAATGCCATGGTGAGGGCATTGTGAATTGTTGGTTTGTGTTGGAGCTTTTGGATGATGGATTGAGGCATGAGTCCATGCTTTATTGATGAGTTCTAAATTGTAAAAGGGCATGAGTCATGCTCAATACTTGTAAGCCAACAAACTTCTATCATTTGATATTATCCACATCATTTTGTACCTACACTCACCATTGCTACCACTTCAAGTTTCTATAGAATCTAGCAATGTGTGAGGGTACCTTGGCATTGGTTGGAGAGGCCAAGGGGAGAATGGCTTGAACTCTTTGTGCCGTGATTGCCTTGGAAAAGTGGTACAAAGGGGGATTAGGTACACCGGTGTGAAGACATGGCCTCAACCTTCACCTTGGAGGAAAACTTGGTGAAGGGGTGAGAAGAGCTTGGCCGGGAGATCGGCAAGCTTCAACGCGCGTCCTCAACAATCCTCGCCATCGACTTTGTGGATGCATTTGGGCAATGGGGCCCTTCTTCCGTCATATTGTGTGAATATTGCAAATGCTTTGATGGACAAAGAGTGCAAATGATTGTTCATGACATTGTGGGATACAAAGAGTATTGCATTGTGATTTGAGAAGCTGCATTTTCATTTGAGATTTGGTTCCAATTACAAAGGAGACTATGGCGGAATTTTTCCAACAAGGGAGCCAAACAAGCTTATTGATTGGAGATTTACCCCATGGATACACTTGAAGGGTTATTCACAACTACCAAGGGGAGAAACACCAATCATTTGTAGCCGGATTGAGCTTTGGGACCGAATTTTGGGAATTTCTGGGATTTTACAAAACCCTAATTCAGTCCTAGGGTTTTTGGGATTAGGTCCGAGTGATTACACGACTCTATTCTACTCCTTGAGAGCTTTCAAATGAGCCTTAGAACCCCTTAATCGGATATCACAATCTTGGTCAAAGTAGTCATGTTGACTTTCTGGTCAAAGTCAAACAGAATATACTTCCACTTTGACTGAATCAAAATGCTTTTAGGGGTAGGTTCTATCTTCCGTTAGCTTTCTATAGAGCCGTCAAAATCCTAATTCCGACATATATTTTGCATTTTAGAGCCAAATTACTACTTTCAGCTGTCCCGCATAAACCCTAAAACAGAGAGTACTTGCCCACACCTAATTCTTACTGTGTTCATTTGGGAGGATAGTAGACACCATTACCTACCCATAGAACCTTCTTTTGTCCAATTCCGACATCATTTGGGCATTCTACCAACATCTTGCATTTTCTTCACTATGCCGAAGGGAAGACCACGCAAGGGTGGGGATGTTGTGCAAGAGATGATCATGGGTGATGAGGACATGGAAGGTAATATGGATGCAAGGGATGCATTCATCAATGAAGACAATGGGGGCAATGTACATAATCAAATTTCTCAAGGGACACAAGCGGCGGTTAACCATGACACCCTCATGCAAATGCTTGTACAACGGTTAGAGACCTTAGACTCCAAGCTTGATTCTCATTTTGAAACATTATCCTCACGGATTGGTGTGATGGAGGACAAGTTTGGGAAGTCTCAAGCACAAGAAAAGCATGGGAATTATGGTGACTATGAGCAAAGAAAAGGCAAGGGCATCTTGAATGAGGATTCCACGAAGGCCGTACTGTTAAGAAATAGGTGTGTACACAAAGGGGCCATGGACAAGGTGTGTGTGTGTGTAAACAAGCCTCTAGCTTTAGGGCTTGTGGTGTCCTATATAAAGGCCCATTAGGGGAGAGGGAACTTCACTTGGTGCATTAGCTTGTGAGAGCCCATCCATGTTGTATTCCTAATGAGAAAATGTTGCATTGGCCTAATTACTTGATTAGCTTAATGGATTTGATAAATGACAAGATGCTCAACAATGCATGGAGGCAAGAAATTATACAAGTAAAACACTTGTTTATTATGCTGCTTAGGAATACAACATGGATGGGCTCTCACAAGCTAATGCACCAAGTGAAGTTCCCTCTCCCCTAATGGGCCTTTATATAGGACACCACAAGCCCTAAAGCTAGAGGCTTGTTTACACACACACACACCTTGTCCATGGCCCCTTTGTGTACACACCTATTTCTTAACACCCTCCCTCAATGCAAGCCATGTAAAGTGTGGACTTGAAATGGGTGGCATTGGCAATAGGTCTAAATCCCTCCCTTAATGATGAGTAAGGAATTTTGCCTTTATAACATAGGCATACAAAGAGATGTTATGGTTGTGTGGTTTCTATGATTTAGTCCCAAAATTGCTTATGGAGTAGGTCTTCCCTCTTGCTCATTGTTGCAAGGGTAGTGTCTAAACTCCGTACAAGGGTTTGGTTGTGGGTGGGAAAACATAACATAGAGCTCTTGTTGAGTAATTCCCCCAACTAAATGTGTTTGGGAATGAGTAAAGAGCTGAAAATGAGCTGAAAATTCAGCAAAGCACACACTTCTTGGTTTAATGGGGTGAGTGCATGGCTCATTGTGATGCCTATGCCTCTTACAAGAGTGGTACCAAGAGGTGTTTAAAGTATTCATGAAATACAATGAATATGAGCACTTAATTGATGTATGCCCACATCTCAAATTCAGTTTGGGGTTGACAAAACTGAGGTACCATAGCCAAAAGCATCATACTTCACCTCCTTGCCTCATTGGTGGAGTGCAAGTGAAGAGAAGTTGAGCAAAAAAGCTCACAAAAGATGAAAGTCGGTGTTGAGGCTTTAGGGTTTGCCGAGTTTCCCTTGTGCTTAATGTATGCACACAAAGGAATTAGGGTGAGAAAAGTAGTGTTTAATAACACTTGAGTAAGGGTTTAGTGTTTGACGGAACACTAAGAGAGTGGTTTAGGGTTTAATGACCGCCACTAGTGTTTAGCAACACTTTAATTAAAGCTTTAAAAGAGCTTAAGCTTCCAAAATCGATGGAATGGAAGGTTTAGGGTTCTCCATTTTGCTTAGTGGCTGCAAAAATCAGAGAATTGAGGAAAACATAGTGTTTAAGAACACTTTAATCAAGGTATTAGTGTTTAGCAACACTATTAGAGAGGGTAAGCGGTGTTTAATGAACACCGTAGCCAAAAGAAATGGTTAAGTTGCCCATTTTTGTGCTTAATGGATGCACAAATCAAAGAGGGAGTAGAATGAGTGTTTAGAAACACTTTAGAGGATCAATTAGTGTTTAGAAACACTAATTAGTGTGTAATTAACACTTTAATGAAGCTGAAAAGCTTGAAATGCCATAGCCTTGAGAGTATGGCAATTTAGGGTTTGCATGATTGTGCTTAATCATGCACAAATCAGAGAAGCAAAGAGTATGAGTGTTTAAAAACACTGAAGAGAGAAGATTAGTGTTTAAAAACACTAATTAAGTGTTAATTTTCCTCTTAATCAAGCTTCACAACTTGAAAAAACTCCATTGCAACAGTAGGCGACTGCTAATCTGCTTCCCCCGACTTCATTACTGAACCAAATCAGCTGAAAATGTGTGGGCTTGATCGCCTCTTCATGGGCTTCAAAAGCCCTAAGACGATGGGCGACGAGATGGCTTCTCCCTCGCGCGATTACTGTACGACCACGGGCTGCAGCAGAAAACGCAGAAAATCGCTTTTCTCGAGAATGCGCCGCGTGCTGTGGACAATGTGGCTAATTGAGGTGATAGGCCTCTTAGCCCTGACCTAAGCTTCACTTTGTTAGTTGAGACCTCAAGGGGATAAGCCCTCCCTTGGCTGGTTGAGGTCCACCACCAAGAGGGGGTAGAAGACAAGAGTCTCAAAAAGTGAGAAAAGGGGGGGAAAATTCAAATTTGAGACTAATCAGGCTTAACTTTGGCTAATGCAACTCAATAATGAGTGAACCGGGCTCTGATACCATGAGAAAATGTTGCATTGGCCTAATTACTTGATTAGCTTAATGGATTTGATAAATGACAAGATGCTCAACAATGCATGGAGGCAAGAAATTATACAAGTAAAACACTTGTTTATTATGCTGCTTAGGAATACAACATGGATGGGCTCTCACAAGCTAATGCACCAAGTGAAGTTCCCTCTCCCCTAATGGGCCTTTATATAGGACACCACAAGCCCTAAAGCTAGAGGCTTGTTTACACACACACACACCTTGTCCATGGCCCCTTTGTGTACACACCTATTTCTTAACACGTACAAGAGGATCCATTGGGAGCATCCACTTGGGGATTCATGGCGGATGCACGGAGACCTCTTGTCAAGGATATGTTTCCTCCTTCTTTTTATTCGGGTTTGTCTCATCCTAATGCATCAAAGGGTCCTACCTCTTCTAGGGCAATGCATTCAAGGGAAGAGGATGAGGTGTTTGTGAATGATGAGGAGATTGCACTCGATTGGAATCAAATGTCCTTTGCCCAAAGACAAAGGGATGCTCACGAGAAGTGGATGGGATTGTCGAATATCATCAAGAGGGATTACAAAGACTTTGCACAATTTATGGAGTCATATTCAAAGATGCAAAGATTCAAGCCCTCTACCCAACATGATAACCCATCCCACATATCTTCCAAGGATGTCAAAGACAAAATCTCACTATCAAAGTTCAAAGGTGACGGGTCATCTCCGCAAGAGTTGGAGGAGTGGGCTACCAAGCTTGACACCTATTTCCAACTTTACCCAAAAAGTGAGCGTGATATGGTACAATTTTCTTCCTTACATCTTGAAGATTATGCTCATCAATGGTGGAGGCACTTGGTCAAACAAGGGAACACGCCATCAACTTGGGAAGGATTGAAGTGGGAGATGATCTTGGCCTTCATTTCACCTTTAGTGCTTGACCGATACCATGAAGAATGGTATGAGCTTTGTCAAAAGGGGATGATGGTGAGAGATTACATCAAGAGATTTTTGAAGCTTTCAATGTACGTGGAAGGCTTGAGTGAAGACATGAAGATGAAAAAGTTTGTGCATGGGCTTGAACACTTCATCAAGGCGGATGTGTCGGCTCAAAGGCCTAGCTCTCTCAAAGAAGCTATGAGGTTAGCCGAACTCTATGAGCCAAAGTACAAGAGGTCTCAGCCCATGACCTTCACCAAAGACACACTCAAACCAACCACTACTTCTTACAATTTTGGGAAAGGTCCTACCTCTACATTACCATCCTCTAATCCAAGAACTCCTACATCATTTGGGGGTGGACAGCCAAAGAATGGGATACATCAATTTGATGCCAAAAGGAGTAGTGACTTCATGAAGAAGAAGCCCTTTCAACCCTTCAAGAAGACTCAAAGAATGGATGATCCAAAGATTGAGGAGTTGAGAAGCAAAGGGCTATGTTTCAAGTGCAAAGAGAGGTGGTCACCCGGGCATGTGTGCAAATCAAAGAAGATTGTGGCCACTATGATCCTCATGGATGAGGAAGAGAACAAGGATGACTCTCATGACATTGAAGAATGGGAGGATTGCAATGAAGAAGCACATGAGGAGTCACTTGAAGACCATTCTTTCATCACGGAGGATGGTGAGTTTCCGTTTGATCCGGGAGGTGGAGTTAAGGAAAGCCTTGTGGATGGAGACATGCCTACCAATGCAGAAATTTCAGCTTGCATATGCTCTATCTCACAAGAGTTGTTGGCGGGTTGCAAGAACCCAAGCACACTAAGGTTGGTGGGGACCATCAATGGGAGGGTTGCACATATTCTTGTGGATTCCGGGAGCACTCATAGCTTCATTAACTCTAAATCCATCAACTCTCTCAAACTCAACACAAAGAAGACACCTACAACGTTCCAAGTGCAAGTGGCAAATGGGGAAAGTGAGAAGACTAGCTTGGTTTGCCCTTCTACAAAAGTGGTTTTATCCTCTTCATACACTTGGGAAGGTGATTTGGTGGTTTTGAATATAGGTCCCATCGACATTATCATGGGGTGTGATTGGTTGGCTTCACTTGGTGACATTCACATGAACCTTCAACAAGGTTTCATGAGCTTTCTACATCATGGGCAACAAGTGGTACTTGCTGAAAATGCACCTAAGAAGCTCTCTTTGATCACTCCAAGGCGACTCAAGAAAGAGATTAAGGCTTTTGGCACTATCTATGTGTTACATGTTACCCAAGAGGGGATGGAAGGCAGTGGACAGCACATAGATGAGGAAATGGCAACTCTTCTTAAGGAGTATGAAGATATTTTGCAAGTGCCAAAGAGTCTACCACCTAAGAGGGAGATTGACCATGCCATAGTACTTGAACCAAATGCAAAGGTTGTCAACAAGCCTCCTTACCGTTTGTCTAAGGTAGAAAGAGAGGAAGTGGCTAAGCAAGTGCAAGATTTGCTTGCTATGGGTCTTATTCAACCTTCACAATCTCCATTTGCATCTCCCGTTCTCTTGGTGAAGAAGAAGGATGGATCCTTTCGCATATGCATTGATTATCGTGACTTGAACAAGGTCACAATCAAGAATAGGTATCCCATACCTCGCATTGATGATCTTCTTGATGAGCTCAAAGGGGCAAAGTTCTTCACCAAGATTGATTTGAGATCGGGATATCATCAAATAAGGATGAAGGAAGGTGATGAAGAGAAGACAGCATTTAGGACGGAAAGGGGATTGTTTCACTTCATGGTGATGCCCTTTGGTCTTACAAATGCTCCGGCCACTTTTCAAGCATTGATGAATCGGATATTGGCTCCCCTTCTTTTCAAGTTTGTGCTAGTGTTCTTCGATGACATCTTGATCTATAGCAAGAGCAAAGGGGAACATCTATGTCATGTGAAGCAAGTGTTTGAAGTGTTGAGGAAGCACAAGCTTTATGCAAAGGAGAGCAAATGCACATTCATGGTCAATGAAGTGGAATATCTTGGACACTTGGTGGGTGAGAATGGCATAAGGGCTGATCCTAAGAAAGTGGCATGTGTCAAAGAGTGGCCAACACCAAGCAATACAACTCAATTGAGAGGATTTTTGGGATTATCTTCTTTCTATAGAAGATTCATGCAACATTATGCATCCATTGCGGCACCTCTTACCGACTTGCTCAAGAGGGAGGCTTTCTTTTGGGATTCCATTGCCAACAAGAGCTTCAATGAGCTAAAGGAGTTGCTCACTTCAGCCCCTATACTTGTATGTCCGGATTTTGCAAAGACATTTTATGTGAGGGCGGATGCAAGTGGTAGAGGAATTGGGGCAGTTTTGTATCAAGAGCATGGAGTCATTGCATTTGAAAGTAGAAAGCTTACCGAAAAGGAGATGGGGCTTCATGTTTATGAGCAAGAGATGCTAGCCATACTTCATGCCATCAAGAAGTGGCATCACTATCTTTATGGTGCTCATTTCAAGGTGAGAAGTGATCATAGGGTGCTGAAATTTTTCCTCTCCCAACCAAATCTTTCTCCAAAGCAAAAGAGATGGCTGGCCACACTTCAAGGATATGATTTTGAGATATCCTACACACCCGGGAAGGACAATGTAGTGGCGGATGCATTGTCTAGAATGTGGGCATGCGCTACAACTTCAATCATGGAGGTATATAGTGAATGGATCAAGGGGATTCAAGAGGAATACCTCATCAATGAAGGTGCTGCCCATATTTATACCAAATTACAGCAAGGTGATGGTGGAGAGTTTCCTCATTACAAGCTTCACAATGGTCTCTTGTGGTACAAGGATAAGGTGTATTTGGTTCCTACCTCATTCTACATACCAAAGGTGCTTCATGAGATGCATTCTTCACCACTTTCGGGCCATCTTGGTGTACTCAAAACCTATGATAAAGTGAGCAAGAGTTTTTATTGGAAAGGCATATGGGGAGATGTGAAGAAGTTTGTGATGGAATGTGCTTCTTGTCAAAAGAATAAGGATAGCCATCAACTCCCAAGTGGTTTACTTCATCCATTACCTATTCCGGATGGTAAATGGACTCACATTTCTATGGACTTCATCACGGGTCTACCAAAGACAAAGCATGGATGGGATCAAATATTTGTGGTGATTGATAGGCTTACAAAATCAGCCCATTTCATTGCTTCAAAGACCACTTATGGAGCATCTCATATTGCCAAGCAATTTTTGGAACATGTATTCAAGATACATGGCTTGCCACTCAACATAGTTTGTGATCGAGATACCAAGTTCATGGGGACTTTTTGGAGGTCATTATATGAGAGCTTGGGTATCAAATCACTCCATCTACAGCCTATCACCCTCAAACGGATGGGCAAACGGAGTGCACAAACAAATGGCTTGAGGTGTACTTGAGGCACTATTGTCATGACATGCAAACATCTTGGGATGAGTGGCTTTATCTTGCTGAATTTTGCCATAATTCAAGCAAGCATTTGAGTATTGGCATGTCACCATTTGAGGCTCTCTATGGATATCAAGTACATGTGCCATCGATAGCCTTCCGTGAAGACAAAGTGGTCAATCCATTGGCAAAAGAAGAGTTGGAAAGAATGAGACAGCTTCTTCAACTTTGCAAGGACAATATGAAGAAGGCTCAAGATGTCATGAAGGCTAAGGCGGATGTTCATAGAAGGGATGTGGAGTTTGAAGAGGGTGATTATGTGCTATTGAAGCTTCCCAAGAGTCGGCATAACACTCTCAAAGGTGTAACCAACTCAAAATTGGCTCATAGGTATTATGGACCATACTTGATTATCAAGAGGGTTGGTGATTTGGCCTACAAGTTGGATTTGCCTTCTTCGACAAGGATCCATAATGTGTTTCATGTATCTAACCTTAAGAGGTTTATGGGATCTTTGCCTCAAGAGATGGAAGAGCTTCCACCCATGAATGAAGAAGGTGAGATCATTTATGAGCCGGAGAGGGTTATTGGCAAGAGGACAAGAGAGTTGAGGAATCGGAATATTGATGAATACCTTGTCAAATGGAAGCAATTACCCATGGATGAGGCTACTTGGCAATCATTGGAGTATTTCCAACAACATGGTTTACTTGTGGATGACTTTCCGTGACCAAGTGGTATGGTTTACTTGAGCAAATTGGGTAATATGAGGAGAAGTATACATGCTGAAATTTCTGGACAGCTTTGGGAAGGTCTACTATTGGGCCTATTTTTCTACTCCAACAAGCTTCATGGCGTATCCTAATGAAGGATTATGATGTGGGCTACATATGGCTGAGTGTACATATCATTTTCAGCCCAATATATGGAGTCTAAATGAAGGATTTTCAAGGGTCTTCATCGACTAGAAGGGCTGTCATAACAGTCCCACTCATACACTTTGGGCTTGAAGCTTTGTGGACTTGTACACATCCAAATTTTCATTGTATATGTGCTTTGGATGTACTTGAGAACTCTTAACCACTTCCCATCGATTACATTAGAGTCTCATACTTTGAGATTGTACATGTTATTGATTTTGAGGACAAAATCTTTGGGAAGGGATGGTTTGTAATAAAGTAGGAACTTTATTCAATAGGGTTAATAATGGGACAAGTCCATGTATAAAAGAGGGGACTTGGACCATGGTTGTAACTTTTGATGATCATTTTTAGAAATGGAAACTCATGTTTCTTGGAGCTCATGGCTTCTTGGCTTGTGGAAGGCTATTTCCATTCTCTTGGTGTGAGAGACTAAACACACTTAGGCATCATGTTTACATGGTGATTACTCATCTTTTTCATGCATTACATCCCTTCATTCCAGAGTTCTAAATTCTCCTATGGGCATCGGCATAATGCTTCATTCTCAGTTGTTTTTGACATTACTTTCATGTTTGCCTCGCATTTTTGGAGAAGAGAATTCACTATCTCCACTTCCTCTTTTGCATTTGGATTCACTCCCTTTTACTTGGGTGCAGTTGCCTTCTAACCATACGTGATGCTTCAAAAGGTGGCATTCACCATCTAAGCATACACAATGCCTCAAAAGGTGGCGCGGCGGCATGCATTCACCTTTTCCAACTATACACAATGCCTTAGAAATTGGCATGTCCCAATACTCTCACGAGATGAGGTACTAATGTAGGAAAAATGGGCTAAAGCCGACCATTCGTCCCACGCACTTTTTAAGTGTAAACTTATCGTGATCTCTATTTGACTTTAAATCTCGGGATGGTAGAGATGCTTGGCGGTCGCTTGGTTTGCATGATATCAAACAAAGTAATCTAAAATGAACTCATAAATTTGACATCCTGGTCACTCGGTCGCAATACATTGTAGTACACCATGTAACCTGAATACATGGACCACCAATGGCCTTGCATTCACGGATGTCGTATACTTGACCTTTGTAGAGATGAAATGTGCCACCACAAGCCACATATAAGCTATCTCAACCTTTCTTTTTGTGTGGAAGACCCATAGTGAGATCCATAGAAATATGGATCCACTTCCCCATCGAAAATTGATAGGAAGGTTGAAGAAACCCACTGGGCTTACCTTATCACGTTGAAAAGGCATATATCTTGTGTGACTGTGTGACAAGAGCATGTAAGTCCTTCCACATCCCTTTCCTCTAGAAGCTCTTTCTTATCTTATCAAAGGACTTGAATATTCCCAATTGCCCCACCATTGATGAAGAATGCATTTTTTATGTAGGTACCACATGTAGACTTTATCTTTGTAGTAAAAAATGAGACCATTATGGGAACCATGTTGTAATTTTCAACATAGGCACCATGTAGACTCTATCGTTGTAGTAAAAATGAGACCATTATGTAGCCAAAAAACGAGGCAACTCTGTATGATAACCATGTCGTAATTTCAGTACCATTTGTGACACCCCCTTATTTAAGAGATCTTCCTTTTGAAATTCCATGACCCAATGTTTGTATACTTTAGGTATAGCTGATAGAGCATCAACCACTACATTATCCTCTCCCTTTATATAGCTTATCTCAAAATCATAATTTTGTGAGGTTTCTTCTTTGCGTAGGAGATAGATTCGGTTGGGAGAGGAATTACTTCAACACACAATGATCACTTCTCACATAAAAATGACTACCATAAAGGTAATGATGCCACTTCTTGACGGCACGAAAGATAGCGCTCATCTCTTGATCATACACATGCATATACATCTCTTTTTGTTGGTAGATTCTTTGGAATTTAAAACATATCATGAAACTCATCCAATAGTTCAGCCATGCCCTCATGCATTTGTTTCTTGTTCTTAACCATATCATACCATCCTCTCTGCTAGGCTATAAAAAAAAATACACAGCCCATTTGCTTTGGTTCCCTCGAGGATTTGTAGCTCCTAAAAAACATTTAATCTCCTTCTTGAAGCTCCTCCAGAGGTGGAGTCCTATGGGCTTCGACATAATTCTTGATTCTCACTTGAGCTCGCTTTCATGTTTGCCTTGCATTGTTGGAGAAGAGCATGCACTACCTCACTTCCTCTTTCTCATTTGGATTCACTCCTTCTTACTTGACAACTATCATAAGTGCATTCACTTTCTAACCATACACGATGCCCTAGAAAGGTGGCGTGCCAATACTCTCATGATGATGAGCAGTAGTACTATTAATAGTAGGAAAACTTGAGTAAAGCTGAGCGTTCATCCCACACACTTTGAGCATCATGGAAATGCTATCTCAAACTAAGTTTCCACCCACTTATTCACACCCTCTGTTTGACCTTTGATCTCAGGATGGTAGCGATGCTTGGCGTCAACTTGGTTTGCATGATCTCAAACAAATTGTTTTCAAAATGAACTCATCATGCATTTGGCATTCTTGATCACTTACAATATGTTGTGGTACACTATGTAACTTCAAGGTAGGATCCCGAAATTGCCTCGCAAAAATGATAGATGTTATATCCTTGACCTTTGTAGAGATGAAATGTGCCACCCTTGTCAACCTATCCACCACAACATGTAAGCTATCGCAACCTTTCTTTGTGTGTGTGGAAGACCCATATAGTGAAATCCATAGAAATACGAATCCAGTGCATACATACATCTTGTGTGATAGAAGCATGTAAGTACCTCACGTTCCTCTCAATTAGAAGCTCTTATCTTATCAAAGGTCTTGAAATTCCCAACAACTGCCCCACCATTGTGTTAAAGAATGCATTTCTCAAATCAGCCTTTGCTTGTAATTTTTGATGATGCCTATAGGCACCATGTAGACTCTATAGATCTTTGTAGCCAGAAGCGAGGCAACTCTTTTCTAAGAACCATGTTATAATTCCTGCACCATCCGTGGCACCTCCTTATTTAACGGATATTCCTCTTGAATTTCCAGAACTCAATCTTTGTGTACTTTGAAAATAGTGAACATTTAAGCATCGGCCCCACCATATTATTCTTGCTCTTTATATAGGTGATCTCAAAATCGTAATTTTGCAAGGCTGCCACACCCACCTTCTTTGCTTAGGAGATAGACTCCGTTTGGAGAGGAATTACTTCAATGCACATGGATCACTTCTGACATAAAATGACTACCATAAAGGCTCTAATACATTGCAATGTAAGAAAGGGATCAATGGTTTTAAGCAGAGCTCTGATACCAACAATGCAAGAAAGGGATCTAGTGAGAGAGCAAGAAAATGCACTCATTATACATGGAGTATACTTATCATAGAGAGTACTAGTAGTCCACCCAAACATGGAAAGTCTGCCATGACACCGTAAGTAAGACTTCAACTTACAAATACCCTTTCTTCCAATGGAAAAGGACAACATCATGTAATCATTTGTACAACAATTGGATGGTGGAACCACATTCTTTGATTACCAAGTCTTTCCTTTTTTCATCCTCTTAAAATCCCACTGCCTTGCAGCCATAGATGTCATATACTCGAACTTTCTAGAGATGAAATGTTCCACCCTTGTCAACCTATTCACAGACACACATGACCTATCCCAATGTTTCTTTGTGTGTGGAAGACCCATAGTGAAATCCATAGAAATACGAATCCACTTCCCCTTCGAGAGTAGGCAAGTTGAAGTAGCCCATCGGACTTATATGTATTGGGTTCTTATTAAGTTGAGAAGACGTACATCTTGTGAGAAAAGCATGGAAGTCCTTCCACATCCCTTTCTAATAGAAGCCCTTTTCCTTATCCTATCAACGGTCCTGAACACTCTTGATTGCCACACCATTGGCAACGGTCTTGAATATTCCTGACTGTCCCACACCATTGGTGAAGAATGTATTTGTTCGATCGGCCTTTGCTTGTAACTTTTGATGTAGGCACTATGTAGACTCTATCTCTGCAGTAAAAATGAGACCATTTCATAGCTAGAAAGAAGGCAACTCTTTATGAGAACCATATCATAATCTCAGCCGCCACATTATCCTATTGTTGATTAATAGTTCTATTAAGAGATAAGTATCTCCAAAAATAGAATTTTAAATTTAGGTGATAAGAGGTTATATTTAGAGTACTTTTACACATTTAGAGTCGATACATACTAAAAATATGGAAAAACAACGTGTTTCTAAAGAAGGCGCGTTTGTGGCTATATAGAGATGTTTTTGCCTATTCTAAAGAAGGCGCTGGCTTGTAGACTAGATGTCTTCCGGTACTTTTGACTGGTTATATGACCATATTCTGAGTTTTTATCAGAGAGTTATGGCCAAAACAATTTGCTAATTCTGTCAGGGTCTCTACACAGGAAAAACTGTAAGAAGACAGCAAGTAGTCTCAAGGTAATCCTAGAGCTTGAGATGTATATATCCCTTCATTCTTATCTAATATCTTAGAAAAGGAGCTTAGATTACTATAGTCTTTCGGAGGAAGAAACCAAAACTCCATAGCTTTTCTTTTAGAGAAAGAATAGTATGCCGTAGCCCTGTAAGAGAAGGCTATTTTGCCATATACCTTAGAAAGAGAGAAGAGTCACAGTACGAGTAAGAGGAGATAAGGCTTGGGGATGATTGGATGATTTAAATAAGACAAGGTATTAGAAGACTCTATTCTCATATGTCAAGTTCTAAAGCTCTTGTTAATAATGAGCAAAGACAAAACGATAAACGACAAATTTCTATAAGGTATATACATATTTTGTTTTTCAATTATATATCATTCTTAGGGGTTGAGGTATGGCCCCGGCTTCTCTATTAATTGTTAATAGTGATCTATTTGACTGATTTACTATTTAAAGTTCGTATTCTTTTAAAGAATGTCTTATCGCAATCTCAAGTTGAAATGCTAAAATCTTTGTGAAAAGGATTGTTTTCTTAAGAAGGTGGCTCTAATACATTGCAATGTAAGAAAGGGATCAATGGCTTTAAGCAGAGCTCTGATACCAACAATGCAAGAAAGGGATCTAGTGAGAGATCAAGAAAACGCACTCATTATACATGGAGTATACTTATCATAGAGAGTACTAGTAGTCCACCCAAACATGGAAAGTCTGCCATGACACCATAAGTAAGACTTCAACTTACAAATACCCTTTCTTCCAAGGGAAAAGGACAATGTCATGTAATCATTTGTACAACAATTTGATGATGGAACCACATTCTTTGATTACCAAGTCTTTCCTTTTTTTATCCTCTTAAAATCCCACTGCCTTGCAGCCCCATAGATGTCATATACTCAAACTTTCTAGAGATGAAATGTTCCACCCTTGTCAACCTATTCATAGACACACATGACCTATCGCAATGTTTCTTTGTGTGTGAAAGACCCATAGTGAAATCCATAGAAATACGAATCCACTTCCCTTCGAGAGTAGGCAAGTTGAAGTAGCCCATCGGGACTTATATGTATTGGGTTCTTATTAAGTTGAGAAGGCATACATCTTGTGAGAAAAGCATGGAAGTCCTTCCACATCCCTTTCTAATAGAAGCCCTTTTCCTTATCCTATCAACGGTCCTGAATACTCTTGATTGCCACACCGTTGGTGAAGGCAACGGTCTTGAATATTGCTGATTGCCCCACACCATTGATGAAGAATGTATTTGTTTGATCGGCATTGTTTGATCCGCGTTTGCTTGTAACTTTTGATGTAGGCACCATGTAGACTCTCTTTGCAGTAAAAATGAGACCATTTCATAGCTAGAAAGAAGGCAACTCTTTATGAGAGAACCATATCATAATCTCAGCCGCCGCCACATTATCTTGTTGTTGATTATACACGCGATCTCAAAATCATAATTTTGCAAGGTTGCCAACCACCTTCTTCGCTTGGAGACGGATTTGGTCACAGGAGAGAATTACTTCAATGCACGGTACGCTGATCACTTCTCACATAAAAATCACTCATATCGTAAAGGTAATGATGCCACTTCTTGATGGCATGCAAAATAGCCATCATCTCTTGATCATACAAATCTCCTTTTGTTGGTAGAATCTTCAGAATTTAAAGCATATCATGAAACTCATAGTTCAGCCATGCCCTCATGCATTTGTTTCTCGTTCTCAACCATCATATCATCCTCTTTGCAATGCTATAAAATAAGCACACAGTCCATTAGCTTTGATTCCCAATCTCCACATATTTCTATGAAATACATTAAGAACTTTGAGATAAGGAGGTAAAAGAAGCTTGTAGGCTAAGTTGCCTACTTTCATTGAAATCAGATATAAGGCTCACAATATCTGGGAGATAACTTCTTATACTTCCCAAGAGATAAAGAACTTCTTTTGGGTACTCGAATGAAAACCAAAACCTTGGTATCCAAAACACCGATTTTCACTTCTGAACTCATTGTTCTGAATCCTTAAAACAGGCGTGACTCCTGAGAAGTATTCTAGGGAAAAGGTCTTCCTTTTTTAAACAAAATTTTTCTTTTATTTTAGAGAGGGAATAATTATAAGATCAAAAAGGGAGATTCTTACTCCTGTATACCTCGAACCCCACTTAAAAAAGTGCGAGATGTCCTCTTCTCGCCAAGTAGAGGACAACTCTTTTTCTTAAGATCCAATTTATTATAGGGTTCCTTATATTCTGGTCAACCCAACAGAATACTGGGATAAATATCCCCTATATAGAACTCATAATTAAATAACAATTCATTCAGATCTTATCATTCATATCTTTAACATGATAATGGTCCATTAGATCGAAAAATTTCCTTCTGAACATTCCTCCACGAGAATTTCAGTCAAGCAAGTTCTCAATTTGTCATCCCTTAACTTGATCTACCGGTCAAGTGTTAACAGTAACAATTTGACAGCACAACCCACTAATCTCATAGTGATTTGCTGAATTCATTATCATCATTCTAGTTATATGAATATCATCACAGGGACTCGTCCCATTCCTCCTCATTGTGGTTTCATTATATTTCAACTAAATTTCAGAAATCATCATTTTTCAATCACAAATTTTCAATCAGAATCCAAATCAATTCATCAATTCTCAAACAAAATTAAAAATCATATCAACCACATTCGAAATCATTATCTAGATAGCATTAACGCTTATAATTTCAAGTCTTAGATTTACTCGTATATACTGTCAGTAAAGAGCTGTAGTTATACTCTCGGTATATACGGTAGTCACGGCCCTTAGAATTATAAGGTAAATACCATCATGTCTAGGCCTCAAGCAAGTCAGGGATTCTATATAATTGCGGTACTTCCACCTGAAGACCCAATTACCAAATTACGAATTTCAGTTTGAATATCAAATTGTATGAATTATATCACACAATTACAACCTTTTTGTGCTTCTTGATAAATTTTTGACATATTTGGTTTCTCAGTTGATCTTCATTAACCAAATTTGCTCTGATACTAACTATAAGATCCCTGTTCCCACCGAGCAACAGATTCGGGGTACTAGTAGCGGAAGTAGCACTTCTCGCGCAAGACAGGGGTCCCACATTCGGGGCCTCGTCCACGGATATCCAGACAAAAGACTAATCCGTCAATTTTTCTAGAAACCGGACTCGGAAAAACTTCTCTTACTCGGAAAGCTCGGGCGATTCCACCAAGATAACTTTTTACTCTAACGTAGTCAAGACCATTACTGATCAAGCTGATCCGATTGTACCTATAAAGATACTCGGTCAGATCAAGGAAGAAACTTGCACTTGGATCATTGGGATCAACGCTTTTTTCCCCATCAAAGAGGCACAGCCGTTGATTCTTATCCATAGAACAATTACTATCCGGGATTTACTTTATTTATCGTAATAACAGAAATTGAGTCTCGATTTATGGATCCATCAGTCCAGCCTAACCCCATCCAGTCCCATGGGTTAGCCAACCGCCCAACCACTGTAGTGATGGGATCCAATTAAGAATTTGGTTAGGTTTTGTCCCGGGTACCGAGGAAAAGAGTTCCAAGGCCCCCTAGCCGGAAGTTCATGCAAAAATAAAACTAGTCACACCCAATATGAAATTGCCTTTCACAGATTCAACCAGTTTTAAAACAATCCTTTAATAAAACCATAGTATCACTGATCACCATCTTCCAATTTATCCGGTTGATTCTTAATTTCCCATCATTCCTTCATCAGAGTATCTATGGCATCATTGGCAACTAGGACGCTCACCACCTGTCCACTCAGGGGCCGTTTCAATAGTTCCTAGCCCATAATACTCGGTAATATAATCACTTATCAAGATGGACTCTCGTTGAAGATCAGCAAGATCAACCAACAGATCCATATAAAGAGCCATGGACTCATTCGTTGACCAGCAAGGTCAGTCAACCAGATCCATGCTCGGTTTCAGAAAACAACTCTTACTCCTTGTTCCAATATCTTCCTCGACGCACGCGTGGGTATCTTGGGCGACCCAGAGCCCAAGCACCGTATGGTCAGCACCCTCTAGGATCCTTCGCAGGTGACCTAGCGCTTCACTCATAGGCCGCTTCCTTGGCCCCTCATCCACCGTACCGGAAGCTCACCATTTTAATCGCACCGAGGCTGGTCAAGACCTCGGCCGACCTTGCTACGCGAGACGTCCTCCATTGACTCTCCGTCAGTAGTTGTAACTTTATCAGTTAGGTCTCCACGACCTTAATCACAAGATGGTCAAAATGCTTTCCCAGCATTCTTGACATAAAACAGTCATTTACAAACAGCATTTACAAACAGTCACAAAATACAGTTTCTATATCGAATTCCGTCTTTCCACATTATCCCTCCTCATTCCACATTACTTATTCCACATTCCCTTCATATGTACTCATTCTCATCCATTCATTCATATCAACGACACATTATTTCCCATACACATCCATGCATACATCCATTTTCACATCCTTATTTATACATCCACATCCACATACATACATCCATACATACACATCCACATGCATACATTCACATCTACATGCATACATCCATACATACATACATCCATTTTCTCATTCCCATTCATATAACCCCATACACCTTCTCATCTATTCTTTTTCATCACATCCATTCTCACCCTATCACAACCCATATTCATCTTATCTCATCACATACACTTCTTATCTCATCCCATACACATCTTATCACATCTTAACTCTTCTTATCACATCCTAACTTATCTCATATGCATCTTATCACATCTTATCACATCTCATACACCCCTTATCACATCCTAACTCATCTTATCACATCCTAACTCATCTCATATACATCTTATCCCATCACATACACTTCTTACCTCATCCCATACACATCTTAACTCATCTTTTATGCATACCTCTATGCAAGAATTTCAATTGTGATAAAAGTAACACTTCTATAATAAAATAATCATTTTTTGTAATATTTTTATAATAAAATAATAATTTATTTATTTTTTTCATTTTTATGCACAAAATTCAATATGATGAAAATAACATTTTTATAATAAAATAATCATTTTTTTCCTGTAATATTTTTATAATAAAATAATAAAATATTCATCTTTTATGCATACCTCTATGCATGAATTTCAATTATGCTAAAAGTAACACTTTTATAATAAAATATTTATCTTTTATGCATACTTTTATGCATGAAATTCAATTATGCTAAAAGTAATACTTTTATAATAAAATATTTATCTTTTATGCATGCCTCTATGCATAAAATTCAATTATGCTAAAAGTAACACTTTTATAATAAAATATTCATCTTTTATGTATACCTCTTATGCATAAAATTCAATTATGCTAAAAGTAACACTTTTATAATAAAATATTTATCTTTTATGCATACCTCTATGCATAAAATTCAATTATGTTAAAAGTAACACTTTTATAATAAAATATTTATCTTTTATGCATAATATAAAAATTTAATTTTTCCATGATTACTATGAAATTCTTTCAATTAATCTAGGATGATAATTCCTAGAATATGGCAGGAAATCCTCTTTTCATGCTTTGAATGAAATTATTTTATGTGTAAATTTTTATAAAATTTTACCATAGCTCCGCTACTATAACTGATAAATCTCAATTATTTTAAAAGATAAGGCTTATCTTTAAGGAAATGATTAGAATGATCCCTAATTGCATCATCAACCCTTAATGGATTGAATCAAAAATAATCATGGAATACATAAACTAAAAGTATAGATAAAAAAACTATTAATTTATTCTCAAGCATAGATTAGTCTTGGATTAAGAAAAAGCTTTATGAAAAGCTTCATTTGGATTGAGAATGGGTCATGAGTATGACCATTTCTTAAGTGAGAGAGAGAAAAAACCATTAGAATTAAACATAAATGAAAATTTATGTAATTCTTTGCTATCATTAATCAATTAACTTTAATAACATTCAAAAACCATACCAATTAAGCTTCTCAAGCTTGAGAGGGGTTGAGAAGAGAGAAACATTGAGAAATTATAGAAAAGATCAAAATTCACCATACTTACCTTACAATTTGCTTGATTCTTTATTCACGGTAAAGGCCCGCAACCAATCAATTGGTTTAGTATGTTGATGGAGCCACCAATGGGGATTGAAGAAAGAGAGAAGTTCAAAAACTAGTAATTTATTAAAGAATTCACAGTTCTTGGCTTAGGTGGAGTAGAGTAACAAGGCGTAAGACACTATATTTTTTTCAACAAGGGGAGGCTTCTATTTATAGGAAAAATTGAGCTCCTAACCAAACAAACTGATTCTAGAATTTTCCAAGTCAGTTTGGTTGAATTTGGACTAGATTTGGACCTAGTTTGGTTACTTTTTGATTCGGTTTGGTTCCATTTTGATTTGGTTTGGTTCAAGAGAGAGGAGAGATAAAAATATCACATTATTTTTTAGTTTAAAACTCATTCAAGCATGTGAAATATACACCTCCTTTAAAGAACTCCCCTTCCTTACATATGTGTCAAAATGGAATCATTATACCCAAAATATCTCATATTTTTAATATTGCTCATAGTTTTTTACTAATAAACCTTGTACATTTTCAACTCTTCATCTTATGTCAAATATGCACCTCCTTTAAAGAACTCCCCTTCCTTATATATGTGTCAAAATGGAATCATTATACCCAAAATATCTCATATTTTTAATATTGCTCATAGTTTTTTACTAATAAACCTTGTACATTTTCAACTCTTCATCTTATGTGAGCATTTACTCATTTTTGGGTATCTTCTTTTACAAATTGGATTTATCTCCTCCCTACACATGGATTGATGCTATTGGCCCATAGGAACCTTAATTGGACCATAATCCAAATTTTTTTGAAAATCTAGACCCTTAGGCTAAGGTCCTTTATACCCATTTCCAATAAATTCTAATTGCATATTGGAAAGTTCTTTTTGAATTTCTGTTTCAGGGGAACTTATTTTAATAAGATGAGATAATTTTCTATCCAAAAATATTAAAAATTTGAATATTCTCTCTCTAGAATATTTTCTCTCTCTAGGTTAAAACAGTTAGAAACAAGGTCTTTATATTTCTGAAGAAAAATATTAAAAATCTAAATATTCTCTCTCTAGAATATTTTCTCTCTCTAGGTTAAAACAGTTAGAAACAAGGTCTTTATATTTCTGAAGAGGGATTGATTACAGGGAAAGATACTAGACATCAAAAGGGGGTTGGGGGAGGAATCTTACATATTGGGTTCTTATTAAGTTGAGAAGGCGTACATCTTGTGAGAAAAGCATGGAAGTCCTTCCACATCCCTTTCTAATAGAAGCCCTTTTCATTATCCTATCAACGGTCCTGAATACTCTTGATTGCCACACCGTTGGTGAAGGCAACGGTCTTGAATATTCCTGATTGCCCCACACCATTGGTGAAGAATGTATTTGTTTGATCGGCCTTTGCTTGTAACTTTTGATGTAGGCACCATGTAGACTCTATCTTTGTAGTAAAAATGAGACCATTTCATAGCTAGAAAGAAGGCAACTCTTTATGAGAACCATATCATAATCTCAGCCACTGCCACATTATCCTGTTGTTGATTATACACGCGATCTCAAAATCATAATTTTGCAAGGTTGCCAACCACCTTCTTCGCTTAGGAGACGGATTCGGTCACAGGAGAGAATTACTTCAATGCACGGTACGCTGATCACTTCTCACATAAAAATCACTCATATCGTAAAGGTAATGATGCCACTTCTTGATGGCATGCAAAATAGCCATCATCTCTTAATCATACAAATCTCCTTTTGTTGGTAGAATCTTCAGAATTTAAAGCATATCATGAAACTCATAGTTTAGCCATGCCCTCATGCATTTGTTTCTTGTTCTCAACCACCATATCATCCTCTTTACAATGCTATAAAACAAGCACACAGTCCATTAGCTTTAATTTTTCCAATCTCCTTCTTGGAGTTTCAAATTGTCCTATGGGCATCAGCATAATGCTTCATTCTCAGTTGTTTTTGAGATTACTTTCATGTTTGCCTCGCATTTTTGGAGAAGATCATTCACTATCTCCACTTCCTCTTTTGCATTTGGATTCACTCCCTTTTGCTTGACAGCTATCATGGGTGCAGTTGCCTTCTAACCATACGTGATGCCTCAAAAGGTGGCATTCACCATCTAAGCATACACAGTGCCTCAAAAGGTGGCGCGGCGGCATGCATTCACCTTTTCTAACTATACACAATGCCTTAGAAAGTGGCATGCCCCAATACTCTCACAAGATGAGGTACTATTGTAGGAAAAATGGGCTAAAACCGACCATTCGTCCCACACACTTTTTAAGTGTAAACTTATTCGTCGTCGTGATCTCTATTTGACTTTAAATCTCGGGATGGAAGAGATGCTTGGCGGTCGCTTGGTTTGCATGATATCAAACAAAGTAATCTAAAATGAACTCAGAAGTTTGACATCCTGGTCACTCGGTCGCAATACGTTGTAGTACACCATGTAACCTGAATACATGGACCACCAATGGCCTTGCAACCACGGATGTCGTATACTTGACCTTTGTAGAGATGAAATGTGCCACCACAAGAAGCCACATATAAGCTATCTCAACCTTTCTTTTTGTGTGGAAGACCCATAGTGAGATCCATAGAAATATGGATCCACTTCCCCATCGAAAATTGATGGGCAAGTTGAAGAAACCCACCGAGCTTACCTTATCAGGTTGAAAAGGCATACATCTTATGTGACTGTGTGACAAGAGCATGTAAGTCCTTCCACATCCCTTTCCTCTAGAAGCTCTTTCTTATCTTATCAAAGGACTTGAATATTCCCAATTGCCCCACCATTGATGAAGAATGCATTTTTTATGTAGGTACCACATGTAGACTCTATCTTTGTAGTAAAAAATGAGACCATTATGGGAACCATGTTGCCATTTTCAACATAGGCACCATGTAGACTCTATCGTTGTAGTAAAAATGAGACCATTATGTAGCCCAAAAATGAGGCAACTCTTTATGATAACCATTTGTGACACCCCCTTATTTAAGAGATCTTCCTTTTGAAATTCCATGACCCAATGTTTGTATACTTTAGGTATAGCTGATAGAGCATCAGCCACTACATTATCCTTGCCCTTTATATAGCTCATCTCAAAATCATAATTTTCCAAGGTTTCTTCTTTGCGTAGGAGATAGATTCGGTTGGGAGAGGAATTACTTCAACACACAATGATCACTTCTCACATAAAAATGACTACCATAAAGGTAATGATGCCACTTCTTAACGGCACGAAAGATAGCGCTCATCTCTTGATCATACACATGCATATACATCTCTTTTTGTTGGTAGATTCTTTGGAGTTTAAAACATATCATGAAACTCATCCAATAGTTCAGCCATGCCCTCATGCATTTGTTTCTTGTTCTCAACCATATCATACCATCCTCTCTGCTAGGCTATAAAAAAAAATACACAGCCCATTTGCTTTGGTTCCCTCGAGGATTTGTAGCTCCTAAAAAACATTTAATCTCCTTCTTGAAGCTCCTCCAGAGGTGGAGTCCTATGGGCTTCGACATAATTCTTGATTCTCACTTGAGCTCGCTTTCATGTTTGCCTTGCATTGTTGGAGAAGAGCATGCACTACCTCACTTCCTCTTTCTCATTTGGATTCACTCCTTCTTACTTGACAACTATCATAGGTGCATTCACTTTCTAACCATACACGATGCCTTAGACAGGTGGCATGCCAATACTCTCATGATGATGAGCAGTAGTACTATTAATAGTAGGAAAACTTGAGTAAAGCTGAGCGTTCATCCCACACATTTTGAGCATCATGGAAATGCTATCTCAAACTAAAATTTCCACCCACTTATTCACGTCCTCTATTTGACCTTTGATCTCAAGATGGTAGCGATGTTTGGCATCAACTTGGTTTGCATGATCTCAAACAAATTGTTTTCAAAATGAACTCATCATGCATTTGGCATTCTTGATCACTTACAATATGGTGTGGTACACCATGTAACTTCAAGGTAGGATCCCAAAATTGCCTCGCAAACAAAAACGATAGATGTCATATCCTTGACCTTTGTAGAGATGAAATGTGCCACCATTGTCAACCTATCCACCACAACATGTAAGCTATCGCAACCTTTCTTTGTGTGTGTGGAAGACCCATATAGTGAAATCCATAGAAATACGAATCCACTACATACATACTTGTGTGACAGAAACATGTAAGTTCCTCATGTTCCTCTCAATTAGAAGCTCTTATCAAAGGTCTTGAAATTCCCAACTGCCCCACTGTTGTGCTGAAGAATGCATTTCTCAGATTAGCCTTTGCTTGTAATTTTTGATGATGCCTATAGGCACCATGTAGACTCTATAGATCTTTGTAGCCAGACGCGAGGCAACTCTTTTCTAAGAACCATGTTGTAATTCCTGCACCATTCGTGGCACCTCCTTATTTAATGGATATTCCTCTTGAATTTCCAGAACTCAATCTTTGTGTACTTTGGAAATAGTCGATAGTGAACATTTAAGCATCGGCCCCACCACATTATTCTTGCTCTTTATATAGGCGATCTCAAAATCATAATTTTGCAAGGCTACCACACCCACCTTCTTTGCTTAGGAGATAGACTCGGTTTGGAAAGGAATTACTTCAATGCACATGGATCACTTCTGACATAAAATGACTACCATAAAGGCTCTAATACATTGCAATGTGAGAAAGGGATCAATGGCTTTAAACACGCTCTACCAACAATGCAAGAAAGGGATCTAGTGAGAGATCAATAAAATGCACTCATTATACATGGAGTATACTTATCATAGAGAGTACTAGTAGTCCACCCAAACATGGAAACTCTGCCCCCATGACACTGTAAGTAAGACTTCAACTTACAAATACCCTTTCTTCCAAGGGAAAAGGACAACGTCATGTAATCATTTGTACAACAATTTGATGGTGGAACCGCATTCTTTGGTTACCAAGTCTTTCCTTTTTTCATCCTCTTAAAATCCCACTGCCTTGCAGCCATAGATGTCATATACTCGAACTTTCTAGAGATGAAATGTTCCACCCTTGTCAACCTATTCACAGACACACATGACCTATCCCAATGTTTCTTTGTGTGTGGAAGACCCATAGTGAAATCCAGAGAAATACGAATCCACTTCCCTTCGAGAGTAGGCAAGTTGAAGTAGCCCATCGGACTTATATGTATTGGGTTCTTATTAAGTTGAGAAGGCGTACATCTTGTGAGAAAAGCATGGAAGTCCTTCCACATCCCTTTCTAATAGAAGCCCTTTTCCTTATCCTATCAACGGTCCTAAATACTCTTGATTGCCACACCGTTGGTGAAGGCAACGGTCTTGAATATTCTTGACTGCCCCACACCATTGGTGAAGAATGTATTTGTTTGATTGGCCTTTGCTTGTAACTTTTGATGTAGGCACCATGTAGACTCTATCTTTGCAGTAAAAATGAGACCATTTCATAGCTAGAAAGAAGGCAACTCTTTATGAGAACCATATCATAATCTCAGCGCCGCCGCCACATTATCCTATTGTTGATTAATAGTTCTATTAAGAGATAAGTATCTCCAAAAATAGAATTTTAAATTTAGATGATAAGAGGTTATATTTAGATTACTTTTACACATTTAGAGTCCATACATACTAAAAATATGGAAAAACAACGTGTTTCTAAAGAAGGCGCTTTTGTGGCTATATACATATGTTTTTGTCTATTCTGCCCACGTTGGCTTGTAGGCTAGATGTCTTTTAGTTCTTTTGACTGGTTATATGACCATATTCTGAGTTTTTATGAGAGAGTTATGGCGGAAACTATTTGCTAATTCTGTCAGGGTCTCTACACAGGAAAAACTGTAAGAAGGCAGCAAGTAGTCTCAAGGTAATCCTAGAGCTTGAGATGTATATATCCCTTCATTCTTATCTAATATCTTAGAAAAGGAGCTTAGATTGCTATGGTCTTTCGGAGGAAGAGACCAAAACTCCATAGATTTTCTTTTAGAGAAAGAATAGTATGTCGTAGCCCTGTAAGAGAAGGCTATTTTGCCATAGACCTTAGAAAGAGAAAAGAGTCACAGTACGAGTAAGAGGAGATAAAGCTTGGGGATGATTGGATGATTTCAATCGTAAGACAAGGTATTAGAAGACTCTATTCTCATATGTCAAGTTCTAAAGCTCTTGTTAATAACGAGCAAAGACAAAACGATAAACGATAAATTTCTATAAGGTATATACATATTTTGTTTTTCAATTATATATCATTCTTAGGGGTTGAGGTATGGCCCCGGCTTCTCTATTAATTGTTAATAGTGATCTATTTGACTGATTTACTATTTAAAGTTTGTATTCTTTTAAAGAATGTCTTATAGCAATCTCAAGTTGAAATGCTAAAATCTTTGTGAAAAGGATTGTTTTCTTAAGAGGGTAACATGGATTTTAGTCCTATGGTTTAGTTGAGTAAATGGATTGTTATCTTGGTTAAATTAAGGTACAGGTACAACTCTCCCTACCTTGACACTGCCCCATTCTTGTGCTTATGTAGCCGGATGGCGGAGACATTAGTAAGGCCCGGAGTTGGCCCATGGTATCCCTCATACCATTGGGAGAATGAGGTTTGCCCATTGAGGCGAGTGATTGTGATGCTACCTAGTTCCGAGGGCCCAGGCTAGTGCGGTGAATTAGCCCACCCTAGTGCGCAGACATCCCTCTGAGGGGCGGGAGGATCAAGCGATGGAGCTTGAGAGGGCAACAGGCCGGCTTGAGTCCTCGCCAACGCGGCTGACGATGAGGTGTATGGTCCCGTAGGGTTTTGCCCAGCATGTAGAGGCTGGAAGGCCGAATTCTAGATCATCGGTGGTATAAAGGAAAAGAATAAGAGAGCCGGTTTGGCTTGTATGAAATTGATTCATGTTTAAACTTTGTTTTTATAAATCTTTTTTTGCTATTATTGTATTATGAAAAAAGGTTGTTTTATAACAAACCTTGTGAAAAGGGCCTTAATTAAGGAACATGTTTATATATGTCAAACAGTGTGGTAGGATTAATTAGAAAACAAATTGACGCGTGAGTAGGGTGGAAAGTGGGAGGATGGAATGCCCCAATGGCACCATCCTACGGACGGGTGGACTCGATTAGTCGGGTAGCTTTCCAACAGATTAAGTGAAAACCCTACATTAGATAAATAGGTTCTTGGGTAATTCTATTCTAGAAGACGAGGCCAACGGTGCCTGTGCCTTGCATGGATGAGGAAAAAAGCATTGTCCTAGGGATCAAGACTAGTAGTTGTCCAAATTATGATCAATTACTCTATGGATGATTTGATTTTTAGAAGACCACGCTTCCCCTGCAGGATAGAACTAGGTCTTACCTATGAATCATATTCTTGAATCTCTACATGGTCAATGAGTAGGAAATTTTCTCCAAGATAAGACTTAGTAGACTATCTTAAGTGTTTCCCCTATTTTTAAAGAGGGAATTTTCCCTATTTTTGGAAGGGGGGAACCTTACAACTTGAATATTCCCAATTGCCCCACCATTGATGAAGAATGCATTTTTTTGTGTAGGTACCACATGTAGACTCTATCTTTGTAGTAAAAAATGAGACCATTATGGAAACCATGTTGTAATTTTTAATATAGGCACCATGTAGACTCTATCTCTGTAGTAAAAATGAGATCATTATGTAGCCAAAAAACGAGGCAACTCTTTATGAGAATCATGTCGTAATTTTAGCACCATTTGTGACACCCCCCTTATTTAAGAGATCTTCCTTTTGAAATTCCATGACCCAATGTTTGTATGCTTTAGGTATAGCTCTGATAGAGCATCAGCCACTACATTATCCTTGCCCTTTATATAGCTCATCTCAAAATCATAATTTTGCGAGGTTTCTTCTTTGCGTAGGAGATAGATTCGGTTGGGAGAGGAATTACTTCAACACACAATGATCACTTCTCACATAAAAATAACTACCATAAAGGTAATGATGCCACTTCTTGATGGCACGAAAGATAGCGCTCATCTCTTGATCATACACATGCATATACATCTCTTTTTGTTGGTAGATTCTTTGGAATTTAAAACATATCATGAAACTCATCCAATAGTTCAGCCATGCCCTCATGCATTTGTTTCTTGTTCTCAACCATATCATACCATCCTCTCTCCTAGGCTATAAAACAAATACACAGCCCATTTGCTTCGATTCCCTCGAGTATGTGTAGCTCCTAAAAAACATTTAATCTCCTTCTTGAAGCTCCAGAGGTGGAGTTCTATGGGCTTCGACATAATTCTTGATTCTCACTTAAGCTCGCTTTCATGTTTGCCTTGCATTGTTGGAGAAGAGCATGCACTACCTCACTTCCTCTTTCTCATTTGGATTCACTCCTTCTTACTTGACAACTATCATAGGTGCATTCATTTTCTAACCATACACGTTGCCTCAGAAAGGTGGCGTGCCAATACTCTCATGATGATGTGAGAAGTACTATTAATAGTAGGAAAACTTGAGTAAAACTGAGCGTTCATCCCACACACTTTGAGCATCATGGAAATGCTATCTCAAACTAAGTTTCCACCCACTTATTCACGCCCTCTGTTTGACCTTTGATCTCAGGATGGTAGCAATGCTTGGCGTCAACTTGGTTTGCATGATCTCAAACAAATTGTTTGCAAAATTAACTCATCATGCATTTGGCATTCTTGATCACTTACAATATGTTGTGGTACACCATGTAACTTCAAGGTAGGATCCCGAAATTGCCTCGCAAAAACGATAGATGTCGTATCCTTGACCTTTGTAGCGATGAAATGTGCCACCCTTGTCAACCTATCCACCACAACATGTAAGCTATCACAACCTTTCTTTGTGTGTGTGGAAGACCCATAGTGGAATCCATAGAGATATGAATCCACTGCATACATACATCTTGTGTGATAGAAGCAAGTAAGTTCCTCACGTTCCTCTCAATTAGAAGCTCTTATCTTATCAAAGGTCTTGAAATTCCCAATTGCCCCACCGTTGTGCTGAAGAATGCATTTCTCAGATCAGCCTTTGCTTGTAATTTTTGATGATGCCTATAGGCACCATGTAGACTCTTTAGATCTTTGTAGCCAGAAGCGAGGAAACTCTTTTCTAAGAACCGTGTTATAATTCCTGCACCATTCGTGGCACCTCCTTATTTAACGAATATTCCTCTTGAATTTTCACAACTCAATCTTTGTGTACTTTGGAAATAGTCATCGATAGTAGTGAACATTTAAGCATCGGCCCCACCACATTATTCTTACTCTTTATATAGGAGATCTCAGAATCGTAATTTTGCAAGGCTGCCACACCCACCTTCTTTGCTTAGGAGATAGACTCGGTTTGGAGAGGAATTACTTCAATGCACATGGATCACTTTTGACATAAAATGACTACCATAAAAGCTCTAATACATTGCAATGTAAGACAGGGATCAAAGGCTTTAAGCAGAGCTCTGATACCAACAATGCAAGAAAGGGATCTAGTGAGAGATCAAGAAAATGCACTCATTATACATGGAGTATACTTATCATAGAGAGTACTAGTAGTCCACCCAAACATGGAAAGTCTGCCATGACACCAGAAATTTTCTCCAAGATAAGACTTAGTGGACTATCTTAAGTGTTTCCCCTATTTTTAAAGAGGGGGATTTTTCCTATTTTTGGAAGGGGGGACCTTACAACTTGAATATTCCCAATTGCCCCACCATTGATGAAGAATGCCTTTTTTATGTAGGTACCACATGTAGACTCTATCTTTGTAGTAAATAATGAGACCATTATGGGAACCATGTTGTGATTTTTGACATAGGCACCATGTAGACTCTTTGTAGTAAAAATAAGACCATTATGTAGCCAAAAAATGAGGCAACTCTTTATGAGAACCATGTCATAATTTCAGCACCATTTGTGACACCCCCTTATTTAAGAGATCTTCCTTTTGAAATTCCATGACCCAATGTTTGTATACTTTAGGTATAGCTGATAGAGCATCAGCCACTACATTATCCTTGCCCTTTATATAGCTCATCTCAAAATCATAATTTTGCGAGGTTTCTTCTTTGCGTAGGAGATAGATTCGGTTGGGAGAGGAATTACTTCAACACACAATGATCACTTCTCACATAAAAATGACTACCATAAAGGTAATGATGCCACTTCTTGATGGCACGAAAGATAGCGCTCATCTCTTGATCATACACATGCATATACATCTCTTTTTGTTGGTAGATTCTTTGGAATTTAAAACATATCATGAAACTCATCCAATAGTTCAGCCATGCCCTCATGCATTTGTTTCTTGTTCTCAACCATATCATACCATCCTCTCTGCTAGGCTATAAAACAAATACACAACCCATTTGCTTCGGTTCCCTCGAGTATTTGTAGCTCCTAAAAAACATTTAATCTCCTTCTTGAAGCTCCAGAGGTGGAGTCCTATGGGCTTCGACATAATTCTTGATTCTCACTTGAGCTCGCTTTCATGTTTGCCTTGCATTGTTGGAGAAGAGCATGCACTACCTCACTTCCTCTTTCTCATTTGGATTCACTCCTTACTTGACAACTATCATAGGTGCATTCACTTTCTAACCATACACAATGCCTTAGAAAGGTGGCGTGCCAATACTCTCATGATGATGGGCAGTAGTACTATTAATAGTAGGAAAACTTGAGTAAAGCTGAGCGTTCATTCCACACACTTTGAGCATCATGGAAATGCTATCTCAAACTAAGTTTCCACCCACTTATTCACGCCCTCTGTTTGACCTTTGATCTCAAGATGGTAGCGATCCTTGGCGTCAACTTGGTTTGCATGATCTCAAACAAATTGTTTGCAAAATGAACTCATCATGCATTTTGTTAAGAATTTGTGGTGCTCATGCTAGGTGACACAAGTGGAGGATAATTTTTTATGATACCTATAGGCACCATGTAGACTCTATAGATCTTTGTAGCAAGAAGCGAGGCAACTCTTTTCTAAGAACTGTGTTGTAGTTCCTGCACCATTCGTGGCACCTCCTTATTTAACGGATATTCCTCTTGGATTTCCAAAACTCAATCTTTGTGTACTTTGGAAATAGTCGATAGTGAACATTTAAGCATCAGCCCCACCACATTATTCTTGCTCTTTATATAGGCAATCTCAAAATCGTAATTTTGCAAGGCTGCCACACACCCACGTTCTTTGCTTAGGAGATAGACTCGGTTTGGAGAGGAATTACTTCAATGCACATGGATCACTTCTGACATAAAATGACTACCATAAAGGCTCTAATACATTGCAATGTAAGAAAGGGATCAATGGCTTTAAACACAGCTCTGATACCAACAATGCAAGAAAGGGATCTAGTGAGAGATCAAGAAAATGCACTCATTATATATGGAGTATACTTATCATAGAGAGTACTAGTAGTCCACCCAAACATGGAAACTCTGCCACCATGACACCGTAAGTAAGACTTCAACTTACAAATACCCTTTCTTCCAATGGAAAAGGACAACGTCATGTAATCATTTGTACAACAATTGGATGGTGGAACCACATTCTTTGATTACCAAGTCTTTCCTTTTTTCATCCTCTTAAAATCCCACTGCCTTGTAGCCATAGATGTCATATACTCGAACTTTCTAGAGATGAAATGTTCCACCCTTGTCAACCTATTCACAGACACACATGACCTATCCCAATGTTTCTTTATGTGTGGAAGACCCATAGTGAAATCCATAGAAATACGAATCCACTTCCCTTCAAGAGTAGGCAAGTTGAAGTAGCCCATCGGACTTATATGTATTGGGTTCTTATTAAGATGAGAAGGTGTACATCTTATGAGAAAAGCATGGAAGTCCTTCCACATCCCTTTCTAATAGAAGCCCTTTTCCTTATCCTATCAACGGTCCTGAATACTCTTGATTGCCACATCGTTGGTGAAGGCAATGGTCTTGAATATTCCTGACTGCCCCACACCATTGGTGAAGAATGTATTTGTTCGATCGGCCTTTGCTTGTAACTTTTGATGTAGGCACCATGTAGACTCTATCTTTGCAGTAAAAATGAGACCATTTTATAGCTAGAAAGAAGGCAACTCTTTATGAGAACCATATCATAATCTCAGTCGCCGCCGCCACATTATCTTGTTGTTGATTATACACGCGATCTCAAAATCATAATTTTGCAAGGTTGCCAACCACCTTCTTTGCTTAGGAGACGGATTCGGTCACAGGAGAGAATTACTTCAATGCACGGTACGCTGATCACTTCTCACATAAAAATCACTCATATCGTAAAGGTAATGATGCCACTTCTTGATGGCATGCAAAATAGCCATCATCTCTTAATCATACAAATCTCCTTTTGTTGGTAGAATCTTCAGAATTTAAAGCATATCATGAAACTCATAGTTCAGTCTTGCCTAATGCATTTGTTTCTTGTTCTCAACCACCATATCATCCTCTTTGCAATGCTATAAAACAAGCACACAGTCCATTAGCTTTGATTCTCCCAATCTCCTTCTTGGAGTTCCAAATTCTCCTATGGGCATCGGCATAATGCTTCATTCTTAGTTGTTTTTGAGATTACTTTCATGTTTGCCTCGCATTTTTGGAGAAGAGCATTCACTATCTCCACTTCCCCTTTTGCATTTGGATTCACTCCCTTTTGCTTGACAGCTGTCATGGGTGCAGTTGCCTTCTAAACCATACGCGATGCCTCAAAAGGTGGCATTCACCATCTAAGAATACACAGTGCCTCAAAAGGTAGCGCGGTGGCATGCATTCACCTTTTCTAACTACACAATCCTTAGAAAGTGGCATGCCCCAATACTCACATGAGATGAGGTACTATTGTAGGAAAAATGGGCTAAAGCCGACCATTCGTCCCACACACTTTTTAAGTGTAAACTTATTTGTCGTGATCTCTATTTGACCTTAAATCTCGGGATGGTGACAGTCGCTTGGTTTGCATGATATCCAACAAAGTAATCTAAAATGAACTCATGAACTTGACATCCTGGTCACACGGTTGCAATACATTGTATTACACCATGTAACCTGAATACATGGACCACCAATGGCCTTGCAACCACGGATGTCGTATACTTGACCTTTGTAGAGATGAAATGTGCCACCACAAGCCACATATAAGCTATCTCAACCTTTCTTTTTGTGTGGAAGACCCATAGTGAGATCCATAGAAATATGGATCCACTTCCCCATCGAAAATTGATAGGCAAGTTAAAGAAACCCACCGGGCTTACCTTATCAGGTTGAAAAGGCATACATCTTGTGTGACAAGAGCATGTAAGTCCTTCCACATTCCTTTCCTATAGAAGCTCTTTCTTATCTTATCAAAGGACTTGAATATTCCCAATTGCCCCACCATTGATGAAGAATGATTTTTTATGTAGGTACCACATGTAGACTCTATCTTTGTAGTAAAAAATGAGACCATTATGGGAACCATGTTGTGATTTTCGACAAAGGCACCATGTAGACTCTATCGTTGTAGTAAAAATGAGACCATTATGTAGCCAAAAAACAAGGCAACTCTTTATGATAACCATGTCGTAATTTCAGCACCATTTGTGACACCCCCTTATTTAAGAGATCTTCCTTTTGAAATTCCATGACCCAATGTTTGTATACTTTAGGTATAGCTGATAGAGCATCAGCCACTACATTATCCTTGCCCTTTACATAGCTCATCTCAAAATCATAATTTTGCGAGGTTTCTTCTTTGCGTAGGAGATAGATTCGGTTGGGAGAGGAATCACTTCAACACACAATGATCACTTCTCACATAAAAATGACTACCATAAAGGTAATGATGCCACTTCTTAACGGCACGAAAGATAGTGCTCATCTCTTGATCATACACATGCATATACATCTCTTTTTGTTGGTAGATTCTTTGGAATTTAAAACATATCATGGAACTCATCCAATATGTAAGATTCCTCCCCCAACCCCCTTTTTGATGTCTAGTATTTTCCTTTATAATCAATTCCTCTTCAGAAATATAAAGACCTTGTTTCTAACTGTTTTAGTCTAGAGAGAGAAAATTATTCTAGAGAGAGAATATTCAGATTATGAATATTTTTGGATAGAAAAATAACTCATCTTATTAAAATAAGTTCCCCTGAAACAGAAATTCAAAAAGAATTTTCCAATGTGCAATTGGAATTAGTTGGAAATGGGTATAAAGCACCTTAGTCTAAGGGTCTAGATTTTCAGAAATTTTTGGATTATGGTCCAATTAAGGTTCCTAGGGGCCAATAGCATCAATCCATGTGTAGGGAGGAGATAAATCCAAATTGTAAAAAGAAGATACCCAAAAATGAGTAAATGCTCACATAAGATGAAGAGTTGAAAATGTACAAGGTTTATTAGTAAAAAACTATGAGCAATATTAAAAATATGAGATATTTTGGGTATCCAAAAATGAGTAAATGCTTACATAAGATGAAGAGTTGAAAATGTACAAGGTTTATTAGTAAAAAACTATGAGCAATATTAAAAATATGAGATATTTTGGGTATAATGATTCCATTTTGACACATATATAAGGAAGGGGAGTTCTTTAAAGGAGGTGCATATTTCACATAAGATGAAGAGTTGAAAATATGCAAGGTTTATTAGTAAAAAACTATGAGCAATATTAAAAATATGAGATATTTTGGGTATAATCATTCCATTTTGACACATATGTAAGGAAGGGGACTTCTTTAAAGGAGGTGCATATTTCACATGCTTGAATGAGTTTTAAACTCAAAAATCATGTGATATTTTTATCTCTCATCTCTCTTGAACCAAACCAAATCAAAATGGAACCAAACCGAATCAAAAAGTAACCAAACTAGGTCCAAATCTAGTCCAAATTTAACCAAACTGACTTGGAAAATTCTAGAATCAGTTTGTTTGGTTAGGAGCTCAATTTTTCCTATAAATAGAAGCCTCCCCTTGTTGAAAAAAATATAGTGTTTACACATTGTTACTCTACTCCACCTAAGCCAAGAACTGTGAATTCTTTAATAATTCACTAGTTTTTTGACACTTCTCTCTTTCTTCAATTCCCATTGGTGGCTCCATCAACATACTAAACCAATTGATTGGTTGGGAGCCTCTACCGTGAACAAAGAATCAAGCAAATTATAAGGTAAGTATAGTGAATTTTGATCTTTTCTATAATTTCTCAATGATTCTCTCTTCTCAACCCCTCTCAAGCTTGAGAAGCTTAATTGGTATGGTTTTTGAAATGCTTTTGAAGTTAATTAATTAATGATAGTAAAGAATTACATAAATTTTCATTTATGTTTAATTCTAATGGTTTTTTCTCTCTCTCCCTTAAGAAATGGTCATACTCATTACCCATTCTCAATCCAAATGAAGCTTTTCATAAAGCTTTTTCTTAATCCAAGATTAATCTATGCTTGAGAATAAATTAATAGTTTTTTTTCTATGCTTTTAGTTTATGATTATTTTTTAAGGGTTAATGATCCAATTAGGGATCATTCTAATCATTCCCTTAAAGATAACCTATCTTTTAAAATAATTAAGATTTATTAATTATAGTAGCGAAGCTATGGTAAAATTTTATAAAAATATACACATAAAATAATTTCATTCAAAGCATGAAAAGAGGATTTCCTACCATATTCTAGGAACTATCATCCTAGTTTAATTAAAAGAATTTTATTATACATGGAGATGTGGATGTATGCATGTAGAAGTAGATGTATAGATGTGGATGTGAATGTGGAGGTGGATGTATGCATGTAGACGTAGATGTATGAATGTGAGTGTGAATGTGGATGTGGATGTATGCATGGAGATGTGGATGTATGCATGTAGATGTAGATGTATAGATATGGATGTGATTGGAGATGTGGATGTATGCATGTAGATGTAGATGTATAGATGTGGATGTGAATGGAGATGTGGATGTATGCATGTAGATGTAGATGTATAGATGTGGATGTGAATGGAGGTGTGGATGTATGCATGTAGATGTAGATGTATAGATGTGGATGTGAATGGAGATGTGGATGTATGCATTTAGATATATAGATGTGGATGTGAATGGAGATGTGGATGTATGCATGTAGATGTAGATGTATAGATGTGGACGTGAATGTATGCATGGAGATGTAGATGTATGCATGTAGATGTAGATGTATGGATGTGAGCGTGAATGTGGATGTGGCTGTATGCATGGAGATGTGGATGTATGCATGTAGATGTAGATGTATAGATGTGGATGTGAATGGAGATGTGGATGTATGCATATAGATGTAGATGTATAGATGTGGATGTGAATGGAGATGTGGATGTATGCATGTAGATGTAGATGTATAGATGTGGATGAGAATGTGGAGGTGGGTGTATGCATGTAGACGTAGATGTATGGATGAGAATATATGATATGTGATGTGAAAGAATCTAAAGTGAGGAGATGGAAAATGATGTGATTGGATGAGTACACATATAAATGGAATGTGGAATAAGTAATGTGGGTTGATGAGGGATAATGTGGGAAAATGAGAGTTAATATAGAAACTGTATTTGTAAACTGTTTGTAAATGCTATTTGTAAATGACTGTTTTATGTCAAGAATGCTGGGGAAGCATTTTGACCGTCTTGTGATTAAGGTCGTGGACCTAACTGATAAAGTTGCAACTGCTGACGGAGAGTCAATGGAGGACGTCTCGCGTAGCAAGGTCGGCCGAGGTCTTGACCAGCCTCGGTGCGATTAAAATGGTGAGCTTTCGATACGGTGGATGAGGGGCCAAGGAAGCGGCCTATGAGTGAAGCGCTAGGTCACCTGCGAAGGATCCTAGAGGGTGCTGACCATACGGTTCTCGAGCTCTGGGTCACTTAGGATACCCACGCGTGCATCGAGGAAGATATTGGAACAAGGAGTAAGAGTTGTTTTCTAAAATCGGGCATGGATCTGGTTGATTGACCTTGCTGGTCTTCAATGGATGAGTCCATGGCTCTTTATATGGATCTGTTGGTTGATCTTGCTGATCTTCAACGAGAGTCCATCTTGATAAGTGATTATATTGCCGAGTATTATGGGCTAGGAACTAGGAAATGGCCCCTGATGAGTGGACAGGTGGTGAGCGTCCTAGTTGCCAATGATGCCATAGATACTTTGATGAAGGAATGATGGGAAAATTAAGAATCAACCTGATAAATTGGAAGATTGTGATCAGTGATACTATGGTTTTATTAAAGGATTGTTTTAAACTGGTTGAATCTGTGATAAGGCAATTTCATATTGGGTGTGTGAGTGGTGTGACTAGTTTTATTTTTGCATGAACATCCGGCTAGGGGGCCTTGGAACTCTTTTCCTTGGTACCCGGGACAAAACCTAACCAAATTCTTAATTGGATCCCATCACTACAGTGGTTGGGTGGTTGGCTAACCCATGGGACTGGATGGGGTTAGGCTGGACTGATGGATCCATAAATCGAGACTCAACTTTTGTTTTTACGATAGATAAAATAAATCGTGGATAGTAACTGTTCTATGGATAGGAATCAACGGCTATGCCTCTTGAATGGGAAAAAAAGCGTTGATCCCAATGATCCAAGTGCAAGTTTCTTCCTTGATCTGACCAAGTATCTTATAGATGTAATTGGATCAGCTCGATCAGAAATGATCTTGACTATGTTAGAGTAAAAAGTTATCCTAGTGGAATCGCTCGTGCTTTCCGGTAAAGGAAGTTTTTCCGGGTTCGATTTTGGAACAACCGACAGATTAGTCTCTTATCCGGATATCCGCGGGTGAGGCCCCGAATGTGGGACCCCTGTCCCGCGCGAGAAGTGATACTTCCACTGCTAGTATCCCAAATCTGTTGCTCGATGGGAACAGGCATCTCACACAATAGTTCAGTCATGCCCTCATGCATTTGTTTCTTGTTCTCAACCATATCATACCATCCTCTCTGCTAGGCTATAAAACAAATACACAGCCCATTTGCTTCGGTTCCCTCGAGTATTTGTAGCTCCTAAAAAACATTTAATCTCCTTCTTGAAGCTCCAGAGGTGGAGTCCTATGGGCTTCGACATAATTCTTGATTCTCACTTGAGCTCGCTTTCATGTTTGCCTTGCATTGTTGGAGAAGAGCATGCACTACCTCACTTCCTCTTTCTCATTTGGATTCACTCCTTCTTACTTGACAACTATCATAGGTGCATTCACTTTCTAACCATACACGATGCCTTAGAAAGGTGGCATGCCAATACTCTCATGATGATGAGTAGTAGTACTATTAATAGTAGGAAAACTTGAGTAAAACTGAGCGTTCATCCCATACACTTTGAGCATCATGGAAATGCTATCTCAAACTAAGTTTCCACCCACTTATTCACGCCCTCTGTTTGACCTTTGATCTCAGGATGGTAGCGATGCTTGGCATCAACTTGGTTTGCATGATCTCAAACAAATTGTTTGCAAAATGAACTCATCATGCATTTGACATTATTGATCACTCACAATATGTTGTGGTACACCATGTAACTTCAAGGTAGGATCCCGAAATTGCCTTGCAAAAATGATAGATATTGTATCCTTGACCTTTGTAGAGATGAAATGTGCCACCCTTGTCAACCTATCCACCACAACATGTAAGCTATCACAACCTTTCTTTGTGTGTGTGGAAGACCCATATAGTCAAATCCATAGAAATACGAATCCACTACATACATACATCTTGTGTGGCACAAGCATGTAAGTTCCTCACGTTCCTCTCAATTAGAATCTCTTATCTTATTAAAGGTCTTGAAATTCCCAACTACCCCACCGTTGTGCTAAAGAATGCATTTCTCAGATCAGCCTTTGCTTGTAATTTTTTATGATGCCTATAGGCACCATGTAGACTCTTTAGATCTTTGTAGCCAGAAGCGAGGCAACTCTTTTCTAAGAACCGTGTTGTAATTCCTGCACCATTCGTGGCACCTCCTTATTTAACGAATATTCCTCTTGAATTTCCAGAACTCAATCTTTGTGTACTTTGGAAATAGTCGTCGATAGTAGTGAACATTTAAGCATCGGCCCCACCACATTATTCTTGCTCTTTATATAGGCAATCTCAAAATCGTAATTTTGCAAGGCTTCCACACCCACGTTCTTTGCTTAGGAGATAGACTCAGTTTGGAGAGGAATTACTTCAATGCACATGGATCACTTCTGACATAAAATGACTACCATAAAGGCTTTAATACATTGCAATGTAAGAAAGGGATCAATGGCTTTAAGCAGAGCTCTGATACCAACAATGCAAGAAAGGGATCTAGTGAGAGATCAAGAAAATGCACTCATTATACATGGAGTATACTTATCATAGAGAGTTTTAGTAGTCCACCCAAACATGGAAAGTCTGCCATGACACCATAAGTAAGACTTCAACTTACAAATACCCTTTCTTCCAAGGGAAAAGGACAACGTCATGTAATCATTTGTACAACAATTTGATGATGGAACCACATTCTTTGATTACCAAGTCTTTCCTTTTTTCGTCCTCTTAAAATCCCACTGCCTTGCAGCCATAGATGTCATATACTCAAAATTTTTAGAGATGAAATGTTCCACCCTTATCAACCTATCCACAGACACACATGACCTATCCCAATGTTTCTTTGTGTGTGGAAGACCCATAGTGAAATCCATAGAAATACGAATCCACTTCCCTTCGAGAGTAGGCAAGTTGAAGTAGCCCATCGGATTTATATGTATTGGGTTCTTATTAAGTTGAGAAGGCATACATCTTGTGAGAAAAGCATAATAGAAGCCCTTTTCCTTATCCTATCAACAGTCCTGAATACTCTTGATTGCCACACCGTTGGTGAAGGCAACGGTCTTGAATATTCCTGATTGCCCCACACCATTGGTGAAGAATGTATTTGTTTGATCGGCGTTTGCTTGTAACTTTTGATGTAGGCACCATGTAGACTCTATCTTTGCAGTAAAAATGAGACCATTTCATAGCTAGAAAGAAGGCAACTCTTTATGAGAGAACCATATCATAATCTCAGCCACCGCCACATTATCCTGTTGTTGATTATACATGCAATCTCAAAATCATAATTTTGCAAGGTTACCAACCACCTTCTTTGCTTAGGAGACGGATTCGGTCACACTCACAGGAGAGAATTACTTCAATGCACGATATGCTGATCACTTCTCACATAAAAATCACTCATATCGTAAAGGTAATGATGCCACTTCTTGATGGCATGCAAAATAGCCACCATCACTTGATCATACAAATCTCCTTTTGTTGGTAGAATCTTCATAATTTAAAGCATATCATGAAACTCATAGTTCAGCCATGCCCTCATGCATTTGTTTCTTGTTCTCAACCACCATATCATCCTCTTTGCAATGATATAAAATAAGCACACAGTCCATTAGCTTTGATTCCCAATCTCCTTCTTGGAGTTCCAAATTCTCCTATGGGCATCGGCATAATGCTTCATTCTCAGTTGTTTTTGAGATTACTTTCATGTTTGCCTCACATTTTTGGAGAAGAGCATTCACTATCTCCACTTCCTCTTTTGCATTTGGATTCACTCCCTTTTGCTTGACAGCTATCATGGGTGCAGTTGCCTTCTAACCATACGCGATGCCTCAAAAGGTGACATTCACCATCTAAGCATACACAGTGCCTCAAAAGGTGGCGCGACGGTATGCATTCACCTTTTCTAACTATACACAATGCCTTAGAAAGTGGCATGCCAATACTCTCACGAGATGAGGTACTATTGTAGGAAAAATGGGCTAAAGCCGACCATTTGTCCCACACACTTTTTAAGTGTAAACTTATTCGTCTCGTGATCTCTATTTGACCTTAAATCTCAGGATGGTACCGATGCTTGGCGATGGCATGGTTTGCATGATATCAAACAGAGTAATCTAAAATGAAGTCAAGAATTTGACATCCTGATCACTTGCAATACGTTGTAGTACACCATGTAACCTGAATACATGGACCACCAATGGCCTTGCAGCCACGAATGTCGTATACTTGACCTTTGTAGAGATAAAATGTGCCACCACAAGCCACATATAAGCTATCTCAACCTATCTTTGTGTGTGGAAGACCCATAGTGAGATCCATAGAAATATGGATCCACTTCTCATCGAAAATTGATAGGCAAGATGAAGAAACCCACCGGGCTTACCTTATTAGGTTGAAAAGGCATACATCTTGTGTGACAAGAACAGTAAGTCCTTCCACATCCCTTTTCTCTAAAAGTTCTTGCTTATCTTATCAAAGGACTTGAATATTCCGAATTTCCCCACCATTGATGAAGAATGCATTTTTTATGTAGGTACCACATGTAGACTCTATCTTTGTAGTTGTAGTAGAAAATGAGACCATTATGGGAACCATGTTGTAATTTTTGACATAGGCACCATGTAGACTCTATCTTTGTAGTAAAAATGAGACCATTATGTAGCCAAAAAATGAGGCAACTCTTTATGAGAACCATGTCATAATTTCAGCACCATTTGTGACACCCCCTTATTTAAGAGATCTTCCTTTTGAAATTCCATGACCCAATGTTTGTATACTTTAGGTATAGCTGATAGAGCATCACCCACTACATTATCCTTGCCCTTTATATAGCTCATCTCAAAATCATAACTTTGCGAGGTTTCTTCTTTGCGTAGGAGATAGATTCGGTTGGGAGAGGCATTACTTCAACACACAATGATCACTTCTCACATAAAAATGACTACTACCATAAAGGTAATATGCCACTTCTTGACGGCACGAAAGATAGGGATCATCTCTTGATCATACACATGCATATACATCTCTTTTTGTTGGTAGATTCTTTGGAATTTAAAACATATCATGAAACTCATCCAATAGTTCAGCCATGCCCTTATGCATTTGTTTCTTGTTCTCAACCATATCATACCCACCATCCTCTCTGCTAGGCTATAAAACAAATACACAGCCCATTTACTTCGGTTTCCTCGAGTATTTGTAGCTCCTAAAAAACATTTTATCTCCTTCTTGAAGCCCCAGAGATGGAGTCCTATGGGTTTTGACCTAATTCTTCATTCTCACTTGAGCTCGCTTTCATGTTTGCCTTGCATTGTTGGAGAAGAGCATGCACTTTCTCACTTCCTCTTTCTCATTTGGATTCACTCCTTCTTACTTGACAACTATCATAGGTTCATTCACTTTATAACCATACACGATGCCTCAGAAAGGTGGCGTGCCAATACTCTCATGTGATGATGAGCAGTACTATTAATAGTAGGAAAACTAGAGTAAAGCTGATCGTTCATCCCACCGGAAAAACTTCCTTTACCGGAAAGCACGGGCGATTCCACTAGGATAACTTTTTACTCTAACGTAGTCAAGATCATTTCTGATCGAGCTGATCCAATTACATCTATAAGATACTTGGTCAGATCAAGGAAGAAACTTGCACTTGGATCATTGGGATCAACGCTTTTTTCCCCATTCAAGAGGCATAGCCATTGATTCCTATCCATAGAACAGTTACTGTCCGGGATTTATTTTATCTATCGTCGTAAAACCAAAAGTTTGAGTCTCGATTAACGGATCCATCAGTCCAGCCTAACCCCATCCAGTCCCATGGGTTAGCCAACCGCCCAACCACTGTAGTGATGGGATCCAATTAAGCATTTGGTTAGGTTTTATCTCGGGTACCAAGGAAAAGAGTTCCAAGGCCCCCTAGCTAGATGTTCATGCAAAAATAAAACTAATCACACCACTCACACACCCAATATGAAATTGCCTTTTCACAGATTCAACCAGTTTAAAACAATCCTTTAATAAAACCATAGTATCACTGATCACAATCTTCCAATTTATCCGGTTGATTCTTAATTTTCCCATCATTCCTTCATCAGAGTATCTATGGCGTCAATGGCAACTAGGACGCTCACCACCTGTCCACTCAGGGGCCGTTTCCTAGTTCCTAGCCCATAATACTCAGCAATATAATCACTTATCAAGATGGACTCTCGTTGAAGATCAGCAAGATCAACCAACAGATCCATATAAAGAGCCATGGACTCATCCATTGAAGACCAGCAAGGTCAATCAACTAGATCCATGCCCGATTTCAGAAAACAACTCTTACTCCTTGTTCCAATATCTTTCTCAACGCACGCGTGGGTATCCTAGGCGACCTAGAGCCCAAGCACCGTATGGTCAGCACCCTCTAGGATCCTTCGGAGGTGACCTAGCGCTTCACTCATAGGCCGCTTCCTTGGCCCCTCATCCACCGTACCGGAAGCTCACCATTTCAATCGCACCGAGGCTGGTCAAGACCTCGGCGGACCTCACTACGCGAGACGTCCTCCATTGACTCTCCGTCAGCAGTTGCAACTTTATCATCACCACGACCTTAATCACAAGACGGTCAAAATGCTTCCCCAGCATTCTTGACATAAAACAGTCATTTACAAACAGCATAAATAGTTTACAAATACAGTTTCTATATTAACTCTCATTTTTCCACATTATCTCTCATCAACCCACATTACTTATTCCACATTTCATTTATATGTGTACTCATCCAATCACATCATTTTCCATCTCCTCACTTTAGATTCCTTCACATCACATATCATATATTCACATCCATACATCTATGTCTACATGCATACACCCACCTCCACATTCTCATCCACATCTATACATCTACATCTACATGCATACATCCATATCTCCATTCACATCCACATCTATACATCTACATCTATATGCATACATCCACATCTCCATTCACATCCACATCTATACATCTACATCTACATGCATACATCCACATCTCCATGCATACATCCACATCCACATTCACTCTCACATCCATACATCTACATCTACATGCATACATCTACATCTCCATGCATACATCCATATCCACATCTATACATCTACATCTATATGCATACATCCACATCTCCATTCACATCCACATCTATACATCTAAATGCATACATCCACATCTCCATTCACATCCATATCTATACATCTACATCTACATGCATACATCCACACCTCCATTCACATCCACATCTATACATCTACATCTACATGCATACATCCACATCTCCATTCACATCCATATCTATACATCTACATCTACATGCATACATCCATATCTCCATTCACATCCACATCTTTACATCTACATCTACATGCATACATCCACATCTCCATGCATAATAAAATTCTTTTAATTAAATTAGGATGATAGTTCCTAGAATATGATAGAAAATCCTCTTTTCATGCTTTGAATGAAATTATTTTATGTGTAATTTTTATAAAAATTTTGCCATAGCTCCGTTGCTATGACTGATAAATCTCAATTATCTAAAAAGATAAAGCTTATCATTAAGGGAATGGTTAGAATGATCCCTAATTGGATCATTAATCCATAATGGATTAAATCATCAATATTCATGAAATACATAAACTAAAAGCATAGGGAAAGCCATTAATTTGGTCTTAAGCATAGATTAATCTTGGATTAAGAAAAAACTTTATGAAAAGCTTCATTTGGATTGAGAAATGGTCATGAGTATGACCATTTCTTGAGTGAGAGAGAGAAAAAGCCATTAGAATTAAACATAAATAAAAATTTATGTAATTCTTTACTATCATTAATCAATTAACTTCAATAGCATTCAAAAACCATACCAATTAAGCTTCTCAAGCTTGAGAGGGGTTGAGAAGAGATAAAACATTGAGAAATTATAGAAAAGAGAAAAATTCACTATACTTACCTTACAAATTGTTTGATTCTTTGTTCACAAAAGAGGCCCCCAACCAATCAATTGGTTTAGTATGTTGATGGAGCCACCAATGGAGATTGAAGAAAGAGAGAAGTGTCAAAAACTAGTGAATTATTAAAGAATTCACAGTTCTTGGCTTAGGTGGAGTAGAGTAACAATGCATAAGACACTATATTTTTTTCAACAAGGGGAGGCTTCTATTTATAGGAAAAATTGAGCTCCCAACCAAACAAACTGATTCTAGAATTTTCCAAGTCAGTTTGGTTGAATTTGGACTAGATTTGGACCTAGTTTGGTTACTTTTTGATTCGGTTTGGTTCCATTTTGATTTGGTTTGGTTCAAGAGAGATGAGAGATAAAAATATCACATTATTTTTTAGTTTAAAACTCATTCAAGCATGTGAAATATGCACCTCCTTTAAAAAACTCCCCTTCCTTACATATGTGTCAAAATGGAATGATTATACCCAAAATATCTCATATTTTTAATATTGCTCATAATTTATTACTAACAAACCTTGTACATTTTCAACTCTTCATCTTATGTGAAATATGCACCTCCTTTAAAGAACTCCCCTTCCTTACATATGTGTCAAAATGGAATCATTATACCCAAAATATCTCATATTTTTAATATTGCTCATAGTTTTTTACTAATAAACCTTGTACATTTTCAACTCTTCATCTTATGTGAAATATGCACCTCCTTTAAAGAACTCCCCTTCCTTACATGTGTGTCAAAATAGAATCATTATACCCAAAATATCTCATATTTTTAATATTGCTCATAATTTTTTACTAATAAACCTTGTACATTTTCAACTCTTCATCTTATGTGAGCATTTACTCATTTTTGGACACCCAAAATATCTCATATTTTTAATATTGCTCATAGTTTTTTACTAATAAACCTTGTACATTTTCAACTCTTCATCTTATGTGAGCATTTACTCATTTTTGGGTATCTTCTTTTACAAATAGGATTTATCTCCTCCCTACACATGGATTGATGCTATTGGCCCATAGGAACCTTAATTGGACCATAATCCAAAAATTTCTGAAAATCTAGACCCTTAGACTAAGGTTCTTTATACCTATTTCCAATTAATTCCAATTGTTCATTGGAAAATTCTTTCTGAATTTTTGTTTCAGGGGAATTCATTTTGATAAGGTGAGATATTTTTCTATCCAAAAATATTCAAAATCTGAATATTCTCTCTCTAGAATATTTTGTCTCTCTAGGTTAAAACAGTTAGAAACAAGGTCTTTATATTTCTGAAGAGGGATTGATTACAGGGGGAAGGTACTAGACATCAAAAGGGGGTTGGGGTTGGGGGAGGAATCTTACATTCTACCCCACTTAAAAAACGCGAGATGTCCTCATCTCGTAACTTGGGATAATTTTGCAAGATGCACGAATAAAGATTAACCACCAAGAAAAGTCTTAAAGAGAGCAAGATTCAAAATAAGAACAAGATTTAAACTTTATTCATTCTCGGAACTTATACAGTAAAGATAGAAGAACTCTTTACACTTCCATAAGCCCGTCCATCATATGGTCACAAAAGCAGCACTCACAAGCTGCACAAGTATAGGGTAACTCATCTATGGGAATGATTCTGCTGGTTATTGCCGCACCTATCTCAGTGGTATGAGGTGATCTAACAAAAGGACCTCTGAGAGGCAAGCCAAAAACGGGGTAAAGGCATATCTTCTCATGAGGAAGAAAATACGCCAGTAAGAAGACCCGCTCAGAAAACCCAAGATGCCTTGATCTCATGACGCAGTAGTATCGGGGACCCAAACCTAAGGCTTCAATAACCATGGCCAAGCGGACATTGTTATGAAAGTGCTGCTGACGCCAGGGTGTTACCCTAGTTATGTCTTGATAGGTCCGCCATTTGGTCTGCACTACAGAAGTTCCCAAGTGAGGGAAAAGTGAGCGCTCATACTGTTCTATAAAATCTTTCTTCACAGACTCTCTTACGTCTTGAAGGTGAGATATCATCATGGATAAAACTAATTCCTGTTGCCAAGCCATGAAGGAGATTAAGAAGAAGGGAGATCGATGGAAGTAAGATTACTGTGAGCGACAATTAAAGGTTACCACTTATATAAAGGAAGGAGCTAGCGTAACTTAGAAGCCAATGGTATCTTGCCACTGAAGTTTTACCGTCTTTCCTTGATTTGGGTTTGGCACATATTTCTATGAAATACATTAAGAACTTTGAGATGAGGAGGTAAAAGAAGCTTGTAGGTTAAGTCACCTACTTTCATTGAATTCAGATATAAGGCCCACAATATCTGGGGGATAACTTCTTATACTTCCCAAGAGATAAAGAACTTCTTTTGGGCTGTACTCGAATGAAAACCAAAACCTTGGTATCCAAAACACCGATTCTCACTTCTGAACTCAATGTTCTAAATCCTTAAAACAGCTGGGACTCCTGAGAAGTATTCTAGGGAAAGGGTCTTCCTTTTTTTAAACAGAAACTTTCTTTTATTTTAGAGAGGGAATAATTATAAGATCAAAAAGGGAGATTCTTACTCCTATATACCTCGAAGGCTGGGGAGGAATCTTACATTCTACCCCACTTAAAAAAGTGCGAGATGTCCTCATCTCGCAAGGTAGAGGACAGCTCTTTTTCTTAAGATCCAATTTTATTCTGGGGTTCCTTATATTCTGGTCAACCCAACAGAACACTGGGATAAATATCCCTTATATAGAGGACAGCTCTTTTTCTTAAGATCTAATTTTATTCTGGGGTTCCTTATATTCTGGTCAACCCAACAGAACACTGGGATAAATATCCCTTATATAGAACTCATCATTAAATAACAATTCATTCAGATCATATCATTCATATCTTTAACATGATAATGGTCCATTAGACCGAAAAGTTTCCTTTTCGGAACATTCCTCCACGGAAATTTCAGTCAAGCAAGTTCTCAATTTGACATCCCTTAACTTGATCTACCGGTCAAGTATTAACAGTAGCAATCTAACAGCACAACCCACTAATCTCATAGTGATTTGCTGAATTCATTATCATCATTCTAGCTATGAATATCATCACAGGGACTCGTCCCATTCCCTCTCATTGTGGTTTCATTATATTTCAACTAATTTTTAAAAATGATCATTTTCAATCAGAATCCAAATCAATTCATCAATTCTCAAACAGAATTAAAAATCATATCAATCACATTCAAAATCATCATCTGGATAGCATTAACGCTTATAATTTCAAGTCTTAGATTTACTCGAATATACTGTCAATAAAGAGCTGCAGTTATACTCTCGGTATATACGGTAGTCACGGCCCTTGGAATTATAAGGTAAATACCATCATGTCTAGGCCTCAAGTAAGTCAGGGATTCTATATAATTGCGGTACTTCCATTTGAAGACCCAATTACCAAATTACGAGTTTCAGTTTGAATATCAAATTGTATGAATTATATCACACAATTATAACCTTTTTGTCTTTCTTGATAAATTTTTGACATAATTGTCTTCTCAGTTGATCTTTATTAACCAAATGCTCTGATACCAACTGTAAGATCCCTGTTCCCACCGAGCAACAGATTCGGGATACTAGCAGCGGAAGTAGCACTTCTCGCGCGGGACAGGGGTCCCACATTCGGGGCCTCACCCATGGATATCCAGATAAGAGACTAATCCGTCGGTTGTTCCAAAACCGGACCCGAAAAAACTTCCTTTACCGGAAAGCACGGGCGATTCCATTAGGATAACTTTTTACTCTAACGTAGTCAAGATCATTTCTGATCGAGCTGATCCAATTACATCTATAAGATACTTGGTCAGATCAAGGAAGAAACTTGCACTTGGATCATTGGGATCAACGCTTTTTTTCCCATTCAAGAGGCACAGCCGTTGATTCCTATCCATAGAACAGTTATTGTCTGGGATTTATTTTATCTATCGTAAAACCAAAAGTTTGAGTCTCGATTTACGGATCCATCAGTCCAGCCTAACCCCATCCAGTCCCATGGGTTAGCCAACCGTCCAACCACTGTAGTGATGGGATCCAATTAAGAATTTGGTTAGGTTTTGTCCCGGGTACCAAGGAAAAGAGTTCCAAGGCCCCCTAGCTAGATGTTCATGCAAAAATAAAACTAGTCACACCACTCACACACCCAATATGAAATTGCCTTTTCACAGATTCAACCAATTTAAAACAATCCTTTAATAAAACCATAGTATCACTGATCACAATCTTCCAATTTATCTGGTTGATTCTTAATTTTCCCATCATTCCTTCATCAGAGTATCTATGGCATCATTGGCAACTAGGACGCTCACCACCTGTCCACTCAGGGGCCGTTTCCTAGTTCCTAGCCCATAATACTCGACAATATAATCACTTATCAAGATGGACTCTCGTTGAAGATCAGCAAGATCAACCAACAGATCCATATAAAGAGCCATGGACTCATCCATTGAAGACCAGCAAGGTCAATCAACCAGATCCATGCCCGATTTCAGAAAACAACTCTTACTCCTTATTCCAATATCTTCCTTGACGCACGCGTGGGTATCCTAGGCGACCCAGAGCCCGAGCACCGTATAGTCAGCACCCTCTAGGATCCTTCGGAGGTGACCTAGCGCTTCACTCATCATAGGCCGCTTCCTTGGCCCCTCATCCACCGTACCGGAAGCTCACCATTTTAATCACACCGAGGCTGGTCAAGACCTCGGCCGACCTTGCTACGCGAGACGTCCTCCATTGACTCTCCGTCAGCAGTTGCAACTTTATCATCACCACGACCTTAATCACAAGACGGTCAAAATGCTTCCCCAGCATTCTTGACATAAAACAGTCATTTACAAACAGCATAAACAGTTTACAAATACAGTTTCTATATTAACTCTCATTTTTCCACATTATCTCTCATCAACCCACATTACTTATTCCACATTCCATTTATATGTGTACTCATCCAATCACATCATTTTCCATCTCCTCACTTTAGATTCCTTCACATCACATATCATATATTCACATCCATACATCTATGTCTACATGCATACACCCACCTCCACATTCTCATCCACATCTATACATCTACATCTACATGCATACATCCATATCTCCATTCACATCCACATCTATACATCTACATCTATATGCATACATCCACATCTCCATTCACATCCACATCTATACATCTACATCTACATGCATACATCCACATCTCCATGCATACATCCACATCCACATTCACGCTCACATCCATACATCTACATCTACATGCATACATCTACATCTCCATGCATACATCCATATCCACATCTATACATCTACATCTATATGCATACATCCACATCTCCATTCACATCCACATCTATACATCTAAATGCATACATCCACATCTCCATTCACATCCATATCTATACATCTACATCTACATGCATACATCCACACCTCCATTCACATCCACATCTATACATCTACATCTACATGCATACATCCACATCTCCATTCACATCCATATCTATACATCTACATCTACATGCATACATCCATATCTCCATTCACATCCACATCTTTACATCTACATCTACATGCATACATCCACATCTCCATGCATAATAAAATTCTTTTAATTAAATTAGGATGATAGTTCCTAGAATATGGTAGGAAATCCTCTTTTCATGCTTTGAATGAAATTATTTTATGTGTAATTTTTATAAAAATTTTGCCATAGCTCCGCTGCTATGACTGATAAATCTCAATTATCTAAAAAGATAAAGCTTATCATTAAGGAAATGGTTAGAATGATCCCTAATTGGATCATTAATCCATAATGGATTAAATCATCAATATTCATGAAATACATAAACTAAAAGCATAGGGAAAGCCATTAATTTGGTCTTAAGCATAGATTAATCTTGGATTAAGGAAAAACTTTATAAAAAGCTTCATTTGGATTGAGAAATGGTCATGAGTATGACCATTTCTTGAGTGAGAGAGAGAAAAAGCCATTAGAATTAAACATAAATGGAAATTCATGTAATTCTTTACTATCATTAATCAATTAACTTCAATAGCATTCAAAAACCATACCAATTAAGCTTCTCAAGCTTGAGAGGGGTTGAGAAGAGATAAAACATTGAGAAATTATAGAAAAGAGCAAAATTCACTATACTTACCTTACAAATTGCTTGATTCTTTGTTCACGGTAGAGGCCCCCAACCAATCAATTGGTTTAGTATGTTGATGGAGCCACCAATGGAGATTGAAGAAAGAGAGAAGTGTCAAAAACTAGTGAATTATTAAAGAATTCACAGTTCTTGGCTTAGGTGGAGTAGAGTAACAATGCATAAGACACTATATTTTTTTCAACAAGGGGAGGCTTCTATTTATAGGAAAAATTGAGCTCCTAACCAAACAAACTGATTCTAGAATTTTCCAAGTCAGTTTGGTTGAATTTGGACTAGATTTGGACCTAGTTTGGTTACTTTTTGATTCGGTTTGGTTCCATTTTGATTTGGTTTGGTTCAAGAGAGATGAGAGATAAAAATATCACATTATTTTTTAGTTTAAAACTCATTCAAGCATGTGAAATATGCACCTCCTTTAAAAAACTCCCCTTCCTTACATATGTGTCAAAATGGAATGATTATACCCAAAATATCTCATATTTTTAATATTGCTCATAATTTATTACTAACAAACCTTGTACATTTTCAACTCTTCATCTTATGTGAAATATGCACCTCCTTTAAAGAACTCCCCTTCCTTACATATGTGTCAAAATGGAATCATTATACCCAAAATATCTCATATTTTTAATATTGCTCATAGTTTTTTACTAATAAACCTTGTACATTTTCAACTCTTCATCTTATGTGAAATATGCACCTCCTTTAAAGAACTCCCCTTCCTTACATGTGTGTCAAAATAGAATCATTATACCCAAAATATCTCATATTTTTAATATTGCTCATAATTTTTTACTAATAAACCTTGTACATTTTCAACTCTTCATCTTATGTGAGCATTTACTCATTTTTGGACACCCAAAATATCTCATATTTTTAATATTGCTCATATTTTTTACTAATAAACCTTGTACATTTTCAACTCTTCATCTTATGTGAGCATTTACTCATTTTTGGGTATCTTCTTCTACAAATAGGATTTATCTCCTCCCTACACATGGATTGATGCTATTGGCCCATAGGAACCTTAATTGGACCATAATCCAAAAATTTCTGAAAATCTAGACCCTTAGACTAAGGTTCTTTATACCTATTTCCAATTAATTCCAATTGCTCATTGGAAAATTCTTTCTGAATTTTTGTTTCAGGAGAATTCATTTTGATAAGGTGAGATATTTTTCTATCCAAAAATATTCAAAATCTGAATATTCTCTCTCTAGAATATTTTGTCTCTCTAGGTTAAAACAGTTAGAAACAAGGTCTTTATATTTTTGAAGAGGGATTGATTACAGAGGGAAGGTACTAGACATCAAAAGGGGGTTGGGGGAGGAATCTTACAGTATCAGAGCTCTGCTTAAAGCCATTGATCCCTTTCTTACATTGCAATGTATAAGAGCCTTTATGATAGTCATTTTATGTCAGAAGTGATCCATGTGCATTGAAGTAATTCCTCTCCGAACCGAGTCTATCTCCTAAGCAAAGAAGGTGGGTGTGGCAGCCTTGCAAAATTACGATTTTGAGATCGCCTATATAAAGAGCAAGAATAATGTGGTGGGGCCGATGCTTAAATGTTTACTATCGACTATTTCCAAAGTACACAAAGATTGAGTTCTGGAAATTCAAGAGGAATATCCGTTAAATAAGGAGGTGCCATGAATGGTGCAGGAATTATAACACGGTTCTTAGAAATAAGTTGCCTCGCTTCTGGCTACAAAGATCTATAGAGTCTACATGGTGCCTATAGGCATTAAAAAATTACAAGCAAAGGCTGATCTGAGAAATGCATTCTTCAGCACAATGATGGGGCAGTTGGGAATTTCAAGACCTTTGATAAGATAAGAGCTTCTACTTGAGAGGAACGTGAGGAACTTACATGCTTCTGTCCCACAAGATGTATGTATGCAGTGGATTCGTATTTCTATGGATTTCACTATATGGGTCTTCCATACACACAAAGAAAGGTTGCCATAGCTTACATGTTGTGGTGGATAGGTTGACAAGGGTGGCACATTTCATCTCTACAAAGGTCAAGGATACGACATCTATCGTTTTTGCGAGGCAATTTCGGGATCCTACCTTGAAGTTACATGGTGTACCACAACATATTGTAAGTGATCGAGAATGCCAAATGCATGATGAGTTCATTTTGCAAGCAATTTGTTTGAGATCATGCAAACCAAGTTGATGCCAAGCATTGCTACCATCCTAAGATCAAAGGTCAAACAGAGGGCATGAATAATAAGTGGGTGGAAACTTAGTTTGAGATAGCATTTCCATGATGCTCAAAGTGTGTGTGTTACTCAAGTTTTCCTACTATTTATAGTACTGCTTGTAAAAATGAGACCATTATGCCCATGCCCATAGGAGAATCGAAACTCCAAGAAGGAGATTGGGAATCAAAGCTAATGGACTGTGTGATTGTTTTATAGCATTGCAAAGAGGATGATATGGTGGTTGAGAATAAGAAGCAAATGCATGAGGGCATGGCTAAAAGGAGATTTGTATGATCAAGAGATGATGGCTATTTTGCATGCCATCAAGAAGTGGCATCATTACCTTTACGATATGAGTGATTTTTATGTGAGAAGTGATCACCGTACCATGCATTGAAGTAATTCTCTCTTGTGACCGAATCCGTCTCCTAAGCGAAGAAGGTGGTTGGCAACCTTGCAAAATTATGATTTTGAGATCGCGTGTATAATCAACAACAGGATAATGTGGCGGCCTGGCTGAGATTATGATATGGTTCTCATAAAGAGTTGCCTTCTTTCTAGCTATGACATGGTCTCATTTTTACTACAACAAAGATAGAGTCTACATGGTGCCTACATCAAAAGTTACAAGCAAAGGCCGATCGAACAAATACATTCTTCACCAATGGTGTGGGGCAGTCAGGAATATTCAAGACCGTTGCCTTCACCCCAACGGTGTGGCAATCAAGTTATTCTCAACCACCATATCATCCTCTTTGCAACTCTATAAAACAATCACACAGTCCATTAGCTTTGATTCCCAATCTCCTTCTTGGAGTTTCGAATTCTCCTATGGGCATCGGCATAATGCTTCATTCTTAGTTGTTTGAGATTACTTTCATGTTTGCCTCGCATTTTTGGAGAAGAGCATTCACTATCTCCACTTCCTCTTTTGCATTTGGATTCACTCCCTTTTGCTCGTGGGTGCAGTTGCCTTCTAACCATACGCGATGCCTCAAAAGGTGGCATTCACCATCTAAGCATACACAGTGCCTCAAAAGGTGGCGCGGCGGCATGCATTCACCTTTTCTAACTATACACAATGCCTTGGAAAGCGGCATGCCAATATTCTGACGAGATGAGGTACTATTGTAGGAAAAATGGGCTAAAGCCAACCATTCATCCCACACACTTTTTAAGTGTAAAATTATTCGTCGTGGTCTCTATTTGACCTTAAATCTTAGGATGGTAGAGATGCTTGGCGGTCGCTTGGTTTGCATGATATCAAACAAAGTAATCTAAAATAAACTCATGAATTTGACATCTTGGGCACTCGCAATACGTTGTAGTACACCATGTAACCTGAATACATGGACCACCAATGGCCTTGCAACCACGGATGTCATATACTTGACCTTTGTAGAGATGAAATGTGCCACCACAAGCCACATATAAGCTATCTCAACCTTTCTTTGTGTGTGGAAGACCCATAGTGAGATCCATAGAAATATGGATCCACTTCCCCATCGAAAATTGATAGGCAAGTTGAAGAAACCCACCGGGCTTACCTTATCAGGTTGAAAAGGCATACATCTTGTGTGACAAGAGCATGTAAGTCCTTCCACATCCCTTTCCTCTAGAAGCTCTTTCCTATCTTATCAAAGGACTTGAATATTCCCAATTGCCCCACCATTGATGAAGAACGCATTTTTTTATGTAGGTACCACATGTAGACTCTATCTCTGTAGTAAAGAATGAGACCATTATGGGAACCATGTTGTAATTTTCGACATAGGCACCATGTAGACTCTATCTTGTAGTAAAAATGAGACCTAATATTATGTAGCCAAAGAACGAGGCAACTCTTTATGAGAACCAGGTCGTAATTTCAGCACCATTTGTGACACCCCCTTATTTAAGAGATCCTCCTATTGAAATTCCATGACCCAATGTTTGTATACTTTAGGTATAGCTGATAGAGCATCAGCCACTACATTATCTTTGTCCTTTATATATATAGCTCATCTCAAAATCATAATTTTGCGAGGTTTCTTCTTTGCGTAGGAGATAGATTCGGTTGGGAGAGGAATCACTTCAACACACAATGATCACTTCTCACATAAAAATGACTACCATAAAGGTAATGATGCCACTTCTTGATGGCACGAAAGATCGCGCTCATCTCTTGATCATACAACATGCATAAGACACTATATTTTTTTCAACAAGGGGAGGCTTCTATTTATAGGAAAAATTGAGCTCCTAACCAAACAACCTGATTTTAGAATTTTCCAAGTCAGTTTGGTTGAATTTGGACTAGATTTGGACCTAGTTTGGTTACTTTTTGATTCGGTTTGGTTCTATTTTGATTTGGTTTGGTTCAAGAGAGATGAGAGATAAAAATATCACATTATTTTTTAGTTTAAAACTCATTCAAGCATGTGAAATATGCACCTCCTTTAAAAAACTCCCCTTCCTTACATATGTGTCAAAATGGAATAATATACCCAAAATATCTCATATTTTTAATATTGCTCATAGTTTTTTACTAATAAACCTTGTACATTTTCAACTCTTCATCTTATGTGAGCATTTACTCATTTTTGGATACTCAATTTATCTCATTTTTTTTGATATTACTTATAGTTTTTTACTAATAAACCTTGTACATTTTCAACTCTTCATCTTATATAAGCATTTACTCATTTTTGGATACTCAATTTATCTCATTTTTTTGATATTACTCATAGTTTTTTACTAGTAAACCTTGTACATTTTCAACTCTTCATCTTATGTGAGCATTTACTCATTTTTGGGTATCTTCTTTTACAAATAGGATTTATCTCCTCCCTACACATGGATTGATGCTATTAGCCCATAGGAACCTTAATTGGACCATAATCCAAAATTTTTTGAAAATCTAGACCCTTAGACTAAGGTTCTTTATACCTATTTCCAATTAATTCCAATTGCACATTGGAAAATTCTTTCTGAATTTCTATTTCAAGGGAATTCATTTTAATAAGGTGAGATATTTTTCTATCCAAAAATATTCAAAATCTGAATATTCTCTCTCTAGAATATTTTCTCTCTCTAGGTTAAAACAGTTAGAAACAAGGTCTTTATATTTCTGAAGAGGGATTGATTACAAGGGAAGATACTAGACATCAAAAAGGGGGTGGGGGAGGAATCTTACATTCTACCCCACTTAAAAAATGCGAGATGTCCTCATCTCGCAAACTGGGGTAATTTCGCAAGATGCATGAATAAAGATTAACCACCAAGAAAAGTCTCAAAGAGAGTAAGATTCAAGACAAGAACAAGATTTAACCTTTATTCATTCTTGAAACATATACAGTAAAGATAGAAGAACTCTTTACACTTCCATAAGCCCGTCCATCATATGATCACAAAAACAGCACTCACAAGCTGCGCAGATCAAATAGGGAGATTCTTACTCCTGTATACCTCGAAGACTGGGGAGGAATCTTACATTCTATCCCACTTAAGAAAGTACGAGATGTCCTCATCTCGCAAGATAGAGGACAACTCTTTTCTTAAGATCCAATTTTATTCTGGGGTTCCTTATATTCTGGTCAACCCAACAGAATACGGGGATAATCATCCTTTAAATAGAACTCATCATTAAATAACAATTCATTCAATCATATCATTCATATCTTTAACACGATAATGGTCCATTAGATCGAAAAACTCCCTTCTGAACATTCCTCTACGGGAATTTCAGTTAAGCTAGTCCTCAATTTGTCATCCCTTAACTTGATCTACCGAGCAAGTGTTAATAGTAACAATTTGACAGCACAACCCACTAATCTCATAGTGATTTGCTGAATTCATTATCATCATTCTAGTTATGAATATCATCACAGGGACTCATCCCATTCCTCCTCATTGTGGTTTCATTATATTTCAACTAAATTTCAGAAATCATCATTTTTCAATCTAAATTTTCAATTAGAATTTTCAATCAGAATCCAAATCAATTCATCAATTCTCAAACATAATTAAAAATCATATCAACCACATTTGAAATCATCATCTGGATAGCATTAATGCTTATAATTTCAAGTCTTAGATTTACTCGTATATACTGTCAGTAAAGAGCTGCAGTTATACTCTCGGTATATACGGTAGTCACGGCCCTTGGAATTATAAGGTAAATACCATCATGTCTAGGCCTCAAGCAAGTCAGGGATTCTATATAATTGCGGTACTTCCATCTGAAGACCTAATTACCAAATTACGAATTTCAGTTTAAATATCAAATTGTATGAATTATATCACACAATTATAACCTTTTTGTGTTTCTTGATAAATTTTTGACATATTTATCTTCTCAATTGATCTTTATTAATCAAATGCTCTGAAACCAACTGTGAGATCCCCCTGTTCCCACCAAGCAACAGATTCGGGGTACTAGCAGCGGAAGTAGCACTTCTCGCGCGGGACAGGGGTCCCACATTCGGGACCTCGCCCACGGATATCCGGACAAGAGACTAATCCGACGGTTGTTTCAAAACCGAACCTGGAAAAACTTCCTTTACCCGAAAAACACGGGCGATTCCACCAAGAAAAAAAAACTTTTTACTCTAACGTAGTCAAGATCATTTTTGATCAAGCTGATCCAATTGCATCTTCAAGATACTTGATCAGATCAAGGAAGAAACTTGCACTTGGATCATTGGGATCAACGCTTTTTTCCCCATTCAAGAGGCACAGTCGTTGATTCCTATCCATAGAACAATTACTGTCCGGGTTTTACTTTATCTATCGTAATAACAAAAGTTAAGTCTCGATTTACGGATCCATCAGTCCAGCCTAACCCCATCTAGTCCCATGGGTTAGCCAACCGCCCAACCACTGTAGTGATGGGATCCAATTAAGAATTTGGTTAGGTTTTGTCCCGGGTACCAAGGAAAAGAGTTCCAAGGCCCCCTAGCCGAAAATTCATGCAAAAATAAAACTAGTCACACCACTTACACACCCAATATGAAATTGCCTTTTCACAGATTCAACCAGTTTTAAAACAATCCTTTAATAAAACCATAGTATCATTGATCACCATCTTCCAATTTATCCAATTGATTCTTAATTTCCCATCATTCCTTCATCAGAGTATCTATGGCATCATTGGCAACTAGAACGCTCAGGGACCGTTTCGATAGTTCCTAGCCCATAATACTCGGCAATATAATCACTTATCAAGATGGACTCTTGTTGAAGATCAGCAAGATCAACCAACAGATCCATATAAAGAGCCATGGACTCATCCATTGAAGACCAGCAAGGTTAATCAACCAGATCCATGCTCGATTTCAGAAAACAACTCTTACTCCTTGTTCCAATATCTTCCTCGACGCACGCGTGGGTATCCTAGGCGACCCAGAGCTCGAGCACCGTATGGTCAGCACCCTCTAGGATCCTTCGCACAGGTGACCTAGCGCTTCACTCATAGGCCGCTTCCTTGGCCCCTCATCCACCGTACCAGAAGCTCACCATTTTAATCGAGCTGAGGCTGGTCAAGACCTCGGTCAACCTTGCTACGCGAGACGTCCTCCATTGACTCTCCGTCAACAGTTGCAACTTTATCATTACGACCTTAATCACAAGACGGTCAAAATGCTTCCCCAGCATTCTTGACATAAAACAGTCATTTACAAACAGCATTTACAAACAGTTTACAATTACAGTTTCTATATTAGCTCTCATTTTTCCACATTATCCCCCATCAACCCACATTACTTATTCCACATTCCATTTATATGTGTACTCATCCAATCACATCATTTTCCATCTCCTCACTTCAGATTCATTCACATCACAAATTAATTATTCACATCCATACATATATCCACATCTACATCCACATTCACATCCATACATCCACCTCTATATGCATACATTCATATCTACATGCATACATCCATAACTCCATGCATACATCCACATCCACATTCACCTTCACATCCATACATCCACATCTACATCCATACATCTATTTTCACATTCACCTCCATACATCTACATCTACATGCATACATCCACCTCCACATTCACATCCACATCTATACATCTACATCTACATGCATACATCCACCTCCACATTCACATCCACATCTATACATCTACATCTACATGCATACTTCCACATCTCCATTCACATCCACATCTATACATCTACATCTACATGCATCCATCCACATCTCCATTTACATCCACATCTATACATCTACTTCTACATGCATACTTTCACATCTCCAATCACATCCACATCTATACATCTATATCTACATGCATACATCCACATCTCCATGCATATATCCACATCCACATTCACACTCACATCCATACATCTACGTCTACATGCATACATCCACCTCCACATTCACATCCACATCTATACATCTACATCTACATGCATACATCCACATCTCCATTCACATCCACATCTATACATCTACATCTACATGCATACATCCACATCTCCAATCACATCCACATCTATACATCTATATCTACATGAATACATCCACATCTCCATGCATACATCCACATCCACATTCACACTCACATCCATACATCTACATCTACATACATACATCCGCATCTCCATGCATACATCCACATCCACATTCACACTCATATCCATACATCTACATCTACATGCAAACATCCACATCTCCATGCATAATAAAATTCTTTTAATTAATCTAGGATGATAGTTCCTAGAATATGGTAGGAAATCCTCTTTTCATGCTTTGAATGAAATTATTTTATGTGTATATTTTTATAAAATTTTGCCATAGCTCCGCTGCTATAACTAATAAATCTCAATTATTTTAAAAGATAGGTTATCTTTAAGAGAATGATTAGAATGATCCCTAATTAGATCATTAACCCTTAATGGATTAAGTCAAAAATAATCATAAACTAAAAGCATAGATAAAAAAACTATTAATTTATTCTCAAGCATAGATTAATCTTGGATTAAGAAAAAGCTTTATGAAAAGCTTCATTTGGATTGAGAATAGGTAATGAGTATGACCATTTCTTAAGTGAGAGAGAGAAAAAACCATTAGAATTAAACATAAATGAAAGTTTATGTAATTCTTTACTATCATTTATTTAATTAACTTCAAAAGCATTTAAAAAACCATACCAATTAAGCTTCTCAAGCTTGAGAGGGGTTGAGAAGAGAGAATCATTGAGAAATTATAGAAAAGATCAAAATTCACTATACTTACCTTATAATTTGCTTGATTCTTTATTCACGGTAGAGGCCCCCAACAAATCAATTGGTTTAGTATGTTGATGGAGCCACCAATGGGGATTTAAGAAAGAGAGAAGTGTCAAAAAACTAGTGAATTATTAAATAATTCAGAGTTCTTGGCTTAGGTGGAGTAGAGTAACGATGCATAAGACACTATATTTTTTTCAACAAGGGGAGGCTTCTATTTATAGGAAAAATTGAGCTCCTAACCAAACAAACTAATTCTAGAATTTTCCAAGTCAGTTTGGTTGAATTTGGACTAGATTTGGACCTAGTTTGGTTACTTTTTGATTCGGTTTGGTTCTATTTTGATTTGGTTTGGTTCAAGAGAGATGAAAGATAAAAATATCACATTATTTTTTAGTTTAAAACTCATTCAAGCATGTGAAATATGCACCTCCTTTAAAAAACTCCCCTTCCTTACATATGTGTCAAAATGGAATGATTATACCCAAAATATCTCATATTTTTAATATTGCTCATAGTTTTTTACTAATAGACCTTGTACATTTTCAACTCTTCATCTTATGTGAGCATTTACTCATTTTTGGATACTCAATTTATCTCATTTTTTTGATATTACTTATAGTTTTTTACTAATAAACCTTGTACATTTTCAACTCTTCATCTTATATGAGCATTTACTCATTTTTGGATACTCAATTTATCTCATTTTTTTGATATTACTCATAGTTTTTTACTAGTAAACCTTGTACATTTTCAACTCTTCATCTTATGTGAGCATTTACTCATTTTTGGGTATCTTCTTTTACAAATAGGATTTATCTCCTCCCTACACATGGATTGATGCTATTAGCCCATAGGAACCTTAATTGGACCATAATCCAAAATTTTTTGAAAATCTAGATCCTTAGACTAAGGTTCTTTATACCTATTTCCAATTAATTCCAATTGCACATTGGAAAATTCTTTCTGAATTTCTGTTTCAGGGGAATTCATTTTAATAAGGTGAGATATTTTTCTATCCAAAAATATTCAAAATCTGAATATTCTCTCTCTAGAATATTTTCTCTCTCTAGGTTAAAACAGTTAGAAACAAGGTCTTTATATTTCTGAAGAGGGATTGATTACAGGGGAAGATACTAGACATCAAAAAGGGGGTGGGGGAGGAATCTTACATTCTACCCCACTTAAAAAACGCGAGATGTCCTCATCTCGCAAACTGGGGTAATTTCGCAAGATGCATGAATAAAGATTAACCACCAAGAAAAGTCTCAAAGAGAGTAAGATTCAAGACAAGAACAAGATTTAAACTTTATTCATTCTTGAAACATATACAGTAAAGACAAAAGAACTCTTTACACTTCCATAAGCCCGTCCATCATATGATCACAAAAACAGCACTCGCAAGCTGCACATGTATAAGGTAACTCATCTATGGGAATAATTCTGTTGGTTATTGCCGCACCTATCTCAGTGGTATGAGGTGATCTAACAAAAGGACCTCTGAGAGGTAAGCCAAAAACGGGGTTAAGGCATATCTTCTCATGAGGAAGAAAACACGCTAGTAAGAAGATGTCTTGATCTCATGACGCAGTAGTATCGGGGACCCAAAGCTTCAATAACCATGGCCAAGCGGACATTGTTACGAAAGTGCTGTTGACCCCAGGGTGTTTCCCTAGTTATGTTTTGATAGGTCCGCCATTTGGTCTACGCTACAGAAGTTCCCAAGTGAGGGAAAAGTGAGCACTCATACTGTTCTATAAAATCCTTCTTCACAGACTCGCTTGCGTCTTGAAGGTGAGAAATCATCATGGATAAAACTAATTCTTGTTGCCAAGCCATGAAGGAGATTAAGAAAGAAGAAGATCGATGGGAGTAAGATTACTGTGAGCGACAAGTAAAAGTTACGACTTATATAAAGGAAGGAGCTAGCGTAACTTAGAAGCCAACGGTAACTTGCCACGGAAGTTTTATCGTCTTTCCATGATTTGGGTTTGGCACAATTTTCTATAGAAGGCATTAAAAACTTTGAGATGAGGAGATAAAAGAAGCTCGTAAGCTAAGTCACTTACTTTCTTTGAATTCAGATAAGGCTCACAATATCTGGGGGATAACTTCTTAAACTCCCCAATAGATAAAGAACTTCTTTTGGGCCGTACTCGAATGAAGACCAAAACCTTGGTATCCAAAACACCGATTTTTACTTCTGAACTCATTGTTCTAAATCCTTAAAACAGGTGGAACTCCTGAGAAGAATTCTGTAACGTACCCATCTTCACTAATAAAGAAATGTCCATGTAATTATGAGTTTTTATGGTATAAATATCAATGATTTTATTATTTGAGTCATTTCTACTAAGAAACTTCAAATTTTGAGCCCAAATTTAGAATCTGCGCGCGATTTTACCCTAATATAGGATTTTACAGCATCCAAAACGGACACCGGATCAAGCCTATACGCTAATTTTAATCATTTTAGTTAAAAAACGGCGACCTTTAAACCTTAATAAATGCACGACCGCACGTCCGATTGACGAACAGTCTGAACCCCTGCGACCAGGAGAACCTCCTGGACAAAAAAAAAATTTTCGCCTCCCGAGACGGTCCGGCACGCAAATCGAGGCAGGCTTCCCAAATTTGGGTACTCCGTCCCAAAATTTGGTCCGTACACACTTACTAGGGCGCCCGTACAATGGCCGTCCAAGAACCAAAGGACGACCGCCCACTGTATGGTCCACGCGTGTACCCTTAGGTGGACACCCAGACCGAATAAGGTACATGCGTACCACCCCTTTCCTAGACAACCGACACCGTACCTTTCCCGTAGACCCATGCAGGCCACTGATCCATAGCCTTTGAAGGTACGCCGTCCTTTCGTCCTTGCTTTACGCAGCGCCCACACCCTCACCCCTCAGCTATATAAACCCCCGGGGTGCTCCTCAGTCGGCACGCATTTCTGTGTAGCGTATGCCCTGTTTGTGCCGCCGTCCGTACTGCTGTCCGTCCTTGTGTGGCGTACTTGCTGCAAGTACAGCCGCCCTTGCAGCCACCCCTCTCACACACCCTCATTTGGCTCTTTTCAGATAAGCCAATTTTCCTCCATCTCCCTCTTGCTAGAGACCAGTGTCCTTAACTCTTCTCCCCCCCGTGTGAATAGACTTACAGAGAGGCTTGTAGCCACCCCTCCCAGCCCTCTCCACGTTTTTGCCTTTGGCCTTAAGGACATCTCACAATCCCCCCCCCCCATTTTGCGTAGACTTTAGTAAGGGTTTTCTGACTCAAGCGAGGATTCGTGCGCCATATTCTTTTGCTCATACGGTGAGCAAACGTGCTCGGAATTCAGATCCGACTAAAGCGTTTCGATCGCAGCAGTGAGCTCTACAAGGCGACGCCTAAGATGGCCTCATCTTGGAGATGGTAAAATATTGCCTCAAGAGGGGCACGTAACAATGAGATGGAGGGAGATGCGCCCAATGCGGCTCCAGTCCTCCCTTTTCAAGCCCCTCAAGGAAACGGTGGCCAGGTTAGCTTGGTTAATTTTCAAAAGAAGAGATTTTTTCTTAAATTAGTATTAATGAATGGTGTCTTTTTTCTTTTAAAATGAGGACATAAAAATTATATGAAATTACGAATTATGTGATGTTGTTTTCGATAAATTGCATTGAAATTGCTATCTTCATGAATTGTGAATGCTATACTTAGAAAAATTGCATTGAAGTTGTTATCTTTGGAATTCAAGATTTTTTTTGGCTTCAACGCTGACTCCGTTCCGTGCTTGTGTAACCGGGCGGCGTCATTAGCAAAGCCCGGGAATGGCCCAAGGTATCCCTCATACCTTTGGGAGAATAAGGATCGCCGATTGAGGCGAGAGATTATAAGGCTGGCTAGTTCTGAGGGCCCAGGCTAGTGCGATAAATAAGCCCACCCTAGTGTGCAGACATCCCTCTGAGGGGCGGGAGGATCGAGCGATGGAGCCTGAGAGGGCGACAGGCCGGCTTGAGTCCTCGCCAGCGGCCGACGATGAGGTGTATGGTCCCGTAGGGTTTTGCCCAGCATGTAGAGGCTGGAAGGCCGAATTCTAGATCATCGGCAGAATAAGAATAAGAGAGCCGGATTGGCTTGTATGGAAATGGACTCATGTATAAACTTTTTATATAATTGCATCTTGTCTTTGGTATGACTGTATTGTGTAAGAAGGCTGTTTTAACGAACCTTGTGAAGAAGGGCCCTAATTAAGGAATATGTTTATTTATGTCAAACAGTGTGGTAGTATTAATTAGAAAACAAATTGATGCGTGAGTAGGGTGGAAAGTGGGAGGATGGAATGCCCTGACGGCACCATCCTACGGACGGGTGGACCCGATTAGTCGGGTAGCTTTCCAACAGATTAAGTGAAAGCCCTACGTTAGATAGTTAGGTTCTTGGGCAACTCTATTCTAGAAGACTAGGTCAGCGGCTCTGCCTTGCATAAGATGAGGAAAAAAGCGTTGTCTCTAGAAATCAAGTCTAGTAGTTGCCCAATTTTTGATCAATTGCCCTATGGGTGATTTGATGTTTAGAAAATCACGCTCCCCTGCAGGATAGAGCTAGGTCATACCTACGAATCGTATCCTTGAATCTCTACAGGGTCAAGGTGTCGATGAATAGGAAGTTTTTCCCAAGATAAGACTTAGCGGACTATCTCAAGTGTTTCTCCCATTTTTAGAGGGAGGAACCTTACAATTGGTATCAGAGCAAGTTTGGCTCCTAGGAATTGCAGTTTAAGGACTGTTTTGTAATAAATGTTTTACCTAACGTAATGCTAATTAGTAAAGATATCCTACTTAAACAAATAAGTTAAATTGATGTTTGAAGGATTGTAGGAAGAGGAAGATGCCTACTCCAAATTTCTAGTTTTCCAATGCATCTTCGAGATTGCTAGTCACTCCTCGAATTTTGAGTTTTGCGACACCATGGTGCAGATATTAGAGAAGATATCCCTCCCTCATTTCTCTCGTATTCAGAGAGGATGGGGTAGAGATTTCTGGAGTCGTGGGCCGAGATACTTCATCATCCGAACAGATCAGATTGGGAACCTCACCAGCGACCTTAAGCGCATTCGTTGGATTGAGAAGCTGAAGATGATCTGCTTATTTTGGTTTGTCGGTACCCCCAGGGCCGACACCTCGGTGACTATAGATGGGGTTCGCATACCTCAGGATCGTTGGGTGTATGACAAAGTGATGCAGGTCTTACCTGCTGATAGAGTAGCAGTGTTGGGACCTACCCCAATCCAGAGTTTACCACCCTTACCATCAGTTTTTAGAGTCTTAGAAACTACAGCGGAACCCCCATATTTCACCTATGTGGACCGCTCTACCCTTATGTCATAGTCAAGCCTAGGAATTTCCCTTCATAGCAAATAAGACTGATTATAGTCTCAGAACTTTGTAATAAAACTTGTCCTTGTAAATATTTGGAAATAAAATAATTTCAATGGTTTCACTCTCCAAAAATTAAGCGTTATGCAAATATGAATCTTGTAATCTTAAAAATTGTTTTTACGATGATGGCCAGGACGACCACCCTCCACTTCCCAATGCGCTTTATACCAATAACCAGGAGAAGAAGCTCTTGCTCAAGGAAATGCAACCTCCCTCCTTTAAAGGAGAAGGTTCAAAGGTTGAGAAGGATGCTGAAGTCTGGATTGAGGCGATGGACGATTATTTCTCTGCCTGCCCCCGGTACTGGAGTAGCAAATCAGTCTATGCTCGCACGGTTTCGCCTCATTGGAGATGCTAAACTCTGGTGGAAACAGTGGTGCCGTGACAAGGAAGTCACCGAGCATTCTCAAACATGGGAAGACATTAAGCAGGCAGTGAAGGAAAGATATCTTCCTCCATCCCATGAGTCCATAAAGATGAATGAGTTTTTTAGTCTTATGGGCTAAAGCCGACCATTCGTCCCACACAATTTTTTAAGTGTAAACTTATTCGTCGTGATCTCTATTTGACCTTAAATCTTGGGAAGGTAGCGATGCTTGGCAGTCGCTTGGTTTGCATGATATCAAATAAAGTAATCTAAAATGAACTCATGAATTTGACATCCTGGTCACTCTCAATACGTTGTAGTACACCATGTAACCTGAATACATGGACCACCAATTGCCTTGCAACCACGGATGTCGTATACTTGACCTCTATAGAGATGAAATGTGCCACCACAAGCCACATATAAGCTATCTCAACCTTTCTTTGTGTGTGGAAGACCCATAGTGAGATCCATAGAAATATGGATCCACTTACCCATCGAAAATTGATAGGCAAGTTGAAGAAACCCACCGGGCTTACCCTCTAGAAGCTCTTTCTTATCTTATCAAAGGACTTGAATATTCCCAATTGCCCCACCATTGATGAAGAATGCATTTTTTATGTAGGTATCACATGTAGACTCTATCTCTGTAGTAAAAAATGAGAGCATTGTGGGAACCATGTTGTAATTTTCGACATAGGCACCATGTAGACTATCTTTGTCGTAAAAATGAGACCATTACGTAGCCAAAAAATGAGGCAACTCTTTATGAGAACCAGGTCATAATTTCAGCACCATTTGTGACACCCCCTTATTTAAGAGATCTTCCTTTTGAAAATCCATGACCCAATGTTTGTATACTTTAGGTATAATTGATAGAGCGTCAGCCACTACATTATCCTTGCCCTTTATATAGCTCATCTCAAAATCATAATTTTGCGAGGTTTCTTCTTTGCGTAGGAGATAGATTCGGTTGGGAGAGGAATTACTTCAGCACACAATGATCACTTCTCACATAAAAATGACTACCATAAAGGTAATGATGCCACTTCTTGACGGCACGAAAGATAGCGCTCATCTCTTGATCATACACATGCATATACATCTCTTTTTGTTGGTAGATTCTTTGGAATTTAAAACATATCATGAAACTCATCCAATAGTTCAGCCATGCCCTCATGCATTTGTTTCTTGTTCTCAACCATATCATACCATCCTCTCTGCTAGGCTATAAAACAAATACACAGCCCATTTGCTTCGGTTCCCTCGAGTATTTGTAGCTCCTAAAAAACATTTAATCTCCTTCTTGAAGCTCCAGAGGTGGAGTTCTATGGGCTTCGACGTAATTCTTGATTCTCACTTGAGCTCGCTTTCATGTTTGCCTTGCATTGTTGGAGAAGAGCATGCACTACCTCACTTCCTCTTTCTCATTTGGATTCACTCCTTCTTACTTGACAACTATCATAGTGTGCACCATTCACTTTCTAACCATACACGATGCCTCAGAAAGGTGGCGTGTCAATACTCTCATGATGATGAGCAGTACTATTAGTAGTAGGAAAACTTGAGTGAAGCTGAGCGTCCATCCCACACACTTTGAGCATCATGGAAATGCTATCTCAAACTAAGTTTCCACCCACTTATTCACGCCCTCTATTTGACCTTTGATCTCAGGATGGTAGCGATGCTTGACGTCAACTTGGTTTGCATGATCTCAAACAAATTGTTTACAAAATGAACTCATCATGCATTTGGCATTCTTGATCACTTACAATATGTTGTGGTACACCATGTAACTTCAAGGTAAGATCCCGAAATTGCCTCGCAAAAATGATAGATGTCGTATCCTTGACCTTTGTAGAGATGAAATGTGCCACCCTTGTCAACCTATCCACCACAACATGTAAGCTATCGCAACCTTTCTTTGTGTGTGTGGAAGACCCATATAGTGAAATCCATAGAAATACGAATCCACTACATACATACATCTTGTGGGATAGAAGCATGTAAGTTCCTCACGTTCCTCTCAATTAGAAGCTCTTATCTTATCAAAGGTGTTGAAATTCCCAACTGCCCCATCGTTGTGCTGAAGAATGCATTTCTCAGATCAGCCTTTGCTTGTAATTTTTGATGATGCCTATAGGCACCATGTAGACTCTATAGATCTTTGTAGCCAGAAGCGAGGCAACTCTTTTCTAAGAACCGTGTTGTAATTCCTGCACCATTCGTGGCACCTCCTTATTTAACGGATATTCCTCTTGAATTTCTAGAACTCAATCTTTGTGTACTTTGGAAATAGTCGATAGTGAACATTTAAGCATCGGCCCCACCACATTATTCTTGTTCTTTATATAGGTGATCTCAAAATCGTAATTTTGCAAGGCTGCCACACCCACCTTCTTTGCTTAGGAGATAGACTCGGTTCGAAGAGGAATTACTTCAATGCACATGGATCACTTCTGACATAAAATGACTACCATAAAGGCTCTAATACATTGCAATAAAAGAAAGGGATCAATGGCTTTAAGTAGAGCTATGATACCAGCAATGCAAGAAAGGGATCTAGTGAGAGATCAAGAAAATGCACTCATTATACATGGAGTATACTTATCATAAAGAGTACTAGTAGTCCACCCAAACATGGAAAGTCTGCCATGACACCGTAAGTAAGACTTCAACTTACAAATACTCTTTCTTCCAAGAGAAAAGGAAAACGTCATGTAATCATTTGTACAACAATTTGATGGTGGAACCACATTCTTTGATTACCAAGTCTTTCCTTTTTTCATCCTCTTAAAATCCCACTGCCTTGCAGCCATAGATGTCATATACTCAAACTTTCTAGAGATGAAATGTTCCACCCTTGTCACCTATTCATCACACAGACACACATGACCTATCCCAATGTTTCTTTGTGTGTGGAAGACCCATAGTGAAATCCATAGAAATACGAATCCACTTCCCTTCGAGAGTAGGCAAGTTGAAGTAGCCCATCGGACTTATATGTATTGGGTTCTTATTAAGTTGAGAAGGCGTACATCTTGTGAGAAAAGCATGGAAGTCCTTCCACATCCCTTTCTAATAGAAGCCCTTTTCCTTATCCTATCAACGGTCCTGAATACTCTTGATTGCCACACTGTTGGTGAAGGCAACGGTCTTGAATATTCCTGACTGCCCCACACCATTGGTGAAGAATGTATTTGTTTGATCGACCTTTGCTTGTAACTTTTGATGTAGGCACCATGTAGACTCTATCTTTGCAGTAAAAATGAGACCATTTCATAGCTAGAAAGAAGGCAACTCTTTATGAGGAACCATACGCGATGCCTCAAAAGGTGGCATACACAGTGCCTCAAAAGGTGGCGCGGCGGCATGCATTCACCTTTTCTAACTATACACAATGCCTTAGAAAGCGGCATGCCAATACTCTCACGAGATGAGGTACTATTGTAGGAAAAATGGGCTAAAGCCGACCATTCGTCCCACACAATTTTTTAAGTGTAAACTTATTCGTCGTGATCTCTATTTGACCTTAAATCTTGGGAAGGTAGCGATGCTTGGCAGTTGCTTGGTTTGCATGATATCAAATAAAGTAATCTAAAATGAACTCATGAATTTGACATCCTGGTCACTCTCAATACGTTGTAGTACACCATGTAACCTGAATACATGGACCACCAATTGCCTTGCAACCACGGATGTCGTATACTTGACCTCTGTAGAGATGAAATGTGCCACCACAAGCCACATATAAGCTATCTCAACCTTTCTTTGTGTGTGGAAGACCCATAGTGAGATCCATAGAAATATGGATCCACTTACCCATCGAAAATTGATAGGCAAGTTGAAGAAACCCACCGGGCTTACCCTCTAGAAGCTCTTTCTTATCTTATCAAAGGACTTGAATATTCCCAATTGCCCCACCATTGATGAAGAATGCATTTTTTATGTAGGTATCACATGTAGACTCTATCTCTGTAGTAAAAAATGAGAGCATTGTGGGAACCATGTTGTAATTTTCGACATAGGCACCATGTAGACTATCTTTGTCATAAAAATGAGACCATTACGTAGCCAAAAAACGAGGCAACTCTTTATGAGAACCAGGTCGTAATTTCAGCACCATTTGTGTGTTGAAAGAACGGTAGAGGAGGAGGAGACACACACACAGGAGCAAACCCTAATGTATATTGCAAACCCTAACCATAGAGGGAAGCCATGTCCACTCTCACACAAAGCATAATGCACTAATCCATAATCCACACAACACACAATGAGTTGTGTCCACACTCTACTAACCCTAGCTAATGTCCACACACTATGACCAGCTGGACACGCGGTCATTTATGTCTCACACATGTTCCTACCTAATCTGCCAGCACATAGCATAGCTGGCTCACACTGACATCGAGCTTGAATCTCAGCAGCCCCTCTCAAGCTCATGATGTACTGCCGATGAAGATGTAGATGAGCGTGGGATATCAACACTCTCAACACTCCCCCTCAAGCTCATCCCATGTACTCCCAACATAGTCCGGAAGTACTCAAACTTCTCCCTGCTAAGTGGCTTCGTGAAGATATCAACCACCTGCTCATCAGTCTTCACATAGTGAAGATCAACTGTACCATCCAGCACCTTTTCTCTGACAAAGTGATAATGGACCTCTATGTGTTTGGTCCTCGCATGAAATACTGGATTCTTTGCCAACTGCATACTGCTCATGTTGTCACAATGTATGACAACTTTGCCACCAATAGGCTCACATAAATCTCCCAAGAGACTCTTTAACCAAACAGCCTCGCAAGTAGCAATGGCTGCACCTCTGTACTCAGCCTATGTACTGGATAAAGCAACTGTAGGTTGCTTCTTGCTACTCCAACTCACCACGGCACTTCCAAGTGTAAAAGCATATCCACTAGTAGACCTCCTGTCATATGCGCTACCTGCCCAATCAGCATCTGTGTAGCCATGTATGTCCAAGCTTTTACCACTCTCATAAAATAGACCATAATGTGCTGTGGTCTTCACATATCTCATGATGCGTCTCACTGCATCCAAATGTGGTTTCCTGGGGCTCTGCATAAACTGACTAACCAGCCCCACAGCATAACTCAAATCCGGGCGTGTGATAGTCATATATATGAGACTACCAACCATCTTCCTATACATAGAAGGATCATCCAATTCCTCGCCATAATCAGCCCGCAACTTTACATTTTGCTCCAATGGTGTACTCATGGGTTTACACCCTGTCATGCCATACTTTGCCAACATATCCAAGGCATATTGGCGCTGTACTAACCAAGTACCTGCATGATCTTTCACCACTTCAATGCCAAGGAAGTATCTCAGCTCACCAAGATCTTTCATGTCAAATTGCCCACTCAAAGCTTTCTTGACATGCATCACATCTGCACCATGATCACCTGTGATAATCAAGTCATCCACATAGATGACTAGTAAAACAATCCCATGCTGTGTCTTCTTCACATACAGTGAAGAATCTGCTGTAGAAATCTGGAAACCAAGTGAGATAAGATATCTGCTCATCTTATCACTCCAAGCACGTGGTGCTTGCTTCAGACCATATAATGCCTTTTTCAACCTGCATACGTGAGTGGGATATCTAGGGTGTACATACCCTTCTGGCTGTGCCATGTACACTTCCTCTTGTAAGTCTCCATTCAGAAATGCATTCTTAACATCCATCTGATGCATTTCCCAGCCATTAGCTACAGCCATAGCAATGACTGCTCTCACTGTGCCCATCTTAGCCACTGGGCTAAACGTCTCATCATAATCCAATCCTTGGGTCTGTGCATAACCCTTTGCTACCAATCTTGCCTTATGTCTTTCAATAGAACCATTAGATTTGCACTTCACTTTGTAAACCCATTTACATCCAATAACATTCTTATCCTTTGGTAGTGCAACCAAGTCCCATGTATCATTATGGACCAATGCGTCCATCTCCACATCCATTGCTTTTTCCCATACATGCTCTCCAATAGCCTCTGTATAGCATGTAGGTTCCACATGCTTCACCATAGATGTCATGTATGCATAGTGCATAGCAAAATCTCTGTATGTCAACCTGTCAACAGGATATCTGACCCTCTGGGATCTCCGCAATGCATGTGGGTCACTCTGTACACCTGTGACTCTAGCATGTGGTGGCACATATCTGTCCTGTCTAGCACCAGGTGTGCGTAAAATAGGTATGCCAAGCTCCTCATCCAAACTTTCAGAACTGGATGACTCATATCCTGTGATTCCAATTCCTTCGACTTTCTTTTTGCCTTTATCCATAGCACTACTCCCAGTGCTTACACTCTCATGCCTCAAACGTCCTGACCATGGACGTACACTGCTACTCTCAGCTTCTGCTGGCCCAGACATAGTAGTAGAACTAGAACTTGCTTGTGATGGCAAGTTCACAGGCACATCTGCTTCAAGTGACTCAATAACACCTTCATCTTTTGCCTTGTACCAACTAGCAAGCTCATCAAACACCACATCACGTGAGATGACCACTTGCCTAGTTTGTGGATTATAACACTTGTAGGCCTTTCGATCCTGTGCATATCCAACAAATATACATTTCTCTGCCTTAGGATCCAACTTCCTTCTTCTTTCATCAGGCACATGCACATAAGCTATGCATCCAAAAACTTTAAGATGTCCAATGTCTGGCCTGTAACCTGTGAGCCGCATCTCTGGCGTGCTTCCATGAATGGCTGCTGTAGGTGTTTTGTTCAATATATAAACTGCAGTAGCACATGCTTCTGCCCAATAGTAATCTGGCATGCTCTTTTCATTAAGCATCGCCCTTGCCACTTCACATATAACTCTATTCTTTCTCTCAGCCACACCATTCTGCTGAGGTGTATACCTGCATGTCAATTGTCTCCTTATTCCATGCTTCCTCAAGAAATGCTCAAAAGCTTTTGAGGTGTATTCACCACCTCCATCTGTCCTCAGACATTTAATCCAACAGCCATACTGCTTTTCTGCAAAAGCTTTGAAATCCATGAATTTTTCCAATACTTCACTCTTCTCTTTCAGAAAGTATATCCATGTCATCCTGCTAAAGTCATCAATGAATGTAACATAGTATAAACTGCCTTTGATAGATGGGTTTTGTGCAGGACCCCATACATCACTGTGTACAATCTCAAGTGGCCTGTTACTCATATTTCCTTCTCTAGGAAATCTCAATCTTGCCTGCTTCCCAAACTGACAGGCTTCACAAACATGCATATGTCCATCATATTTGAACCTAGGCAATCCATTGACAATGCCTCTTGTTTGCATGTTCTTTAATCTCTGTATATTTACATGGCCAATCCTCTTGTGCCACATATCAATATCCTGTACCACATTCCTACTCTTTGAGAACATGGCTGATTTTAGCTCAGGAATTCCAGCATCCAGCTTAAACAGTCTTCCTTCTTTCTTGCCTTTAGCAATCACTCTACATCCATGTTTGAAGTCTTCAACGAAGCATCCATGCTCATTGAATCTAACCTATAATCCCTGTTCTACCATTTGACCAACTGAGGCCAAGCTTTTAGTGATCGAAGGCACATACAGCACATCTGACATAGACTTTGTCTGACCATTATGCATGACCAATGGTACACTTCCAACATGTGTAATGACATGCTGGGTATCATCACCTGTTTCCACATAGCCTTTGACATCCATTGGCTTCATGTGCTCAAACCATTCACCATGGCATGTCATATGATTTGATGCTCCTGAGTCCATATACCATGTATCATCATTCTCAGCATTTGTTGTCATAGAACCCACAACATGCTTCATGGCAAACAAATGATTTGCAGTTCCATCATTGCTGCTTGATGCATAGTTACCACCATGTTGTGCATAGTTTCCACCATAATGACCACCACGTTGTGCTCTTCCCCCTCTCAAATCATTCTGTTTGCGAAAGCAATCTCTCGCCATATGACCATATTTGCCACAATAATGGCATTCCACATCTTGCATAGAATTTTGTTGGCTTTGCCAACGTCCTCTTCCACGGGGGTTACCTCTGCCTCTTTGTGGTGCATATCCACGACCACCTCGAGCACCATATGAAGGCTGAAAATTCTGCTGTGGAGGCCTATCCTGCCATCCACGACCATTACCACCACGTCCACATGATGCAAATCTCCCCCTGCCTCTAAAACCTCTCTGCGAGTAGAAAGCCTGATTTCTGCCATCATCATGGCTAGTGGATGCATCCAGAAATGAATCACTGAGCTTGATTTCCTCAACCAATAAGAGTGAAACCAACTCATCGAAGTCGGGTAAACCTGTACTCCTCACTGAGATAGATGTATCAAAAGATTTGTATTCCTTGCCAAGACCATGCAAGGTAATATCCACCAAATCATCATCAGGCATGGGGGCATTTATTGTGGCCAATGCATCTGCAAACTTCTTGATTTCTTGCACATAATCATGTATGCTCCTTTTATTCCTTTTCACATTGTGTATCTGCTGTCGCAATTGAGACTTGCGAGCACTCGTATCTGTATCAAACATTTTGACCAAAGTATCCTATGCATCTTTGGGATTCTCAGCATCCTGAATGTGTATGAGCATAGCATCAGATATACATGTAGACAAATAATGCAGCACTTTGAATGCTCTCTCTGACCATTGCTTATGAGCAATAAGCTGCTGCTGTGTAGGTTGCCGAGGTAGCTCAGGCTCAGGCTCAGCACCTGTAATGAGATTCCAAAATCCTTTCCCTTTCAAGAAACTCTTTATCCTGTACTTCCATGCCTGGAAGTTCTTCCTATCCAGCTTTTCACCAACAATCTGAACTGGATTGTTCGACATGTTGCTCAATGCATACACCTTCCGCACACTTTAAATCTGTAAATGATTCTTCCTCAGCTCAACCACACTCCAATTAATGTTCCAGATACTCCAAGATAGCCAACAAACTCCAAATTTGATGTAGGAAATCAACCTGTAATCATCCGAGATGAACTGACTCACGCAGTGCGGGATACCCTGAACTGACACGCCTTCCAAGGCTCCAAATCGCAATGTAATGGTGCAATCAAGTATAGGCAACTTGCATTGACACCTAATGAACCTCAATGTTGAGTATCAACTCCATCTGACATGTATAATTATCAATTTTTGAAAACCCCTTTTTCTGTTTTTGGAAAAACCAGAAAAACCAGTAATGATTTGGCTCTAATTTCTTCAATATTTCACCAAATTGAGCAACCAGGAATTCATTGGCTTAGAAATAGTGTCCATCAACTCCATGTAAGAGGAATTTGTCCAATTGTAAAACACCAAAGATTAATTGCTCGATTAAAATGCTCTGTTTCTCTGCAACCAGTGGACAGCTTGTTTTAATCAGCTCATTCCCAGCTCAATTAAGCATCATTGGCCAAACAAATCACATAGCCCTCTTCTCCAAGGTATAAAGCATCCAATTGCTAAAGCAAACTTGAAGTATGTCAAGCAACCAATGAATAATTGACCTCCTCGTAGGCAAACACCAGAAAAACTGCTCTGTTTCTCTGTTGTGAGCTGCGCCGCCTGCTGTAGAGCCCTTTGGGAAGCTTTATGATGATAATTGATGAGTACTACAAGTTCCCAAGACACCTAGGTATGTGTGAAACCCACCAATGGTTTGATTTTCACCAAAAATAGGCTCCAAATGCATCAATTTTTGACTTTCTTCTCTCTGTTTTGTGAGAGCTCAAAAACCAGAGTTTTCCACTCAATTAAATACATCCAAATTGCTCCAAACTTTGTTCAAGACTTGCACATGGGTTGCTAATACATCCCTCATTGTCAAATACATATGTCTTTTGCCAGAATCACACGTATTTCCACCATACATCAATGTTGTCAAGCTTTAATGGAAAGCTTCAAAAACCAGAATTTTGCTTTGCTTTGATTTGCTCTAAAATGCTTTGCTTTTGCCTGTTTCACCTGCAATCCACTCAAGGATGTTTAGAAGACCTTACCCGATAGGCCTAGCTTTCAGATCTGATAGTATTTGGTGTGCTCCAAGCTTCACAGCTCCAATGGCAGCTGCATAGCTTCTTTTCACAGCTTCTTCTTCTCCCTCTTCACTCACTCACTCATAAACCCTAATAAACAGCACAAGGCTCTGATACCATGTTGAAAGAACGGTAGAGGAGGAGGAGACACACACACAGGAGCAAACCCTAATGTATATTGCAAACCCTAACCATAGAGGGAAGCCATGTCCACTCTCACACAAAGCATAATGCACTAATCCATAATCCACACAACACACAATGAGTTGTGTCCACACTCTACTAACCCTAGCTAATGTCCACACACTATGACCAGCTGGACACACGGTCATTTATGTCTCACACATGTTCCTACCTAATCTGCCAGCACATAGCATAGCTGGCTCACACTGACATCGAGCTTGAATCTCAACATTGTGACACCCCCTTATTTAAGAGATCTTCCTTTTGAAATTCCATGACCCAATGTTTGTATACTTTAGGTATAATTGATAGAGCGTCAGCCACTACATTATCCTTGCCCTTTATATAGCTCATCTCAAAATCATAATTTTGCGAGTTTTCTTCTTTGCGTAGGAGATAGATTCGGTTGGGAGAGGAATTACTTCAGCACACAATGATCACTTCCCACATAAAAATGACTACCATAAAGGTAATGATGCCACTTCTTGACGGCACGAAAGATAGCGCTCATCTCTTGATCATACACATGCATATACATCTCTTTTTGTTGGTAGATTCTTTGGAATTTAAAACATATCATGAAACTCATCCAATAGTTCAGCCATGCCCTCATGCATTTGTTTCTTGTTCTCAACCATATCATACCATCCTCTCTGCTAGGCTATAAAACAAATACACAGCCCATTTGCTTCGGTTCCCTCGAGTATTTGTAGCTCCTAAAAAACATTTAATCTCCTTCTTGAAGCTCCAGAGGTGGAGTTCTATGGGCTTCGACATAATTCTTGATTCTCACTTGAGCTCGCTTTCATGTTTGCCTTGCATTGTTGGAGAAGAGCATGCACTACCTCACTTCCTCTTTCTCATTTGGATTCACTCCTTCTTACTTGACAACTATCATAGTGTGCACCATTCACTTTCTAACCATACACGATGCCTCAGAAAGGTGGCGTGTCAATACTCTCATGATGATGAGCAGTACTATTAATAGTAGGAAAACTTGAGTAAAGCTGAGCGTCCATCCCACACACTTTGAGCATCATGGAAATGCTATCTCAAACTAAGTTTCCGCCCACTTATTCACGCCCTCTATTTGACCTTTGATCTCAGGATGGTAGCGATGCTTGACGTCAACTTGGTTTGCATGATCTCAAACAAATTGTTTACAAAATGAACTCATCATGCATTTGGCATTCTTGATCACTTACAATATGTTGTGGTACACCATGTAACTTCAAGGTAGGATCCCGAAATTGCCTCGCAAAAATGATAGATGTCGTATCCTTGACCTTTGTAGAGATGAAATGTGCCACCCTTGTCAACCTATCCACCACAACATGTAAGCTATCGCAACCTTTCTTTGTGTGTGTGGAAGACCCATATAGTGAAGTCCATAGAAATACGAATCCACTACATACATACATCGTGTGGGACAGAAGCATGTAAGTTCCTCACGTTCCTCTCAATTAGAAGCTCTTATCTTATCAAAGGTGTTGAAATTCCCAACTGCCCCATCGTTGTGCTGAAGAATGCATTTCTCAGATCAGCCTTTGCTTGTAATTTTTGATGATGCCTATAGGCACCATGTAGACTCTATAGATCTTTGTAGCCAGAAGTGAGGCAACTCTTTTCTAAGAACCGTGTTGTAATTCCTGCACCATTCGTGGCACCTCCTTATTTAACGGATATTCCTCTTGAATTTCTAGAACTCAATCTTTGTGTACTTTGGAAATAGTCGATAGTGAACATTTAAGCATCGGCCCCACCACATTATTCTTGTTCTTTATATAGGTGATCTCAAAATCGTAATTTTGCAAGGCTGCCACACCCACCTTCTTTGCTTAGGAGATAGACTCGGTTCGAAGAGGAATTACTTCAATGCACATGGATCACTTCTGACATAAAATGACTACCATAAAGGCTCTAATACATTGCAATAAAAGAAAGGGATCAATGGCTTTAAGTAGAGCTATGATACCAGCAATGCAAGAAAGGGATCTAGTGAGAGATCAAGAAAATGCACTCATTATACATAGAGTATACTTATCATAAAGAGTACTAGTAGTCCACCCAAACATGGAAAGTCTGCCATGACACCGTAAGTAAGACTTCAACTTACAAATACTCTTTCTTCCAAGAGAAAAGGAAAACGTCATGTAATCATTTGTACAACAATTTGATGGTGGAACCACATTCTTTGATTACCAAGTCTTTCCTTTTTTCATCCTCTTAAAATCCCACTGCCTTGCAGCCATAGATGCCATATACTCGAACTTTCTAGAGATGAAATGTTCCACCCTTGTCACCTATTCATCACAGACACACATAACCTATCCCAATGTTTCTTTGTGTGTGGAAGACCCATAGTGAAATCCATAGAAATACGAATCCACTTCCCTTCGAGAGTAGGCAAGTTGAAGTAGCCCATCGGGGACTTATATGTATTGGGTTCTTATTAAGTTGAGAAGGCGTACATCTTGTGAGAAAAGCATGGAAGTCCTTCCACATCCCTTTCTAATAGAAGCCCTTTTCCTTATCCTATCAACGGTCCTGAATACTCTTGATTGCCACACTGTTGGTGAAGGCAACGGTCTTGAATATTCCTGACTGCCCCACACCATTGGTGAAGAATGTATTTGTTCGATCGACCTTTGCTTGTAACTTTTGATGTAGGCACCATGTAGACTCTATCTTTGCAGTAAAAATGAGACCATTTCATAGCTAGAAAGAAGGCAACTCTTTATGAGGAACCATACGCGATGCCTCAAAAGGTGGCATACACAGTGCCTCAAAAGGTGGCGCGGCGGCATGCATTCACCTTTTCTAACTATACACAATGCCTTAGAAAGTGGCATGCCAATACTCTCACGAGATGAAGTACTATTGTAGGAAAAATGGGCTAAAGCCGACCATTCGTCCCACACAATTTTTTAAGTGTAAACTTATTCGTCGTGATCTCTATTTGACCTTAAATCTTGGGAAGGTAGCGATGCTTGGCAGTCGCTTGGTTTGCATGATATCAAATAAAGTAATCTAAAATGAACTCATGAATTTGACATCCTGGTCACTCTCAATACGTTGTAGTACACCATGTAACCTGAATACATGGACCACCAATTGCCTTGCAACCACGGATGTCGTATACTTGACCTCTGTAGAGATGAAATGTGCCACCACAAGCCACATATAAGCTATCTCAACCTTTCTTTGTGTGTGGAAGACCCATAGTGAGATCCATAGAAATATGGATCCACTTACCCATCGAAAATTGATAGGCAAGTTGAAGAAACCCACCGGGCTTACCCTCTAGAAGCTCTTTCTTATCTTATCAAAGGACTTGAATATTCCCAATTGCCCCACCATTGATGAAGAATGCATTTTTTATGTAGGTATCACATGTAGACTCTATCTCTGTAGTAAAAAATGAGAGCATTGTGGGAACCATGTTGTAATTTTCGACATAGGCACATGTAGACTATCTTTGTCGTAAAAATGAGACCATTACGTAGCCAAAAAACGAGGCAACTCTTTATGAGAACCAGGTCGTAATTTCAGCACCATTTGTGACACCCCCTTATTTAAGAGATCTTCCTTTTGAAATTCCATGACCCAATGTTTGTATACTTTAGGTATAATTGATAGAGCGTCAGCCACTACATTATCCTTGCCCTTTATATAGCTCATCTCAAAATCATAATTTTGCGAGTTTTCTTCTTTGCGTAGGAGATAGATTCAGTTGGGAGAGGAATTACTTCAGCACACAATGATCACTTCTCACATAAAAATGACTACCATAAAGGTAATGATGCCACTTCTTGACGGCACGAAAGATAGCGCTCATCTCTTGATCATACACATGCATATACATCTCTTTTTGTTGGTAGATTCTTTGGAATTTAAAACATATCATGAAACTCATCCAATAGTTCAGCCATGCCCTCATGCATTTGTTTCTTGTTCTCAACCATATCATACCATCCTCTCTGCTAGGCTATAAAACAAATACACAGCCCATTTGCTTCGGTTCCCTCGAGTATTTGTAGCTCCTAAAAATTATTTAATCTCCTTCTTGAAGCTCCAGAGGTGGAGTCCTATGGGCTTCAACATAATTCTTGATTCTCACTTGAGCTCGCTTTCATGTTTGCCTTGCATTGTTGGAGAAGAGCATGCACTACCTCACTTCCTCTTTCTCATTTGGATTCACTCCTTCTTACTTGACAACTATCATAGTGTGCACCATTCACTTTCTAACCATACACGATGCCTCAGAAAGGTGGCGTGTCAATACTCTCATGATGATGAGCAGTACTATTAATAGTAGGAAAACTTGAGTAAAGCTGAGCGTCCATCCCACACACTTTGAGCATCATGGAAATGCTATCTCAAACTAAGTTTCCACCCACTTATTCACGCCCTCTATTTGACCTTTGATCTCAGGATGGTAGCGATGCTTGACGTCAACTTAGTTTGCATGATCTCAAACAAATTGTTTACAAAATGAACTCATCATGCATTTGGCATTCTTGATCACTTACAATATGTTGTGGTACACCATGTAACTTCAAGGTAGGATCCCGAAATTGCCTCGCAAAAATGATAGATGTCGTATCCTTGACCTTTGTAGAGATGAAATGTGCCACCCTTGTCAACCTATCCACCACAACATGTAAGCTATCGCAACCTTTCTTTGTGTGTGTGGAAGACCCATATAGTGAAGTCCATAGAAATACGAATCCACTACATACATACATCTTGTGGGACAGAAGCATGTAAGTTCCTCACGTTCCTCTCAATTAGAAGCTCTTATCTTATCAAAGGTGTTGAAATTCCCAACTGCCCCATCGTTGTGCTGAAGAATGCATTTCTCAGATCAGCCTTTGCTTGTAATTTTTGATGATGCCTATAGGCACCATGTAGACTCTATAGATCTTTGTCGCCAGAAGCGAGGCAACTCTTTTCTAAGAACCGTGTTGTATTTCCTGCACCATTCGTGGCACCTCCTTATTTAACGGATATTCCTCTTGAATTTCTAGAACTCAATCTTTGTGTACTTTGGAAATAGTCGATAGTGAACATTTAAGCATCGGCCCCACCACATTATTCTTGTTCTTTATATAGGTGATCTCAAAATCGTAATTTTGCAAGGCTGCCACACCCACCTTCTTTGCTTAGGAGATAGACTTGGTTCGAAGAGGAATTACTTCAATGCACATGGATCACTTCTGACATAAAATGACTACCATAAAGGCTCTAATACATTGCAATAAAAGAAAGGGATCAATGGCTTTAAGTAGAGCTATGATACCAGCAATGCAAGAAAGGGATCTAGTGAGAGATCAAGAAAATGCACTCATTATACATGGAGTATACTTATCATAAAGAGTACTAGTAGTCCACCCAAACATGGAAAGTCTGCCATGACACCGTAAGTAAGACTTCAACTTACAAATACTCTTTCTTCCAAGAGAAAAGGAAAACGTCATGTAATCATTTGTACAACAATTTGATGGTGGAACCACATTCTTTGATTACCAAGTCTTTCCTTTTTTCATCCTCTTAAAATCCCACTGCCTTGTAGCCATAGATGTCATATACTCGAACTTTCTAGAGATGAAATGTTCCACCCTTGTCACCTATTCACAGACACACATGACCTATCCCAATGTTTCTTTGTGTGTGGAAGACCCATAGTGAAATCCATAGAAATACGAATCCACTTCCCTTCGAGAGTAGGCAAGTTGAAGTAGCCCATCGGACTTATATGTATTGGGTTCTTATTAAGTTGAGAAGGCGTACATCTTGTGAGAAAAGCATGGAAGTCCTTCCACATCCCTTTCTAATAGAAGCCCTTTTCCTTATCCTATCAACGGTCCTGAATACTCTTGATTGCCACACTGTTGGTGAAGGCAACGGTCTTGAATATTCCTGACTGCCCCACACCATTGGTGAAGAATGTATTTGTTCGATCGACCTTTGCTTGTAACTTTTGATGTAGGCACCATGTAGACTCTATTTTTGCAGTAAAAATGAGACCATTTCATAGCTAGAAAGAAGGCAACTCTTTATGAGGAACCATACGCGATGCCTCAAAAGGTGGCATACACAGTGCCTCAAAAGGTGGCGCGGCGGCATGCATTCACCTTTTCTAACTATACACAATGCCTTAGAAAGCGGCATGCCAATACTCTCACGAGATGAAGTACTATTGTAGGAAAAATGGACTAAAGCCGACCATTCGTCCCACACAATTTTTTAAGTGTAAACTTATTCGTCGTGATCTCTATTTGACCTTAAATCTTGGGAAGGTAGCGATGCTTGGCAGTCGCTTGGTTTGCATGATATCAAATAAAGTAATCTAAAATGAACTCATGAATTTGACATCCTGGTCACTCTCAATACGTTGTAGTACACCATGTAACCTGAATACATGGACCACCAATTGCCTTGCAACCACGGATGTCGTATACTTGACCTCTATAGAGATGAAATGTGCCACCACAAGCCACATATAAGCTATCTCAACCTTTCTTTGTGTGTGGAAGACCCATAGTGAGATCCATAGAAATATGGATCCACTTACCCATCGAAAATTGATAGGCAAGTTGAAGAAACCCACCGGGCTTACCCTCTAGAAGCTCTTTCTTATCTTATCAAAGGACTTGAATATTCCCAATTGCCCCACCATTGATGAAGAATGCATTTTTTATGTAGGTATCACATGTAGACTCTATCTCTGTAGTAAAAAATGAGAGCATTGTGGGAACCATGTTGTAATTTTCGACATAGGCACCATGTAGACTATCTTTGTCGTAAAAATGAGACCATTACGTAGCCAAAAAATGAGGCAACTCTTTATGAGAACCAGGTCGTTATTTCAGCACCATTTGTGACACCCCCTTATTTAAGAGATCTTCCTTTTGAAATTCCATGACCCAATGTTTGTATACTTTAGGTATAATTGATAGAGCATCAGCCACTACATTATCCTTGCCCTTTATATAGCTCATCTCAAAATCATAATTTTGCGAGGTTTCTTCTTTGCGTAGGAGATAGATTGATTGCCACACCGTTGGTGAAGGCAACGGTCTTGAATATTCCTGACTGTCCCACACCATTGCTAAAGAATGTATTTGTTCGATCGGCCTTTGCTTGTAACTTTTGATGTAGGCACCATGTAGACTCTATCTTTGCATTAAAAATAAGACCATTTCATAGCTAGAAAGAAGGCAACTCTTTATGAGAACCATATCATAATCTAAACCGGGCCGCCACATTATCCTGTTGTTGATTATACACGCGATCTCAAAATCATAATTTTGCAAGGTTGCCAACCACCTTCTTCGCTTAGGAGACGGATTCGGTCACAGCAGAGAATTACTTGAATGCACGGTACGGTGATCACTTCTCACATAAAAATCACTCATATTGTAAAGGTAATGATGTCACTTCTTGATGGCATGCAAAATAGCCATCATCTCTTGATCATACAAATCTCCTTTTGTTGGTAGAATCTTCAGAATTTAAAGCATATCATGAAACTCATAGTTCAGCCATGCCCTCATGCATTTGTTTCTTGTTCTTAACCACCATATCATCCTCTTTTGCAATGCTATAAAACAATCACACAGTCCTTTAGCTTTGATTCCCAATCTCCTTCTTGGAGTTTTGAATTCTCCTATGGGCATTGGCATAATGCTTCATTGAGATTACTTTCATGTTTGCCTTGCATTTTTGGAGAAGAGCATTCACTATCTCCACTTTCTCTTTTGCATTTGGATTCACTCCCTTTTGCTCGACAGCTATCATGGGTGCAGTTGCGTTCTAACCATACGCGATGCCTCAAAAGGTGGCATACACAGTGCCTCAAAAGGTGGCGCGGCGGCATGCATTCACCTTTTCTAACTATACACAATGCCTTAGAAAGCGGCATGCCGATACTCTCACGAGATGAGGTACTATTGTAGGAAAAATGGGCTAAAGCCGACCATTCGTCCCACACACTTTTTTAAGTGTAAACTTATTCGTCGGTGATCTCTATTTGACCTTAAATCTCGAGAAGGTAGCGATGCTTGGCAGTCGCTTGGTTTGCATGATATCAAATAAAGTAATCTAAAATGAACTCATGAATTTATCTAAAATGAACTCATGAATTTGACATCCTGGTCACTCTCAATACGTTGTAGTACACCATGTAACCTGAATACATGGACCACCAATTGCCTTGCAACCACCTTGCAACCACGGATGTCGTATACTTGACCTTTGTAGAGATGAAATGTACCACCACAAGCCACATATAAGCTATCTCAACCTTTCTTTGTGTGTGGAAGACCCATAGTGAGATCCATAGACATATGGATCCACTTACCCATCGAAAATTGATAGGCAAGTTGAAGAAACCCACCGGGCTTACCTTATCAGGTTGAAAAGGCATACATCTTGCATGTAAGTCCTTCCACATCCCTTTCCTCTAGAAGCTCTTTCCTATCTTATCAAGGGACTTGTATATTCCCAATTGCCCCACCATTGATGAAGAATGTATTTTTTATGTAGGTACCACATGTAGACTCTATCTCTGTAGTAAAAAATGAAAGCATTATGGGAACCATGTTGTAATTTTCGACGTAGGCACCATGTAGACTCTATCTTTGTAGTAAAAATGAGACCATTACGTAGCCAAAAAATGAGGCAACTCTTTATGAGAACCAGGTCGTAATTTCAGCACCATTTGTGACACCCCCTTATTTAAGAGATCTTCCTTTTGAAATTCCATGACCCAATGTTTGTATATTTTAGGTATAGCTCATATGAAACTCATCCAATAGTTCAGCCATGCCCTCATGCATTTGTTTCTTGTTCTCAACCATATCATACCATCCTCTCTGCTAGGCTATAAACAAATACACCGCCCATTTGCTTCGGTTCCCTCGAGTATTTGTAGCTCCTAAAAAACATCTAATCTCCTTCTTGAAGCTCCAGAGTTGGAGTCCTATGGGCTTCGACATAATTCTTGATTCTCACTTGAGCTCGCTTTCATGTTTGCCTTGCATTGTTGGAGAAGAGCATGCACTACCTCACTTCCTATTTCTCGTTTGGATTCACTCCTTCTTACTTGACAACTATCATAGTGTGCACCATTCACTTTCTAACCATACACAATGCCTCAGAAAGGTGGCATGCCAATACTCTCATTTTGATGAGCAGTACTATTAATAGTAGGAAAACTTGAGTAAAGCTGAGGTTCATCCCACACACTTTGAGCATCATGGAAATGCTATCTCAAACTAAGTTTCCACCCACTTATTCACGCCCTCTGTTTGGACCTTTGATCTCAGGATGGTAGCGATGCTTGGCGTCAACTTGGTTTGCATGATCTCAAACAAATTGTTTGCAAAATGAACTCATCATGCATTTGGCATTCTTGATCACTTACAATATGTTATGGTACACCATGTAACTTCAAGGTAGGATCCCAAAATTGCCTCGCAAAAACGATAGACGTCATATCCTTGACCTTTGTAGAGATGAAATGTGCCACCCTTGTCAACCTATCCACCACAACATGTAAGCTATCGCAACCTTTCTTTGTGTGTGTGGAAGACCCATATAGTGAAATCCATAGAAATACGAATCCACTGCATACATACATCTTGTGGGACAGAAGCATGTAAGTTCCTCACGTTCCTCTCAATTAGAAGCTCTTATCTTATCCAAGGTGTTGAAATTCCCAACTGCCCCATCGTTGTGCTGAAGAATGCATTTCTCAGATCAGCCTTTGCTTGTAATTTTTGACGATGCCTATAGGCACCATGTAGACTCTATAGATCTTTGTAGCCAGAAACGAGGCAACTCTTTTCTAAGAACTGTGTTGTAATTCCTGCACCATTCGTGGCACCTCCTTATTTAACGTATATTCCTCTTGAGTTTCCAGAACTCAATCTTTGTGTACTTTGGAAATAGTCGATAGTGAACATTTAAGCATCGGCCCCACCACATTATTCTTGCTCTTTATATAGGCAATCTCAAAATGGTGATTTTGCAAAGCTGCCACACCCACCTTCTTTGCTTAGAAGATAGACTCGGTTCGAAGACGAATTACTTCAATGCACATGGATCACTTCTGACATAAAATGACTACTATAAAGGCTCTAATACATTGCAACGTAAGAAAGGGATCAATGGCTTTAAGTAGAGCTCTGATACTAACAATGCAAGAAAGGGATCTAGTGAGAGATCAAGAAAATGCATTCATTATACATGGAGTATACTTATCATAGAGAGTACTGGTAGTCTGCCATGACACCGTAAGTAAGACTTCAACTTACAAATACCCTTTCTTCCAAGGGAAAAGGACAGCGTCATGTAATCATTTGTACAACAATTTGATGGTGGAACCACATTCTTTGATTACCAAGTCTTTCCTTTTTTCATCCTCTTAAAATCCCACTGCCTTGCAGCCATAGATGTCATATACTCGAACTTTCTAGAAATGAAATGTTCCACCCTTGTCAACCTATTCAGAGACACACATGCCCTATCCCAATGTTTCTTTGTGTGTGGAAGACCCATAGTGAAATCCATAGAAATACGAATCCAATTCCCTTCGAGAGTAGGCAAGTTGAAGTAGCCCATCGGCGGACTTATATGTATTGGGTTCTTATTAAGTTGAGAAGGCATACATCTTGTGAGAAAAGCATCCTTTCTAAGAGAATCCCTTTTCCTTATCCTATCAACGGTCCTGAATACTCTTGATTGCCACACCGTTGGTGAAGGCAACGGTCTTGAATATTCCTGACTGCCCCACACCATTGCTGAATAATGTATTTGTTCGATCGGCCTTTGCTTGTAACTTTTGATGTAGGCACCATGTAGACTCTATCTTTGCAGTAAAAATAAGACCATTTCATAGCTAGAAAGAAGGCAACTCTTTATGAGAACCATATCATAATCTCAGCCAGGCCGCCACATCATCCTGTTGTTGATTATACACGCGATCTCAAAATCATAATTTTGCAAGGTTGCCAACCACCTTCTTTGCTTAGGAGACGGATTCGGTCACAGCAGAGAATTACTTGAATGCACGGTACGGTGATCACTTCTCACATAAAAATCACTCATATCGTAAAGGTAATGCTGTCACTTCTTGATGGCATGCAAAATAGCCATCATCTCTTGATCATACAAATCTCCTTTTGTTGGTAGAATCTTCAGAATTTAAAGCATATCATGAAACTCATAGTTCAGCCATGCCCTCATGCATTTGTTTCTTGTTCTTAACCACCATATCATCCTCTTTTGCAATGCTATAAAACAATCACACAGTCCATTAGCTTTGATTCCCAATCTCCTTCTTGGAGTTTTGAATTCTCCTATGGGCATTGGCATAATGCTTCATTGAGATTACTTTCATGTTTGCCTTGCATTTTTGGAGAAGAGCATTCACTATCTCCACTTTCTCTTTTGCATTTGGATTCACTCCCTTCTGCTCGACAGCTATCATGGGTGCAGTTGCCTTCTAACCATACGCGATGCCTCAAAAGGTGGCATACACAGTGCCTCAAAAGGTGGCGCGACGGCATGCATTCACCTTTTCTAACTATACACAATGCCTTAGAAAGCGGCATGCCGATACTCTCACGAGATGAGGTACTATTGTAGGAAAAATGGGCTAAAGCCGACCATTCGTCCCACACACTTCTTTAAGTGTAAACTTATTTCGTCGGTGATCTCTATTTGACCTTAAATCTCGGGAAGGTAGCGATGCTTGGCAGTCGCTTGGTTTGCATGATATCAAATAAATTAATCTAAAATGAACTCATCAATTTATCTAAAATGAACTCATGAATTGGACATCATGGTCACTTTCAATACGTTGTAGTACACCATGTGACCTGAATACATGGACCACCAATTGCCTTGCAACCACGGATGTCGTATACTTGACCTTTGTAGAGATGAAATGTACCACCACAAGCCACATATAAGCTATCTCAACCTTTCTTTGTGTGTGGAAGACCCATAGTGAGATCCATAGACATATGGATCCACTTACCCATCGAAAATTGATAGGCAAGTTGAAGAAACCCACCGGGCTTACCTTAACAGGTTGAAAAGGCATACATCTTGCATGTAAGTCCTTCCACATCCCTTTCCTCTAGAAGCTCTTTCTTATCTTATCAAGGGACTTGTATATTCCCAATTGCCCCACCATTGATGAAGAATGTATTTTTTATGTAGGTACCACATGTAGACTCTATCTCTGTAGTAAAAAATGAAAGCATTATGGGAACCATGTTGTAATTTTCGACGTAGGCACCATGTAGACTCTATCTTTGTAGTAAAAATGAGACCATTACGTAGCCAAAAAACGAGGCAACTCTTTATGAGAACCAGGTCGTAATTTCAGCACCATTTGCGACACCCCCTTATTTAAGAGATCTTCCTTTTGAAATTCCATGACCCAATGTTTGTATATTTTAGGTATAGCTCATATGAAACTCATCCAATAGTTCAGCCATGCCCTCATGCATTTGTTTCTTGTTCTCAACCATATCATACCATCCTCTCTGCTAGGCTATAAAACAAATACACCGCCCATTTGCTTCGGTTCCCTCAAGTATTTGTAGCTCCTAAAAAACATTTAATCTCCTTCTTGAAGCTCCAGAGTTGGAGTCCTATGGGCTTCGACATAATTCTTGATTCTCACTTGAGCTCGCTTTCATGTTTGCCTTGCATTGTTGGAGAAGAGCATGCACTACCTCACTTCCTATTTCTCGTTTGGATTCACTCCTTCTTACTTGACAACTATCATAGGTGCGCACCATTCACTTTCTAACCATACACAATGCCTCAGAAAGGTGGCATGCTAATACTCTCATTTTGATGAGCAGTACTATTAATAGTAGGAAAACTTGAGTAAAGCTGAGCGTTCATCCCACACACTTTGAGCATCATGGAAATGCTATCTCAAACTAAGTTTCCACCCACTTATTCATGCCCTCTGTTTGGACCTTTGGCCTCAGGATGGTAGCGATGCTTGGCGTCAACTTGGTTTGCATGATCTCAAACAAATTGTTTGCAAAATGAACTCATCATGCATTTGGCATTCTTGATCACTTACAATATGTTATGGTACACCATGTAACTTCAAGGTAGGATCCCAAAATTGCCTCGCAAAAACGATAGACGTCGTATCCTTGACCTTTGTAGAGATGAAATGTGCCACCCTTGTCAACCTATCCACCACAACATGTAAGCTATCGCAACCTTTCTTTGTGTGTGTGGAAGACCCATATAGTGAAATCCATAGAAATACAAATCCACTGCATACATACATCTTGTGGGACAGAAGCATGTAAGTTCCTCACGTTCCTCTCAATTAGAAGCTCTTATCTTATCCAAGGTGTTGAAATTCCCAACTGCCCCATCGTTGTGCTGAAGAATGCATTTCTCAAATCAGCCTTTGCTTGTAATTTTTGATGATGCCTATAGGCACCATGTAGACTCTATAGATCTTTGTAGCCAGAAGCGAGGCAACTCTTTTCTAAGAACTGTGTTGTAATTCCTGCACCATTCGTGGCACCTCCTTATTTAACGTATATTCCTCTTGAATTTCCAGAACTCAATCTTTGTGTACTTTGGAAATAGTCGATAGTGAACATTTAAGCATCGGCCCCACCACATTATTCTTGCTCTTTATATAGGCAATCTCAAAATGGTAATTTTGCAAAGTTGCCACACCCACCTTCTTTGCTTAGAAGATAGACTCGGTTCGAAGACGAATTACTTCAATGCACATGGATCACTTCTGACATAAAATGACTACCATAAAGGCTCTAATACATTGCAACGTAAGAAAGGGATCAATGGCTTTAAGTAGAGCTCTGATACTAACAATGCAAGAAAGGGATCTAGTGAGAGATCAAGAAAATGCACTCATTATACATGGAGTATACTTATCATAGAGAGTACTAGTAGTCTGCCATGACACCGTAAGTAAGACTTCAACTTACAAATACCCTTTCTTCCCAGGGAAAAGGACAGCGTCATGTAATCATTTGTACAACAATTTGATGGTGGAACCACATTCTTTGATTACCAAGTCTTTCCTTTTTTCATCCTCTTAAAATCCCACTGCCTTGCAGCCATAGATGTCATATACTCGAACTTTCTAGAGATGAAATGTTCCACCCTTGTCAACCTATTCAGAGACACACATGCCCTATCCCAATGTTTCTTTGTGTGTGGAAGACCCATAGTGAAATCCATAGAAATACGAATCCAATTCCCTTCGTCGAGAGTAGGCAAGTTGAAGTAGCCCATCGGCGGACTTATATGTATTGGGTTCTTATTAATTTGAGAAGGCATACATCTTGTGAGAAAAGCATCCTTTCTAAGAGAAGCCCTTTTCCTTATCCTATCAACGGTCCTGAATACTCTTGATTGCCACACCATTGGTGAAGGCAACGGTCTTGAATATTCCTGACTGCCCCACACCATTGCTGAAGAATGTATTTGTTCGATCGGCCTTTGCTTGTAACTTTTGATGTAGGCACCATGTAGACTCTATCTTTGCAGTAAAAATAAGACCATTTCATAGCTAGAAAGAAGGCAACTCTTTATGAGAACCATATCATAATCTCAGCCGGGCCGCCACATTATCTTGTTGTTGATTATACACGCGATCTCAAAATCATAATTTTGCAAGGTTGCCAGCCACCTTCTTCGCTTAGGAGACGGATTCGGTCACAGCAGAGAATTACTTGAATGCACGGTACGGTGATCACTTCTCACATAAAAATCACTCATATCGTAAAGGTAATGCTGTCACTTCTTGATGGCATGCAAAATAGCCATCATCTCTTGATCATACAAATCTCCTTTTGTTGGTAGAATCTTCAGAATTTAAAGCATATCATGAAACTCATAGTTCAGCCATGCCCTCATGCATTTGTTTCTTGTTCTTAACCACCATATCATCCTCTTTTGCAATGCTATAAAACAATCACATAGTCCATTAGCTTTGATTCCCAATCTCCTTCTTGGAGTTTTGAATTCTCCTATGGGCATTGGCATAATGCTTCATTGAGATTACTTTCATGTTTGCCTTGCATTTTTGGAGAAGGGCATTCACTATCTCCACTTTCTCTTTTGCATTTGGATTCACTCCCTTTTGCTCGACAGCTATCATGGGTGCAGTTGCCTTCTAACCATACGCGATGCCTCAAAAGGTGGCATACACAGTGCCTCAAAAGGTGGCGCGGCGGCATGCATTCACCTTTTCTAACTATACACAATGCCTTAGAAAGCGGCATGCCGATACTCTCACGAGATGAGGTACTATTGTAGGAAAAATGGGCTAAAGCCGACCATTCGTCCCACACACTTCTTTAAGTGTAAACTTATTTTGTCGGTGATCTCTATTTGACCTTAAATCTTGGGAAGGTAGCGATGCTTGGCAGTCGCTTGGTTTGCATGATATCAAATAAAGTAATCTAAAATGAACTCATGAATTTATCTAAAATGAACTCATGAATTTGACATCCTGGTCACTCTCAATACGTTGTAGTACACCATGTAACCTGAATACATGGACCACCAATTGCCTTGCAACCACGGATGTCGTATACTTGACCTTTGTAGAGATGAAATGTACCACCACAAGCCACATATAAGCTATCTCAACCTTTCTTTGTGTGTGGAAGACCCATAGTGAGATCCATAGACATATGGATCCACTTACCCATCGAAAATTGATAGGCAAGTTGAAGAAACCCACCGGGCTTACCTTATCAGGTTGAAAAGGCATACATCTTGCATGTAAGTCCTTCCACATCCCTTTCCTCTAGAAGCTCTTTCTTATCTTATCAAGGGACTTGTATATTCCCAATTGCCCCACCATTGATGAAGAATGTATTTTTTATGTAGGTACCACATGTAGACTCTATCTCTGTAGTAAAAAATGAAAGCATTATGGGAACCATGTTGTAATTTTTGACGTAGGCACCATGTAGACTCTATCTTTGTAGTAAAAATGAGACCATTACGTAGCCAAAAAACGAGGCAACTCTTTATGAGAACCAGGTCGTAATTTCAGCACCATTTGTGACACCCCCTTATTTAAGAGATCTTCCTTTTGAAATTCCATGACCCAATGTTTGTATATTTTAGGTATAGCTCATATGAAACTCATCCAATAGTTCAGCCATGCCCTCATGCATTTGTTTCTTGTTCTCAACCATATCATACCATCCTCTCTGCTAGGCTATAAAACAAATACACCGCCCATTTGCTTCGGTTCCCTCGAGTATTTGTAGCTCCTAAAAAACATTTAATCTCCTTCTTGAAGCTCCAGAGTTGGAGTCCTATGGGCTTCGACATAATTCTTGATTCTCACTTGAGCTCGCTTTCATGTTTGCCTTGCATTGTTGGAGAAGAGCATGCACTACCTCACTTCCTATTTCTCGTTTGGATTCACTCCTTCTTACTTGACAACTATCATAGTGTGCACCATTCACTTTCTAACCATACACAATGCCTCAGAAAGGTGGCATGCCAATACTCTCATTTTGATGAGCAGTACTATTAATAGTAGGAAAACTTGAGTAAAGCTGAGCGTTCATCCCACACACTTTGAGCATCATGGAAATGCTATCTCAAACTAAGTTTCCACCCACTTATTCATGCCCTCTGTTTGGACCTTTGGCCTCAGGATAGTAGCGATGCTTGGCGTCAACTTGGTTTGCATGATCTCAACCAAATTGTTTGCAAAATGAACTCATCATGCATTTGGCATTCTTGATCACTTACAATATGTTATGGTACACCATGAAACTTCAAGGTAGGATCCCAAAATTGCCTCGCAAAAACGATAGACGTCGTATCCTTGACCTTTGTAGAGATGAAATGTGCCACCCTTGTCAACCTATCCACCACAACATGTAAGCTATCGCAACCTTTCTTTGTGTGTGTGGAAGACCCATATAGTGAAATCCATAGAAATACGAATCCACTGCATACATACATCTTGTGGGACAGAAGCATGTAAGTTCCTCACGTTCCTCTCAATTAGAAGCTCTTATCTTATCCAAGGTGTTGAAATTCCCAACTGCCCCATCGTTGTGCTGAAGAATGCATTTCTCAGATCAGCCTTTGCTTGTAATTTTTGACGATGCCTATAGGCAACATGTAGACTCTATAGATCTTTGTAGCCAGAAGCGAGGCAACTCTTTTCTAAGAACTGTGTTGTAATTCCTGCACCATTCGTGGCACCTCCTTATTTAACGTATATTCCTCTTGAATTTCCAGAACTCAATCTTTGTGTACTTTGGAAATAGTCGATAGTGAACATTTAAGCATCGACCCCACCACATTATTCTTGCTCTTTATATAGGCAATCTCAAAATGGTAATTTTGCAAAGTTGCCACACCCACCTTCTTTGCTTAGAAGATAGACTCGGTTCGAAGACGAATTACTTCAATGCACATGGATCACTTCTGACATAAAATGACTACCATAAAGGCTCTAATACATTGCAACGTAAGAAAGGGATCAATGGCTTTAAGTAGAGCTCTGATACTAACAATGCAAGAAAGGGATCTAGTGAGAGATCAAGAAAATGCACTCATTATACATGGAGTATACTTATCATAGAGAGTACTAGTAGTCTGCCATGACACCGTAAGTAAGACTTCAACTTACAAATACCCTTTCTTCCCAGGGAAAAGGACAGCGTCATGTAATCATTTGTACAACAATTTGATGGTGGAACCACATTCTTTGATTACCAAGTCTTTCCTTTTTTCATCCTCTTAAAATCCCACTGCCTTGCAGCCATAGATGTCATATACTCGAACTTTCTAGAGATGAAATGTTCCACCCTTGTCAACCTATTCAGAGACACACATGCCCTATCCCAATGTTTCTTTGTGTGTGGAAGATCCATAGTGAAATCCATAGAAATACGAATCCAATTCCCTTTGTCGAGAGTAGGCAAGTTGAAGTAGCCCATCGGACTTATATGTATTGGGTTCTTATTAAGTTGAGAAGGTATACATCTTGTGAGAAAAGCATCCTTTCTAAGAGAAGCCCTTTTCCTTATCCTATCAACGGTCCTAAATACTCTTGATTGCCACACCGTTGGTGAAGGCAACGGTCTTGAATATTCCTGACTGCCCCACACCATTGCTGAAGAATGTATTTGTTCGATCGGCCTTTGCTTGTAACTTTTGATGTAGGCACCATGTAGACTCTATCTTTGCAGTAAAAATAAGACCATTTCATAGCTAGAAAGAAGGCAACTCTTTATGAGAACCATATCATAATCTCAGCCGGGCCGCCACATTATCTTGTTGTTGATTATACACGCGATCTCAAAATCATAAGTTTGCAAGGTTGCCAGCCACCTTCTTCGCTTAGGAGACGGATTCGGTCACAGCAGAGAATTACTTGAATGCACGGTACGGTGATCACTTCTCACATAAAAATCACTCATATCGTAAAGGTAATGCTGTCACTTCTTGATGGCATGCAAAATAGCCATCATCTCTTGATCATACAAATCTCCTTTTGTTGGTAGAATCTTCAGAATTTAAAGCATATCATGAAACTCATAGTTCAGCCATGCCCTCATGCATTTGTTTCTTGTTCTTAACCACCATATCATCCTCTTTTGCAATGCTATAAAACAATCACACAGTCCATTAGCTTTGATTCCCAATCTCCTTCTTGGAGTTTTGAATTCTCCTATGGGCATTGGCATAATGCTTCATTGAGATTACTTTCATGTTTGCCTTGCATTTTTGGAGAAGAGCATTCACTATCTCCACTTTCTCTTTTGCATTTGGATTCACTCCCTTTTGCTCGACAGCTATCATGGGTGCAGTTGCCTTCTAACCATACGCGATGCCTCAAAAGGTGGCATACACAGTGCCTCAAAAGGTGGCGCGGCGGCATGCATTCACCTTTTCTAACTATACACAATGCCTTAGAAAGCGGCATGCCGATACTCTCACGAGATGAGGTACTATTGTAGGAAAAATGGGCTCAAGCCGACCATTCGTCCCACACACTTTTTTAAGTGTAAACTTATTCGTCGGTGATCTCTATTTGACCTTAAATCTCGAGAAGGTAGCGATGCTTGGCAGTCGCTTGGTTTGCATGATATCAAATAAAGTAATCTAAAATGAACTCATGAATTTATCTAAAATGAACTCATGAATTTGACATCCTGGTCACTCTCAATACGTTGTAGTACACCATGTAACCTGAATACATGGACCACCAATTGCCTTGCAACCACGGATGTCGTATACTTGACCTTTGTAGAGATGAAATGTACCACCACAAGCCACATATAAGCTATCTCAACCTTTCTTTGTGTGTGGAAGACCCATAGTGAGATCCATAGACATATGGATCCACTTACCCATCGAAAATTGATAGGCAAGTTGAAGAAACCCACCGGGCTTACCTTATCAGGTTGAAAAGGCATACATCTTGCATGTAAGTCCTTCCACATCCCTTTCCTCTAGAAGCTCTTTCTTATCTTATCAAGGGACTTGTATATTCCCAATTGCCCCACCATTGATGAAGAATGTATTTTTTATGTAGGTACCACATGTAGACTCTATCTCTGTAGTAAAAAATGAAAGCATTATGGGAACCATGTTGTAATTTTCGACGTAGGCACCATGTAGACTCTATCTTTGTAGTAAAAATGAGACCATTACGTAGCCAAAAAACGAGGCAACTCTTTATGAGAACCAGGTCGTAATTTCAGCACCATTTGTGACACCCCCTTATTTAAGAGATCTTCCTTTTGAAATTCCATGACCCAATGTTTGTATATTTTAGGTATAGCTCATATGAAACTCATCCAATAGTTCAGCCATGCCCTCATGCATTTGTTTCTTGTTCTCAACCATATCATACCATCCTCTCTGCTAGGCTATAAAACAAATACACCGCCCATTTGCTTCGGTTCCCTCGAGTATTTGTAGCTCCTAAAAAACATTTAATCTCCTTCTTGAAGCTCCAGAGTTGGAGTCCTATGGGCTTCGACATAATTCTTGATTCTCACTTGAGCTCGCTTTCATGTTTGCCTTGCATTGTTGGAGAAGAGCATGCACTACCTCACTTCCTATTTCTCGTTTGGATTCACTCCTTCTTACTTGACAACTATCATAGGTGCGCACCATTCACTTTCTAACCATACACAATGCCTCAGAAAGGTGGCATGCCAATACTCTCATTTTGATAAGCAGTACAATTAATAGTAGGAAAACTTGAGTAAAGCTGAGCGTTCATCCCACACACTTTGAGCATCATGGAAATGCTATCTCAAACTAAGTTTCCACCCACTTATTCACGCCCTCTGTTTGGACCTTTGGCCTCAGGATGGTAGCGATGCTTGGCGTCAACTTGGTTTGCATGATCTCAAACAAATTGTTTGCAAAATGAACTCATCATGCATTTGGCATTCTTGATCACTTACAATATGTTATGGTACACCATGTAACTTCAAGGTAGGATCCCAAAATTGCCTCGCAAAAACGATAGACATCGTATCCTTGACCTTTGTAGAGATGAAATGTGCCACCCTTGTCAACCTATCCACCACAACATGTAAGCTATCGCAACCTTTCTTTGTGTGTGTGGAAGACCCATATAGTGAAATCCATAGAAATACGAATCCACTGCATACATACATCTTGTGGGACAGAAGCATGTAAGTTCCTCACGTTCCTCTCAATTAGAAGCTCTTATCTTATCCAAGGTGTTGAAATTCCCAACTGCCCCATCGTTGTGCTGAAGAATGCATTTCTCAGATCAGCCTTTGCTTGTAATTTTTGACGATGCCTATAGGCACCATGTAGACTCTATAGATCTTTGTAGGCAGAAGCGAGGCAACTCTTTTCTAAGAACTGTGTTGTAATTCCTGCACCATTCGTGGCACCTCCTTATTTAACGTATATTCCTCTTGAATTTCCAGAACTCAATCTTTGTGTACTTTGGAAATAGTCGATAGTGAACATTTAAGCATCGACCCCACCACATTATTCTTGCTCTTTATATAGGCAATCTCAAAATGGTAATTTTGCAAAGCTGCCACACCCACCTTCTTTGCTTAGAAGATAGACTCGGTTCGAAGACGAATTACTTCAATGCACATGGATCACTTCTGACATAAAATGACTACCATAAAGGCTCTAATACATTGCAACGTAAGAAAGGGATCAATGGCTTTAAGTAGAGCTCTGATACTAACAATGCAAGAAAGGGATCTAGTGAGAGATCAAGAAAATGCACTCATTATACATGGAGTATACTTATCATAGAGAGTACTAGTAGTCTGCCATGACACCGTAAGTAAGACTTCAACTTACAAATACCCTTTCTTCCAAGGGAAAAGAACAGCCTCATGTAATCATTTGTACAACAATTTGATGGTGGAACCACATTCTTTGATTACCAAGTCTTTCCTTTTTTCATCCTCTTAAAATCCCACTACCTTGCAGCCATAGATGTCATGTAAGATTCCTCCCCCCAGCCTTAGAGGTATACAGGAGTAAGAATCTCCCTTTCTGATCTTATAATTATTCTCTCTCTAAAATAAAAGAAAGATTCTGTTTAAAAAAGGAAGAACCTTTTTCCTGAATACTTCTCAAGAGTCCCACCTGTTTTAAGGATTCAGAACAACGAGTTCAGAAGTGAGAATCGATGTTTTGGATATCAAGGTTTTGGTCTCGAGTACGGCCCAAAAGAAGTTCTTTATCTCCTGGGAAGTATAAGAAGTTATCTCCCAGATATTGTGGACCAAAGAAAGTAGGTGATTTAGCTTACGAACTTCTTTTATCTCCTCATCTCAAAGTTCTGAATGCCTTCTATAGAAAAATGTGCCAAACCCAAATCATAGAAAGACGGTAAAACTTCAGTGGCAAGTTACCGTTGGCTTCTAAGTTACGCTAGCTCCTTCCTTTATATAAGTCGTAACTTTTACTTGTCGTTCACAGTAATCTTACTTCCATCGATCTTCTTTCTTTCTTAATCTCCTTCATGGCTTGGCAACAAGAATTAGTTTTATCCATGATGATTTCTCACCTTCAAGACGCAAGGGAGTCTGTGAAGAAAGATTTCATAGAGCAGTATGAGCGCTCACTTTTCCCTCACTTGGGAACTTCTGTAGCGCAGACAAAATGGCGGACCTATCAAGACATAACTAAGGTAACACCCTGGGGTCAGCAGCACTTTCGTAACAATGTTCGCTTGGCCATGGTTATTGAAGCTTTGGGTTTGGGTCCCCGATACTACTGCGTCATGAGATCAAGGCATCCTGGGTTTTCTGAGTGGGTCTTCTTACTGGCGTGTTTTCTTCCTCATGAGAAGATATGCCTTTACCCAGTTTTTGGCTTGCCTCTCAGAGGTCCTTTTGTTAGAACACCTCATACCACTGAGATAGGCGCAGCAATAACCCACACAATCATTCCCATAGATGAGTTACCTTATACTTGTGCAGCTTGTGAGGACTGCTTTTGTGACCATATGATGGACGGGCTTATGGAAGTGTAAAGAGTTCCTCTATCTTTACTGTATAAGTTCCGAGAATGAATAAAGTTTAAATCTTGTTCGTATTTTGAATCTTGCTCTCTTTAAGACATATCTTGGTGGTTAATCTTGATTAAAATTTTTCTCTAAGTCTCATATTCGTGAATCTTGCGAAATTATCACAAGTTGCGAGGTGAGGACATCTCGCGTTTTTTAAGTGGGATAGAATGTAAGATTCCTCCCCCAACCCCTTTTTGATGTCTAGTATCTTCCCCTGTAATCAACCCTCTTCAGAAATATAAAGACCCTGTTGCTAACTATTTTAGCCTAGAGAGAGAAAAATTATTCTAGAGAGAGAATATTCAGATTTTGAATATTTTTGGATAGAAAAATATCTCTTATAATTCAGATGAGTTTCCCTGAAACAGAAATTCAAAAAGAATTTTCCAATGTGCAATTGGAATTAATTGGAAATAGGTATAAAGAACCTTAGTCTAAGGGTCTAGATTTTCAGAAATCTTTAGACTATGGTCCAATTAAGGTTCCTATGGGCCAATAGCATCAATCCATGTGTAGGGAAGAGATAAATCCAAATTTGTAAAAAGAAGATACCCAAAAATGAGTAAATGCTCACATAAGGTGAAGAGTTGAAAATGTACAAGGTTTATTAGTAAAAAACTATGAGCAATATTAAAAATATGAGATATTTTGGGTATCCAAAAATGAGTAAATGCTCACATAAGATGAAGAGTTGAAAATGTACAAGGTTTATTAGTAAAAAACTATGAGCAATATTAAAATGATGCCATTATGACACATATGTAAGGAAGGGGAATTCTTTAAAGGAGGTGCATATTTCACATAAGATGAAGAGTTGAAAATGTACAAGGTTTATTAGTAAAAAACTATGAGCAATATTAAAATGATTCCATTATGACACATATGTAAGGAAGGGAAATTCTTTAAAGGAGGTGCATATTTCACATAAGATGAAGAGTTGAAAATGTACAAGGTTTATTAGTAAAAAACTATGAGCAATATTAAAATGATTCCATTATGACACATATGTAAGGAAGGGGAGTTCTTTAAAGGAGGTGCATATTTCACATGCTTGAATGAGTTTTAAACTCATAAAAATTGAGATATTTCATCTCTCCTCTCTCCTCATTCAAGTCTAGTTCCAAAAAGTTAGCTTAACTGACCTAAAAATGGTCAAATATTGACCAAACTGATTTAGAAAATTCTAGAATCAGTTTGTTTGGTTAGGAGCTCAATTTTTCCTATAAATAGAAGCCTCCCCCTTGTTGAAAAATAGTTAGTGTTTATGCATCGTTACTCTACTCCACCTAAGCCAAGAACTGTGAATTCATTTAATAATTCACTAGTTTTTGGAGCTTCCCTCTTTCTTCAATCCCCATTAGTGGCTCCATCAACATACTTAACCAATTGATTGGTTGGGGGCCTCTACCGTGAACAAAGAATCAAGCAAGTTGTAAGGTAATTAGTGAATATTGATCTTTCTATAATTTCTCAATGTTTCTCTCTTCTCAACCCCTCTCAAGCATGAGAAGTTTAATTGGTATGGTTTTTTTTAAATACTATTGAAGTTTGAATAGTAGTGAAGAGTTACATAATTTAATAAATGCTATTGAAGTTAATTTTCATTTATGTTTAAATTCTAATGATTTTTATGTAAATTCTCTCTCTCACTCAAGAAATGGTCATACTCATGACCCGTTCTCAATCCAAATCAAGCTTTTCATAAAGCTTTTCCTTAACCCAAGATTAAGCTATGCTTGAGGTCAAATTAATAGCTTTTTCTATGCTTTTAGTTTATGTATATTGATGATTCAATCCATTATGGATTAAAATCCAATTAGAGATCATTTTAATTATTTCTTTAATGATAAGCATTATATAACCCTTAGAAAAATTGAGATTTATCAGTCATAGCAGCAGAGCTATGGCAAAATTTTTATAAAAATTATGCATAAAATAATTTCATTCAAAGCATAAAAAGAGGACTTCCTACCATATTCTAGGAATTATCATCCTAGATTAATTGAAAGAATTTCATTACAATCATGGAGAAATTGAATTTTAATATCATGCATAAAGGATAAGTTTTTATATCAAAAGTGTTATTTTTACCATTTTTATTTCATGCATAGAAGTATGCATAGTGGATAAATTTTTATATCAAAAGTGTTATTTTTATCATTTTTAAATTTCATGCATAGAAGTATGCATAAAGGAAAATTTTTTATATCAAAAGTGTTACTTTTATCATTTTTAATTTTCATGCATAAAAGTATGCATAAAAGAAAAATTTTATATCAAAAGTGTTACTTTTATCATTTTTAATTTTCATGCATAGAAGTATGCATAAAGGAAAATTTTTTATATCAAAAGTGTTACTTTTATCATTTTTAATTTTCATGCATAGAAGTATGCATAAAGGAAAAATTTTTATATCAAAAGTGTTACTTTTATCATTTTTAATTTTCATGCATAGAAGTATGCATAAAAGAAAAATTTTTTATATCAAAAGTGTTACTTTTATCATTTTTAATTTTCATGCATAAAAGTATGCATAAAAGAAAATTTTTATATCAAAAGTGTTACTTTTATCATTTTTAATTTTCATGCATAGAAGTATGCATAAAGGAAATTTTTTTAATATCAAAAGTGTTACTTTTATCATTTTTAATTTTCATGCATAGAAGTATGCATAAAGGAAAAAATTTTATATCAAAAGTGTTACTTTTATCATTTTTAATTTTCATGCATAGAAGTATGCATAAAGGAAAATTTTTATATCAAAAGTGTTTCTTTTATCATTTTTAATTTTCATGCATAGAAGTATGCATAAAGGAAAAAATTTTATATCAAAAGTGTTACTTTTATCATATTGGATTTCATGCATATAGGTATGCATAAAAGATATTCTTTTTATACTAAAAGTGTGATTTTCCTCATAAATGGATTTTATGCTTAACTTAGATGCATAAGAGAAATTCTTTTATTCTAAAAGTGTAATTCCCTACCAAATTGAAATTATGTATAAGAAGATGCATAAAAGATTGATTTTAATTTCGAAAGTGTTAGTCTCCTTAAATGGAATTTATGTATAAATAAATGTGTAGAGAAATCTTATATCAAATATAAGAAATCTCTTTTTTTTTTTTTAAAGATATGAAATGTGATAAGATGTGATAAGAGGTGTATGAGATGTGATAAGAATTGATAAGATGCGTATGGAAAGTGATAGGATGTGATAAGAGGTGTATGAGATGTGATAAGAATTGATAAGATGCGTATGGAAAGTGATAGGATGTGATAAGAGGTGTATGAGATGTGATAAGAATTGATAAGATGCGTATGGAAAGTGATAGGATGTGATAAGAGGTGTATGAGATGTAAAAAGATGTGATAAGATGTGTATGAGATGTGATAAGATTTGATAAGATGCGTATGGAAAGTGATAGGATGTGATAAGAGGTGTATGAGATGTAAAAAGATGTGATAAGATGTGTATGAGATGTGATAGAATGTGTTAAGATGAGTTAGGATGTGTTAAGATGTATATGGGATGTGTTAGGACGAGAATGGATGTAATATGGTTGTATGAATGTGATGTGGATGTATACATGTAGATGTATATGTATGAATGTGAATGTTGATGTGGATGTGGATGTATGGATGTAGATACGGATGTGTATGTATGTATGTGGATGTGTATGTATGAATGAGGATGTAAAAATGGACGTATGTATATAGATGTGGATGTATGGATGTATGTATGTAGATGTGGATGTATGGATGTGATTGTGAATGAAGAGGTGGATGTGAATGTATGGATGTAGATACAGATGTGGATGTATGTATGTAGATGTGGATGTATGGATGTGATTGTGAATGAAGAGGTGGATGTGAATGTATGGATGTAGATACGGATGTGGATGTATGTATGTGGATGTGGATGTATGAATGAGGATGTGAAAATAGATGTATGCATGTGAATGTGGATGTATGAATATGAATGTGGATGTGTGGATGTGGAAATGGAGGTATGGATGTATGAATGTAGATGTGGATGTATGCATGTAGATGCGTATGTATGAATGTGAAATTGGATGTATGATGTGGACGTACGAACATGGATATGTATGTAGAATAATGAATATGAAGATGTATGTGAGATAATGTAGTCTATATGAGTGAATGGATGAGAACGAGTACACACTGAATGGAATGTGGAATAAGTAATGTGGTCCGAGAGTGGATAATATGGAAAGACAAGAGTTCGTTATAGAAACTGTATTTGTGACTGTTTGTAAATGACTGTTTTATGTCAAGAATGCTGGAGAAGCATTTTGACCGTCTTAAGGATTAAGGTCATGAAGACTGAACTGATAAAGTTGCAACTGCTGACGGAGAGTCAATGGAGGACGTCTCGCGTAGCAAGGTCGATCGAGGTCTTGACCAGCCTCGGCTCGATTTAAATGGTGAGCTTCCGGTACGGTGGATGAGGGACCAAGGAAGCGGCCTATGAGTGAAGCGCTAGGTCACCTGCAACAAAGGATCCTAGAGGGTGCTGACCATACGGTGCTCGGGCTCTGGGTCGCCGAAGATACCCACACGTGCGTCGTGGAAGATATTGGAACAAGGAGTAAGAGTTGTTTTCTGAAACCGGGCATGGATCTGGTTGATTGACCTTGCTGGTCCTCAACAGATGAGTCCATGGCTCTTTTATATGGATCTGTGGGTTGATCTTGCTAATCTTCCACGGAGATTCCATTCTATTATATGAATATATTGCCGGTTACTATGAGCTAGGAACTATGGAAAAGGCCCCTGAGAGAACAGGTGGTGAGCGTTCTGGTTGCCAATGATGCCATAAGTACACCGATGAAAGAATGACTGGAAATAAGGATTCAACCAGAGACTTTGAGGATTGTCATCAGTGACATAATCGTTTTATTAAAGGATTGTTTTAAAGCTAGTTGATGCTAAGAAAAAGGCAATTTCATATTGGGTGTGTAAGTGGTATGACTAGTTTTATGTTTGCATGAACTTCCGGCTAGGGGGCCTTGGAACTCTTTTCCTTGGTACCCGGGACAAAACCTAACCAAATTTCAAATTGGATCCCATCACTACAGTGGTTGGGCGGTTGGCTAACCCATGGGATCGGATGGGGTTAGGCTGGACTGATGGATCCGTAAATCGAGATTTAACTTCTATTATTACGATAGATGAAGTAAATCCCGGATAGAAATTGTTCTATGGATAGGAATCAACGGCTGTGCCTCTTGATGGGGAAAAAAGCGTTGATCCCAATGATCCAAGTGCAAGTTCTTCCTTGATTTGACCAAGTACCGTTAACGGTGCAGTCAGATCAGTTTGATCAGTAATGATCTTGACTACGTTAGAGTAAAGAGTTATCCTGGTGGAATCGCCCGTGCTTTCCGGGTAAAGAAAGTTTTTCCGGTTTCGATTTTGGACAAACCGACGGATTAGTCTCTTGTCCGGATATCCGTGGGCGAGGCCCTGAGTGTGGGACCCCTGTCCCGCGCGAGAAGTGCTACTTCCGCTGCTAGTACCCCGAATCCGTTGCTCGGTGGGAATAGGGACCTCACAATTGGTATCAGAGCAGGTTTTGAAAGCTAATAAAGATAATTAAATTCTTATCTGAAATTGGTAATAAGAATTCAGAAACAGCATTTTCATAATGTATTTTTATCCCGTAAGCTTCTTTAATGAAGAAATTTTAATCAAAGAAATTGTTTTTATAGATGGAAGTTCCCCATTTATCTGGTATTCCCGACCTCACCCAGTCTCAAGATATGATTGCATTTGCCTTCGAGCATCTCATCTCTTCCGCTTCAACACGAACAAGCCGAGCAAGACTCGCACGCCATTTCGAGGAATTATGTTTTCCTAACCCAGTGGAGAGACAACAGCATAAGTGGGTTGCAGGGCTATATATCCACGCCTCTTATAACCGGCGTGCAATGCTGAGGCAGAACCTCTCATTGGCCATGATTTTGATAAAGCTGAAAATGACGCGTGGTGTCATTCTATATCTTTCAACGCCTCAAAATTTCAGACGTGCTTGCCGAGTTTATAGACTCCTTAGTCGATTTATCCCTAAGGAGAAAATAATAGCTCCCTTCGCAGTTAGAGAACTTATGTAACAGGGCATGACTATGGCCCAGTACGGTCCTCTTATATGTCTTTCGAGGAGATTTTGAACTCAGAGCTGAGTTGCTCTATGTAATTATTGCAACTTGTATATAAATATACAAATGTTTTTTTTTTAAACGGACGATCGGATAAAGAAAAATCTATTTATCAGACTTAAGTCATAGATCTCCAATAAGATCAACCGAGGAGCAAATTATGTCAAAAGTTTATCAAGACGCACAAAAAGGTTGTAATTGTTTGATATAAGTCATACAAATTGTTAATTCAAATTGAAATTCGTAAATTAGTAATTGGGTCTTCAATTGGAAGTACCGCAATTGTATGGAACCCTGACTTGCTTGAGACCTAGACATGATGGTATTTACCTTATAGTTGCGAGTATCATGACTATCCGTATATACCGAGGGTATAACTGCAGCTCTTTACCGACAGTATATACGAGTAAATCTAAGACTTGAAATTATAAGCGTTAATGCTATTCAGATGATGATTTTGAATGTGGTTGATATGATTTTTAATTCTGTTTGGGAACTGATGAATTGATTTGGATTCTGATTGAAAAATGATGATCCTTGAAAATGGGTTGAAATGTAATAAGCTGAGCGAAACCACAATGTGGATGATTGGGACGAGTCCCTGTAATGATAAATGATGAAAATGATTCAGCAAATCACTATGAGATTAGTGGATTATGTTGTCAAATTGCTACTGTTAATACTTGAGACGGTAGATCAAGTTAAGGAATGACAAATTGAGAACTTGCTTAACTTAAATTCCGTGGAGGAATGTTCAGAAGAAAATTTTCGGTCTAATGGACCATTATCGTGTTAAAGATATGAATGATATGATTGAATGAATTGTTATTTAATGATGAATTCTATATAAGGGATATTTATCCCCATATTCTGTTGGGTTGACCGGAATATAAGGAACCCCAGAATAAATTGGATCTTAAGCAAAAAAGTTGTCCTCTACTTGCGAGATGAGGACATCTTGCACCTTTTAAGTGGGGTAGAATGTAAGATTCCTCCCCCCAGCCTTAGAGGTATACAGGAGTAAGAATCTCCCTTTCTGATCTTATAATTATTCTCTCTCTAAAATAAAAGAAAGATTCTGTTTAAAAAAGGAAGAACCTTTTTCCTGAATACTTCTCAAGAGTCCCACCTGTTTTAAGGATTCAGAACAACGAGTTCAGAAGTGAGAATCGATGTTTTGGATATCAAGGTTTTGGTCTCGAGTACGGCCCAAAAGAAGTTCTTTATCTCCTGGGAAGTATAAGAAGTTATCTCCCAGATATTGTGGACCAAAGAAAGTAGGTGATTTAGCTTACGAACTTCTTTTATCTCCTCATCTCAAAGTTCTGAATGCCTTCTATAGAAAAATGTGCCAAACCCAAATCATAGAAAGACGGTAAAACTTCAGTGGCAAGTTACCGTTGGCTTCTAAGTTACGCTAGCTCCTTCCTTTATATAAGTCGTAACTTTTACTTGTCGTTCACAGTAATCTTACTTCCATCGATCTTCTTTCTTTCTTAATCTCCTTCATGGCTTGGCAACAAGAATTAGTTTTATCCATGATGATTTCTCACCTTCAAGACGCAAGGGAGTCTGTGAAGAAAGATTTCATAGAGCAGTATGAGCGCTCACTTTTCCCTCACTTGGGAACTTCTGTAGCGCAGACAAAATGGCGGACCTATCAAGACATAACTAGGGTAACACCCTGGGGTCAGCAGCACTTTCGTAACAATGTTCGCTTGGCCATGGTTATTGAAGCTTTGGGTTTGGGTCCCCGATACTACTGCGTCATGAGATCAAGGCATCCTAGGTTTTCTGAGCGGGTCTTCTTACTGGCGTGTTTTCTTCCTCATGAGAAGATATGCCTTTACCCCGTTTTTGGCTTGCCTCTCAGAGGTCCTTTTGTTAGAACACCTCATACCACTGAGATAGGCGCAGCAATAACCCACACAATCATTCCCATAGATGAGTTACCTTATACTTGTGCAGCTTGTGAGGACTGCTTTTGTGACCATATGATGGACGGGCTTATGGAAGTGTAAAGAGTTCCTCTATCTTTACTGTATAAGTTCCGAGAATGAATAAAGTTTAAATCTTGTTCGTATTTTGAATCTTGCTCTCTTTAAGACATATCTTGGTGGTTAATCTTGATTAAAATTTTTCTCTAAGTCTCATATTCGTGAATCTTGCGAAATTATCACAAGTTGCGAGGTGAGGACATCTCGCGTTTTTTAAGTGGGGTAGAATGTAAGATTCCTCCCCCAACCCCTTTTTGATGTCTAGTATCTTCCCCTGTAATCAACCCTCTTCAGAAATATAAAGACCCTGTTGCTAACTATTTTAGCCTAGAGAGAGAAAAATTATTCTAGAGAGAGAATATTTAGATTTTGAATATTTTTGGATAGAAAAATATCTCTTATAATTCAGATGAGTTCCCCTGAAACAGAAATTCAAAAAGAATTTTCCAATGTGCAATTGGAATTAATTGGAAATAGGTATAAAGAACCTTAGTCTAAGGGTCTAGATTTTCAGAAATCTTTAGACTATGGTCCAATTAAGGTTCCTATGGGCCAATAGCATCAATCCATGTGTAGGGAAGAGATAAATCCAAATTTGTAAAAAGAAGATACCCAAAAATGAGTAAATGCTCACATAAGGTGAAGAGTTGAAAATGTACAAGGTTTATTAGTAAAAAACTATGAGCAATATTAAAAATATGAGATATTTTGGGTATCCAAAAATGAGTAAATGCTCACATAAGATGAAGAGTTGAAAATGTACAAGGTTTATTAGTAAAAAACTATGAGCAATATTAAAATGATGCCATTATGACACATATGTAAGGAAGGGGAATTTTTTAAAGGAGGTGTATATTTCACATAAGATGAAGAGTTGAAAATGTACAAGGTTTATTAGTAAAAAACTATGAGCAATATTAAAATGATTCCATTATGACACATATGTAAGGAAGGGGAATTCTTTAAAGGAGGTGCATATTTCACATAAGATGAAGAGTTGAAAATGTACAAGGTTTATTAGTAAAAAACTATGAGCAATATTAAAATGATTCCATTATGACACATATGTAAGGAAGGGGAATTCTTTAAAGGAGGTGCATATTTCACATAAGATGAAGAGTTGAAAATGTACAAGGTTTATTAGTAAAAAAACTATGAGCAATATTAAAATGATTCCATTATGACACATATGTAAGGAAGGGGAGTTCTTTAAAGGAGGTGCATATTTCACATGCTTGAATGAGTTTTAAACTCATAAAAATTGAGATATTTCATCTCTCCTCTCTCCTCATTCAAGTCTAGTTCCAAAAAGTTAGCTTAACTGACCTAAAAATGGTCAAATATTGACCAAACTGATTTAGAAAATTCTAGAATCAGTTTGTTTGGTTAGGAGCTCAATTTTTCCTATAAATAGAAGCCTCCCCCTTGTTGAAAAATAGTTAGTGTTTATGCATCGTTACTCTACTCCACCTAAGCCAAGAACTGTGAATTCATTTAATAATTCACTAGTTTTTGGAGCTTCCCTCTTTCTTCAATCCCCATTAGTGGCTCCATCAACATACTTAACCAATTGATTGGTTGGGGGCCTCTACCGTGAACAAAGAATCAAGCAAGTTGTAAGGTAATTAGTGAATATTGATCTTTCTATAATTTCTCAATGTTTCTCTCTTCTCAACCCCTCTCAAGCATGAGAAGTTTAATTGGTATGGTTTTTTTTAAATACTATTGAAGTTTGAATAGTAGTGAAGAGTTACATAATTTAATAAATGCTATTGAAGTTAATTTTCATTTATGTTTAAATTCTAATGATTTTTATGTAAATTCTCTCTCTCACTCAAGAAATGGTCATACTCATGACCCGTTCTCAATCCAAATCAAGCTTTTCATAAAGCTTTTCCTTAACCCAAGATTAAGCTATGCTTGAGGTCAAATTAATAGCTTTTTCTATGCTTTTAGTTTATGTATATTGATGATTCAATCCATTATGGATTAAAATCCAATTAGAGATCATTTTAATTATTTCTTTAATGATAAGCATTATCCCTTAGAAAAATTGAGATTTATCAGTCATAGCAGCGGAGCTATGGCAAAATTTTTATAAAAATTATGCATAAAATAATTTCATTCAAAGCATAAAAAGAGGACTTCCTACCATATTCTAGGAATTATCATCCTAGATTAATTGAAAGAATTTCATTACAATCATGGAGAAATTGAATTTTAATATCATGCATAAAGGATAAGTTTTTATATCAAAAGTGTTATTTTTACCATTTTTATTTCATGCATAGAAGTATGCATAGTGGATAAATTTTTATATCAAAAGTGTTATTTTTATCATTTTTAAATTTCATGCATAGAAGTATGCATAAAGGAAAATTTTTTATATCAAAAGTGTTACTTTTATCATTTTTAATTTTCATGCATAAAAGTATGCATAAAAGAAAATTTTTATATCAAAAGTGTTACTTTTATCATTTTTAATTTTCATGCATAGAAGTATGCATAAAGGAAAATTTTTTATATCAAAAGTGTTACTTTTATCATTTTTAATTTTCATGCATAGAAGTATGCATAAAGGAAAAATTTTTATATCAAAAGTGTTACTTTTATCATTTTTAATTTTCATGCATAGAAGTATGCATAAAAGAAAAATTTTTTATATCAAAAGTGTTACTTTTATCATTTTTAATTTTCACGCATAAAAGTATGCATAAAAGAAAATTTTTATATCAAAAGTGTTACTTTTATCATTTTTAATTTTCATGCATAGAAGTATGCATAAAGGAAATTTTTTTTATATCAAAAGTGTTACTTTTATCATTTTTAATTTTCATGCATAGAAGTATGCATAAATGAAAAATTTTTATATCAAAAGTGTTACTTTTATCATTTTTAATTTTCATGCATAGAAGTATGCATAAAGGAAAATTTTTATATCAAAAGTGTTACTTTTATCATTTTTAATTTTCATGCATAGAAGTATGCATAAAGGAAAAATTTTTATATCAAAAGTATTACTTTTATCATATTGGATTTCATGCATATAGGTATGCATAAAAGATATTCTTTTTATACTAAAAGTGTGATTTTCCTCATAAATGGATTTTATGCTTAACTTAGATGCATAAGAGAAATTCTTTTATTCTAAAAGTGTAATTCCCTACCAAATTGAAATTATGCATAAGAAGATGCATAAAAGATTGATTTTAATTTCGAAAGTGTTAGTCTCCTTAAATGGAATTTATGTATAAATAAATGTGTAGAGAAATCTTATATCAAATATAAGAAATCTCTTTTTTTTTTTTTAAAGATATGAAATGTGATAAGATGTGATAAGAGGTGTATGAGATGTGATAAGAATTGATAAGATGCGTATGGAAAGTGATAGGATGTGATAAGAGGTGTATGAGATGTGATAAGAATTGATAAGATGCGTATGGAAAGTGATAGGATGTGATAAGAGGTGTATGAGATGTGATAAGAATTGATAAGATGCGTATGAAAAGTGATAGGATGTGATAAGAGGTGTATGAGATGTAAAAAGATGTGATAAGATATGTATGAGATGTGATAAGATTTGATAAGATGCGTATGGAAAGTGATAGGATGTGATAAGAGGTGTATGAGATGTAAAAAGATGTGATAAGATGTGTATGAGATGTGATAGAATGTGTTAAGATGAGTTAGGATGTGTTAAGATGTATATGGGATGTGTTAGGACGAGAATGGATGTAATATGGTTGTATGAATGTGATGTGGATGTATACATGTAGATGTATATGTATGAATGTGAATGTTGATGTGGATGTGGATGTATGGATGTAGATACGGATGTGTATGTATGTATGTGGATGTGTATGTATGAATGAGGATGTAAAAATGGACGTATGTATATAGATGTGGATGTATGGATGTATGTATGTAGATGTGGATGTATGGATGTGATTGTGAATGAAGAGGTGGATGTGAATGTATGGATGTAGATACAGATGTGGATGTATGTATGTAGATGTGGATGTATGGATGTGATTGTGAATGAAGAGGTGGATGTGAATGTATGGATGTAGATACGGATGTGGATGTATGTATGTGAATGTGGATGTATGAATGAGGATGTGAAAATGGATGTATGCATGTGAATGTGGATGTATGAATATGAATGTGGATGTGTGGATGTGGAAATGGAGGTATGGATGTATGAATGTAGATGTGGATGTATGCATGTAGATGCGTATGTATGAATGTGAAATTGGATGTATGATGTGGACGTACGAACATGGATATGTATGTAGAATAATGAATATGAAGATGTATGTGAGATAATGTAGTCTATATGAGTGAATGGATGAGAAAGAGTACACACTGAATGGAATGTGGAATAAGTAATGTGGTCCGAGAGTGGATAATATGGAAAGACAAGAGTTCGTTATAGAAACTGAATTTGTGACTGTTTGTAAATGACTGTTTTATGTCAAGAATGCTGGAGAAGCATTTTGACCGTCTTAAGGATTAAGGTCATGAAGACTGAAATGATAAAGTTGCAACTGCTAACGGAGAGTCAATGGAGGACGTCTCGCGTAGCAAGGTCGATCGAGGTCTTGACCAGCCTCGGCTCGATTTAAATGGTGAGCTTCCGGTACGGTGGATGAGGGACCAAGGAAGCGGCCTATGAGTGAAGCGCTAGGTCACCTGCAACAAAGGATCCTAGAGGGTGCTGACCATATGGTGCTCGGGCTCTGGGTCGCCGAAGATACCCACACGTGCGTCGTGGAAGATATTGGAACAAGGAGTAAGAGTTGTTTTCTGAAACCGGGCATGGATCTGGTTGATTGACCTTGCTGGTCCTCAACAGATGAGTCCATGGCTCTTTTATATGGATCTATGGGTTGATCTTGCTGATCTTCCACGGAGATTCCATTCTATTATATGAATATATTGCCGGTTACTATGAGCTAGGAACTATGGAAAAGGCCCCTGAGAGAACAGGTGGTGAGCGTTCTGGTTGCCAATGATGCCATAAGTACACCGATGAAAGAATGACTGGAAATAAGGATTCAACCAGAGACTTTGAGGATTGTCATCAGTGACATAATGGTTTTATTAAAGGATTGTTTTAAAGCTAGTTGATGCTAAGAAAAAGGCAATTTCATATTGGGTGTGTAAGTGGTATGACTAGTTTTATGTTTGCATGAACTTCCGGCTAGGGGGCCTTGGAACTCTTTTCCTTGGTACCCGGGACAAAACCTAACCAAATTTCAAATTGGATCCCATCACTACAGTGGTTGGGCGGTTAGCTAACCCATGGGATCGGATGGGGTTAGGCTGGACTGATGGATCCATAAATCGAGATTTAACTTCTATTATTACGATAGATGAAGTAAATCCCGGATAGAAATTGTTCTATGGATAGGAATCAACGGCTGTGCCTCTTGATGGGGAAAAAAGCGTTGATCCCAATGATCCAAGTGCAAGTTCTTCCTTGATTTGACCAAGTACCGTTAAAGGTGCAGTCAGATCAGTTTGATCAGTAATGATCTTGACTACGTTAGAGTAAAGAGTTATCCTGGTGGAATCGCCCGTGCTTTCCGGGTAAAGAAAGTTTTTCCGGTTTCGGTTTTGGACAAACCGACGGATTAGTCTCTTGTCCGGATATCTGTTGGCGAGGCCCCGAGTGTGGGACCCCTGTCCCGCGCGAGAAGTGCTACTTCCGCTGCTAGTACCCCGAATCCGTTGCTCGGTGGGAATAGGGACCTCACATGTCATATACTCGAACTTTCTAGAGATGAAATGTTCCACCCTTGTCAACCTATTCAGAGACACACATGCCCTATCCCAATGTTTCTTTGTGTGTGGAAGACCCATAGTGAAATCCATAGAAATACGAATCCAATTCCCTTCGAGAGTAGGCAAGTTGAAGTAGCCCATCGGACTTATATGTATTGGGTTCTTATTAAGTTGAGAAGGCATACATCTTGTGAGAAAAGCATGGAAGTCCTTCCACATCCCTTTCTAAGAGAAGCCCTTTTCCTTATCCTATCAACGGTCCTGAATACTCTTGATTGCCACACCGTTGGTGAAGGCAACGGTCTTGAATATTCCTGACTGCCCCACACCATTGCTGAAGAATGTATTTGTTCGATCAGCCTTTGCTTGTAACTTTTGATGTAGGCACCATGTAGACTCTATCTTTGCAGTAAAAATAAGACCATTTCATAGCTAGAAAGAAGACAACTCTTTATGAGAACCATATCATAATCTCAGCCGGGCCGCCACAATATCCTGTTGTTGATTACACACGCGATCTCAAAATCATAATTTTGCAAGGTTACCAACCACCTTCTTCGCTTAGGAGACGGATTCGGTCACAGCAGAGAATTACTTGAATGCACAGTACGGTGATCACTTCTCACATAAAAATCACTCATATCGTAAAGGTAATGATGTCACTTCTTGATGGCATGCAAAATAGCCATCATCTCTTGATCATACAAATCTCCTTTTGTTGGTAGAATCTTCAGAATTTAAAGCATATCATGAAACTCATAGTTCAGCCATGCCCTCATGCATTTGTTTCTTGTTCTTAACCACCATATCATCCTCTTTTGCAATGCTATAAAACAATCACACAGTCCATTAGCTTTGATTCCCAATCTCCTTCTTGGAGTTTTGAATTCTCCTATGGGCATTGGCATAATGCTTCATTGAGATTACTTTCATGTTTGCCTTGCATTTTTGGAGAAGAGCATTCACTATCTCCACTTTCTCTTTTGCATTTGGATTCACTCCCTTTTGCTCGACAGCTATCATGGGTGTAGTTGCCTTCTAACCATACGCGATGCCTCAAAAGGTGGCATACACAGTGCCTCAAAAGGTGGCGTGGCGGCATGCATTCACCTTTTCTAACTATACACAATGCCTTAGAAAGCGGCATGCCGATACTCTCACGAGATGAGGTACTATTGTAGGAAAAATGGGCTAAACCCGACCATTCGTCCCACACACTTTTTTAAGTGTAAACTTATTCGTCGGTGATCTCTATTTGACCTTAAATCTCGGGAAGGTAGCGATGCTTGGGAGTCGCTTGGTTTGCATGATATCAAATAAAGTAATCGAAAATGAACTCATGAATTTATCTAAAATGAACTCATGAATTTGACATCCTGGTCACTCTCAATACGTTGTAGTACACCATGTAACTTGAATACATGGACCACCAATTGCCACATATAAGCTATCTCAACCTTTCTTTGTGTGTGGAAGACCCATAGTGAGATCCATAGACATATGGATCCACTTACCCATCGAAAATTGATAGGCAAGTTGAAGAAACCCACCGGGCTTACCTTATCAGGTTGAAAAGGCATACATCTTGCATGTAAGTCCTTCCACATCCCTTTCCTCTAGAAGCTCTTTCTTATCTTATCAAGGGACTTGTGTATTCCCAATTGCCCCACCATTGATGAAGAATGTATTTTTTATGTAGGTACCACATGTAGACTCTATCTCTGTAGTAAAAAATGAAAGCATTATGGGAACCATTTTGTAATTTTCGACGTAGGCACCATGTAGACTCTATCTTTGTAGTAAAAATGAGACCATTGCGTAGCCAAAAAACGAGGCAACTCTTTATGAGAACCAAGTCGTAATTTCAGCACCATTTGTCACACCCCCTTATTTAAGAGATCTTCCTTTTGAAATTCCATGACCCAATGTTTGTATATTTTAGGTATAGCTCATATGAAACTCATCCAATAGTTCAGCCATGCCCTCATGCATTTGTTTCTTGTTCTCAACCATATCATACCATCCTCTCTGCTAGGCTATAAAACAAATACACCGCCCATTTTCTTCGGTTCCCTCGAGTATTTGTAGCTCCTAAAAAACATTTAATCTCCTTCTTGAAGGTCCAGAGTTGGAGTCCTATGGGCTTGGACATAATTCTTGATTCTCACTTGAGCTCGCTTTCATGTTTGCCTTGCATTGTTGGAGAAGAGCATGCACTACCTCACTTCAAATTTCTCGTTTGGATTCACTCCTTCTTACTTGACAACTATCACAGGTGCGCACCATTCACTTTCTAACCATACACAATGCCTCAGAAAGGTGGCATGCCAATACTCTCATTTTGATGAGCAGTACTATTAATAGTAGGAAAACTTGAGTAAAGCTGAGCGTTCATCCCACACACTTTGAGCATCATGGAAATGCTATCTCAAACTAAGTTTCCACCCACTTATTCACGCCCTCTGTTTGGACCTTTGGTCTCAGGATGGTAGCGATGCTTGGCGTCAACTTGGTTTGCATGATCTCAAACAAATTGTTTGCAAAATGAACTCATCATGCATTTGGCATTCTTGATCACTTACAATATGTTATGGTACACCATGTAACTTCAAGGTAGGATCCCAAAATTGCCTCGCAAAAACAATAGACGTCGTATCCTTGACCTTTGTAGAGATGAAATGTGCCACCCTTGTCAACCTATCCACCACAACATGTAAGCTATCGCAACCTTTCTTTGTGTGTGTGGAAGACCCATATAGTGAAATCCATAGAAATACGAATCCACTGCATACATACATCTTGTGGGACAGAAGCATGTAAGTTCCTCACGTTCCTCTCAATTAGAAGCTCTTATCTTATCCAAGGTGTTGAAATTCCCAACTGCCCCATCGTTGTGCTAAAGAATGCATTTCTCAGATCAGCCTTTGCTTGTAATTTTTGACGATGCCTATAGGCAACATGTAGACTCTATAGATCTTTGTAGCCAGAAGCGAGGCAACTCTTTTCTAAGAACTGTGTTGTAATTCCTGCACCATTCGTGGCACCTCCTTATTTAACGTATATTCCTCTTGAATTTCCAGAACTCAATCTTTGTGTACTTTGGAAATAGTCGATAGTGAACATTTAAGCATCGGCCCCACCACATTATTCTTGCTCTTTATATAGGCAATCTCAAAATGGTAATTTTGCAAAGCTGCCACACCCACCTTCTTTGCTTAGAAGATAGACTCGGTTCGAAGACGAATTACTTCAATGCACATGGATCACTTCTGACATAAAATGACTACCATAAAGGCTCTAATACATTGCAACGTAAGAAAGGGATCAATGGCTTTAAGTAGAGCTCTGATACTAACAATGCAAGAAAGGGATCTAGTGAGAGATCAAGAAAATGCACTCATTATACATGGAGTATACTTATCATAGAGAGTACTAGTAGTCTGCCATGACACCGTAAGTAAGACTTCAACTTACAAATACCCTTTCTTCCAAGGGAAAAGGACAATGTCATGTAATCATTTGTACAACAATTTGATGGTGGAACCACATTCTTTGATTACCAAGTCTTTCCTTTTTTCATCCTCCTAAAATCCCACTGCCTTGCAGCCATAGATGTCATATACTCGAACTTTCTAGAGATGAAATGTTCCACCCTTGTCAACCTATTCAGAGACACACATGCCCTATCCCAATGTTTCTTTGTGTGTGGAAGACCCATAGTGAAATCCATAGAAATACGAATCCAATTCCCTTCGAGAGTAGGCAAGTTGAAGTAGCCCATCGGACTTATATGTATTGGGTTCTTATTAAGTTGTAAGATCCCTGTTCCCACCGAGCAACGGATTCGGGGTACTAGCAGCGGAAGTAGCGCTTCTCGCGTGGGATAGGGGTCCCACACTCGGGGCCTCGCCCACGGATATCCGGTTAAGAGACTAATCCGTCGGTTGTTCCAAAACCGAACCCGAAAAAACTTCCTTTACCGGAAAGCACGGGTGATTCCACCAGGATAACTTTTTACTCTAACGTAGTCAAGATAATTTCTGATCGAGATGATCCAATTACATCTATAAGATACTTAGTCAGTTCAAGGAAGAAACTTGCACTTGGATCATTGGGATCAACGCTTTTTTCCCCATTCAAGAGGCACAGCCGTTGATTCCTATCCATAGAACAGTTACTGTCCGGGATTTATTTTTTTCTATCGTAAAAACAAAAGTTTGAGTCTCGATTTACGGATCCATCAGTCCAGCCTAACCCCATCCAATCCCATGGGTTAGCCAACCGCCCAACCACTGTAGTGATGGGATCCAATTAAGAATTTGGTTAGGTTTTGTCCCGGGTACCAAGGAAAGAGTCCCAAGGCTCCCTAGCCGGATGTTCATGCAAAAATAAAACTAGTCACACCACTCACACACCCAATATGAAATTGCCTTTTCACAGATTCAACCAGTTTAAAACCATTCTTTAAAAAAAACCATAGTATCACTGATCACCATCTTCCAATTTATCCAGTTGATTCTTAATTTTCCCATCATTCCTTCATCAGAGTATCTATGGCATCATTGGCAACTAGGACGCTCACCACCTGTCCACACAGGGGCCGTTTCCTAATCCCTAGCCCATAATACTCGGCAATATAATCACTTATCAAGATGGACTCTTGTTGAAGATCAGCAAGATCAACCAACAGATCCATATAAAGAGCCATGGACTCATCCATTGAAGACCAGCAAGGTCAATCAACCAGATCCATGCCCGATTTCAGAAAACAACTCCAACTCTGTTCCAATTTCTTCCTCGACGCACGCGTGGGTATCCTAGGCGACCCAGAGCCCGAGCACCGTATGGTTAGCACCCTCTAGGATCCTTCGCAGGTGACCTAGCGCTTCACTCATAGGCCGCTTCCTTGGCCCCTCATCCACTGTACCGGAAGCTCACCATTTTAATCGCACCGAGGCTGGTCCAGACCTCGACCGACCTTGCTACACGAGACGTCCTTCATTGACTCTCCGTCAGCAGTTGCAACATTATCAGTTAGGTCTCACGACCTTAATCACAAGATAGTCACAATGCTCCCCCAGCAATCTTGACATAAAACAGTCATTTACAAACAGCATTTACAAACAGTTTACAATACAGTTTCTATTTTTACTTTCATTTTTCCACATTATCCCTCATCAATCCACATTACTTATTCCATATTCCATTTATATGTATACTCATCCCATCACATCATTTTCCATCTCAACACTTCATATTCCTTCACATCACATATCGTATATTCACATCCATACATATATCCACATCCACATCCACATCCACATTCACATCCACACATCCACATCTATATCCATACATCTAATTTCACATCCACATCTACATGCACATTCATGCATCCTCATCCATACATCCACATCTACATGCACATTCACATCCATACATCCACATCTATATGCGTACATTCTCATCTACATGCATACATCCACATCTCTATGCATACATCCACATCCACATCCACATTCACATTCTCCTCATACATCTACATCTACATGCATACATCCACCTCCACATTCACATCCACATCCATACATCTACATCTACATGCATACATCCACCTCCACATCCACATCCACATCTACATCTACATGCATACATCCACCTCCACATCCACATCTATACATCTACATCTACATGCATCCATCCACATCTCTATTTACATCCTCATCTATACATCTACTTCTACATGCATACATCCACATCTCCATGCATACATCCACCTCCACATTCACACTCACATCCATACATCTACATCTACATGCAACATCCACATCTCCATGCATAATAAGATTCTTTTAATTAATCTAGGATGATAGTTCCTAGAATATGGTAGGAAGTCCTCTTTTTATGCTTTGAATGAATTTATTTTATGCGTAATTTCTATAAAAATTTTGCCATAGCTCCGCTACTATGACTGATAAATCTCAATTTTTTTTCTAAGGGATAAAGCTTATCATTAAGGATATAATTAGAATGGTCTCTAATTGGGTCATCAATCCATAAGGGATTGAATCATCAATGTGCATAAACTAAAAGTGTAGAAAAAAGCCATTAATTTGGCCTCAAGCATAGCTTAATCTTGGATTAAGGAAAAGCTTTATGAAAAGCTTCATTTGGATTGAGAATGGGTCATGAGTATGACCATTTCTTGAGTGAGAGAGAGAAATTACATAAAAACCATTAGAATTTAAACATAAATGAAAATTAACTTCAATAGCATTTATTAAATTATGTAACTCTTCACTACTATTCACCAATTAACTTCAATAGCATTTAAAAAAAACCATACCAATTAAGCTTCTCAAGCTTGAGAGGGGTTGAGAAGAGAGAATCATTGAGAAATTATAGAAAAGATCAAAATTCAATATACTTACCTTATGATTTGCTTGATTCTTTATTCACGGTAGAGGCCCCCAACCAATCAATTGGTTTAGTATGTTGATGGAGCCACCAATGGGGATTGAAGAAAGAGAGAAGTATCAAAAACTAGTGAATTATTAAAGAATTCACAGTTCTTGGCTTAGGTAGAGTAGAGTAACAAAACATAAGACACTCTATATTTTGGCTTAGGTGGAGTAGAGTAACAAAGCATAAGACACTATATATTTTGGCTTAGGTGGAGTAGAGTGACAAAGCATAAGACACTATATATTTTGGCTTAGGTGGAGTAGAGTAACAAAGCATAAGACACTATATTTTTTTCAACAAGGGGAGGCTTCTATTTATAGGAAAATTTGAGCTCCTAACCAAACAAAATGATTCTAGAATTTTCCAAGTCAGTTTGGTCACTTTTTGACCATTTTTAGGTCAGTTAAGCTAACTTTTTGGAACTAGACTTGAATGAGGAGAGAGGAGAGATAAAATATCTCAATTTTTATGAGTTTAAAACTCGTTCAAGCATGTGAAATATGCACCTCCTTTAAAGAACTCTCCTTCCTTACATATGTGTCATAGTTTTTTTATTAATAAACCTTGTACATTTTCAACTCTTCATCTTATGTGAAATATGCACCTCCTTTAAAGAACTCCCCTTCCTTACATATGTGTTTTTTTACTAATAAACCTTGTACATTTTCAACTCTTCATCTTATGTGAGCATTTACTCCTTTTTGGATACCCAAAATATCTCATATTTTTAATATTGCTCATAGTTTTTTACTAATAAACCTTGTACATTTTCAACTCTTCATCTTATGTGAAATATGCACCTCCTTTAAAGAACTCCTCTTCCTTACATATGGTTTTTTTAAACTAATAAACCTTGTACATTTTCAACTCTTCATCTTATGTGAGCATTTACTCCTTTTTGGATACCCAAAATATCTCATATTTTTAATATTGCTCATAGTTTTTTACTAATAAACCTTGTACATTTTCAACTCTTCACCTTATGTGAGCATTTACTCATTTTTGGGTATCTTCTTTTTACAAATTGGATTTATCTCCTCCCTACACATGGATTGATGCTATTGGCCCATAGGAACCTTAATTGGACCATAGTCTAAAGATTTCTGAAAATCTAGACCCTTAGACTAAGGTTCTTTATACCTATTTCCAATTAATTCCAATTGCACATTTGAAAATTCTTTTTGAATTTCTGTTTCAGGGGAATTCATCTTAATTATATGAGATATTTTTCTATCCAAAAATTTTCAAAATCTGAATATTCTCTCTCTAGAATATTTTCTCTCTCTAGGTTAAAACAGTTAGAAACAAGGTCTTTATATTTCTGAAGAGAGATTGATTACAGGGGAAGATACTAGACATCAAAAAAGGGGATTGGGGGGAGGAATCTTACAATTAAGTTGAGAAGGCATACATCTTGTGAGAAAAGCATGGAAGTCCTTCCACATCCCTTTCTAAGAGAAGCCCTTTTCCATATCCTATCAACGGTCCTGAATACTCTTGATTGCCACACCGTTGGTGAAGGCAACGGTCTTGAATATTCCTGACTGCCCCACACCATTGCTGAAGAATGTATTTGTTCGATCGGCCTTTGCTTGTAACTTTTGATGTAGGCACCATGTAGACTCTATCTTTGCAGTAAAAATAAGACCATTTCATAGCTAGAAAGAAGGCAACTCTTTATGAGAACCATATCATAATCTCAGCCGGGCCGCCACATTATCCTGTTGTTGATTATACACGCGATCTCAAAATCATAATTTTGCAAGGTTGCCAACCACCTTCTTCGCTTAGGAGACGGATTCGGTCACAGCAAAGAATTACTTGAATGCACGGTACGGTGATCACTTCTCACATAAAAATCAATCAGAATTTAAAGCATATCATGAAACTCATAGTTCAGCCATGCCCTCATGCATTTGTTTCTTGTTCTTAACCACCATATCATCCTCTTTTGCAATGCTATAAAACAATCACACAGTCCATTAGCTTTGATTCCCAATCTCCTTCTTGGAGTTTTGAATTCTCCTATGGGCATTGGCATAATGCTTCATTGAGATTACTTTCATGTTTGCCTTGCATTTTTGGAGAAGAGCATTCACTATCTCCACTTTCTCTTTTGCATTTGGATTCACTCCCTTTTGCTCGACAGCTATCATGGGTGCAGTTGCCTTCTAACCATACGCGATGCCTCAAAAGGTGGCATACAGAGTGCCTCAAAAGGTGGCGCGGCGGCATGCATTCACCTTTTCTAACTATACACAATGCCTTAGAAAGTGGCATGCCAATACTCTCACGAGATGAGGTACTATTGTAGGAAAAATGGGCTAAAGCCGACCATTCGTCCCACACACTTTTTTAAGTGTAAACTTATTCGTCGGTGATCTCTATTTGACCTTAAATCTCGGGAAGGGACAACGTCATGTAATCATTTGTACAACAATTTGATGGTGGAACCACATTCTTTGATTACCAAGTCTTTCCTTTTTTCATCCTCTTAAAATCCCACTGCCTTGCAGCCATAGATGTCATATACTCGAACTTTCTAGAGATGAAATGTTCCACCCTTGTCAACCTATTCAGAGACACACATGCCCTATCCCAATGTTTCTTTGTGTGTGGAAGACCCATAGTGAAATCCATAGAAATACGAATCCAATTCCCTTCGAGAGTAGGCAAGTTGAAGTAGCCCATCCGACTTATATGTATTGGGTTCTTATTAAGTTGAGAAGGCATACATCTTGTGAGAAAAGCATGGAAGTCCTTCCACATCCCTTTATAAGAGAAGCCCTTTTCCTTATCCTATCAACGGTCCTGAATACTCTTGATTGCCACACCGTTGGTGAAGGCAATGGTCTTGAATATTCCTGACTGCCCCACACCATTGCTGAAGAATGTATTTGTTCGATCGGCCTTTGCATGTAACTTTTGATGTAGGCACCATGTAGACTCTATCTTTGCAGTAAAAATAAGACCATTTCATAGCTAGAAAGAAGGCAACTCTTTATGAGAACCATATCATAATCTCAGCCCGGCCGCCACATTATCCTGTTGTTGATTATACACGCGATCTCAAAATCATAATTTTGCAAGGTTGCCAACCACCTTCTTCGCTTAGGAGACGGATTCGGTCACAGTAGAGAATTACTTGAATGCACGGTACGGTGATCACTTCTCACATAAAAATCACTCATATCGTAAAGGTAATGATGTCACTTCTTGATGGCATGCAAAATAGCCATCATCTCTTGATCATACAAATCTCCTTTTGTTGGTAGAATCTTCAGAATTCAAAGCATATCATGAAACTCATAGTTCAGCCATGCCCTCATGCATTTGTTTCTTGTTCTTAACCACCATATCATCCTCTTTTGCAATGCTATAAAACAATCACACAGTCCATTAGCTTTGATTCCCAATCTCCTTCTTGGAGTTTTGAATTCTCCTATGGGCATTGGCATAATGCTTCATTGAGATTACTTTCATGTTTGCCTTGCATTTTTGGAGAAGAGCATTCACTATCTCCACTTTCTCTTTTGCATTTGGATTCACTCCCTTTTGCTCGACAGCTATCATGGGTGCAGTTGCCTTCTAACCATACGCGATGCCTCAAAAGGTGGCATACACAGTGCCTCAAAAGGTGGCGCGGCGGCATGCATTCACCTTTTCTAACTATACACAATGCCTTAGAAAGCGGCATGCCGATACTCTCACGAGATGAGGTACTATTGTAGGAAAAATGGGCTAAAGCCGACCATTCGTCCCACACACTATTTTAAGTGTAAACTTATTCGTCGGTGATCTCTATTTGACCTTAAATCTCGGGAAGGTAGCGATGCTTGGGAGTCGCTTGGTTTGCATGATATCAAATAAAGTAATCTAAAATGAACTCATGAATTTATCTAAAATGAACTCGTGAATTTGACATCCTGGTCACTCTCAATACGTTGTAGTACACCATGTAACCTGAATACATGGACCACCAATTGCCTTGCAACCACGGATGTCGTATACTTGACCTTTGTAGAGATGAAATGTACCACCACAAGCCACATATAAGCTATCTCAACCTTTCTTTGTGTGTGGAAGACCCATAGTGAGATCCATAGACATATGGATCCACTTACCCATCGAAAATTGATAGGCAAGTTGAAGAAACCCACCGGGCTTACCTTATCAGGTTGAAAAGGCATACATCTTGCATGTAAGTCCTTCCACATCCCTTTCCTCTAGAAGCTCTTTCTTATCTTATCAAGGGACTTGTATATTCCCAATTGCCCCACCATTGATGAAGAATGTATTTTTTATGTAGGTACCACATGTAGACTCTATCTCTGTAGTAAAAAATGAAAGCATTATGGGAACCATGTTGTAATCTTTGACGTAGGCACCATGTAGACTCTATCTTTGTAGTAAAAATGAGACCATTACGTAGCCAAAAAACGAGGCAACTCTTTATGAGAACCAGGTCGTAATTTCAGCACCATTTGTGACACCCCCTTATTTAAGAGATCTTCCTTTTGAAATTCCATGACCCAATGTTTGTATATTTTAGGTATAGCTCATATGAAACTCATCCAATAGTTCAGCCATGCCCTCATGCATTTGTTTCTTGTTCTCAACCATATCATACCATCCTCTCTGCTAGGCTATAAAACAAATACACCGCCCATTTGCTTCGGTTCCCTCGAGTATTTGTAGCTCCTAAAAAACATTTAATCTCCTTCTTGAAGCTCCAGAGTTGGAGTCCTATGGGCTTCGACATAATTCTTGATTCTCACTTGAGCTCGCTTTCATGTTTGCCTTGCATTGTTGGAGAAGAGCATGCACTACCTCACTTCCTATTTCTCGTTTGGATTCACTCCTTCTTACTTGACAACTATCATAGGTGCGCACCATTCACTTTCTAACCATACACAATGCCTCAGAAAGGTGGCATGCCAATACTTTGAGCGTTCATCCCACACACTTTGAGCATCATGGAAATGCTATCTCAAACTAAGTTTCCACCCACTTATTCATGCCCTCTGTTTGGACCTTTGATCTCAGGATGGTAGCGATGCTTGGCATCAACTTGGTTTGCATGATCTCAAACAAATTGTTTGCAAAATGAACTCATCATGCATTTGGCATTCTTGAGCACTTACAATATGTTATGGTACACCATGTAACTTCAAGGTAGGATCCCAAAATTGCCTCGCAAAAACGATAGACGTCGTATCCTTGACCTTTGTAGAGATGAAATGTGCCACCCTTGTCAACCTATCCACCACAACATGTAAGCTATCGTAACCTTTCTTTGTGTGTGTGGAAGACCCATATAGTGAAATCCATAGAAATACGAATCCACTACATACATACATCTTGTGGGACAGAAGCATGTAAGTTTCTCACGTTCCTCTCAATTAGAAGCTCTTATCTTATCCAAGGTGTTGAAATTCCCAACTGCCCCATCGTTGTGCTGAAGAATGCATTTCTCAGATCAGCCTTTGCTTGTAATTTTTTATGATGCCTATAGGCACCATGTAGACTCTATAGATCTTTGTAGCCAGAAGCGAGGCAACTCTTTTCTAAGAACTGTGTTGTAATTCGTGCACCATTCGTGGCACCTCCTTATTTAACGTATATTCCTCTTGAATTTCCAGAACTCAATCTTTGTGTACTTTGGAAATAGTCGATAGTGAACATTTAAGCATCGGCCCCACCACATTATTCTTGCTCTTTATATAGGCAATCTCAAAATGGTGATTTTGCAAAGCTGCCACACCCACCTTCTTTGCTTAGAAGATAGACTCGGTTCGAAGACGAATTACTTCAATGCACATGGATCACTTCTGACATAAAATGACTACCATAAAGGCTCTAATACATTGCAACGTAAGAAAGGGATCAATGGCTTTAAGTAGAGCTCTGATACTAACAATGCAAGAAAGGGATCTAGTGAGAGATCAAGAAAATGCACTCATTATACATGGAGTATACTTATCATAGAGAGTACTAGTAGTCTGCCATGACAACGTAAGTAAGACTTCAACTTACAAATACCCTTTCTTCCAAGGGAAAAGGACAACGTCATGTAATCATTTGTACAACAATTTGATGGTGGAACCACATTCTTTGATTACCAAGTCTTTCCTTTTTTCATCCTCTTAAAATCCCACTGCCTTGCAGCCATAGATGTCATATACTCGAACTTTCTAGAGATGAAATGTTCCACCCTTGTCAACCTATTCAGAGACACACATGCCCTATCCCAATGTTTCTTTGTGTGTGGAAGACCCATAGTGAAATCCATAGAAATACGAATCCAATTCCCTTCGAGAGTAGGCAAGTTGAAGTAGCCCATCGGACTTATATGTATTGGGTTCTTATTAAGTTGAGAAGGCATACATCTTGTGAGAAAAGCATGGAAGTCCTTCCACATCCCTTTCTAAGAGAAGCCCTTTTCCTTATCCTATCAACAGTCCTGAATACTCTTGATTGCCACACCGTTGGTGAAGGCAACGGTCTTGAATATTCCTGACTGCCCCACACCATTGCTGAAGAATGTATTTGTTCGATCGGCCTTTGCTTGTAACTTTTGATGTAGGCACCATGTAGACTCTATCTTTGCAGTAAGAATAAGACCATTTCATAGCTAGAAAGAAGGAAACTCTTTATGAGAACCATATCATAATCTTAGCCGCGCCGCCACATTATCCTGTTGTTGATTATACACGCGATCTCAAAATCATAATTTTGCAAGGTTGCCAACCACCTTCTTCGCTTAGGAGACGGATTCGGTCACAGCAGAGAATTACTTGAATGCACGGTACGGTGATCACTTCTCACATAAAAATCACTCATATCGTAAAGGTAATGATGTCACTTCTTGATGGCATGCAAAATAGCCATCATCTCTTGATCATACAAATCTCCTTTTGTTGGTAGAATCTTCAGAATTCAAATCATATCATGAAACTCATAGTTCAGCCATGCCCTCATGCATTTGTTTCTTGTTCTTAACCACCATATCATCCTCTTTTGCAATGCTATAAAACAATCACACAGTCCATTAGCTTTGATTCCCAATCTCCTTCTTGGAGTTTTGAATTCTCCTATGGGCATTGGCATAATGCTTCATTGAGATTACTGTCATGTTTGCCTTGCATTTTTGGAGAAGAGCATTCACTATCTCCACTTTCTCTTTTGCATTTGGATTCACTCCCTTTTGCTCGACAGCTATCATGGGTGCAGTAGCCTTCTAACCATACGCGATGCCTCAAAAGGTGGCATACAGAGTGCCTCAAAAGGTGGCGCGGCAGCATGCATTCACCTTTTCTAACTATACACAATGCCTTAGAAAGCGGCATGCCGATACTCTCACGAGATGAGGTACTATTGTAGGAAAAGTGGGCTAAAGCCGACCATTCGTCCCACACACTTTTTTAAGTGTGAACTTATTCGTCTCGTGATCTCTATTTGACCTTAAATCTTGGGAAGGTAGCGATGCTTGGCAGTCGCTTGGTTTGCATGATATCAAATAAAGTAATCTAAAATGAACTCATGAATTTATCTAAAATGAACTCATGAATTTGACATCCTGGTCACTCTCAATACGTTGTAGTACACCATGTAACCTGAATACATGGACCACCAATTGCCTTGCAACCACGGATGTCGTATACTTGACCTTTGTAGAGATGAAATGTACCACCACAAGCCACATATAAGCTATCTCAACCTTTCTTTGTGTGTGGAAGACCCATAGTGAGATCCATAGACATATGGATCCACTTACCCATCGAAAATTGATAGGCAAGTTGAAGAAACCCACCGGGCTTACCTTATCAGGTTGAAAAGGCATACATCTTGCATGTAAGTCCTTCCACATCCCTTTCCTCTAGAAGCTCTTTCTTATCTTATCAAGGGACTTGTATATTCCCAATTTCCCCACCATTGATGAAGAATGTATTTTTTATGTAGGTACCACATGTAGACTCTATCTCTGTAGTAAAAAATGAAAGCATTATGGGAACCATGTTGTAATTTTCGACGTAAGCACCATGTAGACTCTATCTTTGTAGTAAAAATGAGACCATTGCGTAGCCAAAAATGAGGCAACTCTTTATGAGAACCAGGTCGTAATTTCAGCACCATTTGTGACATCCCCTTATTTAAGAGATCTTCCTTTTGAAATTCCATGACCCAATGTTTGTATATTTTAGGTATAGCTCATATGAAACTCATCCAATAGTTCAGCCATGCCCTCATGCATTTGTTTCTTGTTCTCAACCATATCATACCATCCTCTCTGCTAGGCTATAAAACAAATACACCGCCCATTTGCTTCGGTTCCCTCGAGTATTTGTAGCTCCTAAAAAACATTTAATCTCCTTCTTGAAGCTCCAGAGTTGGAGTCCTATGGGCTTTGACATAATTCTTGATTCTCACTTGAGCTCGCTTTCATGTTTGCCTTGCATTGTTGGAGAAGAGCATGCACTACCTCACTTCCTATTTCTCGTTTGGATTCACTCCTTCTTACTTGACAACTATCATAGGTGCGCACCATTCACTTCTAACCATACACAATGCCTCAGAAAGGTGGCATGCCAATACTCTCATTTTGATGAGCAGTACTATTAATAGTAGGAAAACTTGAGTAAAGCTGAGCGTTCATCCCACACACTTTGAGCATCATGGAAATGCTATCTCAAACTAAGTTTCCACCCACTTATTCACGCCCTCTGTTTGGACCTTTGATCTCAGGATGGTAGCGATGCTTGGCGTCAACTTGGTTTGCATGATCTCAAACAAATTGTTTGCAAAATGAACTCATCATGCATTTGGCATTCTTGATCACTTACAATATGTTATGGTACACCATGTAACTTCAAGGTAGGATCCCAAAATTGCCTCGCAAAAACGATAGACGTCGTATCCTTGACCTTTGTAGAGATGAAATGTGCCACCCTTGTCAACCTATCCACCACAACATGTAAGCTATCGCAACCTTTCTTTGTGTGTGCGGAAGACCCATATAGTGAAATCCATAGAAATACGAATCCACTGCATACATACATCTTGTGGGAAAGAAGCATGTAAGTTCCTCACGTTCCTCTCAATTAGAAGCTCTTATCTTATCCAAGGTGTTGAAATTCCCAACTGCCCCATCGTTGTGCTGAAGAATGCATTTCTCAGATCAGCCTTTGCTTGTAATTTTTGACGATGCCTATAGGCACCATGTAGACTCTATAGATCTTTGTAGCCAGAAGCGAGGCAACTCTTTTCTAAGAACTGTGTTGTAATTCGTGCACCATTCGTGGCACCTCCTTATTTAACGTATATTCCTCTTGAATTTCCAGAACTCAATCTTTGTGTACTTTGGAAATAGTCGATAGTGAACATTTAAGCATCGGCCCCACCACATTATTCTTGCTCTTTATATAGGCAATCTCAAAATGGTGATTTTGCAAAGCTGCCACACCCACCTTCTTTGCTTAGAAGATAGACTCGGTTCGAAGACGAATTACTTCAATGCACATGGATCACTTCTAACATAAAATGACTACCATAAAGGCTCTAATACATTGCAACGTAAGAAAGGGATCAATGGCTTTAAGTAGAGCTCTGATACTAACAATGCAAGAAAGGGATCTAGTGAGAGATCAAGAAAATGCACTCATTATACATGGAGTATACTTATCATAGAGAGTACTAGTAGTCTGCCATGACACCGTAAGTAAGACTTCAACTTACAAATACCCTTTCTTCCAAGGGAAAAGGACAACGTCATGTAATCATTTGTACAACAATTTGATGGTGGAACCACATTCTTTGATTACCAAGTCTTTCCTTTCTTCATCCTCTTAAAATCCCACTGCCTTGCAGCCATAGATGTCATATACTCAAACTTTCTAGAGATGAAATGTTCCACCCTTGTCAACCTTTTCAGAGACACACATGCCCTATCCCAATGTTTCTTTGTGTGTGGAAGACCCATAGTGAAATCCATAGAAATACGAATCCAATTCCCTTCGAGAGTAGGCAAGTTGAAGTAGCCCATCGGACTTATATGTATTGGGTTCTTATTAAGTTGAGAAGGCATACATCTTGTGAGAAAAGCATGGAAGTCCTTCCACATCCCTTTCTAAGAGAAGCCCTTTTCCTTATCCTATCAACGGTCCTGAATACTCTTGATTGCCACACCGTTGGTGAAGGCAACGGTCTTGAATATTCCTGACTGCCCCACACCATTGCTGAAGAATGTATTTGTTCGATCGGCCTTTGCTTGTAACTTTTGATGTAGGCACCATGTAGACTCTATCTTTGCAGTATAAATAAGACCATTTCATAGCTAGAAAGAAGGCAACTCTTTATGAGAACCATATCATAATCTCAGCCGGGCCGCCACATTATCCTGTTGTTGATTATACACGCGATCTCAAAATCATAATTTTGCAAGGTTGCCAACCACCTTCTTCGCTTAGGAGACGGATTTGGTCACAGCAGAGAATTACTTGAATGCACGGTACGGTGATCACTTCTCACATAAAAATCACTCATATCGTAAAGGTAATGTGATAAAGTAGGAACTTTATTCAATAGGGTTAATATTGGGACAAGTCCATGTATAAAAGAGGGGACTTGGACCATGGTTGTAACTTTTGATGATCATTTTTAGAAATGGAAACTTATGTTTCTTGGAGCTCATGGCTTCTCTCTTGGCTTGTGGAAGGCTATTTCTATTCTCTTGGTGAGAGACTAAACACACTTAGGCATCATGTTTACATGGTGATTACTCATATTTTTCATGCATTACATCCCTTCATTCCAATTGGTATTAGAGCTCTTGATTTTGATCATGGGCATGCATGGGTTGTTGGGAAAATTTGCTTGAAAATTTGAGTTTCTTTTAAATTTTTTTTTCATTTTCTTGTAATCCTTGAGTGATTCTTGACAAATATTCTCTAATCTTGCTTAATCTCATGGATATGGTGAGCATTTCATGGAAATTGCTTGAATTTTGAGTGATTTTGGCCAATTTTGCCATTTTTGGACCAAATTTTGGGCCTCTAGACCAAAAATTTGGGGCAGTCGGGCCAAAACTTAGGGCAAGTGACTAATTGCAATTAACTTTTCTGTTAATCATGATTAGTAATCATCTTCTTCTTCCTCAAGCTTTCCATAGCCATGGGATGCTCTTCCTTTACCCGTTTTGATGCCAAACCTTGGGGTTTTTGTAGAGCTTTCTGAGATCTTTCATTTGAGCCTCTTCTTGCTAATTTTTTTTCTCAAGATTTGGGAGCTTTTGTTCATTTCTCCATGGCTGAAAGTTGAGCTTAGTCTACCTTCCATGAACCATATCTTGCATTGCTAAGCTCTTGCACTTCATAGGCATCATTGTTAGCATTCTCTTCTCATGAAAGGAGGCAATGAAGCGAAAATGGCGGGCTGCAGCATGCTCACGCCTAAAAATCAGCGCTGAAATTTGGGAGAGGGAGAGCTAGGCTTCACCTAGCTCTACTACCTCAAGACATGGAAGCCTTACAATAGGGTTTTTAGCTATTATTTGGAGCATAATTTCAAGCCTTATTCAAGCACATGGGAGGTGTATTTTGGCTGCAAATTTCAGAGCAAAAGAGAGCTACGTTTTTCTTCAACAAGAGGCTTCTTCAACATTTTCTACCATTGAAGCTTTCTGGATGACATTGGTGAGTGGTATGATCAATTTCTTGCAAGTTTGAAGCATTTGGTGGAGCTTGGGAATGGATTAGGGTTGGACACATTCAAATTTCCCTAATTTTCAAAAATTAACCATTAAAGCTTGACCATTCACTTGCCAATATTGCTTCTCCATGCATTATTGATGGCAATGGTGAAAGGAATTGATTCCACATGAGCTTGGCCAATTCATAGATCACATTTTGGGGGATTTTCTTCATTATGTCTCAATTGGCATGCCATTGATGGAATAGCAAGCTTATGCAATGTTTTTGGAGTCTCTCATGCTCATCTTGATGCCATATGGACACTATGGATGCTATACATAGCCATGCCAATGCTATGTTTTACACATGGGCATAAGAGAGCATTTGGGAAGCATGCATTTGTCAATATGATGTGAAAGGGATTGTTGGAATGCCATTGCAAATGCCTTGATTGTGGTTAACCAATGCTTATGCAAATGCCATGGTGAGGGCATTGTGAATTGTTGGTTTGTGTTGGAGCTTTTGGATGATGGATGGAGGCATGAGTCCATGCTTTATTGGTGAGTTCTAAATTGTAAAAGGGCATGAGTCATGCTCAATACTTGTAAGCCAACAAACTTGTTCTATCATTTGATATTATCCACATCATTTTGTACCTACACTCACCATTGCTACCACTTCAAGTTTCTATAGAATCTAGCAATGTGTGAGGGTACCTTGGCATTGGTTGGAGAGGCCAAGGGGAGAATGGCTTGAACTCTTTGTGCCGTGATTGCCTTGGAAAAGCGGTACAAAGGGGGATTAGGTACACCGGTGTGAAGACATGGCCTCAACCTTCACCTTGGAGGAAAACTTGGTGAAGGGGTGAGAAGAGCTTGGCCGGGAGATCGGCAAGCTTCAACGTGCATCCTCAACAATCCTCACCATCAACTTTGTGGATGCATTTGGGCAATGGGGCCCCTTTTTCCGTCATATTGTGTGGATATTGCAAATGCTTTGATGGACAAAGAGTGCATATGATCTTTCATGACATTGTGGGATACAAAGAGTATTGCATTGTGATTTGAGAAGCTGCATTTTCATTTGAGATTTGGTTCCAATTACAAAGGAGACTATGGCGGAATTTTTCCAACAAGGGAGCCAAACAAGCTTATTGATTGGAGATTTACCCCATGGATACACTTGAAGGGTTATTCACAACTACCAAGGGGAGAAACACCAATCATTTGTAGCCGGATTGAGCTTTGGGACCGAATTTTGGGAATTTTTGGGATTTTACAAAACCCTAATTCAGTCCTAGGGTTTTTGGGATTAGGTCCGAGTGATTACACGACTCTATTCTACTCCTTGAGAGCTTTCAAATGAGCCTTAGAACCCCTTAATCGGATATCACAATCTTGGTCAAAGTAGTTTTGTTGACTTTCTGGTCAAAGTCAAACAAAATATACTTCCACTTTGACTGAATCAAAATGCTTTTAGGGGTTGGTTCTATCTTCCCTTAGCTTTCTATAGAGCCGTCAAAATCCTAATTCCGACATATATTTTGCATTTTAGAGCCAAATTACTACTTTCAGCTGTCCCGCATAAACCCTAAAACAGAGAGTACTTGCCCACACCTAATTCTTACTGTGTTCATTTGGGAGGATAGTAGACACCATTACCTACCCATAGAACCTTCTTTTGTCTAATTCTGACATCATTTGGGCATTCTACCAACATCTTGCATTTTCTTCACTATGCCGAAGGGAAGACCACGCAAGGGTGGGGATGTTGTGCAAGAAATTATCATGGGTGATGAGGACATGGAAGGTAATATGGATGCAAGGGATGCATTCATCAATGAAGACAATGGGGGCAATGTACATAATCAAATTTCTCAAGGGACACAAGCGGCGGTTAACCATGACACCCTCTTGCAAATGCTTGTACAACGGTTGGAGACCTTAGACTCCAAGCTTGATTCTCATTTTGAAACATTATCCTCACGGATTGGTGTGATGGAGGACAAGTTTGGGAAGTCTCAAGCACAAGAAAAGCATGGGAATTATGGTGACTATGAGCAAAGAAAAGGCAAGGGCATTTTGAATAAGGATTCCATGAAGGCCGTACAAGAGGATCCATTGGGAGCATCCACTCGGGGATTCATGGCGGATGCACGGAGACCTCTTGTCAAGGATATGTTTCCTCCTTCTTTTCATTCGGGTTTGTCTCACCCTAATGCATCAAAGGGTCCTACCTCTTCTAGGGCAATGCATTCAAGGGAAGAGGATGAGGTGTTTGTGAATGATGAGGAGATTGCACTCGATTGGAATCAAATGTCCTTTGCCCAAAGACAAAGGGATGCTCACGAGAAGTGGATGGAATTGTCGAATATCATCAAGAGGGATTACAAAGACTTTGCACAATTTATGGAGTCATACTCGAAGATGCAAAGATTCAAGCCCTCTACCCAACATGATAACCCATCCCACATATCTTCCAAGGATGTCAAAGACAAAATCTCACTATCAAAGTTCAAAGGTGACGGGTCATCTCCGCAAGAGTTGGAGGAGTGGGCTACCAAGCTTGACACCTATTTCCAACTTTACCCAAAAAGTGAGCGTGATATGGTACAATTTTCCTCCTTACATCTTGAAGATTATGCTCATCAATGGTGGAGGCACTTGGTCAAACAAGGGAACACGCCATCAACTTGGGAAGGATTGAAGCGGGAGATGAACTTGGCCTTCATTTCACCCTTAGTGCTCGACCGATACCATGAAGAATGGTATGAGCTTTCTCAAAAGGGGATGATGGTGAGAGGTTACATCAAGAGATTTTTGAAGCTTTCAATGTACGTGGAAGGCTTGAGTGAAGACATGAAGATGAAAAAGTTTGTGCATGGGCTTGAACACTTCATCAAGGCGGATGTGTCGGCTCAAAGGCCTAGCTCTCTCAAAGAAGCTATGAGGTTAGCCGAACTCTATGAGCCAAAGTACAAGAGGTCTCAGCCCATGACCTTCACCAAAGACACACTCAAACCAACCACTACTTCTTACAATTTTGGGAAAGGTCCTACCTCTACATTACCATCCTCTAATCCAAGAACTCCTACATCATTTGGGGGTGGACAGCCAAAGAATGGGATACATCAATTTGATGCCAAAAAGTGTAGTGACTTCATGAAGAAGAAGCCCTTTCAACCCTTCAAGAAGACTCAAAGAATGGATGATCCAAAGATTGAGGAGTTGAGAAGCAAAGGGCTATGTTTCAAGTGCAAAGAGAGGTGGTCACCCAGGCATGTGTGCAAATCAAAGAAGATTGTGGCCACTATGATCCTCATGGATGAGGAAGAGAACAAGGATGACTCTCATGACATTGAGGAATGGGAGGATTGCAATGAAGAAGCACATGAGGAGTCACTTGAAGACCATTCTTTCATCACGGAGGATGGTGAGTTTCCGTTTGATCCGGGAGGTGGAGTTAAGGAAAGCCTTGTGGACGGAGACATGCCTACCAATGCAGAAATTTCAGCTTGCATATGCTCTATCTCACAAGAGTTGTTGGCAGGTTGCAAGAACCCAAGCACACTAAGGTTGGTGGGGACCATCAATGGGAGGGTTGCACATATTCTTGTGGATTCCGGGAGCACTCATAGCTTCATCAACTCTAAATCCATCAACTCTCTCAAATTCAACACAAAGAAGTATACATGCTGTAATTTCTGGACAGCTTTGGGAAGGTCTACTATTGGGCCTATTTTTCTACTCCAACAAGCTTCATGGCGTATCATAATGAAAGATTATGATGTGGGCTACATATGGCTGAGTGTACATATCATTTTCAGCCCAATATATGGAGTCTAAATGAAGGATTTTCAAGGGTCTTCATCGACTAGAAGGGCTGTCATAACAGTCCCACTCATACACTTTGGGCTTGAAGCTTTGTGGACTTGTACACATCCAAATTTTCATTGTATATGTGCTTTGGATGTACTTGAGAACTCTTAACCACTTCCCATTGATTACATTAGAGTCTCATACTTTGAGATTGTACATGTTATTGATTTTGAGGACAAAATCTTTGGGAAGGGATGGTTTGTAATAAAGTAGGAACTTTATTCAATAGGGTTAATATTGGGACAAGTCCATGTATAAAAGAGGGGACTTGGACCATGGTTGTAACTTTTGATGATCATTTTTAGAAATGGAAACTTATGTTTCTTGGAGCTCATGGCTTCTCTCTTGGCTTGTGGAAGGCTATTTCCATTCTCTTGGTGAGAGACTAAACACACTTAGGCATCATGTTTACATGGTGATTACTCATATTTTTCATGCATTACATCCCTTCATTCCAGGTAATGATGTCACTTCTTGATGGCATGCAAAATAGCCATCATCTCTTGATCATACAAATCTCCTTTTGTTGGTAGAATGTTCAGAATTTAAAGCATATCATGAAACTCATAGTTCAGCCATGCCCTCATGCATTTGTTTCTTGTTCTTAACCACCATATCATCCTCTTTTGCAATGCTTCCCAATCTCCTTCTTGGAGTTTTGAATTCTCCTATGGGCATTGGCATAATGCTTCATTGAGATTACTTTCATGTTTGCCTTGCATTTTTGGAGAAGAGCATTCACTATCTCCACTTTCTCTTTTGCATTTGGATTCACTCCCTTTTGCTCGACAGCTATCATGGGTGCAGTTGCCTTCTAACCATACACGATGCCTCAAAAGGTGGCATACAAAGTGCCTCAAAAGGTGGCGCGGCGGCATGCATTCACCTTTTCTAACTATACACAATGCCTTAGAAAGCAACATGCCAATACTCTCACGAGATGAGGTACTATTGTAGGAAAAATGGGCTAAAGCCGACCATTCGTCCCACACAATTTTTTAAGTGTAAACTTATTCGTCGGTAATCTCTATTTGACCTTAAATCTCGGGAAGGTAGCGATGCTTGGTAGTGCATGATATCAAATAAAGTAATCTAAAATGAACTCATGAATTTATCTAAAATGAACTCATGAATTTGACATCCTGGTCACTCTCAATACGTTGTAGTACACCATGTAACCTGAATACATGGACCACCAATTGCCTTGCAACCATGGATGTCGTATACTTGACCTTTGTAGAGATGAAATGTACCACCACAAGCCACATATAAGCTATCTCAACCTTTCTTTGTGTGTGGAAGACCCATAGTGAGATCCATAGACATATGGATCCACTTACCCATCAAAAATTGATAGGCAAGTTGAAGAAACCCACCGGGCTTACCTTATCAGGTTGAAAAGGCATACATCTTGCATGTAAGTCCTTCCACATCCCTTTCCTCTAGAAGCTCTTTCTTATCTTATCAAGGGACTTGTACATTCCCAATTGCCCCACCATTGATGAAGAATGTATTTTTTATGTAGGTACCACATGTAGACTCTATCTCTGTAGTAAAAAATGAAAGCATTATGGGAACCATGTTGTAATTTTCGACGTAGGCACCATGTAGACTCTATCTTTGTAGTAAAAATGAGACCATTACGTAGCCAAAAAACGAGGCAACTCTTTATGAGAACCAGGTCGTAATTTCAGCACCATTTGTGACACCCCCTTATTTAAGAGATCTTCCTTTTGAAATTGAATGACCCAATGTTTGTATATTTTAGGTATAGCTCATATGAAACTCATCCAATAGTTCAGCCATGCCCTCATGCATTTGTTTCTTGTTCTCAACCATATCATACCATCCTCTCTGCTAGGCTATAAAACAAATACACCGCCCATTTGCTTCAGTTCCCTCGAGTATTTGTAGCTCCTAAAAAACATTTAATCTCCTTCTTGAAGCTCCAGAGTTGGAGTCCTATGGGCTTGGACATAATTCTTGATTCTCACTTGAGCTCGCTTTCATGTTTGCCTTACATTGTTGGAGAAGAGCATGCACTACCTCACTTCCTATTTCTCGTTTGGATTCACTCCTTCTTACTTGACAACTATCATAGGTGCGCACCATTCACTTTCTAACCATACACAATGCCTCAGAAAGGTGGCATGCCAATACTCTCATTTTGATGAGCAGTACTATTAATAGTAGGAAAACTTGAGTAAAGCTGAGCGTTCATCCCACACACTTTGAGCATCATGGAAATGCTATCTCAAACTAAGTTTCCACCCACTTATTCACGCCCTCTGTTTGGACCTTTAATCTCAGGATGGTAGCGATGCTTGGCGTCAACTTGGTTTGCATGATCTCAAACAAATTGTTTGCAAAATGAACTCATCATGCATTTGGCATTCTTGATCACTTACAATATGTTATGGTACACCATGTAACTTCAAGGTAGGATCCCAAAATTGCCTCGCAAAAACGATAGACGTCGTATCCTTGACCTTTGTAGAGATGAAATGTGCCACCCTTGTCAACCTATCCACCACAACATGTAAGCTATCGCAACCTTTCTTTGTGTGTGTGGAAGACCCATATAGTGAAATCCATAGAAATACGAATCCACTGCATACATACATCTTGTGGGACAGAAGCATGTAAGTTCCTCACGTTCCTCTCAATTAGAAGCTCTTATCTTATCCAAGGTGTTGAAATTCCCAACTGCCCCATCGTTGTGCTGAAGAATGCATTTCTCAGATCAGCCTTTGCTTGTAATTTTTGACGATGCCTATAGGCACCATGTAGACTCTATAGATCTTTGTAGCCAGAAGCGAGGCAACTCTCTTCTAAGAACTGTGTTGTAATTCCTGCACCATTCGTGGCACCTCCTTATTTAACATATATTCCTCTTGAGTTTCCAGAACTCAATCTTTGTGTACTTTGGAAATAGTCGATAGTGAACATTTAAGCATCGGCCCCACCACATTATTCTTGCTCTTTATATAGGCAATCTCAAAATGGTGATTTTGCAAAGCTGCCACACCCACCTTCTTTGGTTAGAAGATAGACTCGGTTCGAAGACGAATTACTTCAATGCACATGGATCACTTCTGACATAAAATGACTACCATAAAGGCTCTAATACATTGCAACGTAAGAAAGGGATCAATGGCTTTAAGTAGAGCTCTGATACTAACAATGCAAGAAAGGGATCTAGTGAGAGATCAAGAAAATGCACTCATTATACATGGAGTATACTTATCATAGAGAGTACTAGTAGTCTGCCATGACACCGTAAGTAAGACTTCAACTTACAAATACCCTTTCTTCCAAGGGAAAAGGACAACGTCATGTAATCATTTGTACAACAATTTGATGGTGGAACCACATTCTTTGATTACCAAGTCTTTCCTTTTTTCATCCTCTTAAAATCCCACTGCCTTGCAGCCATAGATGTCATATACTCGAACTTTCTAGAGATGAAATGTTCCACCCTTGTCAACCTATTCAGAGACACACATGCCCTATCCCAATGTTTCTTTGTGTGTGGAAGACCCATAGTGAAATCCATAGAAATACGAATCCAATTCCCTTCGAGAGTAGGCAAGTTGAAGTAGCCCATCGGACTTATATGTATTGGGTTCTTATTAAGTTGAGAAGGCATACATCTTGTGAGAAAAGCATGGAAGTCCTTCCACATCCCTTTCTAAGAGAAGCCCTTTTCCTTATCCTATCAATGGTCCTGAATACTCTTGATTGCCACACCGTTGGTGAAGACAACGGTCTTGAATATTCCTGACTGCCCCACACCATTGCTGAAGAATGTATTTGTTCGATCGGCCTTTGCTTGTAACTTTTGATGTAGGCACCATGTAGACTCTATCTTTGCAGTATAAATAAGACCATTTCATAGCTAGAAAGAAGGCAACTCTTTATGAGAACCATATCATAATCTCAGCCGGGCCGCCACATTATCCTGTTGTTGATTATACACGCGATCTCAAAATCGTAATTTTGCAAGGTTGCCAACCACCTTCTTCGCTTAGGAGACGGATTCGGTCACAGTAGAGAATTACTTGAATGCACGGTATGGTGATCACTTCTCACATAAAAATTACTCATATCGTAAAGGTAATGATGTCACTACTTGATGGCATGCAAAATAGCCATCATCTCTTGATCATACAAATCTCCTTTTGTTGGTAGAATCTTCAGAATTTAAAGCATATCATGAAACTCATAGTTCAGCCATGCCCTCATGCATTTGTTTCTTGTTCTTAACCACCATATCATCCTCTTTTGCAATGCTATAAAACAATCACACAGTCCATTAGCTCTGATTCCCAATCTCCTTCTTGGAGTTTTGAATTCTCCTATGGGCATCGGCATAATGCTTCATTGAGATTACTTTCATGTTTGCCTTGCATTTTTGGAGAAGAGCATTCACTATCTCCACTTTCTCTTTTGCATTTGGATTCACTCCCTTTTGCTCGACAGCTATCATGGGTGCAGTTGCCTTCTAACCATATGCGATGTCTCAAAAGCATACACAGTGCCTCAAAAGGTGGCACGGCGGCATGCATTCACCTTTTCTAACTATACACAATGCCTTAGAAAGCGGCATGCCGATACTCTCACGAGATGAGGTACTATTGTAGGAAAAATGGGCTAAAGCCGACCATTCGTCCCACACACTTTTTTAAGTGTAAACTTATTCGTCTCGTGATCTCTATTTGACCTTAAATCTTGGGAAGGTAGCGATGCTTGTAGTCGCTTGGTTTGCATGATATCAAATAAAGTAATCTAAAATGAACTCATGAATTTATCTAAAATGAACTCATGAATTTGACATCCTGGTCACTCTCAATATGTTGTAGTACACCATGTAACCTGAATACATGGACCACCAATTGCCTTGCAACCACGGATGTATACTTGACCTTTGTAGAGATGAAATGTACCACCACAAGCCACATATAAGCTATCTCAACCTTTCTTTGTGTGTGGAAGACCCATAGTGAGATCCATAGACATATGGATCCACTTACCCATCGAAAATTGATAGGCAAGTTGAAGAAACCCACCGGGCTTACCTTATCAGATTGAAAAGGCATACATCTTGCATGTAAGTCCTTCCACATCCCTTTCCTCTAGAAGCTCTTTCTTATCTTATCAAGGGACTTGTATATTCCCAATTTCCCCACCATTGATGAAGAATGTATTTTTTATGTAGGTACCACATGTAGACTCTATCTCTGTAGTAAAAAATGAAAGCATTATGGGAACCATGTTGTAATTTTCGACGTAGGCACCATGTAGACTCTATCTTTGTAGTAAAAATGAGACCATTACGTAGCCAAAAAACGAGGCAACTCTTTATGAGAACCAGGTCGTAATTTCAGCACCATTTGTGACACCCCCTTATTTAAGAGATCTTCCTTTTGAAATTCCATGACCCAATGTTTGTATATTTTAGGTATAGCTCTTATGAAACTCATCCAATAGTTCAGCCATGCCCTCATGCATTTGTTTCTTGTTCTCAACCATATCATACCATCCTCTCTGCTAGGCTATAAAACAAATACACCGCCCATTTGCTTCGGTTCCCTCGAGTATTTGTAGCTCCTAAAAAACATTTAATCTCCTTCTTGAAGCTCCAGAGTTGGAGTCCTATGGGCTTCGACATAATTCTTGATTCTCACTTCAGCTCGCTTTCATGTTTGCCTTGCATTGTTGGAGAAGAGCATGCACTACCTCACTTCCTATTTCTCGTTTGGATTCACTCCTTCTTACTTGACAACTATCATAGGTGTGCACCATTCACTATCTAACCATACACAATGCCTCAGAAAGGTGGCATGCCAATACTCTCATTTTGATGAGCAGTACTATTAATAGTAGGAAAACTTGAGTAAAGCTGAGCGTTCATCCCACACACTTTGAGCATCATGGAAATGCTATCTCAAACTAAGTTTCCACCCACTTATTCATGCCCTCTGTTTGGACCTTTGATCTCGGGATGGTAGCGATGCTTGGCGTCAACTTGGTTTGCATGATCTCAAACAAATTGTTTGCAAAATGAACTCATCATGCATTTGGCATTCTTGATCACTTACAATATGTTATGGTACACCATGTAACTTCAAGGTAGGATCCCAAAATTGCCTCGCAAAAACGATAGACGTCATATCCTTGACCTTTGTAGAGATGAAATGTGCCACCCTTGTCAACCTATCCACCACAACATGTAAGCTATCGCAACCTTTCTTTGTGTGTGTGGAAGACCCATATAGTGAAATCCATAGAAATACGAATCCACTGCATACATACATCTTGTGGGACAGAAGCATGTAAGTTCCTCACGTTCCTCTCAATTAGAAGCTCTTATCTTATCCAAGGTGTTGAAATTCCCAACTGCCCCATCGTTGTGCTGAAGAATGCATTTCTCAGATCAGCCTTTGCTTGTAATTTTTGACGATGCCTATAGGCACCATGTAGACTCTATAGATCTTTGTAGCCAGAAGCGAGGCAACTCTTTTCTAAGAACTGTGTTGTAATTCGTGCACCATTCGTGGCACCTCCTTATTTAACGTATATTCCTCTTGAATTTCCAGAACTCAATCTTTGTGTACTTTGGAAATAGTCGATAGTGAACATTTAAGCATCGGCCCCACCACATTATTCTTGCTCTTTATATAGGCAATCTCAAAATGGTGATTTTGCAAAGCTGCCACACCCACCTTCTTTGCTTAGAAGATAAACTCAGTTCGAAGACGAATTACTTCAATGCACATGGATCACTTCTGACATAAAATGACTACCATAAAGGCTCTAATACATTGCAACGTAAGAAAGGGATCAATGGCTTTAAGTAGAGCTCTGATACTAACAATGCAAGAAAGGGATCTAGTGAGAGATCAAGAAAATGCACTCATTATACATGGAGTATACTTATCATAGAGAGTACTAGTAGTCTGCCATGACACCGTAAGTAAGACTTCAACTTACAAATACCCTTTCTTCCAAGGGAAAAGGACAACCTCATGTAATCATTTGTACAACAATTTGATGGTGGAACCACAGTCTTTGATTACCAAGTCTTTCCTTTTTTCATCCTCTTAAAATCCCACTGCCTTGCAGCCATAGATGTCATATACTCGAACTTTCTAGAGATGAAATGTTCCACCCTTGTCAACCTATTCAGAGACACACATGCCCTATCCCAATGTTTCTTTGTGTGTGGAAGACCCATAGTGAAATCCATAGAAATACGAATCCAATTCCCTTCGAGAGTAGGCAAGTTGAAGTAGCCCATCGGACTTATATGTATTGGGTTCTTATTAAGTTGAGAAGGCATACATCTTGTGAGAAAAGCATGGAAGTCCTTCCGCATCCCTTTCTAAGAGAAGCCCTTTTCCTTATCCTATCAATGGTCCTGAATACTCTTGATTGCCACACCGTTGGTGAAGGCAACGGTCTTGAATATTCCTGACTGCCCCACACCATTGCTGAAGAATGTATTTGTTCGATCAGCCTTTGCTTGTAGGTTTTGATGTAGGCACCATGTAGACTCTATCTTTGCAGTAAAAATAAGACCATTTCATAGCTAGAAAGAAGGCAACTCTTTATGAGAACCATATCATAATCTCAGCCGGGCCGCCACATTATCCTGTTGTTGATTATACACGCGATCTCAAAATCGTAATTTTGCAAGGTTGCCAACCACCTTCTTCGCTTAGGAGACGGATTCGGTCACAGCAGAGAATTACTTGAATGCACGGTATGGTGATCACTTCTCACATAAAAATCACTCATATCGTAAAGGTAATGATGTCACTTCTTGATGGCATGCAAAATAGCTATCATCTCTTGATCATACAAATCTCCTTTTGTTGGTAGAATCTTCAGAATTCAAAGCATATCATGAAACTCATAGTTCAGCCATGCCCTCATGCATTTGTTTCTTGTTCTTAACCACCATATCATCCTCTTTTGCAATGCTATAAAACAATCACACAGTCCATTAGCTTTGATTCCCAATCTCCTTCTTGGAGTTTTGAATTCTCCTATGGGCATTGGCATAATGCTTCATTGAGATTACTTTCATGTTTGCCTTGCATTTTTGGAGAAGAGCATTCACTATCTCCACGTTCTCTTTTGCATTTGGATTCACTCCCTTTTGCTCGACAGCTATCATGGGTGTAGTTGCCTTCTAACCATACGCGATGCCTCAAAAGGTGGCATACACAGTGCCTCAAAAGGTGGCGCGGCGGCATGCATTCACCTTTTCTAACTATACACAATGCCTTAGAAAGCGGCATGCCGATACTCTCACGAGATGAGGTACTATTGTAGGAAAAATGGGCTAAAGCCGACCATTCGTCCCACACACTTTTTTAAGTGTAAACTTATTCGTCTCGTGATCTCTATTTGACCTTAAATCTCGGGAAGGTAGCGATGCTTGGCAATCGCTTGGTTTGCATGATATCAAATAAAGTAATCTAAAATGAACTCATGAATTTATCTAAAATGAACTCATGAATTTGACATCCTGGTCACTCTCAATACGTTGTAGTACACCATGTAACCTGAATACATGGACCACCAATTGCCTTGCAACCACGGATGTCGTATACTTGACCTTTGTAGAGATGAAATGTACCACCACAAGCCACATATAAGCTATCTCAACCTTTCTTTGTGTGTGGAAGACCCATAGTGAGATCCATAGACATATGGATCCACTTACCCATCGAAAATTGATAGGCAAGTTGAAGAAACCCACCGGGCTTACCTTATCAGGTTGAAAAGGCATACATCTTGCATGTAAGTCCTTCCACATCCCTTTCCTCTAGAAGCTCTTTCTTATCTTATCAAGGGACTTGTATATTCCCAATTGCCCCACCATTGATGAAGAATGTATTTTTTATGTAGGTACCACATGTAGACTCTATCTTTGTAGTAAAAAATGAAAGCATTATGGGAACCATGTTGTAATTTTCGATGTAGGCACCATGTAGACTCTATCTTTGTAGTAAAAATGAGACCATTGCGTAGCCAAAAAACGAGGCAACTCTTTATGAGAACCAGGTCGTAATTTCAGCACCATTTGTGACACCCCCTTATTTAAGAGATCTTCCTTTTGAAATTCCATGACCCAATGTTTGTATATTTTAGGTATAACTCATATGAAACTCATCCAATAGTTCAGCCATGCCCTCATGCATTTGTTTCTTGTTCTCAACCATATCATACCATCCTCTCTGCTAGGCTATAAAACAAATACACCGCCCATTTGCTTCGGTTCCCTCGAGTATTTGTAGCTCCTAAAAAACATTTAATCTCCTTCTTGAAGCTCCAGAGTTGGAGTCCTATGGGCTTCGACATAATTCTTGATTCTCACTTGAGCTCGCTTTCATGTTTGCCTTGCATTGTTGGAGAAGAGCATGCACTACCTCACTTCCTATTTCTCGTTTGGATTCACTCCTTCTTACTTGACAACTATCATAGGTGCGCACCATTCACTTTCTAACCATACACAATGCCTCAGAAAGGTGGCATGCCAATACTCTCATTTTGATGAGCAGTACTATTAATAGTAGGAAAACTTGAGTAAAGCTGAGCGTTCATCCCACACACTTTGAGCATCATGGAAATGCTATCTCAAACTAAGTTTCCACCCACTTATTCACGCCCTCTGTTTGGACCTTTGATCTCAGGATGGTAGCGATGCTTGGCGTCAACTTGGTGTGGGATCCCAGGTCCCACCACGTAACAGATTCGGGATACTAGCAGCGGAAGTAGCGCTTCTCGCGCGGGACAGGGGTCCCACATTCGGGGCCTCGCCCACGGATATCCGGATAAGAGACTAATCCGTCGGTTGTTCCAAAACCGAACTCGGAAAAACTTCCTTTACCGGAAAGCACGGGCAATTCCACCAGGATAACTTTTTACTCTAACGTAGTCAAGATCATTTCTGATCGAGATGATCCAATTACATCTATAAGATACTTAGTCAGTTCAAGGAAGAACTTGCACTTGGATCATTGGGATCAACACTTTTTTCCCCATTCAAGAGGCACAGCCGTTGATTCCTATCCATAGAACAGTTACTGTCCGGGATTTTTTTTTTCTATCGTAAAAATAAAAGTTTGAGTCTCGATTTACGGATCCATCAGTCCAGCCTAACCCCATCCGATCCCATGGGTTAGCCAACCGCCCAACCACTGTAGTGATGGGATCCAATTTTTAATTTGGTTAGGTTTTGTCCCGGATACTAAGGAAAAGAGTTCCAAGGCCCCCTAGCCGGAATTTCATGCAAACATAAAACTAGCCACACCACTTACACACCCAATATGAAAATTGCCTTTTTCTTAGCATCAGCTAACTTTAAAACAATCCTTTAATGAAACCATAGTACCACTGATCACAATCTCCCAATTTATCCAGTTGATTCATAATTTCCCATCATTCCTTCATTAGAGTATCTATGGCATCATTGGCAACTAGAACGCTCACCACCTGTCCACACAGGGGCCGTTTCAATAGTTCCTAGCCCATAATACTCAACAATATAATCACTTATCAAGATGGACTCTCGTTGAAGATCAGCAAGATCAACCAACAGATCCATATAAAAGAGCCATGGACTCATCCGTTGAGGACCAGCAAGGTCAGTCAACCAGATCCATGCCCGGTTCCAGAAAACAACTCTTACTCCTTGTTCCAATATCTTCCTCGACGCACGCGTGGGTATCCTGGGCGACTCAGAGCCCGAGCACCGTATGGTCAGCACCCTCTAGGATCCTTCGCAGGTGACCTAGCGCTTCACTCATAGGCCGCTTCCTTGGTCCCTCATCCACCGTACCGGAAGCTCACCATTTTAATCGAACCGAGGCTGGTCAAGACCTCGGCCGACCTTGCTACGCGAGACGTCCTCCATTGACTCTCCGTCAGCAGTTGCAACTTTATCAGTTAGGTCTCCACGACCTTAATCACAAGACGGTCAAAATGCTTTCCCAGCATTCTTGACATAAAACAGCCATTTACAAACAGCATTTACAAACAGTTTACAAATACAATTTCTATATTAACTCTCATTTTTCCACATTATCCCTCATACAATCCACATTACTTATTCCACATTTCATTTATATGTGTACTCATCCAATCATATCATTTTCCATCTCTTCACTTCAGATTCCTTCACATCACATATCATATATTCACATCCATACATCCACATCCACATCCACATTCACATCCATACATCCACATCCCATATCCACATTCATACATACACATCCATATCCACATCCATATTCGCATTCATACATACACATCCATATCCACATCCACATGCATACATTCATTATCACGTCCTCATTCATACATCCACATCTACATACATACATACATACATCCACATCCACATCCACATTCCTATTCACATCTATACATCCATATCTACATGCACATTCACATCCATACATCCACATCTATATCCTCATTCACATCCATACATCCACATTCATGCATCCACATCTACATGCCTACATCCATACATACACATCCACATTTACATCCATGCATCCACATCCACATCCTCATTCACATCCATACATCCACATTCATACATCCACATCCACATCCACATTCACATCCATACATCCACATCTACATGCTTATCTCCATTTTCACATCCTCATTTATACATCCACATCCCATATCCACATTCATACATACACATCCATATCCACATCCACATGCATACATACATCCACATCCACATTCCCATTCACATATATACATCCATATCTACATGCACATTCACATCCATACATCCACATCTATATCCTCATTCACATCCATACATCCACATTCATGCATCCACATCTACATGCTTATCTCCATTTTCACATCCTCATTTATACATCCACATCCCATATCCACATTCATACATACACATCCATATCCACATCCACATGCATACATACATCCAATCCACATTCCCATTCACATATATACATCCATATCTACATGCACATTCACATCCATACATCCACATCTATATCCTCATTCACATCCATACATCCACATTCATGCATCCACATCTACATGCTTATTTCCATTTTCACATCCTCATTCATACATCCACATCCCATATCCACATTCATACATACACATCCATATCCACATCCACATGCATACATACATCCACATCCACATTCCCATTCACATATATACATCCATATCTACATGCACATTCACATCCATACATCCACATCTATATCCTCATTCACATCCATACATCCACATTCATGCATCCACATCTACATGCTTATTTCCATTTTCACATCCTCATTCATACATCCACATCCCATATCCACATTCATACATACACATCCATATCCACATCCACATGCATACATACATCCACATCCACATTCCCATTCACATATATACATCCATATCTACATGCACATTCACATCCATACATCCAAATCTATATGCTCATTCACATCCATACATCCACATTCATGCATCCACATCTACATACATACATCCATACATCCACATCCACATTTACATCCATGCATCCACATCTACATCCTCATTCACATCCATACATCTACATTCATACATCCATACATCCACATTCATACATCCACATCCACATCCACATTCACATCCATACATCCACATTCATACATCCACATCCACATCCACATCCACATTCACATCCATACATCCACATTCATACATCCACATCCACATCCACATTCACATCCATACATCCACATTCATACATCCACATCCACATCCACATCCACATGCATCTTATCATATCTTATCACTTCCCATATCTTTTATGCATACCTCTATGCATGAAATTCAATTATGCTAAAAGTAACACTTTTATAATAAAATATTCAACTTTTATGCATACCTCTATGCATGAAATCCAATATGATAAAAGTAACACTTTTGATATAAAAAAATTATCCTTTATGCATACTTCTATGCATGAAAATTAAAAATGATAAAAGTAACACTTTTGATATAAAAAATTTTTCTTTATGCATACTTCTATGCATGAAAATTAAAAATGATAAAAGTAACACTTTTGATATAAAATTTTTTCCTTTATGCATACTTCTATGCATGAAAATTAAAAATGATAAAAGTAACACTTTTGATATAAAAAAATTATCCTTTATGCATGATATTAAAATTCAATTTCTCCATGATTATAATGAAATTCTTTCAATTAATCTAGGATGATAATTCCTAGAATATGGTAGGAAGTCCTCTTTTTATGCTTTGAATGAAATTATTTTATGCATAATTTTTATAAAAATTTTGCCATAGCTCCGCTGCTATGACTGATAAATCTCAATTTTTTCTAAGGGATAAAGCTTATCATTAAGGAAATAATTAAAATGATCTCTAATTGGATCATTAATCTATAATGGATTGAATCATCAATATGCATAAACTAAAAGCATAGAAAAAAGCCATTAATTTGGCCTCAAGCATAGCTTAATCTTGGATTAAGGAAAAGCTTTATGAAAAGCTTCATTTGGATTGAGAATGGGTCATGAGTACGACCATTTCTTGAGTGAGAGAGAGAAATTACATAAAAACCATTAGAATTTAAACATAAATAAAAATTAACTTCAATAGCATTTATTAAATTATGTAACTCTTCACTACTAACTTTAATAGCATTTAAAAAACCATACCAATTAAGCTTCTCAAGCTTGAGAGGGGTTGAGAAGAGAGAAACATTGAGAAATTATAGAAAAGATCAATATTCACTAATTACCTTACAAATTGCTTGATTCTTTGTTCACGGTAGAGGCCCCCAACCAATCAATTGGTTAAGTATGTTGATGGAGCCACTAATAGGAATTGAAGAAAGAGGGAAGCTCCAAAAACTAGTGAATTATTAAATGAATTCACAGTTTCTGGCTTAGGTGGAGTAGAGTAACGATGCATAAACACTATATATTTTTCAACAAGGGGGAGGCTTCTATTTATAGGAAAAATTGAGCTCCTAACCAAACAAACTGATTCTAGAATTTTCTAAATCAGTTTGGTCAATAATTGACCATTTTTAGGTCAGTTAAGCTAACTTTTTGGAACTAGACTTGAATGAGGAGAGAGGAGAGATGAAATATCTCAATTTTTATGAGTTTAAAACTCATTCAAGCATGTGAAATATGCACCTCCTTTAAAGAACTCCCCTTCCTTACATATGTGTCATAATGGAATCATTTTAATATTGCTCATAGTTTTTTTACTAATAAACCTTGTACATTTTCAACTCTTCATCTTATGTGAAATATGCACCTCCTTTAAAGAACTCCCCTTCCTTACATATGTGTCATAATGGAATCATTTTAATATTGCTCATAGTTTTTTACTAATAAACCTTGTACATTTTCAACTCTTCATCTTATGTGAGCATTTACTCATTTTTGGATACCCAAAATATCTCATATTTTTAATATTGCTCATACTTTTTTACTAATAAACCTTGTACATTTTCAACTCTTCATCTTATGTGAGCATTTAAGGGACTCCCCTTCCTTACATATGTGTCATAATAAAATCATTATACCCAAAATATCTCATATTTTTAATATTGCACATAGTTTTTTACTAATAAACCTTGTACATTTTCAACTCTTCACCTCATGTGAGCATTTACTCATTTTTGGGTATTTTCTTTTTACAAGTTGGATTTATCTCCTCCCTACACATGGATTGATGCTATTGGTCCATAGGAACCTTAATTGGACCATAGTCTAAAGATTTTTGAAAATCTAGACCCTTAGGCTAAGGTTCTTTTACCTATTTTCAATTAATTCCAATTGCACATTGGAAAATTCTTTTTGAATTTCTGTTTCAGGGGAACTCATCTGAATTAGAAGAGATATTTTTCTATCCAAAAATATTCAAAATCTGAATATTCTCTCTCTAGAATATTTTTCTCTCTCTAGGCTAAAACAGATAGAAACAAGGTCTTTATATTTCTGAAGAGGGATTGATTACAGGGAAAGATACTAGACATCAAAAAGGGGGTGGGGGAGGAATCTTACATTCTACCCCACTTAAAAAAATGCGAGATGTCCTCATCTCGCAAACTGGGATAATTTTGCAAGATGCACGAATATGAGACTTAGAGAAAAATTTTAATCAAGATTAACCACCAAGAAACGTCTTAAAGAGAGCAAGATTCAAAATAAGAACAAGATTTAAACTTTATTCATTCTCGGAACTTATACAGTAAAGATAGAAGAACTCTTTACACTTCCATAAGTCCGTCCATCATATGATCACAAAAGCAGTCCTCACAAGCTGCACAAGTATAAGGTAACTCATCTATGGGAATAATTCTGTTGGTTATTGCTGCACCTATCTCAGTGGTATGAGGTGATCTAACAAAAGGACCTCTGAGAGGCAAGCCAAAAACGGGATAAAGGCATATCTTCTCATGAGGAAGAAAACATGCCAGTAAGAAGACCCGCTCAGAAAACCCAAGATGCCTTGATCTCATGACACAGTAATATCGGGGACCCAAACCCAAAGCTTCAATTACCATGGCCAAGCGGACATTGTTACGAAAGTGCTGCTGACCCCAGGGTGTTACCCTAGTTATGTTTTGATAGGTCCGCCATTTGGTTTGCGCTACAGAAGTTCCCAAGTGAGGGAAAAGTGAGCGCTCATACTGCTCTATAAAATCCTTCTTCACAGATTCACTTGCATCTTGAAGGTGAGGAATCATTATGGATAAAACTAGTTCTTGTTGCCAAGCCATGAAGGAGATTAAGAAAGAAAGGAGATCGATGGAAGTAAGATTACTGTGAGCGACAAGTAAAAGTTACGACTTATATAAAGGAAGGAGCTAGCGTAACTTAGAAGCCAACGGTAACTTGCCACTGAAGTTTTACTGTCTTTCCATGATTTGGATTTGACACATTTTTCTATAGAAGGCATTAAGAATTTTGAGATGAAGAGATAAAAGAAGCTTGTAGGCTAAGTCACCTACTTTCATTGAATTCAGATATAAGGCTCACAATATCTGGGGGATAACTTCATATACTTCCCAAGAGATAAAGAACTTCTTTTGGGCCGCACTCAAATGAAGACCAAAACCTTGATATCCAAAACATCGATTCTCACTTCTGAACTCATTGTTCTGAATCCTTAAAACAGGTGGGACTCTTGAGAAGTATTCTAGGAAAAGGGTCTTCCTTTGTTAAACAGAACTTTCTTTTATTTTAAAGAGGGAATAATTATAAGATCAGAAAGGGAGATTCTTACTCCTGTATACCTCAAAGGCTGGGGAGGAATCTTACATTCTACCCCACTTAAAAAGTGCGAGATGTCCTCATCTCGCAAGGTAGAGGACAACTCTTTTTCTTAACATCCAATTTTATTTTGGGGTTCCTTATATTCTGGTCAACCCAACAGAACACTGGGATAAATATCCCTTATATAGAACTCATCATTAAATAACAATTCATTTTAAATCATATCATTCATATCTTTAACACGATAATGGTCCATCAGATCGAAATTTTTTTCTTTCTGAACATTCCTCCACGGGAATTTCAGTCAAGCAAGTTTTCAATTTGTCATCCCTTAACTTGATATACCGAGTCAAGTGTTAACAGTAGCACTTTGATAGCACAATCCACTAATCTCATAGTGATTTGCTGAAATCATTATCATCATTCGAGTTCTGAATATCATCACAGGGACTCGTCCCATTCATCCTCATGTGGTTTCGCTCAGCTTATTACATTTCAACTAAATTTCGAAAATCATCATTTTTCAATCAGAATCCAAATCAATTTCATCAGCTCTCAAACAGAATTAAAAATCATATCAACCACATTCGAATTCATTATCTGGATAGCATTAACGCTTAAAATTTCAAGTCTTAGATTTACTCGTATATACTGTCAGTAAAGAGCTGCAGTATACTCTCAGTATATATGGGTAGTCACGGCCCTTGGAATTATAAGGTAAATACCATCATGTCTAGGCCTCAAGCAAGTCAGGGATTCTATATAATTGCGGTACTTCCATCTGAAGACCCAATTACCAATTTACGAATTTTAGTTTGAATATCAAATTGTACACAATTACAACCTTTTTGTGTTTCTTGATAAATTTTTGACATATTTGTCTTCTCAGTTGATCTTTATTAACCAAATGCTCTGATACCAACTGTGGGATCCCAGGTCCCACCACGCAACAGATTCGGGATACTAGCAGCGGAAGTAGCGCTTCTCGCGCGGGACAGGGGTCCCACATTCGGGGCCTCGCCCACGGATATCCGGATAAGAGACTAATCCGTCGGTTGTTCCAAAACCGAACTCGGAAAAACTTCCTTTACCGGAAAGCACGGGCAATTCCACCAGGATAACTTTTTACTCTAACGTAGTCAAGATCATTTCTGATCGAGATGATCCAATTACATCTATAAGATACTTAGTCAGTTCAAGGAAGAACTTGCACTTGGATCATTGGGATCAACGCTTTTTTCCCCATTCAAGAGGCACAGCCGTTGATTCCTATCCATAGAACAGTTACTGTCCGGGATTTTTTTTTTCTATCGTAAAAACAAAAGTTTGAGTCTCGATTTACGGATCCATCAGTCCAGCCTAACCCCATCCGATCCCATGGGTTAGCCAACCGCCCAACCACTGTAGTGATGGGATCCAATTTTTAATTTGGTTAGGTTTTGTCCCGGGTACCAAGGAAAAGAGTTCCAAGGCCCCCTAGCCGGAATTTCATGCAAACATAAAACTAGCCACACCACTTACACACCCAATATGAAAATTGCCTTTTTCTTAGCATCAGCTAACTTTAAAACAATCCTTTAATGAAACCATAGTACCACTGATCACAATCTCCCAATTTATCCAGTTGATTCATAATTTCCCATCATTCCTTCATTAGAGTATCTATGGCATCATTGGCAACTAGAACGCTCACCACCTGTCCACACAGGGGCCGTTTCAATAGTTCCTAGCCCATAATACTCAACAATATAATCACTTATCAAGATGGACTCTCGTTGAAGATCAGCAAGATCAACCAACAGATCCATATAAAAGAGCCATGGACTCATCCGTTGAGGACCAGCAAGGTCAGTCAACCAGATCCATGCCCGGTTCCAGAAAACAACTCTTACTCCTTGTTCCAATATCTTCCTCGACGCACGCGTGGGTATCCTGGGCGACCCAGAGCCCGAGCACCGTATGGTCAGCACCCTCTAGGATCCTTCGCAGGTGACCTAGCGCTTCACTCATAGGCCGCTTCCTTGGTCCCTCATCCACCGTACCGGAAGCTCACCATTTTAATCGAACCGAGGCTGGTCAAGACCTCGGCCGACCTTGCTACGCGAGACGTCCTCCATTGACTCTCCGTCAGCAGTTGCAACTTTATCAGTTAGGTCTCCACGACCTTAATCACAAGACGGTCAAAATGCTTTCCCAGCATTCTTGACATAAAACAGCCATTTACAAACAGCATTTACAAACAGTTTACAAATACAATTTCTATATTAACTCTCATTTTTCCACATTATCCCTCATACAATCCACATTACTTATTCCACATTTCATTTATATGTGTACTCATCCAATCATATCATTTTCCATCTCTTCACTTCAGATTCCTTCACATCACATATCATATATTCACATCCATACATCCACATCCACATCCACATTCACATCCATACATCCACATCCCATATCCACATTCATACATACACATCCATATCCACATCCATATCCGCATTCATACATACACATCCATATCCACATCCACATGCATACATTCATTATCACGTCCTCATTCATACATCCACATCTACATACATACATACATACATCCACATCCACATCCACATTCCTATTCACATCTATACATCCATATCTACATGCACATTCACATCCATACATCCACATCTATATCCTCATTCACATCCATACATCCACATTCATGCATCCACATCTACATGCCTACATCCATACATACACATCCACATTTACATCCATGCATCCACATCCACATCCTCATTCACATCCATACATCCACATTCATACATCCACATCCACATCCACATTCACATCCATACATCCACATCTACATGCTTATCTCCATTTTCACATCCTCATTTATACATCCACATCCCATATCCACATTCATACATACACATCCATATCCACATCCACATGCATACATACATCCACATCCACATTCCCATTCACATATATACATCCATATCTACATGCACATTCACATCCATACATCCACATCTATATCCTCATTCACATCCATACATCCACATTCATGCATCCACATCTACATGCTTATCTCCATTTTCACATCCTCATTTATACATCCACATCCCATATCCACATTCATACATACACATCCATATCCACATCCACATGCATACATACATCCAATCCACATTTCCATTCACATATATACATCCATATCTACATGCACATTCACATCCATACATCCACATCTATATCCTCATTCACATCCATACATCCACATTCATGCATCCACATCTACATGCTTATTTCCATTTTCACATCCTCATTCATACATCCACATCCCATATCCACATTCATACATACACATCCATATCCACATCCACATGCATACATACATCCACATCCACATTCCCATTCACATATATACATCCATATCTACATGCACATTCACATCCATACATCCACATCTATATCCTCATTCACATCCATACATCCACATTCATGCATCCACATCTACATGCTTATTTCCATTTTCACATCCTCATTCATACATCCACATCCCATATCCACATTCATACATACACATCCATATCCACATCCACATGCATACATACATCCACATCCACATTCCCATTCACATATATACATCCATATCTACATGCACATTCACATCCATACATCCAAATCTATATGCTCATTCACATCCATACATCCACATTCATGCATCCACATCTACATGCATACATCCATACATCCACATCCACATTTACATCCATGCATCCACATCTACATCCTCATTCACATCCATACATCTACATTCATACATCCATACATCCACATTCATACATCCACATCCACATCCACATTCACATCCATACATCCACATTCATACATCCACATCCACATCCACATCCACATTCACATCCATACATCCACATTCATACATCCACATCCACATCCATACATCCACATTCATACATCCACATCCACATCCACATGCATCTTATCATATCTTATCACTTCCCATATCTTTTATGCATACCTCTATGCATGAAATTCAATTATGCTAAAAGTAACACTTTTATAATAAAATATTCAACTTTTATGCATACCTCTATGCATGAAATCCAATATGATAAAAGTAACACTTTTGATATAAAAAAATTATCCTTTATGCATACTTCTATGCATGAAAATTAAAAATGATAAAAGTAACACTTTTGATATAAAATTTTTTTCTTTATGCATACTTCTATGCATGAAAATTAAAAATGATAAAAGTAACACTTTTGATATAAAAATTTTTCCTTTATGCATTCTTCTATGCATGAAAATTAAAAATGATAAAAGTAACACTTTTGATATAAAAAAATTATCCTTTATGCATGATATTAAAATTCAATTTCTCCATGATTATAATGAAATTCTTTCAATTAATCTAGGATGATAATTCCTAGAATATGGTAGGAAGTCCTCTTTTTATGCTTTGAATGAAATTATTTTATGCATAATTTTTATAAAAATTTTGCCATAGCTCCGCTGCTATGACTGATAAATCTCAATTTTTTCTAAGGGATAAAGCTTATCATTAAGGAAATAATTAAAATGATCTCTAATTGGATCATTAATCTATAATGGATTGAATCATCAATATGCATAAACTAAAAGCATAGAAAAAAGCCATTAATTTGGCCTCAAGCATAGCTTAATCTTGGATTAAGGAAAAGCTTTATGAAAAGCTTCATTTGGATTGAGAATGGGTCATGAGTACGACCATTTCTTGAGTGAGAGAGAGAAATTACATAAAAACCATTAGAATTTAAACATAAATAAAAATTAACTTCAATAGCATTTATTAAATTATGTAACTCTTCACTACTAACTTTAATAGCATTTAAAAAACCATACCAATTAAGCTTCTCAAGCTTGAGAGGGGTTGAGAAGAGAGAAACATTGAGAAATTATAGAAAAGATCAATATTCACTAATTACCTTACAAATTGCTTGATTCTTTGTTCACGGTAGAGGCCCCCAACCAATCAATTGGTTAAGTATGTTGATGGAGCCACTAATAGGAATTGAAGAAAGAGGGAAGCTCCAAAAACTAGTGAATTATTAAATGAATTCACAGTTTCTGGCTTAGGTGGAGTAGAGTAACGATGCATAAACACTATATATTTTTCAACAAGGGGAAGGCTTCTATTTATAGGAAAAATTGAGCTCCTAACCAAACAAACTGATTCTAGAATTTTCTAAATCAGTTTGGTCAATAATTGACCATTTTTAGGTCAGTTAAGCTAACTTTTTGGAACTAGACTTGAATGAGGAGAGAGGAGAGATGAAATATCTCAATTTTTATGAGTTTAAAACTCATTCAAGCATGTGAAATATGCACCTCCTTTAAAGAACTCCCCTTCCTTACATATGTGTCATAATGGAATCATTTTAATATTGCTCATAGTTTTTTTACTAATAAACCTTGTACATTTTCAACTCTTCATCTTATGTGAAATATGCACCTCCTTTAAAGAACTCCCCTTCCTTACATATGTGTCATAATGGAATCATTTTAATATTGCTCATAGTTTTTTACTAATAAACCTTGTACATTTTCAACTCTTCATCTTATGTGAGCATTTACTCATTTTTGGATACCCAAAATATCTCATATTTTTAATATTGCTCATACTTTTTTACTAATAAACCTTGTACATTTTCAACTCTTCATCTTATGTGAGCATTTAAGGGACTCCCCTTCCTTACATATGTGTCATAATAAAATCATTATACCCAAAATATCTCATATTTTTAATATTGCACATAGTTTTTTACTAATAAACCTTGTACATTTTCAACTCTTCACCTCATGTGAGCATTTACTCATTTTTGGGTATTTTCTTTTTACAAGTTGGATTTATCTCCTCCCTACACATGGATTGATGCTATTGGTCCATAGGAACCTTAATTGGACCATAGTCTAAAGATTTTTGAAAATCTAGACCCTTAGGCTAAGGTTCTTTATACCTATTTTCAATTAATTCCAATTGCACATTGGAAAATTCTTTTTGAATTTCTGTTTCAGGGGAACTCATCTGAATTAGAAGAGATATTTTTCTATCCAAAAATATTCAAAATCTGAATATTCTCTCTCTAGAATATTTTTCTCTCTCTAGGCTAAAACAGATAGAAACAAGGTCTTTATATTTCTGAAGAGGGATTGATTACAGGGAAAGATACTAGACATCCAAAAGGGGGTGGGGGAGGAATCTTACACTTGGTTTGCATGATCTCAAACAAATTGTTTGCAAAATGAACTCATCATGCATTTGGCATTCTTGATCACTTACAATATGTTATGGTACACCATGTAACTTCAAGGTAGGATCCCAAAATTGCCTCGCAAAAACGATAGACGTCGTATCCTTGACCTTTGTAGAGATGAAATGTGCCACCCTTGTCAACCTATCCACCACAACATGTAAGCTATCGCAACCTTTCTTTGTGTGTGTGGAAGACCCATATAGTGAAATCCATAGAAATACGAATCCACTACATACATACATCTTGTGGGACAGAAGCATGTAAGTTCCTCACGTTACTCTCAATTAGAAGCTCTTATCTTATCCAAGGTGTTGAAATTCCCAACTGCCCCATCGTTGTGCTGAAGAATGCATTTCTGAGATCAGCCTTTGCTTGTACTTTTTGACGATGCCTATAGGCACCATGTAGACTCTATAGATCTTTGTAGCCAGAAGCAAGGCAACTCTTTTCTAAGAACTGTGTTGTAATTCCTGCACCATTCGTGGCACCTCCTTATTTAACGTATATTCCTCTTGAATTTCCAGAACTCAATCTTTGTGTACTTTGGAAATAGTCGATAGTGAACATTTAAGCATCGGCCCCACCACATTATTCTTGCTCTTTATATAGGCAATCTCAAAATGGTGATTTTGCAAAGCTGCCACACCCACCTTCTTTGCTTAGAAGATAGACTCGGTTCGAAGACGAATTACTTCAATGCACATGGATCACTTCTGACATAAAATGACTACCATAAAGGCTCTAATACATTGCAACGTAAGAAAGGGATCAATGGCTTTAAGTAGAGCTCTGATACTAACAATGCAAGAAAGGGATCTAGTGAGAGATCAAGAAAATGCACTCATTATACATGGAGTATACTTATCATAGAGAGTACTAGTAGTCTGCCATGACACCGTAAGTAAGACTTCAACTTACAAATACCCTTTCTTCCAAGGGAAAAGGACAATGTCATGTAATCACTTGTACAACAATTTGATGGTGGAACCACAGTCTTTGATTACCAAGTCTTTCCTTTTTTCATCCTCTTAAAATCCCACTGCCTTGCAGCCATAGATGTCATATACTCAAACTTTCTAGAGATGAAATGTTCCACCCTTGTCAACCTATTCAGAGACACACATGCCCTATTCCAATGTTTCTTTGTGTGTGGAAGACCCATAGTGAAATCCATAGAAATACGAATCCAATTCCCTTTGAGAGTAGGCAAGTTGAAGTAGCCCATTGGACTTATATGTATTGGGTTCTTATTAAGTTGAGAAGGCATACATCTTGTGAGAAAAGCATGGAAGTCCTTCCACATCCCTTTCTAAGAGAAGCCCTTTTCCTTATCCTATCAATGGTCCTGAATACTCTTGATTGCCACACCGTTGGTGAAGGCAACGGTCTTGAATATTCCTGACTGCCCCACACCATTGCTGAAGAATGTATTTGTTCGATCCGCCTTTGCTTGTAACTTTTGATGTAGGCACCATGTAGACTCTATCTTTGCAGTATAAATAAGACCATTTCATAGCTAGAAAGAAGGCAACACTTTATGAGAACCATATCATAATCTCAGCCGGGCCGCCACATTATCCTGTTGTTGATTATACACGCGATCTCAAAATCATAATTTTGCAAGGTTGCCAACCACCTTCTTCGCTTAGGAGACGGATTCGGTCACAGCAGAGAATTACTTGAATGCACGGTATGGTGATCACTTCTCACATAAAAATCACTCATATCGTAAAGGTAATGATGTCACTACTTGATGGCATGCAAAATAGCCATCATCTCTTGATCATACAAATCTCCTTTTGTTGGTAGAATCTTCAGAATTTAAAGCATATCATGAAACTCATAGTTCAGCCATGCCCTCATGCATTTGTTTCTTGTTCTTAACCACCATATCATCCTCTTTTGCAATGCTATAAAACAATCACACAGTCCATTAGCTCTGATTCCCAATCTCCTTCTTGGAGTTTTGAATTCTCCTATGGGCATCGGCATAATGCTTCATTGAGATTACTTTCATGTTTGCCTTGCATTTTTGGAGAAGAGCATTGACTATCTCCACTTTCTCTTTTGCATTTGGATTCACTCCCTTTTGCTCGACAGCTATCATGGGTTTAGTTGCCTTCTAACCATATGCGATGCCTCAAAAGGTGGCATACACAATGCCTCAAAAGGTGGCGCGGCGGCATGCATTCACCTTTTCTAACTATACACAATGCCTTAGAAAGCGGCATGCCGATACTCTCACGAGATGAGATACTATTGTAGGAAAAATGGGCTAAAGCCGACCATTCGTCCCACACACTTTTTTAAGTGTAAACTTATTCGTCTCGTGATCTCTATTTGACCTTAAATCTCGGGAAGGTAGCGATGCTTGTAGTCGCTTGGTTTGCATGATATCAAATAAAGTAATCTAAAATGAACTCATGAATTTATCTAAAATGAACTCATGAATTTGACATCCTGGTCACTCTCAATACGTTGTAGTACACCATGTAACCTGAATACATGGACCACCAATTGCCTTGCAACCACGGATGTATACTTGACCTTTGTAGAGATGAAATGTACCACCACAAGCCACATATAAGCTATCTCAACCTTTCTTTGTGTGTGGAAGACCCATAGTGAGATCCATAGACATATGGATCCACTTACCCATCGAAAATTGATAGGCAAGTTGAAGAAACCCACCGGGCTTACCTTATCAGATTGAAAAGGCATACATCTTGCATGTAAGTCCTTCCACATCCCTTTCCTCTAGAAGCTCTTTCTTATCTTATCAAGGGACTTGTATATTCCCAATTTCCCCACGTCATTTTTTATGTAGGTACCACATGTAGACTCTATCTCTGTAGTAAAAAATGAAAGCATTATGGGAACCATGTTGTAATTTTCGACGTAGGCACCATGTAGACTCTATCTTTGTAGTAAAAATGAGACCATTGCGTAGCCAAAAAACGAGGCAACTCTTTATGAGAACCAGGTCGTAATTTCAGCACCATTTGTGACACCCCCTTATTTAAGAGATCTTCCTTTTGAAATTCCATGACCCAATGTTTGTATATTTTAGGTATAGCTCATATGAAACTCATCCAATAGTTCAGCCATGCCCTCATGCATTTGTTTCTTGTTCTCAACCATATCATACCATCCTGTCTGCTAGGCTATAAAACAAATACACCGCCCATTTGCTTCGGTTCCCTCGAGTATTTGTAGCTCCTAAAAAACATTTAATCTCCTTCTTGAAGCTCTAGAGTTGGAGTCCTATGGGCTTGGACATAATTCTTGATTCTCACTTGAGCTCGCTTTCATGTTTGCCTTGCATTGTTGGAGAAGAGCATGCACTACCTCACTTCCTATTTCTCGTTTGGATTCACTCCTTCTTACTTGACAACTATCATAGGTGCGCACCATTCACTATCTAACCATACACAATGCCTCAGAAAGGTGGCATGCCAATACTCTCATTTTGATGAGCAGTATTATTAATAGTAGGAAAACTTGAGTAAAGCTGAGCGTTCATCCCACACACTTTGAGCATCATGGAAATGCTATCTCAAACTAAGTTTCCACCCACTTATTCATGCCCTCTGTTTGGACCTTTGATCTCGGGATGGTAGCGATGCTTGGCGTCAACTTGGTTTGCATAATCTCAAACAAATTGTTTGCAAAATGAACTCATCATGCATTTGGCATTCTTGATCACTTACAATATGTTATGGTACACCATGTAACTTCAAGGTAGGATCCCAAAATTGCCTCGCAAAAACGATAGACGTCGTATCCTTGACCTTTGTAGAGATGAAATGTGCCACCCTTGTCAACCTATCCACCACAACATGTAAGCTATCGCAACCTTTCTTTGTGTGTGTGGAAGACCCATATAGTGAAATCCATAGAAATACGAATCCACTGCATACATACATCTTGTGGGACAGAAGCATGTAAGTTCCTCACGTTCCTCTCAATTAGAAGCTCTTATTATCTTCTCCAAGGTGTTGAAATTCCCAAACTGCCCCATCGTTGTGCTGAAGAATGCATTTCTCAGATCAGCCTTTGCTTGTACTTTTTGACGATGCGTATAGGCACCATGTAGACTCTATAGATCTTTGTAGCCAGAAGCGAGGCAACTCTTTTCTAAGAACTGTGTTGTAATTCCTGCACCATTCGTGGCACCTCCTTATTTAACGTATATTCCTCTTGAATTTCCAGAACTCAATCTTTGTGTGCTTTGGAAATAGTCGATAGTGAACATTTAAGCATCGGCCCCACCACATTATTCTTGCTCTTTATATAGGCAATCTCAAAATGGTGATTTTGCAAAGCTGCCACACCCACCTTCTTTGCTTAGAAGATAAACTCGATTTGAAGACGAATTACTTCAATGCACATGGATCACTTCTGACATAAAATGACTACCATAAAGGCTCTAATACATTGCAACGTAAGAAAGGGATCAATGGCTTTAAGTAGAGCTCTGATACTAACAATGCAAGAAAGGGATCTAGTGAGAGATCAAGAAAATGCACTCATTATACATGGAGTATACTTATCATAGAGAGTACTAGTAGTCTGCCATGACACCGTAAGTAAGACTTCAACTTACAAATACCCTTTCTTCCAAGGGAAAAGGACAACGTCATGTAATCATTTGTACAACAATTTGATGGTGGAACCACATTCTTTGATTACCAAGTCTTTCCTTTTTTCATCCTCTTAAAATCCCACTGCCTTGCAGCCATAGATGTCATATACTCGAACTTTTTAGAGATGAAATGTTCCACCCTTGTCAACCTATTCAGAGACACACATGCCCTATCCCAATGTTTCTTTGTGTGTGGAAGACCCATAGTGAAATCCATAGAAATACGAATCCAATTCCCTTCGAGAGTAGGCAAGTTGAAGTAGCCCATCGGACTTATATGTATTGGGTTCTTATTAAGTTGAGAAGGCATACATGTTGTGAGAAAAGCATGGAAGTCCTTCCACATCCCTTTCTAAGAGAAGCCCTTTTCCTTATCCTATCAACGGTCCTGAATACTCTTGACTGCCACACCGTTGGTGAAGGCAACGGTCTTGAATATTCCTGACTGCCCCACACCATTGCTGAAGAATGTATTTGTTCGATCGGCCTTTGCTTGTAACTTTTGATGTAGGCACCATGTAGACTCTATCTTTGCAGTATAAATAAGACCATTTCATAGCTAGAAAGAAGGCAACTCTTTATGAGAACCATATCATAATCTCAGCCGGGCCGCCACATTATCCTGTTGTTGATTATACACGCGATCTCAAAATCATAATTTTGCAAGGTTGCCAACCACCTTCTTTGCTTAGGAGACGGATTTGGTCACAGCTGAGAATTACTTGAATGCACGGTACGGTGATCACTTCTCACATAAAAATCACTCATATCGTAAAGGTAATGATGTCACTTCTTGATGGCATGCAAAATAGCCATCATCTCTTGATCATACAAATCTCCTTTTGTTGGTAGAATCTTCAGAATTTAAAGCATATCATGAAACTCATAGTTCAGCCATGCCCTCATGTATTTGTTTCTTGTTCTTAACCACCATATCATCCTCTTTTGCAATGCTATAAAACAATCACACAGTCCATTAGCTTTGATTCCCAATCTCCTTCTTGGAGTTTTGAATTCTCCTATGGGCATTGGCATAATGCTTCATTGAGATTACTTTCATGTTTGCCTTGCATTTTTGGAGAAGAGCATTCACTATCTCCACTTTCTCTTTTGCATTTGGATTCACTCCCTTTTGCTCGACAGTTATCATGGGTGCAGTTGCCTTCTAACCATACGCGATGCCTCAAAAGGTGGCATACACAGTGCCTCAAAAGGTGGCGCGGCGGCATGCATTCACCTTTTCTAACTATACACAATGCCTTAGAAAGCGGCATGCCGATACTCTCACGAGATGAGGTACTATTGTAGGAAAAATGGGCTAAAGCCGACCATTCGTCCCACACACTTTTTTAAGTGTAAACTTATTCGTCTCGTGATCTCTATTTGACCTTAAATCTCAGGAAGGTCGCGATGCTTGGCAATCGCTTGGTTTGCATGATATCAAATAAAGTAATCTAAAATGAACTCATGAATTTATCTAAAATGAACTCATGAATTTGACATCCTGGTCACTCTCAATACGTTGTAGTACACCATGTAACCTGAATACATGGACCACCAATTACCTTGCAACCACGGATGTCGTATACTTGACCTTTGTAGAGATGAAATGTACCACCACAAGCCACATATAAGCTATCTCAACCTTTCTTTGTGTGTGGAAGACCCATAGTGAGATCCATAGACATATGGATCCACTTACCCATCGAAAATTGATAGGCAAGTTGAAGAAACCCACCGGGCTTACCTTATCAGGTTGAAAAGGCATACATCTTGCATGTAAGTCCTTCCACATCCCTTTCCTCTAGAAGCTCTTTCTTATCTTATCAAGGGACTTGTATATTCCCAATTGCCCCACCATTGATGAAGAATGTATTTTTTATGTAGGTACCACATGTAGACTCTATCTCTATAGTAAAAAATGAAAGCATTATGGGAACCATGTTGTAATTTTCGACGTAGGCACCATGTAGACTCTATCTTTGTAGTAAAAATGAGACCATTGCGTAGCCAAAAAACGAGGCAACTCTTTATGAGAACTAGGTCGTAATTTCAGCACCATTTGTGACACCCCCTTATTTAAGAGATCTTCCTTTTGAAATTCCATGACCCAATGTTTGTATATTTTAGGTATAGCTCATATGAAACTCATCCAATAGTTCAGCCATGCCCTCATGCATTTGTTTCTTCTTCTCAACCATATCATACCATCCTCTCTGCTAGGCTATAAAACAAATACACTACCCATTTGCTTCGGTTCCCTCGAGTATTTGTAGCTCCTAAAAAACATTTAATCTCCTTCTTGAAGCTCCAGAGTTGGAGTCCTATGGGCTTGGACATAATTCTTGATTCTCACTTGAGCTCGCTTTCATGTTTGCCTTGCATTGTTGGATAAGAGCATGCACTACCTCACTTCCTATTTCTCGTTTGGATTCACTCCTTCTTACTTGACAACTATCATAGGTGCGCACCATTCACTTTCTAACCATACACAATGCCTCAGAAAGGTGGCATGCCAATACTCTCATTTTGATGAGCAGTACTATTAATAGTAGGAAAACTTGAGTAAAGCTGAGCGTTCATCCCACACACTTTGAGCATCATGGAAATGCTATCTCAAACTAAGTTTCCACCCACTTATTCACGCCCTCTGTTTGGACCTTTGATCTCAGGATGGTAGCGATGCTTGGCGTCAACTTGGTTTGCATGATCTCAAACAAATTGTTTGCAAAATGAACTCATCATGCATTTGGCATTCTTGATCACTTACAATATGTTATGGTACACCATGTAACTTCAAGGTAGGATCCCAAAATTGCCTCGCAAAAATGATAGACGTCGTATCCTTGACCTTTGTAGAGATGAAATGTGCCACCCTTGTCAACCTATCCACCACAACATGTAAGCTATCGCAACCTTTCTTTGTGTGTGTGGAAGACCCATATAGTGAAATCCATAGAAATACGAATCCACTGCATACATACATCTTGTGGGACAGAAGCATGTAAGTTCCTCACGTTCCTCTCAATTAGAAGCTCTTATCTTATCCAAGGTGTTGAAATTCCCAACTGCCCCATCGTTGTGCTGAAGAATGCATTTCTCAGAACAGCCTTTGCTTGTAATTTTTGACGATGCCTATAGGCACCATGTAGACTCTATAGATCTTTGTAGCCAGAAGCGAGGCAACTCTTTTCTAAGAACTGTGTTGTAATTCCTGCACCATTCGTGGCACCTCCTTATTTAACGTATATTCCTCTTGAATTTCCAGAACTCAATCTTTGTGTGCTTTGGAAATAGTCGATAGTGAACATTTAAGCATCGGCCCCACCACATTATTCTTGCTCTTTATATAGGCAATCTCAAAATGGTGATTTTACAAAGCTGCCAAACCCACCTTCTTTGCTTAGAAGATAGACTCGGTTCAAAGACAAATTACTTCAATGCACATGGATCACTTCTGACATAAAATGACTACCATAAAGGCTCTAATACATTGCAACGTAAGAAAGGGATCAATGGCTTTAAGTAGAGCTCTGATACTAACAATGCAAGAAAGGGATCTAGTGAGAGATCAAGAAAATGCACTCATTATACATGGAGTATACTTATCATAGAGAGTACTAGTAGTCTGCCATGACACCGTAAGTAAGACTTCAACTTACAAATACCCTTTCTTCCAAGGGAAAAGGACAACGTCATGTAATCATTTGTACAACAATTTGATGGTGGAACCACATTCTTTGATTACCAAGTCTTTCCTTTTTCATCCTCTTAAAATCCCACTGCCTTGCAGCCATAGATGTCATATACTCGAACTTTCTAGAGATGAAATGTTCCACCCTTGTCAACCTATTCAGAGACACACATGCCCTATCCCAATGTTTCTTTGTGTGTGGAAGACCCATAGTGAAATCCATAGAAATACGAATCCAACTCCCTTCGAGAGTAGGCAAGTTGAAGTAGCCCATCGGACTTATATGTATTGGGTTCTTATTAAGTTGAGAAGGCATACATCTTGTGAGAAAAGCATGGAAGTCCTTCCACATCCCTTTCTAAGAGAAGCCCTTTTCCTTATCCTATCAATGGTCCTGAACACTCTTGATTGCCACACCGTTGGTGAAGGCAACGGTCTTGAATATTCCTGACTGCCCCACACCATTGCTGAAGAATGTATTTGTTCGATCGGCCTTTGCTTGTAACTTTTGATGTAGGCACCATGTAGACTCTATCTTTGCAGTATAAATAAGACCATTTCATAGCTAGAAAGAAGGCAACTCTTTATGAGAACCATATCATAATCTCAGCCGGGCCGCCACATTATCCTGTTGTTGATTATACACGCGATCTCAAAATCGTAATTTTGCAAGGTTGCCAACCACCTTCTTCGCTTAGGAGACGGATTCGGTCACAGTAGAGAATTACTTGAATGCACGGTATGATGATCACTTCCACATAAAAATTACTCATATCGTAAAGGTAATGGTGATCACTTCTCACATAAAAATTACTCATATTGTAAAGGTAATGATGTCACTACTTGATGGCATGCAAAATAGCCATCATCTCTTGATCATATAAATCTCCTTTTATTGGTAGAATCTTCAGAATTTAAAGCATATCATGAAACTCATAGTTCAGTCATGCCCTCATGCATTTGTTTCTTGTTCTTAACCACCATATCATCCTCTTTTGCAATGCTATAAAACAATCACACAGTCCATTAGCTCTGATTCCCAATCTCCTTCTTGGAGTTTTGAATTCTCCTATGGGCATCGGCATAATGCTTCATTGAGATTACTTTCATGTTTGCCTTGCATTTTTGGAGAAGAGCATTCACTATCTCCACTTTCTCTTTTGCATTTGGATTCACTCCCTTTTGCTCGACAGCTATCATGGGTGCAGTTGCCTTCTAACCATATGCGATGTCTCAAAAGGTGGCATACACAGTGCCTCAAAAGGTGGCGCGGCGGCATGCATTCACCTTTTCTAACTATACACAATGCCTTAGAAAGCGGCATGCCGATACTCTCACGAGATGAGGTACTATTGTAGGAAAAATGGGCTAAAGCCGACCATTCGTCCCACACACTTTTTTAAGTGTAAACTTATTCGTCTCGTGATCTCTATTTGACCTTAAATCTCGGGAAGGTAGTCGCTTGGTTTGCATGATATCAAATAAAGTAATCTAAAATGAACTCATGAATTTATCTAAAATGAACTCATGAATTTGACATCCTGGTCACTCTCAATACGTTGTAGTACACCATGTAACCTGAATACATGGACCACCAATTGCCTTGCAACCACGGATGTATACTTGACCTTTGTAGAGATGAAATGTACCACCACAAGCCACATATAAGCTATCTCAACCTTTCTTTGTGTGTGGAAGACCCATAGTGAGATCCATAGACATATGGATCCACTTACCCATCGAAAATTGATAGGCAAGTTGAAGAAACCCACCGGGCTTACCTTATCAGATTGAAAAGGCATACATCTTGCATGTAAGTCCTTCCACATCCCTTTCCTCTAGAAGCTCTTTCTTATCTTATCAAGGGACTTGTATATTCCCAATTGCCCCACGTCATTTTTTATGTAGGTACCACATGTAGACTCTATCTCTGTAGTAAAAAATGAAAGCATTATGGGAACCATGTTGTAATTTTCGACGTAGGCACCATGTAGACTCTATCTTTGTAGTAAAAATGAGACCATTACATAGCCAAAAAACGAGGCAACTCTTTATGAGAACCAGGTCGTAATTTCAGCACCATTTGTGACACCCCCTTATTTAAGAGATCTTCCTTTTGAAATTCCATGACCCAATGTTTGTATATTTTAGGTATAGCTCATATGAAACTCATCCAATAGTTCAACCATGCCCTCATGCATTTGTTTCTTGTTCTCAACCATATCATACCATCCTCTCTGCTAGGCTATAAAACAAATACACCGCCCATTTGCTTCGGTTCCCTCGAGTATTTGTAGCTCCTAAAAAACATTTAATCTCCTTCTTGAAGCTCCAGAGTTGGAGTCCTATGGGCTTCGACATAATTCTTGATTCTCACTTGAGCTCGCTTTCATGTTTGCCTTGCATTGTTGGAGAAGAGCATGCACTACCTCACTTCCTATTTCTCGTTTGGATTCACTCCTTCTTACTTGACAACTATCATAGGTGCGCACCATTCACTTTCTAACCATACACAATGCCTCAGAAAGGTGGCATGCCAATACTCTCATTTTGATGAGCAGTACTATTAGTAGTAGGAAAACTTGAGTAAAGCTGAGCGTTCATCCCACACACTTTGAGCATCATGGAAATGCTATCTCAAACTAAGTTTCCACCCACTTATTCATGCCCTCTGTTTGGACCTTTGATCTCAGGATGGTAGCGATGCTTAGCGTCAACTTGGTTTGAATGATCTCAAACAAATTGTTTGCAAAATGAACTCATCATGCATTTGGCATTCTTGATCACTTACAATATGTTATGGTACACCATGTAACTTCAAGGTAGGATCCCAAAATTGCCTCGCAAAAACGATAGACGTCGTATCCTTGACCTTTGTAGAGATGAAATGTGCCACCCTTGTCAACCTATCCACCACAACATGTAAGCTATCGCAACCTTTCTTTGTGTGTGTGGAAGACCCATATAGTGAAATCCATAGAAATACGAATCCACTGCATACATACATCTTGTGGGACAGAAGCATGTAAGTTCCTCACGTTCCTCTCAATTAGAAGCTCTTATCTTATCCAAGGTGTTGAAATTCCCAACTGCCCCATCGTTGTGCTGAAGAGTGCATTTCTCAGATCAGCCTTTGCTTGTAATTTTTGACGATGCCTATAGGCACCATGTAGACTCTATAGATCTTTGTAGCCAGAAGCGAGGCAACTCTTTTCTAAGAACTGTGTTGTAATTCGTGCACCATTTGTGGCACCTCCTTATTTAACGTATATTCCTCTTGAATTTCCAGAACTCAATCTTTGTGTACTTTGGAAATAGTCGATAGTGAACATTTAAGCATCGGCCCCACCACATTATTCTTGCTCTTTATATAGGCAATCTCAAAATGGTGATTTTGCAAAGCTGCCACACCCACCTTCTTTGCTTAGAAGATAAACTCGGTTCGAAGACGAATTACTTCAATGCACATGGATCACTTCTGACATAAAATGACTACCATAAAGGCTCTAATACATTGCAACGTAAGAAAGGGATCAATGGCTTTAAGTAGAGCTCTGATACTAACAATGCAAGAAAGGGATCTAGTGAGAGATCAAGAAAATGCACTCATTATACATGGAGTATACTTATCATAGAGAGTACTAGTAGTCTGCCATGACACCGTAAGTAAGACTTCAACTTACAAATACCCTTTCTTCCAAGGGAAAAGGACAATGTCATGTAATCATTTGTACAACAATTTGATGGTGGAACCACATTCTTTGATTACCAAGTCTTTCCTTTTTTCATCCTCTTAAAATCCCACTGCCTTGCAGCCATAGATGTCATATACTCAAACTTTCTAGAGATGAAATGTTCCACCCTTGTCAACCTATTCAGAGACACACATGCCCTATCCCAATGTTTCTTTGTGTGTGGAAGACCCATAGTGAAATCCATAGAAATACGAATCCAATTCCCTTCGAGAGTAGGCAAGTTGAAGTAGCCCATCGGACTTATATGTATTGGGTTCTTATTAAGTTGAGAAGGCATACATGTTGTGAGAAAAGCATGGAAGTCCTTCCACATCCCTTTCTAAGAGAAGCCCTTTTCCTTATCCTATCAACGGTCCTGAATACTCTTGATTGCCACACCGTTGGTGAAGGCAACGGTCTTGAATATTCCTGACTGCCCCACACCATTGCTGAAGAATGTATTTGTTCGATCGGCCTTTGCTTGTAACTTTTGATGTAGGCACCATGTAGACTCTATCTTTGCAGTAAAAATAAGACCATTTCATAGCTAGAAAGAAGGCAACTCTTTATGAGAACCATATCATAATCTCAGCCGGGCCGCCACATTATCCTGTTTTGTCGATTATACACGCGATCTCAAAATCATAATTTTGCAAGGTTGCCAACCACCTTCTTTGCTTAGGAGACGGATTCGGTCATAGGAGAGAATTACTTGAATGCACGGTACGGTGATCAGTTCTCACATAAAAATCACTCATATCGTAAAGGTAATGATGTCACTTCTTGATGGCATGCAAAATAGCTATCATCTCTTGATCATACAAATCTCCTTTTGTTGGTAGAATCTTCAGAATTTAAAGCATATCATGAAACTCATAGTTCAGCCATGCCCTCATGCATTTGTTTCTTGTTCTTAACCACCATATCATCCTCTTTTGCAATGCTATAAAACAATCACACAGTCCATTAGCTTTGATTCCCAATCTCCTTCTTGGAGTTTTGAATTCTCCTATGGGCACTGGCATAATGCTTCATTGAGATTACTTTCATGTTTGCCTTGCATTTGTGGAGAAGAGCATTCACTATCTCCACGTTCTCTTTTGCATTTGGATTCACTCCCTTTTGCTCGACAGCTATCATGGGTGCAGTTGCCTTCTAACCATACGCGATGCCTCAAAAGGTGGCATACACAGTGCCTCAAAAGGTGGCAGGGCGGCATGCATTCACCTTTTCTAACTATACACAGTGCCTTAGAAAGCGGCATGCCGATACTCTCACGAGATGAGGTACTATTGTAGGAAAAATGGGCTCAAGCCGACCATTCGTCCCACATACTTTTTTAAGTGTAAACTTATTCGTCTCGTGATCTCTATTTGACCTTAAATCTCGGGAAGGTAGCGATGCTTGGCAATCGCTTGGTTTGCATGATATCAAATAAAGTAATCTAAAATGAACTCATGAATTTATCTAAAATGAACTCATGAATTTGACATCCTGGTCACTCTCAATACGTTGTAGTACACCATGTAACCTGAATACATGGACCACCAATTGCCTTGCAACCACGGATGTCGTATACTTGACCTTTGTAGAGATGAAATGTACCACCACAAGCCACATATAAGCTATCTCAACCTTTCTTTGTGTGTGGAAGACCCATAGTGAGATCCATAGACATATGGATCCACTTACCCATCGAAAATTGATAGGCAAGTTGAAGAAACCCACCGGGCTTACCTTATCAGGTTGAAAAGGCATACATCTTGCATGTAAGTCCTTCCACATCCCTTTCCTCTAGAAGCTCTTTCTTATCTTATCAAGGGACTTGTATATTCCCAATTGCCCCACCATTGATGAAGAATGTATTTTTTATGTAGGTACCACATGTAGACTCTATCTCTATAGTAAAAAATGAAAGCATTATGGGAACCATGTTGTAATTTTCGACGTAGGCACCATGTAGACTCTATCTTTGTAGTAAAAATGAGACCATTGCGTAGCCAAAAAACGAGGCAACTCTTTATGAGAACTAGGTCGTAATTTCAGCACCATTTGTGACACCCCCTTATTTAAGAGATCTTCCTTTTGAAATTCCATGACCCAATGTTTGTATATTTTAGGTATAGCTCATATGAAACTCATCCAATAGTTCAGCCATGCCCTCATGCATTTGTTTCTTCTTCTCAACCATATCATACCATCCTCTCTGCTAGGCTATAAAACAAATACACTACCCATTTGCTTCGGTTCCCTCGAGTATTTGTAGCTCCTAAAAAACATTTAATCTCCTTCTTGAAGCTCCAGAGTTGGAGTCCTATGGGCTTGGACATAATTCTTGATTCTCACTTGAGCTCGCTTTCATGTTTGCCTTGCATTGTTGGAGAAGAGCATGCACTACCTCACTTCCTATTTCTCGTTTGGATTCACTCCTTCTTACTTGACAACTATCATAGGTGCGCACCATTCACTTTCTAACCATACACAATGCCTCAGAAAGGTGGCATGCCAATACTCTCATTTTGATGAGCAGTACTATTAATAGTAGGAAAACTTGAGTAAAGCTGAGCGTTCATCCCACACACTTTGAGCATCATGGAAATGCTATCTCAAACTAAGTTTCCACCCACTTATTCATGCCCTCTGTTTGGACCTTTGATCTCAGGATGGTAGCGATGCTTGGCGTCAACTTGGTTTGCATGATCTCAAACAAATTGTTTGCAAAATGAACTCATCATGCATTTGGCATTCTTGATCACTTACAATATGTTATGGTACACCATGTAACTTCAAGGTAGGATCCCAAAATTGCCTCGCAAAAATGATAGACGTCGTATCCTTGACCTTTGTAGAGATGAAATGTGCCACCCTTGTCAACCTATCCACCACAACATGTAAGCTATCGCAACCTTTCTTTGTGTGTGTGGAAGACCCATATAGTGAAATCCATAGAAATACGAATCCACTGCATACATACATCTTGTGGGACAGAAGCATGTAAGTTCCTCACGTTCCTCTCAATTAGAAGCTCTTATCTTATCCAAGGTGTTGAAATTCCCAACTGCCCCATCGTTGTGCTGAAGAATGCATTTCTCAGATCAGCCTTTGCTTGTAATTTTTGACGATGCCTATAGGCACCATGTAGACTCTATAGATCTTTGTAGCCAGAAGCGAGGCAACTCTTTTCTAAGAACTGTGTTGTAATTCCTGCATCATTTGTGGCACCTCCTTATTTAACGTATATTCCTCTTGAATTTCCAGAACTCAATCTTTGTGTGCTTTGGAAATAGTCGATAGTGAACATTTAAGCATCGGCCCCACCACATTATTCTTGCTCTTTATATAGGCAATCTCAAAATGGTGATTTTACAAAGCTGCCAAACCCACCTTCTTTGCTTAGAAGATAGACTCGGTTCAAAGACGAATTACTTCAATGCACATGGATCACTTCTGACATAAAATGACTACCATAAAGGCTCTAATACATTGCAACGTAAGAAAGGGATCAATGGCTTTAAGTAGAGCTCTGATACTAACAATGCAAGAAAGGGATCTAGTGAGAGATCAAGAAAATGCACTCATTATACATGGAGTATACTTATCATAGAGAGTACTAGTAGTCTGCCATGACACCGTAAGTAAGACTTCAACTTACAAATACCCTTTCTTCCAAGGGAAAAGGACAACGTCATGTAATCATTTGTACAACAATTTGATGGTGGAACCACATTCTTTGATTACCAAGTCTTTCCTTTTTCATCCTCTTAAAATCCCACTGCCTTGCAGCCATAGATGTCATATACTCGAACTTTCTAGAGATGAAATGTTCCACCCTTGTCAACCTATTCAGAGACACACATGCCCTATCCCAATGTTTCTTTGTGTGTGGAAGACCCATAGTGAAATCCATAGAAATACGAATCCAACTCCCTTCGAGAGTAGGCAAGTTGAAGTAGCCCATCGGACTTATATGTATTGGGTTCTTATTAAGTTGAGAAGGCATACATCTTGTGAGAAAAGCATGGAAGTCCTTCCACATCCCTTTCTAAGAGAAGCCCTTTTCCTTATCCTATCAATGGTCCTGAACACTCTTGATTGCCACACCATTGGTGAAGGCAACGGTCTTGAATATTCTTGACTGCCCCACACCATTGCTGAAGAATGTATTTGTTCGATCGGCCTTTGCTTGTAACTTTTGATGTAGGCACCATGTAGACTCTATCTTTGCAGTATAAATAAGACCATTTCATAGCTAGAAAGAAGGCAACTCTTTATGAGAACCATATCATAATCTCAGCCGGGCCGCCACATTATCCTGTTGTTGATTATACACGCGATCTCAAAATCGTAATTTTGCAAGGTTGCCAACCACCTTCTTCGCTTAGGAGACGGATTCGGTCACAGTAGAGAATTACTTGAATGCACGGTATGGTGATCACTTCTCACATAAAAATTACTCATATCGTAAAGGTAATGGTGATCACTTCTCACATAAAAATTACTCATATCGTAAAGGTAATGATGTCACTACTTGATGGCATGCAAAATAGCCATCATCTCTTGATCATACAAATCTCCTTTTGTTGGTAGAATCTTCAGAATTTAAAGCATATCATGAAACTCATAGTTCAGTCATGCCCTCATGCATTTGTTTCTTGTTCTTAACCACCATATCATCCTCTTTTGCAATGCTATAAAACAATCACACAGTCCATTAACTCTGATTCCCAATCTCCTTCTTGGAGTTTTGAATTCTCCTATGGGCATCGGCATAATGCTTCATTGAGATTACTTTCATGTTTGCCTTGCATTTTTGGAGAAGAGCATTCACTATCTCCACTTTCTCTTTTGCATTTGGATTCACTCCCTTTTGCTCGACAGCTATCATGGGTGCAGTTGCCTTCTAACCATATGCGATGTCTCAAAAGGTGGCATACACAGTGCCTCAAAAGGTGGCGCGGCGGCATGCATTCACCTTTTCTAACTATACACAATGCCTTAGAAAGCGGCATGCCGATACTCTCACGAGATGAGGTACTATTGTAAGAAAAATGGGCTAAAGCCGACCATTCGTCCCACACACTTTTTTAAGTGTAAACTTATTCGTCTCGTGATCTCTATTTGACCTTAAATCTCGGGAAGGTAGCGATGCTTGTAGTCGCTTGGTTTGCATGATATCAAATAAAGTAATCTAAAATGAACTCATGAATTTATCTAAAATGAACTCATGAATTTGACATCCTGGTCACTCTCAATACGTTGTAGTACACCATGTAACCTGAATACATGGACCACCAATTGCCTTGCAACCACGGATGTATACTTGACCTTTGTAGAGATGAAATGTACCACCACAAGCCACATATAAGCTATCTCAACCTTTCTTTGTGTGTGGAAGACCCATAGTGAGATCCATAGACATATGGATCCACTTACCCATCGAAAATTGATAGGCAAGTTGAAGAAACCCACCGGGCTTACCTTATCAGATTGAAAAGGCATACATCTTGCATGTAAGTCCTTCCACATCCCTTTCCTCTAGAAGCTCTTTCTTATCTTATCAAGGGACTTGTATATTCCCAATTGCCCCACGTCATTTTTTATGTAGGTACCACATGTAGACTCTATCTCTGTAGTAAAAAATGAAAGCATTATGGGAACCATGTTGTAATTTTCGACGTAGGCACCATGTAGACTCTATCTTTGTAGTAAAAATGAGACCATTACATAGCCAAAAAACGAGGCAACTCTTCATGAGAACCAGGTCGTAATTTCAGCACCATTTGTGACACCCCCTTATTTAAGAGATCTTCCTTTTGAAATTCCATGACCCAATGTTTGTATATTTTAGGTATAGCTCATATGAAACTCATCCAATAGTTCAACCATGCCCTCATGCATTTGTTTCTTGTTCTCAACCATATCATACCATCCTCTCTGCTAGGCTATAAAACAAATACACCGCCCATTTGCTTCGGTTCCCTCGAGTATTTGTAGCTCCTAAAAAACATTTAATCTCCTTCTTGAAGCTCCAGAGTTGGAGTCCTATGGGCTTCGACATAATTCTTGATTCTCACTTGAGCTCGCTTTCATGTTTGCCTTGCATTGTTGGAGAAGAGCATGCACTACCTCACTTCCTATTTCTCGTTTGGATTCACTCCTTCTTACTTGACAACTATCATAGGTGCGCACCATTCACTTTCTAACCATACACAATGCCTCAGAAAGGTGGCATGCCAATACTCTCATTTTGATGAGCAGTACTATTAGTAGTAGGAAAACTTGAGTAAAGCTGAGCGTTCATCCCACACACTTTGAGCATCATGGAAATGCTATCTCAAACTAAGTTTCCACCCACTTATTCATGCCCTCTGTTTGGACCTTTGATCTCAGGATGGTAGCGATGCTTAGCGTCAACTTGGTTTGAATGATCTCAAACAAATTGTTTGCAAAATGAACTCATCATGCATTTGGCACTCTTGATCACTTACAATATGTTATGGTACACCATGTAACTTCAAGGTAGGATCCCAAAATTGCCTCGCAAAAACGATAGACGTCGTATCCTTGACCTTTGTAGAGATGAAATGTGCCACCCTTGTCAACCTATCCACCACAACATGTAAGCTATCGCAACCTTTCTTTGTGTGTGTGGAAGACCCATATAGTGAAATCCATAGAAATACGAATCCACTGCATACATACATCTTGTGGGACAGAAGCATGTAAGTTCCTCACGTTCCTCTCAATTAGAAGCTCTTATCTTATCCAAGGTGTTGAAATTCCCAACTGCCCCATCGTTGTGCTGAAGAGTGCATTTCTCAGATCAGCCTTTGCTTGTAATTTTTGACGATGCCTATAGGCACCATGTAGACTCTATAGATCTTTGTAGCCAGAAGCGAGGCAACTCTTTTCTAAGAACTGTGTTGTAATTCGTGCACCATTTGTGGCACCTCCTTATTTAACGTATATTCCTCTTGAATTTCCAGAACTCAATCTTTGTGTACTTTGAAAATAGTCGATAGTGAACATTTAAGCATCGGCCCCACCACATTATTCTTGCTCTTTATATAGGCAATCTCAAAATGGTGATTTTGCAAAGCTGCCACACCCACCTTCTTTGCTTAGAAGATAAACTCGGTTCGAAGACGAATTACTTCAATGCACATGGATCACTTCTGACATAAAATGACTACCATAAAGGCTCTAATACATTGCAACGTAAGAAAGGGATCAATGGCTTTAAGTAGAGCTCTGATACTAACAATGCAAGAAAGGGATCTAGTGAGAGATCAAGAAAATGCACTCATTATACATGGAGTATACTTATCATAGAGAGTACTAGTAGTCTGCCATGACACCGTAAGTAAGACTTCAACTTACAAATACCATTTCTTCCAAGGGAAAAGGACAATGTCATGTAATCATTTGTACAACAATTTGATGGTGGAACCACATTCTTTGATTACCAAGTCTTTCCTTTTTTCATCCTCTTAAAATCCCACTGCCTTGCAGCCATAGATGTCATATACTCGAACTTTCTAGAGATGAAATGTTCCACCCTTGTCAACCTATTCAGAGACACACATGCCCTATCCCAATGTTTCTTTGTGTGTGGAAGACCCATAGTGAAATCCATAGAAATACGAATCCAATTCCCTTCGAGAGTAGGCAAGTTGAAGTAGCCCATCGGACTTATATGTATTGGGTTCTTATTAAGTTGAGAAGGCATACATGTTGTGAGAAAAGCATGGAAGTCCTTCCACATCCCTTTCTAAGAGAAGCCCTTTTCCTTATCCTATCAACGGTCCTGAATACTCTTGATTGCCACACCGTTGGTGAAGGCAACGGTCTTGAATATTCCTGACTGCCCCACACCATTGCTGAAGAATGTATTTGTTCGATCGGCCTTTGCTTGTAACTTTTGATGTAGGCACCATGTAGACTCTATCTTTGCAGTAAAAATAAGACCATTTCATAGCTAGAAAGAAGGCAACTCTTTATGAGAACCATATCATAATCGGTTCCCTCGAGTATTTGTAGCTCCAAAAGGACATTTAATCTATTCTTGAAGCTTTAGAGGTGGAGTCCTATGGGCTTCGACATAATTCTTGATTCTCACTTGAGCTCGCTTTCATGTTTGCCTTGCATTGTTGGAGAAGAGCATGCACTACCTCACTTTCTCTTTCTCCTTCGGATTCACTCCTTCTTACTTGACAACTATCATAGTGCGCACCATTCACTTTCTAACCATACACGATGCCTCAGAAAGGTGGCGTGTCAATACTCTCATGATGATGAGCAGTACTATTAATAGTAGGAAAACTTGAGTAAAGCTGAGCGTTCATCCCACACACTTTGAGCATCATGGAAATGCTATCTCAAACTAAGTTTCCACCCACTTACATGCCCTCTGTTTGACCTTTGATCTCAGGATGGTAGCGATGCTTGACGTCAACTTGGTTTGCATGATCTCAAACAAATTGTTTACAAAATGAACTCATCATGCATTTGGCATTCTTGATCACTTACAATATGTTGTGGTACACCATGTAACTTCAAGGTTGGATCCTGAAATTGCCTCGCAAAAATGATAGATGTCGTATCCTTGACCTTTGTAGAGATGAAATGTGCCACCCTTGTCAACCTATCCACCACAACATGTAAGCTATCGCAACCTTTCTTTGTGTGTGTGGAAGACCCATATAGTGAAATCCATAGAAATACGAATCCACTGCATACATACATCTTGTGGGACAGAAGCATGTAAGCCCATCGGCGGACTTATATGTATTAAGTTGAGAAGGCATACATCTTTTGAGAAAAGCATGGAAGTCCTTCCACATCACTTTCTAAGAGAAGCCCTTTTCCTTATCCTATCAATGGTCCTGAATACTCTTGATTGCCACACCGTTGGTGAAGGCAACGGTATTGAATATTCCTGACTGCCCCACACCATTGCGAAAGAATGTATTTGTTCGATCGGCCTTTGCTTGTGACTTTTGATGTAGGCACCATGTAGACTCTATCTTTGCAGTAAAAATGAGACCATTTCATAGCTAGAAAGAAGGCAACTCTTTATGAGAACCATATCATAATCTCAACCGGGCCGCCACATTATCCTATTGTTGATTATACACGCGATCTCAAAATCATAATTTTGCAAGGTTGCCAACCACCTTCGCTTAGGAGACGGATTCGGTCACAGGAGAGAATTACTTGAATGCACGGTACGGTGATCACTTCTCACATAAAAATCACTCATATCGTAAAGGTAATGATATCACTTTTTGATGGCATGCAAAATAGCCATCATCTCTTGAGCACACAAATCTCCTTTTGTTGGTAGAATCTTCAGAATTTAAAGCATATCATGAAACTCATAGTTCAGCCATGCCCTCATGCATTTGTTTCTTGTTCTTAACCACCATACCATCCTCTTTTGCAATGCTATAAAACAATCACACAGTCCATTAGCTTTGATTCCCAATCTCCTTCTTGGAGTTTCGAATTCTCCTATGGGCATCGGCATAATGCTTCATGGAGATTACTTTCATGTTTGCCTTGCATTTTTGGAGAAGAGCATTCACTATCTCCACTTTCTCTTTTGCATTTGGATTCACTCCCTTTTGATCGACAGCTATCATGGGTGCAGTTGCCTTCTAACCATACGCGATGCCTCAAAAGGTGGTGTGGCGGCATGCATTCACCTTTTCTAACTATACACAATGCCTTAGAAAGCGGCATGCCAATACTCTCACGAGATGAGGTACTATTGTAGGAAAAATGGGCTAAAGCCGACCATTCATCGCACACACTTTTTAAGTGTAAACTTATTTGTCGTGATCTCTATTTGACCTTAAATCTCGGGAAGGTAGCGATGCTTGGCAGTCGCTTGGTTTGCATGATATCAAATAAAGTAATCTAAAATGAACTCATGAATTTATCTAAAATGAACTCATGAATTCGACATCCTGGTCACTCTCAATACGTTGTAGTACACCATGTAACCTGAATACATGGACCACCAATTGCCTTGCAACCACGGATGTCGTATACTTGACCTTTGTAGAGATGAAATGTGCCACCACAAGCCACATATAAGCTATCTCAACCTTTCTTTGTGTGTGGAAGACCCATAGTGAGATCCATAGAAATATGGATCCACTTACCCATCGAAAATTGATAGGCAAGTTGAAGAAACCCACCGGGCTTACCTTATCAAGTTGAAAAGGCATACATCTTGTGTGACAAGAGCATGTAAGTCCTTCCACATCCCTTTCCTCTAGAAGCTCTTTCTTATCTTATCAAGGGACTTGAATATTCCCAATTGCCCCACCATTGATGAAGAATGCATTTTTTATGTAGGTACCACATGTAGACTCTATCTCTGTAGTAAAAAATGAGAGCATTATGGGAACCATGTTGTAATTTTCGACATAGGCACCATGTAGACTCTATCTTTGTAGTAAAAATGAGACCATTACGTAGCCAAAAAATGAGGCAACTCTTTATGAGAACCAGGTTGTAATTTCAGCACCATTTGTGACACCCTGTAAGATTCCTCCCCCAACCCCTTTTTGATGTCTAGTATCTTCCCCTGTAATCAATCCCTCTTCAGAAATATAAAGACCTTGTTTTTAACTGTTTTAACCTAGAGAGAGAAAATATTCTAGAGAGAGAATATTCAGATTTTGAATATTTTTAGATAGAAAAATATCTCATATAATTAAGATGAATTCCCCTGAAATAGAAATTCAAAAAGAATATTCCAATGTCCAATTGGAATTAATTGGAAATAGGTATAAAGAACCTTAGTCTAAGGGTATAGATTTTCAGAAATCTTTAGACTATGGTCCAATTAAAGTTCCTATGGGCCAATAGCATCAATACATGTGTAGGGAGGAGATAAATCCTATTTGTAAAAAGAAGATACCCAAAAATGAGTAAATGCTCACATAAGGTGAAGAGTTGAAAATGTACAAGGTTTATTAGTAAAAAACTATGAGCAATATTAAAAATATGAGATATTTTGGGTATCCAAAAATGAGTAAATGCTCACATAAGGTGAAGAGTTGAAAATGTACAAGGTTTATTAGTTAAAAAAAAAACTATGACACATATGTAAGGAAGAGGAGTTCTTTAAAGGAGGTGATTTCACATAAGATGAAGAGTTGAAAATGTACAAGGTTTATTAGTAAAAAACTATGAGCAATATTAAAAATATGAGATATTTTGGGTATCCAAAAAGGAGTAAATGCTCACATAAGATGAAGAGTTGAAAATGTACAAGGTTTATTAGTAAAAAAAAACACATATGTAAGGAAGGGGAGTTCTTTAAAGGAGGTGCATATTTCACATAAGATGAAGAGTTGAAAATGTACAAGGTTTATTAATAAAAAAACTATGACACATATGTAAGGAAGGAGAGTTCTTTAAAGGAGGTGCATATTTCACATGCTTGAATGAGTTTTAAACTCATAAAAATTGAGATATTTCATCTCTCCTCTCTCCTCATTCAAGTCTAGTTCCAAAAAGTTAGCTTAATTGACCTAAAAATGGTCAAAAAGTGACCAAACTGACTTGGAAAATTCTAGAATCAGTTTGTTTGGTTAGGAGCTCAAATTTTCCTATAAATAGAAGCCTCCCCTTGTTGAAAAAAATATAGTGTCTTATGCTTTGTTACTCTACTCCACCTAAGCCAAAATATATAGTGTCTTATGCTTTGTTACTCTACTCCACCTAAGCCAAAATATATAGTGTCTTATGCTTTGTTACTCTACTCCACCTAAGCCAAAATATATAGTGTCTTATGCCTTGTTACTCTACTCCACCTAAGCCAAAATATATAGTGTCTTATGCCTTGTTACTCTACTCCACCTAAGCCAACTGTGAATTCTTTAATAATTCACTAGTTTTTGATACTTCTCTCTTTCTTCAATCCCCATTGGTGGCTCCATCAACATACTAAACCAATTGATTTGTTGGGGGCCTCTACCGTGAATAAAGAATCAAGCAAATCATAAGGTAAGTATATTGAATTTTGATCTTTTCTATAATTTCTCAATGATTCTCTCTTCTCGACCCCTCTCAAGCTTGAGAAGCTTAATTGGTATGGTTTTTTTTAAATGCTATTGAAGTTAATTGGTGAATAGTAGTGAAGAGTTACATAATTTAATAAATGCTATTGAAGTTAATTTCCATTTATGTTTAAATTCTAATGGTTTTTATGTAATTTCTCTCTCTCACTCAAGAAATGGTCATACTCATGACCCATTCTCAATCCAAATGAAGCTTTTCATAAAGCTTTTTCTTAATCCAAGATTAAGCTATGCTTGAGGCCAAATTAATGGCTTTTTTCTATACTTTTAGTTTATGCACATTGATGATTCAATCCCTTATTATGGATTGATGACCCAATTAGAGACCATTCTAATTATATCCTTAATGATAAGCTTTATCCCTTAGAAAAAAAATTGAGACTTATCAGTCATAGTAGCGGAGCTATGGTAAAATTTTTATAGAAATTACGCATAAAATAAATTCATTCAAAGCATAAAAAGAGGACTTCCTACCATATTCTAAGAACTATCATCCTAGATTAATTAAAGGAATTTTATTATGCATGGAGATGTGGATGTTGCATGTACATGTAGATGTATGGATGTGAGTGTGAATGTGGAGGTGGATGTATGCATGGAGATGTGGATGTATGCATGTAGAAGTAGATATATAGATGAGGATGTAAATAGAGATGTGGATGGATGCATGTAGATGTAGATGTATAGATGTGGATGTGAATGGAGATGTAGATGTATGCATGTAGATGTAGATGTATAGATGTGGATGTGGATGTATGCATGTAGATGTAGATGTATAGATGTGGATGTGGATGTGGAGGTGGATGTATGCATGTAGATGTAGATGTGGATGTGGATGTGGAGGTGGATGTATGCATGTAGATGTAGATGTAGATGTATAGATGTGGATGTGAATGTGGAGGTGGATGTATGCATGTAGATGTAGATGTATGAGGAGAATGTGAATGTGGATGTGGATGTATGCATAGAGATGTGGATGTGGATGTATGCATAGAGATGTGAATGTGAATGTGGATGTGGATGTATGCATAGAGATGTGAATGTGAATGTGGATGTGGATGTGGATGTATGCATAGAGATGTGGTGTAGATGAGAATGTAGGCATATAGATGTGGATGTATGGATGTGAATGTGCATGTAGATGTGGATGTATGGATGTGGATGCATGAATGTGCATGTAGATGTGGATGTGAAATTAGATGTATGGATGTAGATGTGAATGTGTGGATGTGGATGTGGATGTGGATGTGGATGTGGATGTGGATGTGGATATATGTATGGATGTGAATATACGATATGTGATGTGAAGGAATATGAAGTGTTGAGATGGAAAATGATGTGATGGGATGAGTATACATATAAATGGAATAGGGAATAAGTAATGTGGATTGATGAGGGATAATGTGGAAAAATGAAAGTAAAAATAGAAACTGTATTGTAAACTGTTTGTAAATGCTGTTTGTAAATGACTGTTTTATGTCAAGATTGCTGGGGGAGCATTGTGACTATCTTGTGATTAAGGTCGTGAGACCTAACTGATAATGTTGCAACTGCTGACGGAGAGTCAATGAAGGATGTCTTGCGTAGCAAGGTCGGCCGAGGTCTTGACCAGCCTCGGTGCGATTAAAATGGTGAGCTTCCGGTACGGTGGATGAGGGGCCAAGGAAGCGGCCTATGAGTGAAGCTCTAGGTCACCTGCGAAAGATCCTAGAGGGTGCTGACCATACGGTGCTCGGGCTCTGGGTCGCCTAGGATACCCACGCGTGCATCGAGGAAGATATTGGAACAGAGTTGGAGTTGTTTTCTGAAATCGAGCATGGATCTGGTTGATTGACCTTGCTGGTCTTCAATGGATGAGTCCATGGCCCTTTATATGGATCTGTTGGTTGATCTTGCTGATCTTCAACGAGAGTCCATCTTGATAAGTGATTATATTGCTGAGTATTATGGGCTAGGGATTAGGAAACGGCCCCTGAGTAGTGGACAGGTGGTGAGCATCCTAGTTGCCAATGATGCCATAGATACTCTCATGAAGGAATGATGGAAAAATTAAGAATCAACTGGATAAATTGGAAGATGGTGATCAGTGATACTATGGTTTTATTAAAGGATTGTTTTAAACTGGTTGAATCTGTGAAAAGGCAATTTCATATTGGGTGCGTGAGTGGTGTGACTAGTTTTATTTTGCATGAACATCCGGCTAGGGGGCCTTGGAACTCTTTTCCTTGGTACCCGGGACAAAACCTAACCAAATTCTTAATTGGATCCCATCACTACAATGGTTGGGCGGTTGGCTAACCCATGGGATTGGATGGGGTTAGGCTGGACTGATGGATCCGTAAATCGAGACTCAAACTTTTGTTTTTACGATAGATAAAATAAATCCCGGACAGTAACTGTTCTATGGATAGGAATCAACGGCTGTGCCTCTTGAATGGGGAAAAAAGCGTTGATCCCAATGATCCAAGTGCAAGTTTCTTCCTTGATCTGACCAAGTATCTTATAGATGTAATTGGATCAGCTCGATCAGAAATAATCTTGACTACGTTAGAGTAAAAAATATATCCTGGTGGAATCACCCATGCTTTCTGGTAAAGGAAGTTTTTCCGGGTTCGGTTTTGGAACAACCGACGGATTAGTCTCTTATCCGGATATCCGTGGGGTGAGGCCCCGAATGTGGGATCCCTGTCCCGCGCGAGAAGTGCTACTTCCGCTGCTAATATCCCGAATCTGTTGCTCGGTGGGAACAGGGATCTTACAATTGGTATCAGAGCATTTGGTTAATAAACATCAACTGAGAAGACAAATATGTCAAAAATTTATCAAGAAACACAAAAAGGTTATAATTATGTGATATAATTCATACAATTTGATATTCAAACTGAAAGTCGTAATTTGGTAATTGGGTCTTCAAATGGAAGTTTTGCAATTATATAGAACCCTGACTTGCTTGAGGCCTAGACATGATGGTATTTACCTTATAATTCCAAGGGCCATGACTACCCGTATATACCGAGAGTATACTGTAGCTCTTTACTGACAGTATATACGAGTAAATCTAAGACTTGAAATTTTAAGCGTTAATGCTATCTAGATGATGATTTCGAATGTGATTGATATGATTTTAATTTTGTTTGAGAATTGATGAATTGATTTGGATTTTGATTGAAGATGCTGATTGGAAAATGTTGATTTCTAAAAATAAGTTGAAATATAATGAAACCTCAATGAGGGGGAATGGGACGAGTCCCTGTGATGATATTCATAACTAGAATGATGATAATGAATTCAGCCAATCACTATGAGGTTAGTGGGTTGTGCTGTTAGATTGCTACTGTTAATACTTAACCAGTAGATCAAGTTAAGGGATGTCAAATTGAGGACTAGCTTAACTGAAATTCTCATGAAGGAATGTTCAGAAGGAAATTTTTCGGTCTAATGGACCATTATCATGTTAAAGATATGAATGATAAGATCTGAATGAATTGTTATTTAATTATGAGTTCTATATAAGGGATATTTATCCCAGTATTCTGTTGGGTTGACCAGAATATAAGGAACCCCAGAATAAAATTGGATCTTAAGAAAAAGAGTTGTCCTCTACCTTGCGAGATGAGGACATCTCGCACTTTTTAAGTGGGGTAGGATGTAAGATTCCTCCCCAGCCGTTTCGAGGTATACAGGAGTAAGAATCTCCCTTTCTGATCTTATAATTATTCCCTCTCTAAAATAAAAGAAAGTTTCTATTTAGAAAAAGGAAGACCCTTTTCCTAGAATACTTCTCAGGAGTCACGCCTATTTTAAGGATTCAAAACAATGAGTTCAGAAGTGAAAATCGGTGTTTTGAATACCAAGGTTTTGGTTTTCATTCGAGTACGGCCCAAAAGAAGTTCTTTATCTCTTGGGGAGTATAAGAAGTTATCCCCCAGATATTGTGATCCTTATATCTAAATTCAATGAAAGTAGGTGACTTAGCCTACAAGTTTCTTTTATCTCCTCATCTCAAAATTCTTAATGCCTTCTATAGAAAAATGTGTCAAACTCAAATCATGGAAAGACGGAAAAACTTCAGTGGCAAGTTACCGATGGCTTCTAGGTTACGCTAGCTCCTTCCTCTATATAAGTCGTAACTTTTACTTGTCGCTCACAGTAATCTTACTCCCATCAATCTCCTTTCTTTCTTAATCTCCTTCATGGCTTGGCAACAAGAACTAGTTTTATCCATGATGATTTCTCACCTTCAAGATGCAAGAGAGTCTGTGAAGAAAGACTTTATAGAACAGTATGAGCGCTCACTTTTTCCTCACCTAGGAACTTCTGTAGTGCAGACCAAATGGCGGACCTATCAAAACATAACTAGGGTAACACCCTGGGGTCAGCAGCACTTTCGTAACAATGTCTGCTTGGCCATGGTTATCGAAGCCTTGGGTTTGGGTCCCCGATACTACTGCGTCATGAGATCAAGGCATCTTGGGTTTTCTGAGCGGGTCTTCTTACTGGCGTGTTTTCTTCCTCATGAGAAGATATGCCTTTACCCCGTTTTTGGCTTGCCTCTCAGAGGTCCTTTTGTTGGATCACCTCATACCACTGAGATAGGTGCGGCAATAACTAGCAGAATCATTCCCATAGATGAGTTACCCTATACTTGTGCAGCTTGTGAGGACTGCTTTTGTGACCATATGATGGACGGGCTTATGGAAGTGTAAAGAGTTCTTCTATCTTTACTGTATAAGTTCCGAGAATGAATAAAGTTTAAATCTTGTTCTTATCTTGCCCTCTTTAAGACTTTTCTTGGTGGTTAATCTTGATTAAAATTTTTCTCTAAGTCTTATATTCGTGCATCTTGCGAAATTATCCCAAGTTGCGAGATGAGGACATCTCGCGTTTTTTAAGTGGGGTAGAATGTAAGATTCCTCCCCCAACCCCTTTTTGATGTCTAGTATCTTCCCCTGTAATCAATCCCTCTTCAGAAATATAAAGACCTTGTTTCTAACTGTTTTAACCTAGAGAGAGAAAATATTCTAGAGAGAGAATATTCAGATTTTGAATATTTTTAGATAGAAAAATATCTCATATAATTAAGATGAATTCCCCTGAAATAGAAATTCAAAAAGAATATTCCAATGTGCAATTGGAATTAATTGGAAATAAGTATAAAGAACCTTAGTTTAAGGATATAGATTTTCAGAAATCTTTAGACTATGGTCCAATTAAAGTTCCTATGGGCCAATAGCATCAATACATGTGTAGGGAGGAGATAAATCCTATTTGTAAAAAGAAGATACCCAAAAATGAGTAAATACTCACATAAGGTGAAGAGTTTAAAATGTACAAGGTTTATTAGTAAAAAACTATGAGCAATATTAAAAATATGAGATATTTTGGGTATCCAAAAATGAGTAAATGCTCACATAAGGTGAAGAGTTGAAAATGTACAAGGTTTATTAGTTAAAAAAAAACTATGACACATATGTAAGGAAGAGGAGTTCTTTAAAGGAGGTGCATATTTCACATAAGATGAAGAGTTGAAAATGTACAAGGTTTATTAGTAAAAAACTATGAGCAATATTAAAAATATGAGATATTTTGGGTATCCAAAAAGGAGTCAATGCTCACATAAGATGAAGAGTTGAAAATGTACAAGGTTTATTAGTAAAAAAAAACACATATGTAAGGAAGGGGAGTTCTTTAAAGGAGGTGCATATTTCACATAAGATGAAGAGTTGAAAATGTACAAGGTTTATTAATAAAAAAACTATGACACATATGTAAGGAAGGAGAGTTCTTTAAAGGAGGTGCATATTTCACATGCTTGAATGAGTTTTAAACTCATAAAAATTGAGATATTTCATCTCTCCTCTCTCCTCATTCAAGTCTAGTTCCAAAAAGTTAGCTTAATTGACCTAAAAATGGTCAAAAAGTGACCAAACTGACTTGGAAAATTCTAGAATCAGTTTGTTTGGTTAGGAGCTCAAATTTTCCTATAAATAGAAGCCTCCCCTTGTTGAAAAAAATATAGTGTCTTATGCTTTGTTACTCTACTCCACCTAAGCCAAAATATATAGTGTCTTATGCTTTGTTACTCTACTCCACCTAAGCCAAAATATATAGTGTCTTATGCCTTGTTACTCTACTCCACCTAAGCCAAAATATATAGTGTCTTATGCCTTGTTACTCTACTCCACCTAAGCGAAAATATAGAGTATCTTATGCATTGTTACTCTACTCTACCTAAGCCAAGAACTGTGAATTCTTTAATAATTCACTAGTTTTTGATACTTCTCTCTTTCTTCAATCCCCATTGGTGGCTCCATCAACATACTAAACCAATTGATTGGTTGGGGGCCTCTACCGTGAATAAAGAATCAAGCAAATCATAAGGTAAGTATATTGAATTTTGATCTTTTCTATAATTTCTCAATGATTCTCTCTTCTCGACCCCTCTCAAGCTTGAGAAGCTTAATTGGTATGGTTTTTTTTAAATGCTATTGAAGTTAATTGGTGAATAGTAGTGAAGAGTTACATAATTTAATAAATGCTATTGAAGTTAATTTTCATTTATGTTTAAATTCTAATGGTTTTTATGTAATTTCTCTCTCTCACTCAAGAAATGGTCATACTCATGACCCATTCTCAATCCAAATGAAGCTTTTCATAAAGCTTTTTCTTAATCCAAGATTAAGCTATGCTTGAGGCCAAATTAATGGCTTTTTTCTATACTTTTAGTTTATGCACATTGGATGATTCAATCCCTTATGGATTGATGACCCAATTAGAGACCATTCTAATTATATCCTTAATGATAAGCTTTATCCCTTAGAAAAAAAATTGAGACTTATCAGTCATAGTAGCGGAGCTATGGTAAAATTTTTATAGAAATTACGCATAAAATAAATTCATTCAAAGCATAAAAAGAGGACTTCCTACCATATTCTAAGAACTATCATCCTAGATTAATTAAAAGAATTTTATTATGCATGGAGATGTGAATGTTGCATGTAGATGTAGATGTATGGATGTGAGTGTGAATGTGGAGGTGGATGTATGCATGGAGATGTGGATGTATGCATGTAGAAGTAGATGTATAGATGAGGATGTAAATAGAGATGTGGATGGATGCATGTAGATGTAGATGTATAGATGTGGATGTGAATGGAGATGTAGATGTATGCATGTAGATGTAGATGTATAGATGTGGATGTGGATGTATGCATGTAGATGTAAATGTATAGATGTATAGATGTGGATGTGGAGGTGGAGGTGGATGTATGCATGTAGATGTAGATGTGGATGTGGATGTGGAGGTGGATGTATGCATGTAGATGTAGATGTAGATGTATAGATGTGGATGTGAATGTGGAGGTGGATGTATGCATGTAGATGTAGATGTATGAGGAGAATGTGAATGTGGATGTGGATGTATGCATAGAGATGTGGATGTGGATGTATGCATAGAGATGTGAATGTGAATGTGGATGTGGATGTATGCATAGAGATGTGAATGTGAATGTGGATGTGGATGTGGATGTATGCATAGAGATGTGGTGTAGATGAGAATGTAGGCATATAGATGTGGATGTATGGATGTGAATGTGCATGTAGATGTGGATGTATGGATGTGGATGCATGAATGTGCATGTAGATGTGGATGTGAAATTAGATGTATGGATGTAGATGTGGATGTGTGGATGTGAATGTGGATGTGGATGTGGATGTGGATATATGTATGGATGTGAATATACGATATGTGATGTGAAGGAATATGAAGTGTTGAGATGGAAAATGATGTGATGGGATGAGTATACATATAAATGGAATAGGGAATAAGTAATGTGGATTGATGAGGGATAATGTGGAAAAATGAAAGTAAAAATAGAAACTGTATTGTAAACTGTTTGTAAATGTTGTTTGTAAATGACTGTTTTATGTCAAGATTGCTGGGGGAGCATTGTGACTATCTTGTGATTAAGGTCGTGAGACCTAACTGATAATGTTGCAACTGCTGACGGAGAGTCAATGAAGGATGTCTTGCGTAGCAAGGTCGGCCGAGGTCTTGACCAGCCTCGGTGCGATTAAAATGGTGAGCTTCCGGTACGGTGGATGAGGGGCCAAGGAAGCGGCCTATGAGTGAAGCGCTAGGTCACCTGCGAAGGATCCTAGAGGGTGCTGACCATACGGTGCTCGGGCTCTGGGTCGCCTAGGATACCCACGCGTGCGTCGAGGAAGATATTGGAACAGAGTTGGAGTTGTTTTCTGAAATCAGGCATGGATCTGGTTGATTGACCTTGCTGGTCTTCAATGGATGAGTCCATGGCCCTTTATATGGATCTGTTCGTTGATCTTGCTGATCTTCAACGAGAGTCCATCTTGATAAGTGATTATATTGCCGAGTATTATGGGCTAGGGATTAGGAAACGGCCCCTGAGTAGTGGACAGGTGGTGAGCATCCTAGTTGCCAATGATGCCATAGATACTCTCATGAAGGAATGATGGAAAAATTAAGAATCAACTGGATAAATTGGAAGATGGTGATCAGTGATACTATGGTTTTATTAAAGGATTGTTTTAAACTGGTTGAATCTGTGAAAAGGCAATTTCATATTGGGTGCGTGAGTGGTGTGACTAGTTTTATTTTGCATGAACATCCGGCTAGGGGGCCTTGGAACTCTTTTCCTTGGTACCCGGGACAAAACCTAACCAAATTCTTAATTGGATCCCATCACTACAATGGTTGGGCGGTTGGCTAACCCATGGGATTGGATGGGGTTAGGCTGGACTGATGGATCCGTAAATCGAGACTCAAACTTTTGTTTTTACGATAGATAAAATAAATCCCGGACAGTAACTGTTCTATGGATAGGAATCAACGGCTGTGCCTCTTGAATGGGGAAAAAAGCGTTGATCCCAATGATCCAAGTGCAAGTTTCTTCCTTGATCTGACCAAGTATCTTATAGATGTAATTGGATCAGCTCGATCAGAAATAATCTTGACTACGTTAGAGTAAAAAATATATCCTGGTGGAATCACCCATGCTTTCTGGTAAAGGAAGTTTTTCCGGGTTCGATTTTGGAACAACCGACGGATTAGTCTCTTATCCGGATATCCGTGGGGTGAGGCCCCGAATGTGGGATCCCTGTCCCGCGCGAGAAGTGCTACTTCCGCTGCTAATATCCCGAATCTGTTGCTCGGTGGGAACAGGGATCTTACAGTTGGTATCAGAGCATTTGGTTAATAAACATCAACTGAGAAGACAAATATGTCAAAAATTTATCAAGAAACACAAAAAGGTAATAATTATGTGATATAATTCATACAATTTGATATTCAAACTGAAAGTCGTAATTTGGTAATTGGGTCTTCAAATGGAAGTTTTGCAATTATATAGAACCCTGACTTGCTTGAGGCCTAGACATGATGGTATTTACCTTATAATTCCAAGGGCCAAGACTACCCGTATATACCGAGAGTATACTGTAGCTCTTTACTGACAGTATATACGAGTAAATCTAAGACTTGAAATTTTAAGCGTTAATGCTATCTAGATGATGATTTCAAATGTGATTGATATGATTTTAATTTTGTTTGAGAATTGATGAATTGATTTGGATTTTGATTGAAGATGCTGATTGGAAAATGTTGATTTCTAAAAATAAGTTGAAATATAATGAAACCTCAATGAGGGGGAATGGGACGAGTCCCTGTGATGATATTCATAACTAGAATGATGATAATGAATTCAGCCAATCACTATGAGGTTAGTGGGTTGTGCTGTTAGATTGCTACTGTTAATACTTAACCAGTAGATCAAGTTAAGGGATGTCAAATTGAGGACTAGCTTAACTGAAATTCTCGTGAAGGAATGTTCAGAAGGAAATTTTTCGGTCTAATGGACCATTATCATGTTAAAGATATGAATGATAAGATCTGAATGAATTGTTATTTAATTATGAGTTCTATATAAGGGATATTTATCCCAGTATTCTGTTGGGTTGACCAGAATATAAGGAACCCCAGAATAAAATTGGATCTTAAGAAAAAGAGTTGTCCTCTACCTTGCGAGATGAGGACATCTCGCACTTTTTAAGTGGGGTAGGATGTAAGATTCCTCCCCAGCCTTTTCGAGGTATACAGGAGTAAGAATCTCCCTTTCTGATCTTATAATTATTCCCTCTCTAAAATAAAAGAAAGTTTCTATTTAGAAAAAGGAAGACCCTTTTCCTAGAATACTTCTCAGGAGTCACGCCTATTTTAAGGATTCAAAACAATGAGTTCAGAAGTGAAAATCGGTGTTTTGGATACCAAGGTTTTGGTTTTCATTCGAGTACGGCCCAAAAGAAGTTCTTTATCTCTTGGGGAGTATAAGAAGTTATCCCCCAGATATTGTGATCCTTATATCTAAATTCAATGAAAGTAGGTGACTTAGCCTACAAGTTTCTTTTATCTCCTCATCTCAAAAATGCCTTCTATAGAAAAATGTGTCAAACTCAAATCATGGAAAGACGGAAAAACTTCAGTGGCAAGTTACCGATGGCTTCTAGGTTACGCTAGCTCCTTCCTCTATATAAGTCGTAACTTTTACTTGTCGCTCACAGTAATCTTACTCCCATCAATCTCCTTTCTTTCTTAATCTCCTTCATGGCTTGGCAACAAGAACTAGTTTTATCCATGATGATTTCTCACCTTCAAGATGCAAGAGAGTCTGTGAAGAAAGACTTTATAGAACAGTATGAGCGCTCACTTTTTCCTCACCTAGGAACTTCTGTAGTGCAGACCAAATGGCGGACCTATCAAAACATAACTAGGGTAACACCCTGGGGTCAGCAGTACTTTCGTAACAATGTCTGCTTGGCCATGGTTATCGAAGCCTTGGGTTTGGGTCCCCGATACTACTGCGTCATGAGATCAAGGCATCTTGGGTTTTCTGAGCGGGTCTTCTTACTGGCGTGTTTTCTTCCTCATGAGAAGATATGCCTTTACCCCGTTTTTGGCTTGCCTCTCAGAGGTCCTTTTGTTGGATCACCTCATACCACTGAGATAGGTGCGGCAATAACTAGCAGAATCATTCCCATAGATGAGTTACCCTATACTTGTGCAGCTTGTGAGGACTGCTTTTGTGACCATATGATGGACGGGCTTATGGAAGTGTAAAGAGTTCTTCTATCTTTACTGTATAAGTTCCGAGAATGAATAAAGTTTAAATCTTGTTCTTATCTTGCCCTCTTTAAGACTTTTCTTGGTGGTTAATCTTGATTAAAATTTTTCTCTAAGTCTCATATTCGTGCATCTTGCGAAATTATCCCAAGTTGCGAGATGAGGACATCTCGCGTTTTTTAAGTGGGGTAGAATGTAAGATTCCTCCCCCAACCCCTTTTTGATGTCTAGTATCTTCCCCTGTAATCAATCCCTCTTCAGAAATATAAAGACCTTGTTTCTAACTGTTTTAACCTAGAGAGAGAAAATATTCTAGAGAGAGAATATTCAGATTTTGAATATTTTTAGATAGAAAAATATCTCATATAATTAAGATGAATTCCCCTGAAATAGAAATTCAAAAAGAATATTCCAATGTGCAATTGGAATTAATTGGAAATAGGTATAAAGAACCTTAGTCTAAGGGTATAGATTTTCAGAAATCTTTAGACTATGGTCCAATTAAAGTTCCTATGGGCCAATAGCATCAATACATGTGTAGGGAGGAGATAAATCCTATTTGTAAAAAGAAGATACCCAAAAATGAGTAAATACTCACATAAGGTGAAGAGTTGAAAATGTACAAGGTTTATTAGTAAAAAACTATGAGTAATATTAAAAATATGAGATATTTTGGGTATCCAAAAATGAGTAAATGCTCACATAAGGTGAAGAGTTGAAAATGTACAAGGTTTATTAGTTAAAAAAAAAACTATGACACATATGTAAGGAAGAGGAGTTCTTTAAAGGAGGTGCATATTTCACATAAGATGAAGAGTTGAAAATGTACAAGGTTTATTAGTAAAAAACTATGAGCAATATTAAAAATATGAGATATTTTGGGTATCCAAAAAGGAGTAAATGCTCACATAAGATGAAGAGTTGAAAATGTACAAGGTTTATTAGTAAAAAAAAACACATATGTAAGGAAGGGGAGTTCTTTAAAGGAGGTGCATATTTCACATAAGATGAAGAGTTGAAAATGTACAAGGTTTATTAATAAAAAAACTATGACACATATGTAAGGAAGGAGAGTTCTTTAAAGGAGGTGCATATTTCACATGCTTGAATGAGTTTTAAACTCATAAAAATTGAGATATTTCATCTCTCCTCTCTCCTCATTCAAGTCTAGTTCCAAAAAGTTAGCTTAATTGACCTAAAAATGGTCAAAAAGTGACCAAACTGACTTGGAAAATTCTAGAATCAGTTTGTTTGGTTAGGAGCTCAAATTTTCCTATAAATAGAAGCCTCCCCTTGTTGAAAAAAATATAGTGTCTTATGCTTTGTTACTCTACTCCACCTAAGCCAAAATATATAGTGTCTTATGCTTTGTTACTCTACTCCACCTAAGCCAAAATATATAGTGTCTTATGCCTTGTTACTCTACTCCACCTAAGCCAAAATATAGAGTGTCTTATGCATTGTTACTCTACTCTACCTAAGCCAAGAACTGTGAATTCTTTAATAATTCACTAGTTTTTGATACTTCTCTCTTTCTTCAATCCCCATTGGTGGCTCCATCAACATACTAAACCAATTGATTGGTTGGGGGCCTCTACCGTGAATAAAGAATCAAGCAAATCATAAGGTAAGTATATTGAATTTTGATCTTTTCTATAATTTCTCAATGATTCTCTCTTCTCGACCCCTCTCAAGCTTGAGAAGCTTAATTGGTATGGTTTTTTTTAAATGCTATTGAAGTTAATTGGTGAATAGTAGTGAAGAGTTACATAATTTAATAAATGCTATTGAAGTTAATTTTCATTTATGTTTAAATTCTAATGGTTTTTATGTAATTTCTCTCTCTCACTCAAGAAATGGTCATACTCATGACCCATTCTCAATCCAAATGAAGCTTTTCATAAAGCTTTTTCTTAATCCAAGATTAAGCTATGCTTGAGGCCAAATTAATGGCTTTTTTCTATACTTTTAGTTTATGCACATTGGATGATTCAATCCCTTATGGATTGATGACCCAATTAGAGACCATTCTAATTATATCCTTAATGATAAGCTTTATCCCTTAGAAAAAAAATTGAGACTTATCAGTCATAGTAGCGGAGCTATGGTAAAATTTTTATAGAAATTACGCATAAAATAAATTCATTCAAAGCATAAAAAGAGGACTTCCTACCATATTCTAAGAACTATCATCCTAGATTAATTAAAAGAATTTTATTATGCATGGAGATGTGAATGTTGCATGTAGATGTAGATGTATGGATGTGAGTGTGAATGTGGAGGTGGATGTATGCATGGAGATGTGGATGTATGCATGTAGAAGTAGATGTATAGATGAGGATGTAAATAGAGATGTGGATGGATGCATGTAGATGTAGATGTATAGATGTGGATGTGAATGGAGATGTAGATGTATGCATGTAGATGTAGATGTATAGATGTGGATGTGGATGTATGCATGTAGATGTAAATGTATAGATGTATAGATGTGGATGTGGATGTGGAGGTGGATGTATGCATGTAGATGTAGATGTGGATGTGGATGTGGAGGTGGATGTATGCATGTAGATGTAGATGTAGATGTATAGATGTGGATGTGAATGTGGAGGTGGATGTATGCATGTAGATGTAGATGTATGAGGAGAATGTGAATGTGGATGTGGATGTATGCATAGAGATGTGGATGTGGATGTATGCATAGAGATGTGAATGTGAATGTGGATGTGGATGTATGCATAGAGATGTGAATGTGAATGTGGATGTGGATGTGGATGTATGCATAAAGATGTGGTGTAGATGAGAATGTAGGCATATAGATGTGGATGTATGGATGTGAATGTGCATGTAGATGTGGATGTATGGATGTGGATGCATGAATGTGCATGTAGATGTGGATGTGAAATTAGATGTATGGATGTAGATGTGGATGTGTGGATGTGAATGTGGATGTGGATGTGGATGTGGATATATGTATGGATGTGAATATACGATATGTGATGTGAAGGAATATGAAGTGTTGAGATGGAAAATGATGTGATGGGATGAGTATACATATAAATGGAATAGGGAATAAGTAATGTGGATTGATGAGGGATAATGTGGAAAAATGAAAGTAAAAATAGAAACTGTATTGTAAACTGTTTGTAAATGTTGTTTGTAAATGACTGTTTTATGTCAAGATTGCTGGGGGAGCATTGTGACTATCTTGTGATTAAGGTCGTGAGACCTAACTGATAATGTTGCAACTGCTGACGGAGAGTCAATGAAGGATGTCTTGCGTAGCAAGGTCGGCCGAGGTCTTGACCAGCCTCGGTGCGATTAAAATGGTGAGCTTCCGGTACGGTGGATGAGGGGCCAAGGAAGCGGCCTATGAGTGAAGCGCTAGGTCACCTGCGAAGGATCCTAGAGGGTGCTGACCATACGGTGCTCGGGCTCTGGGTCGCCTAGGATACCCACGCGTGCGTCGAGGAAGATATTGGAACAGAGTTGGAGTTGTTTTCTGAAATCAGGCATGGATCTGGTTGATTGACCTTGCTGGTCTTCAATGGATGAGTCCATGGCCCTTTATATGGATCTGTTCGTTGATCTTGCTGATCTTCAACGAGAGTCCATCTTGATAAGTGATTATATTGCCGAGTATTATGGGCTAGGGATTAGGAAACGGCCCCTGAGTAGTGGACAGGTGGTGAGCATCCTAGTTGCCAATGATGCCATAGATACTCTGATGAAGGAATGATGGAAAAATTAAGAATCAACTGGATAAATTGGAAGATGGTGATCAGTGATACTATGGTTTTATTAAAGGATTGTTTTAAACTGGTTGAATCTGTGAAAAGGCAATTTCATATTGGGTGCGTGAGTGGTGTGACTAGTTTTATTTTGCATGAACATCCGGCTAGGGGGCCTTGGAACTCTTTTCCTTGGTACCCGGGACAAAACCTAACCAAATTCTTAATTGGATCCCATCACTACAGTGGTTGGGCGGTTGGCTAACCCATGGGATTGGATGGGGTTAGGCTGGACTGATGGATCCGTAAATCGAGACTCAAACTTTTGTTTTTACGATAGATAAAATAAATCCCGGACAGTAACTGTTCTATGGATAGGAATCAACGGCTGTGCCTCTTGAATGGGGAAAAAAGCGTTGATCCCAATGATCCAAGTGCAAGTTTCTTCCTTGATCTGACCAAGTATCTTATAGATGTAATTGGATCAGCTTGATCAGAAATGATCTTGACTACGTTAGAGTAAAAAATATATCCTGGTGGAATCACCCGTGCTTTCTGGTAAAGGAAGTTTTTCCGGGTTCGGTTTTGGAACAACCGACGGATTAGTCTCTTATCCGGATATCCGTGGTGAGGCCCCGAATGTGGGACCCCTGTCCCGCGCGAGAAGTGCTACTTCCGCTGCTAATATCCCGAATTTGTTGCTCGGTGGGAACAGGGATCTTACACACCCCCTTATTTAAGAGATCTTCCCCAATGTTTGTATACTTTCGGTATAACTGATAGAGTATCAGCCACTACATTATCCTTGCCCTTTATATAGCTCATCTCAAAATCATAATTTTGCGAGGTTTCTTCTTTGCGTAGGAGATAGATTCGGTTGGGAGAGGAATTACTTCAACACACAATGATCACTTCTCACATAAAAATGACTACCATAAAGGTAATGATGCAACTTCTTGATGGCACGAAAGATAGCGCTCATCTCTTGATCATACACATGCATATACATCTCTTTTTGTTGGTAGATTCTTTGAAATTTAAAACATATCATGAAACTCATCCAATAGTTCAGCCATGCCCTCATGCATTTGTTTCTTGTTCTCAACCATATCATACCATCCTCTCTGCTAGGCTATAAAACAAATACACAGCCCATTTGCTTCGGTTCCCTCGAGTATTTGTAGCTCCTAAAAAACATTTAATCTCCTTCTTGAAGCTCCAGAGGTGGAGTCCTATGGGCTTCGACATAATTCTTGCTTCTCACCATGTAACTTCAAGGTAGGATCCCAGAATTGCCTCGAAAAAACGATAGACGTCATATCCTTGACCTTTGTAGAGATGAAATGTGCCACCCTTGTCAACCTATCCACCACAACATGTAAGCTATCGCAACCTTTTTTTGTGTGTGTGGAAGACCCATATAGTGAAATCCATAGAAATACGAATCCACTGCATACATACATCTTGTGGGACAGAAGCATGTAAGTTCCTCACGTTCCTCTCAATTAGAAGCTCTTATCTTATCAAAGGTGTTGAAATTCCCAACTGCCCCATCGTTGTGCTGAAGAATGCATTTCTGAGATCAGCCTTTGCTTGTAATTTTTTATGATGCCTATAGGCACCATGTAGACTCTATAGATCTTTGTAGCCAGAAGCGAGGCAACTCTTTTCTAAGAAGCGTGTTGTAATTCCTGCACCATTCGTGGCACCTCCTTATTTAACGTATATTCCTCTTGAATTTCCAGAACTCAATCTTTGTGTACTTTGGAAATAGTCGATAGTGAACATTTAAGCATCGGCCCCACCACATTATTCTTGCTCTTTATATAGGCAATCTCAAAATGGTAATTTTGCAAGGCTGCCACACCCACCTTCTTTGCTTAGGAGATAGACTCGGTTCGGAGACGAATTACTTCAATGCACATGGATCATTTCTGACATAAAATGACTATCATAAAGACTCTAATACATTGCAATGTAAGAAAGGGATCAATGGCTTTAAGTAGAGCTCTGATACCAACAATGCAAGAAAGGGATCTAGTGAGAGATCAAGAAAATGCACTCATTATACATGGAGTATACTTATCATAGAGAGTACTAGTAGTCCACCCAAACATGGAAAGTCTGCCATGACACCGTAAGTAAGACGTCAACTTACAAATACCCTTTCTTCCAAGAGAAAAGGAAAACGTCATGTAATCATTTGTACAACAATTTGATGGTGGAACCACATTCTTTGATTACCAAGTCTTTCCTTTTTTCATCCTCTTAAAATCCCACTGCCTTCCAGCCATAGATGTCATATACTCAAACTTTCTAGAGATGAAATGTTCCACCCTTGTCGATCTATTCAGAGACACACATGCCCTATCCCAATGTTTCTTTGTGTGTGGAAGACCCATAGTGAAATCCATAGAAATACGAATCCAATTCCCTTCGAGAGTAGGCAAGTTGAAGTAGCCCATCGGACTTATATGTATTGGGTTCTTATTAAGTTGAGAAGGCGTACATCTTGTGAGAAAAGCATGGAAGTCCTTCCACATCCCTTTCTAATAGAAGCCCTTTTCCTTATCCTATCAACGGTCCTGAATACTCTTGATTGCCACACCGTTGGTGAAGGCAACGGTCTTGAATATTCCTGACTGCCCCACACCATTGCGAAAGAATGTATTTGTTCGATCGGCCTTTGCTTGTAACTTTTGATGTAGGCACCATGTAGACTCTATCTTTGCAGTAAAAATGAGACCATTTCATAGCTAGAAAGAAGGCAACTCTTTATGAGAACCATATCATAATCTCAGCCGGGCTGCCACATTATCCTGTTCTTGTTGATTATACACGCGAGCTCAAAATCATAATTTTGCAAGCTTGCCAACCACCTTCTTTGCCTAGGAGATGGATTCGGTCATAGGAGAGAATTACTTCAATGCACGGTACGGTGATCACTTCTCACATAAAAATCACTCATATCGTAAAGGTAATGATGCCACTTTTTGATGGCATGCAAAATAGCCATCATCTCTTGATCATACAAATCTCCTTTTGTTGGTAGAATCTTCAGAATTTAAAGCATATCATGAAGCTCATAGTTCAGCCATGCCCTCATGCATTTGTTTCTTGTTCTCAACCACCATATCATCCTCTTTGCAATGCTATAAAACAATCACACAATCCGTTAGCTCTGATTCCTAATCTCCTTCTTCGAGTTCCGAATTCTCCTATGGGCATCGGCATAATGCTTCATTGAGATTACTTTCATGTTTGCCTTGCATTTTTGGAGAAGAGCATTCACTATCTCCACTTTCTCTTTTGCATTTGGATTCACTCCCTTTTGCTCGACAGCTATCATGGGTGCAGTTGCCTTCTAATCATACGCGATGCCTCAAAAGGTGGCATACACAGTGCCTCAAAAGGTGGCGCGGCGGCATGCATTCACCTTTTCTAACTATACACAATGCCTTAGAAAGCGGCATGCCAATACTCTCACGAGATGAGGTACTATTGTAGGAAAAATGGGCTAAAGCCGACCATTCGTCCCACATAGTTTTTTAAGTGTAAACTTATTCGTCGTGATCTCTATTTGACCTTAAATCTTGGGAAGGTAGCGATGCTTGGCAGTCGCTTGGTTTGCATGATATCAAATAAAGTAATCTAAAATGAACTCATGAATTTATCTAAAATGAACTCATGAATTTGACATCCTGGTCACTCTCAATACGTTGTAGTACACCATGTAACCTGAATACATGGACCACCAATTGCCTTGCAACCATGGATGTCGTATACTTGACCTTTGTAGAGATGAAATGTGCCACCACAAGCCACATATAAGCTATCTCAACCTTTCTTTGTGTGTGGAAGACCCATAGTGAGATCCATAGAAATATGGATCCACTTACCCATCGAAAATTGATAGGCAAGTTGAAGAAACCCACCGGGCTTACCTTATCAGGTTGAAAAGGCATACATCTTGTGTGACAAGAGCATGTAAGTCCTTCCACATCCCTTTCCTCCAGAAGCTCTTTCTTATCTTATCAAGGGACTTGAATATTCCCAATTGCCCCACCATTGATGAAGAATGCATTTTTTATGTAGGTATCACATGCAGACTCTATCTCTGTAGTAAAAAATGAGACCATTATGGGAACCATGTTGTAATTTTTGACATAGGCACCATGTAGACTATCTTTGTCATAAAAATGAGACCATTACGTAGCCAAAAAACGAGGCAACTCTTTATGAGAACCAGGTCGTAATTTCAGCACCATTTGTGACACCCCCTTATTTAAGAGATCTTCCTTTTAAAATTCCATGACCCAATGTTTGTATACCTTAGGTATAGCTAATAGAGCATCAACCACTACATTATCCTTGCCCTTTATATAGCTCATCTCAAAATCATAATTTTGCGAGGTTTCTTCTTTGCGTAGGAGATAGATTCGGTTGGGAGAGGATTTACTTTAACACACAATGATCACTTCTCACATAAAAATGACTACCATAAAGATAATGATTCCACTTCTTGACGGCACGAAACATAGCGCTCATCTCTTGATCATACACATGCATATACATCTCTTTTTGTTGGTAGATTCTTTGGAATTTAAAACATATCATGAAACTCATCCAATAGTTCAGCCATGCCCTCATGCATTTGTTTCTTGTACTCAACCATATCATACCATCCTCTCTGCTAGGCTATAAAACAAATACACAGTCCATTTGCTTCGGTTCCCTCGAGTATTTGTAGCTCCAAAAGAACATTTAATCTCCTTCTTGAAGCTTTAGAGGTGGAGTCCTATGGGCTTCGACATAATTCTTGATTCTCACTTGAGCTCGCTTTCATGTTTGCCTTGCATTGTTGGAGAAGAGCATGCACTACCTCACTTTCTCTTTCTCCTTCAGGTTCACTCCTTCTTACTTGACAACTATCATAGTGCGCACCATTCACTTTCTAACCATACACGATGCCTCAGAAAGGTGGCGTGTCAATACTCTCATGATGATGAGCAGTACTATTAATAGTAGGAAAACTTGAGTAAAGCTGAGCGTTCATCCCACACACTTTGAGCATCATGGAAATGCTATCTAAAACTAAGTTTCCACCCACTTATTCATGCCCTCTGTTTGACCTTTGATCTCAAGATGGTAGCGATGCTTGACGTCAACTTGGTTTGCATGATCTCAAACAAATTGTTTACAAAATGAACTCATCATGCATTTGGCATTCTTGATCACTTACAATATGTTGTGGTACACCATGTAACTTCAAGGTTGGATCCTGAAATTGCCTCGCAAAAATGATAGATGTCGTATCCTTGACCTTTGTAGAGATGAAATGTGCCACCCTTGTCAACCTATCAATCACAACATGTAAGCTATCGCAACCTTTCTTTGTGTGTGTGGAAGACCCATATAGTGAAATCCATAGAAATACGAATCCACTGCATACATACATCTTGTGGGACAGAAGCATGTAAGCCCATCGGACTTATATGTATTAAGTTGAGAAGGCATACATCTTTTGAGAAAAGCATGGAAGTCCTTCCACATCACTTTCTAAGAGAAGCCCTTTTCCTTATCCTATCAACGGTCCTGAATACTCTTGATTGCCACACCGTTGGTGAAGGCAACGGTATTGAATATTCCTGACTGCCCCACACCATTGCAGAAGAATGTATTTGTTCGATCGGCCTTTGCTCGTGACTTTTGATGTAGGTACCATGTAGACTCTATCTTTGCAGTAAAAATGAGACCATTTCATAGCTAGAAAGAAGGCAACTCTTTATGAGAACCATATCATAATCTCAGCCGGGCCGCCACATTATCCTATTGTTGATTATACACGCGATCTAAAAATCATAATTTTGCAAGGTTGCCAACCACCTTCTTTGCTTAGGAGACGGATTCGGTCACAGGAGAGAATTACTTGAATGCACGGTACAGTGATCACTTCTCACATAAAAATCACTCATATCGTAAAGGTAATGATATCACTTTTTGATGGCATGCAAAATAGCCATCATCTCTTGATCACACAAATCTCCTTTTGTTGGTAGATTCTTCAGAATTTAAAGCATATCATGAAACTCATAGTTCAGCCATGCCCTCATGCATTTGTTTCTTGTTCTTAACCACCATACCATCCTCTTTTGCAATGTTATAAAACAATCACACAGTCCATTAGCTTTGATTCCCAATCTCCTTCTTGGAGTTTCGAATTCTCCTATGGGCATCGGCATAATGCTTCATGGAGAATACTTTCATGTTTGCCTTGCATTTTTGGAGAAGAGCATTCACTATCTCCACTTTCTCTTTTGCATTTGGATTCACTCCCTTTTGATCGACAGCTATCATGGGTGCAGTTGCCTTCTAACCATACGCGATGCCTCAAAAGGTGGCGTGGCGGCATGCATTCACCTTTTCTAACTATACACAATGCCTTAGAAAGCGGCATGCCAATACTCTCACGAGATGAGGTACTATTGTAGGAAAAATGGGCTAAAGCCGACCATTCATCCCACACACTTTTTAAGTGTAAACTTATTCGTCGTGATCTCTATTTGACCTTAAATCTCAGGAAGGTAGCGATGCTTGGCAGTCGCTTGGTTTGCATGATATCAAATAAAGTAATCTAAAATGAACTCATGAATTTATCTAAAATGAACTCATGAATTCGACATCCTGGTCACTCTTAATACGTTGTAGTACACCATGTAACCTGAATACATGGACCACCAATTGCTTTGCAACCACGGATGTCGTATACTTGACCTTTGTAGAGATGAAATGTGCCACCACAAGCCACATATAAGCTATCTCAACCTTTCTTTGTGTGTGGAAGACCCATAGTGAGATCCATAGAAATATGGATCCACTTACCCATCGAAAATCGATAGGCAAGTTGAAGAAACCCACCGGGCTTACCTTATCAGGTTGAAAAGGCATACATCTTGTGTGACAAGAGCATGTAAGTCCTTCCACATCCCTTTCCTCTAGAAGCTCTTTCTTATCTTATCAAGGGACTTGAATATTCCCAATTTTCCCACCATTTGATGAAGAATGCATTTTTTATGTAGGTACCACATGTAGACTCTATCTCTGTAGTAAAAAATGAGAGCATTATGGGAACCATGTTGTAATTTTTGACATAGGCACCATGTAGACTCTATCTTTGTAGTAAGAATGAGACCATTACGTAGCCAAAAAACGAGGCAACTCTTTATGAGAACCAGGTTGTAATTTCAGCACCATTTGTGACACCCCCTTATTTAAGAGATCTTCCCCAATGTTTGTATACTTTAGGTATAACTGGTAGAGTATCAGCCACTACATTATCCTTGCCCTTTATATAGCTCATCTCAAAATCATAATTTTGCGAGGTTTCTTCTTTGCGTAGGAGATAGATTCGGTTGGGAGAGGAATTACTTCAACACACAATGATCACTTCTCACATAAAAATGACTACCATAAAGGTAATGATGCCACTTCTTGACGGCACGAAAGATAGCGCTCATCTCTTGATCATACACATGCATTTACATCTCTTTTTGTTGGTAGATTCTTTGAAATTTAAAACATATCATGAAACTCATCCAATAGTTCAGCCATGCCCTCATGCATTTGTTTCTTGTTCTCAACCATATCATACCATCCTCTCTGCTAGGCTATAAAACAAATACACAGCCCATTTGCTTCGGTTCCCTTGAGTATTTATAGCTCCTAAAAAACATTTAATCTCCTTCTTGAAGCTCCAGAGGTGGAGTCCTATGGGCTACGACATAATTCTTGCTTCTCACTTGAGCTCGCTTTCATGTTTGCCTTGCATTGTTGGAGAAGAGCATGCACTACCTCACTTCCTCTTTCTCATTTGGATTCACTCCTTCTTACTTGACAACTATCATAGGTGCGCACCATTCACCATGCCTCAAAAAGGTGGCGTGCCAATACTCTCATGATGATGAGCAGTACTATTAATAGTAGGAAAACTTGAGTAAAGCTGAACGTTCATCCCACACACTTTGAGCATCATGGAAATGCTATCTCAAACTAAGTTTCCACCCACTTATTCACGCCCTCTATTTGGACCTTTGATCTAAGGATGGTAGCGATGCTTGGCGTCAACTTGGTTTGCATGATCTCAAACAAATTGTTTGCAAAATGAACTCATCATGCATTTGGCATTCTTGATCACTTACAATATGCTATGCATAGTACACCATGTAACTTCAAGGTAGGATCCCAGAATTGCCTCGAAAAAACGATAGACGTCATATCCTTGACCTTTAGAGATGAAATGTGCCACCCTTGTCAACCTATCCACCACAACATGTAAGCTATCGCAACCTTTTTTTGTGTGTGTGGAAGACCCATATAGTGAAATCCATAGAAATACGAATCCACTGCATACATACATCTTGTGGGACAGAAGCATGTAAGTTCCTCACGTTCCTCTCAATTAGAAGCTCTTATCTTATCAAAGGTGTTGTAATTCCCAACTGCCCCATCGTTGTGCTGAAGAATGCATTTCTCAGATCAGCCTTTGCTTGTAATTTTTTATGATGCCTATAGGCACCATGTAGACTCTATAGATCTTTGTAGCCAGAAGCGAGGCAACTCTTTTCTAAGAAGCGTGTTGTAATTCCTGCACCATTCGTGGCACCTCCTTATTTAACGTATATTCCTCTTGAATTTCCAGAACTCAATCTTTGTGTACTTTGGAAATAGTCGATAGTGAACATTTAAGCATCGGCCCCACCACATTATTCTTGCTCTTTATATAGGCAATCTCAAAATGGTAATTTTGCAAGGCTGCCACACCCACCTTCTTTGCTTAGGAGATAGACTCGGTTCGGAGACGAATTACTTCAATGCACATGGATCATTTCTGACATAAAATGACTATCATAAAGACTCTAATACATTGCAATGTAAGAAAGGGATCAATGGCTTTAAGTAGAGCTCTGATACCAACAATGCAAGAAAGGGATCTAGTGAGAGATCAAGAAAATGCACTCATTATACATGGAGTATACTTATCATAGAGAGTACTAGTAGTCCACCCAAACATGGAAAGTCTGCCATGACACCGTAAGTAAGACGTCAACTTACAAATACCCTTTCTTCCAAGAGAAAAGGAAAACGTCATGTAATCATTTGTACAACAATTTGATGGTGGAACCACATTCTTTGATTACCAAGTCTTTCCTTTTTTCATCCTCTTAAAATCCCACTGCCTTCCAGCCATAGATGTCATATACTCAAACTTTCTAGAGATGAAATGTTCCACCCTTGTCGATCTATTCAGAGACACACATGCCCTATCCCAATGTTTCTTTGTGTGTGGAAGACCCATAGTGAAATCCATAGAAATACGAATCCAATTCCCTTCGAGAGTAGGCAAGTTGAAGTAGCCCATCGGACTTATATGTATTGGGTTCTTATTAAGTTGAGAAGGCGTACATCTTGTGAGAAAAGCATGGAAGTCCTTCCACATCCCTTTCTAATAGAAGCCCTTTTCCTTATCCTATCAACGGTCCTGAATACTCTTGATTGCCACACCGTTGGTGAAGGCAACGGTCTTGAATATTCCTGACTGCCCCACACCATTGCGAAAGAATGTATTTGTTCGATCGGCCTTTGCTTGTAACTTTTGATGTAGGCACCATGTAGACTCTATCTTTGCAGTAAAAATGAGACCATTTCATAGCTAGAAAGAAGGCAACTCTTTATGAGAACCATATCATAATCTCAGCCGGGCTGCCACATTATCCTGTTCTTGTTGATTATACACGCGAGCTCAAAATCATAATTTTGCAAGCTTGCCAACCACCTTCTTTGCCTAGGAGATGGATTCGGTCATAGGAGAGAATTACTTCAATGCACGGTACGGTGATCACTTCTCACATAAAAATCACTCATATCGTAAAGGTAATGATGCCACTTTTTGATGGCATGCAAAATAGCCATCATCTCTTGATCATACAAATCTCCTTTTGTTGGTAGAATCTTCAGAATTTAAAGCATATCATGAAGCTCATAGTTCAGCCATGCCCTCATGCATTTGTTTCTTGTTCTCAACCACCATATCATCCTCTTTGCAATGCTATAAAACAATCACACAATCCGTTAGCTCTGATTCCTAATCTCCTTCTTCGAGTTCCGAATTCTCCTATGGGCATCGGCATAATGCTTCATTGAGATTACTTTCATGTTTGCCTTGCATTTTTGGAGAAGAGCATTCACTATCTCCACTTTCTCTTTTGCATTTGGATTCACTCCCTTTTGCTCGACAGCTATCATGGGTGCAGTTGCCTTCTAATCATACGCGATGCCTCAAAAGGTGGCATACACAGTGCCTCAAAAGGTGGCGCGGCGGCATGCATTCACCTTTTCTAACTATACACAATGCCTTAGAAAGCGGCATGCCAATACTCTCACGAGATGAGGTACTATTGTAGGAAAAATGGGCTAAAGCCGACCATTCGTCCCACACAGTTTTTTAAGTGTAAACTTATTCGTCGTGATCTCTATTTGACCTTAAATCTTGGGAAGGTAGCGATGCTTGGCAGTCGCTTGGTTTGCATGATATCAAATGAAGTAATCTAAAATGAACTCATGAATTTATCTAAAATGAACTCATGAATTTGACATCCTGGTCACTCTCAATACGTTGTAGTACACCATGTAACCTGAATACATGGACCACCAATTGCCTTGCAACCATGGATGTCGTATACTTGACCTTTGTAGAGATGAAATGTGCCACCACAAGCCACATATAAGCTATCTCAACCTTTCTTTGTGTGTGGAAGACCCATAGTGAGATCCATAGAAATATGGATCCACTTACCCATCGAAAATTGATAGGCAAGTTGAAGAAACCCACCGGGCTTACCTTATCAGGTTGAAAAGGCATACATCTTGTGTGACAAGAGCATGTAAGTCCTTCCACATCCCTTTCCTCCAGAAGCTCTTTCTTATCTTATCAAGGGACTTGAATATTCCCAATTGCCCCACCATTGATGAAGAATGCATTTTTTATGTAGGTATCACATGCAGACTCTATCTCTGTAGTAAAAAATGAAACCATTATGGGAACCATGTTGTAATTTTTGACATAGGCACCATGTAGACTATCTTTGTCATAAAAATGAGACCATTACATAGCCAAAAAACAAGGCAACTCTTTATGAGAACCAGGTCGTAATTTCAGCACCATTTGTGACACCCCCTTATTTAAGAGATCTTCCTTTTAAAATTCCATGACCCAATGTTTGTATACCTTAGGTATAGCTAATAGAGCATCAACCACTACATTATCCTTGCCCTTTATATAGCTCATCTCAAAATCATAATTTTGCGAGGTTTCTTCTTTGCGTAGGAGATAGATTCGGTTGGGAGAGGATTTACTTTAACACACAATGATCACTTCTCACATAAAAATGACTACCATAAAGATAATGATTCCACTTCTTGACGGCACGAAACATAGCGCTCATCTCTTGATCATACACATGCATATACATCTCTTTTTGTTGGTAGATTCTTTGGATTTTAAAACATATCATGAAACTCATCCAATAGTTCAGCCATGCCCTCATGCATTTGTTTCTTGTACTCAACCATATCATACCATCCTCTCTGCTAGGCTATAAAACAAATACACAGCCCATTTGCTTCGGTTCCCTCGAGTATTTGTAGCTCCAAAAGAACATTTAATCTCCTTCTTGAAGCTTTGGAGGTGGAGTCCTATGGGCTTCGACATAATTCTTGATTCTCACTTGAGCTCGCTTTCATGTTTGCCTTGCATTGTTGGAGAAGAGCATGCACTACCTCACTTTCTCTTTCTCCTTCGGATTCACTCCTTCTTACTTGACAACTATCATAGTGCGCACCATTCACTTTCTAACCATACACGATGCCTCAGAAAGGTGGCGTGTCAATACTCTCATGATGATGAGCAGTACTATTAATAGTAGGAAAACTTGAGTAAAGCTGAGCGTTCATCCCACACACTTTGAGCATCATGGAAATGCTATCTCAAACTAAGTTTCCACCCACTTATTCATGCCCTCTGTTTGACCTTTGATCTCAGGATGGTAGCGATGCTTGACGTCAACTTGGTTTGCATGATCTCAAACAAATTGTTTACAAAATGAACTCATCATGCATTTGGCATTCTTGATCACTTACAATATGTTGTGGTACACCATGTAACTTCAAGGTTGGATCCTGAAATTGCCTCGCAAAAATGATAGATGTCGTATCCTTGACCTTTGTAGAGATGAAATGTGCCACCCTTGTCAACCTATCAATCACAACATGTAAGCTATCGCAACCTTTCTTTGTGTGTGTGGAAGACCCATATAGTGAAATCCATAGAAATACGAATCCACTGCATACATACATCTTGTGGGACAGAAGCATGTAAGCCCATCGGACTTATATGTATTAAGTTGAGAAGGCATACATCTTTTGAGAAAAGCATGGAAGTCCTTCCACATCACTTTCTAAGAGAAGCCCTTTTCCTTATCCTATCAACGGTCCTGAATACTCTTGATTGCCACACCGTTGGTGAAGGCAACGGTATTGAATATTCCTGACTACCCCACACCATTGCGAAAGAATGTATTTGTTCGATCGGCCTTTGCTTGTGACTTTTGATGTAGGCACCATGTAGACTCTATCTTTGCAGTAAAAATGAGACCATTTCATAGCTAGAAAGAAGGCAACTCTTTATGAGAACCATATCATAATCTCAACCGGGCCGCCACATTATCCTATTGTTGATTATACACGCGATCTCAAAATCATAATTTTGCAAGGTTGCCAACCACCTTCTTCGCTTAGGAGACGGATTCGGTCACAGGAGAGAATTACTTGAATGCACGGTACGGTGATCACTTCTCACATAAAAATCACTCATATCGTAAAGGTAATGATATCACTTTTTGATGGCATGCAAAATAGCCATCATCTCTTGAGCACACAAATCTCCTTTTGTTGGTAGAATCTTCAGAATTTAAAGCATATCATGAAACTCATAGTTCAGCCATGCCCTCATGCATTTGTTTCTTGTTCTTAACCACCATACCATCCTCTTTTGCAATGCTATAAAACAATCACACAGTCCATTAGCTTTGATTCCCAATCTCCTTCTTGGAGTTTTGAATTCTCCTATGGGCATCGGCATAATGCTTCATGGAGATTACTTTCATGTTTGCCTTGCATTTTTGGAGAAGAGCATTCACTATCTCCACTTTCTCTTTTGCATTTGGATTCACTCCCTTTTGATCGACAGCTATCATGGGTGCAGTTGCCTTCTAACCATACGCGATGCCTCAAAAGGTGGCGTGGCGGCGTGCATTCACCTTTTCTAACTATACACAATGCCTTAGAAAGCGGCATGCCAATACTCTCACGAGATGAGGTACTATTGTAGGAAAAATGGGCTAAAGCCGACCATTCATCCCACACACTTTTTAAGTGTAAACTTATTCGTCGTGATCTCTATTTGACCTTAAATCTCGAGAAGGTAGCGATGCTTGGCAGTCGCTTGGTTTGCATGATATCAAATAAAGTAATCTAAAATGAACTCATGAATTTATCTAAAATGAACTCATGAATTCGACATCCTGGTCTCTCTCAATACGTTGTAGTACACCATGTAACCTGAATACATGGACCACCAATTGCCTTGCAACCACGGATGTCGTATACTTGACCTTTGTAGAGATGAAATGTGCCACCACAAGCCACATATAAGCTATCTCAACCTTTCTTTGTGTGTGGAAGACCCATAGTGAGATCCATAGAAATATGGATCCACTTACCCATCGAAAATCGATAGGCAAGTTGAAGAAACCCACCGGGCTTACCTTATCAGATTGAAAAGGCATACATCTTGTGTGACAAGAGCATGTAAGTCCTTCCACATCCCTTTCCTCTAGAAGCTCTTTCTTATCTTATCAAGGGACTTGAATATTCCCAATTTCCCCACCATTGATAAAGAATGCATTTTTTATGTAGGTACCACATGTAGACTCTATCTCTGTAGTAAAAAATGAGAGCATTATGGGAACCATGTTGTAATTTTTGACATAGGCACCATGTAGACTCTATCTTTGTAGTAAGAATGAGACCATTACGTAGCCAAAAAACGAGGCAACTCTTTATGAGAACCAGGTTGTAATTTCAGCACCATTTGTGATACCCTCTTATTTAAGAGATCTTCCCCAATGTTTGTATACTTTAGGTATAACTGGTAGAGTATCAGCCACTACATTATCCTTGCCCTTTATATAGCTCATCTCAAAATCATAATTTTGTGAGGTTTCTTCTTTGCGTAGGAGATAGATTCGGTTGGGAGAGGAATTACTTCAACACACAATGATCACTTCTCACATAAAAATGACTACCATAAAGGTAATGATGCCACTTCTTGACGGCACGAAAGATAGCGCTCATCTCTTGATCATACACATGCATATACATCTCTTTCTGTTGGTAGATTCTTTGAAATTTAAAACATATCATGAAACTCATCCAATAGTTCAGCCATGCCCTCATGCATTTGTTTCTTGTTCTCAACCATATCATACCATCCTCTCTGCTAGGCTATAAAACAAATACACAGCCCATTTGCTTCGGTTCCCTCGAGTATTTGTAGCTCCTAAAAAACATTTAATCTCCTTCTTGAAGCTCCAGAGGTGGAGTCCTATGGGCTTCGACATAATTCTTGCTTCTCCCGAGCTCGCTTTCATGTTTGCCTTGCATTGTTGGAGAAGAGCATGCACTACCTCACTTCCTCTTTCTCATTTGGATTCACTCCTTCTTACTTGACAACTATCATAGGTGCGCACCATTCACTTTCTAACCATACATGATGCCTCAAAAAGGTGGCGTGCCAATACTCTCATGATGATGAGCAGTACTATTAATAGTAGGAAAACTTGAGTAAAGCTGAACGTTCATCCCACACACTTTGAGCATCATGGAAATGCTATCTCAAACTAAGTTTCCACCCACTTATTCACGCCCTCTATTTGGACCTTTGATCTAAGGATGGTAGCGATGCTTGGCGTCAACTTGGTTTGCATGATCTCAAACAAATTGTTTGCAAAATGAACTCATCATGCATTTGGCATTCTTGATCACTTACAATATGCTATGCATAGTACACCATGTAACTTCAAGGTAGGATCCCAGAATTGCCTCGAAAAAACGATAGACGTCATATCCTTGACCTTTAGAGATGAAATGTGCCACCCTTGTCAACCTATCCACCACAACATGTAAGCTATCGCAACCTTTTTTTGTGTGTGTGGAAGACCCATATAGTGAAATCCATAGAAATACGAATCCACTGCATACATACATCTTGTGGGACAGAAGCATGTAAGTTCCTCACGTTCCTCTCAATTAGAAGCTCTTATCTTATCAAAGGTGTTGTAATTCCCAACTGCCCCATCGTTGTGCTGAAGAATGCATTTCTCAGATCAACCTTTGCTTGTAATTTTTTATGATGCCTATAGGCACCATGTAGACTCTATAGATCTTTGTAGCCAGAAGCGAGGCAACTCTTTTCTAAGAACCGTGTTGTAATTCCTGCACCATTCGTGGCACCTCCTTATTTAACGTATATTCCTCTTGAATTTCCAGAACTCAATCTTTGTGTACTTTGGAAATAGTCGATAGTGAACATTTAAGTATCGGCCCCACCACATTATTCTTGATCTTTATATAGGCAATCTCAAAATGGTAATTTTGCAAGGCTGCCACACCCACCTTCTTTGCTTAGGAGATAGACTCGGTTCGGAGACGAATTACTTCAATGCACATGAATCACTTCTGACATAAAATGACTATCATAAAGGCTCTAATACATTGCAATGTAAGAAAGGGATCAATGGCTTTAAGTAGAGCTCTGATACTAACAATGCAAGAAAGGGATCTAGTGAGAGATCAAGAAAATGCACTCATTATACATGGAGTATACTTATCATAGAGAGTACTAGTAGTCTGCCATGACACCGTAAGACTTCAACTTACAAATACCCTTTCTTCCAAGGGAAAAGGACAACGTCATGTAATCATTTGTACAACAATTTGATGGTGGAACCACATTCTTTGATTACCAAGTCTTTCCTTTTTTCATCCTCTTAAAATCCCACTGCCTTGCAGCCATAGATGTCATATACTCGAACTTTCTAGAGATGAAATGTTCCACCCTTGTTGATCTATTCAGAGACACACATGCCCTATCCCAATGTTTCTTTGTGTGTGGAAGACCCATAGTGAAATCCATAGAAATACGAATCCAATTCCCTTCGAGAGTAGGCAAGTTGAAGTAGCCCATCGGACTTATATGTATTGGGTTCTTATTAAGTTGAGAAGGCATACATCTTGTGAGAAAAGCATGGAAGTCCTTCCACATCCCTTTCTAAGAGAAGCCCTTTTCCTTATCCTATCAACGGTCCTGAATACTCTTGATTGCCACACCGTTGGTGAAGGCAACGGTCTTAAATATTCCTGACTGCCCCACACCATTGCTGAAGAATGTATTTATTCGATCGGCCTTTGCTTGTAACTTTTGATGTAGGCACCATGTAGACTCTATCTTTGCAGTAAAAATGAGACCATTTCATAGCTAGAAAGAAGGCAACTCTTTATGAGAACCATATCATAATCTCAGCCGAGCCGCCACATTATCCTGTTGTTGATTATACATGCGATCTCAAAATCATAATTTTGCAAGGTTGCCAACCACCTTCTTCGCTTAGGAGATGGATTTGGTCACAGCAGAGAATTACTTGAATGCACGGTACGGTGATCACTTCACATAAAAATCACTCATATCGTAAAGGTAATGATGTCACTTCTCGATGGCATGCAAAATAGCCATCATCTCTTGATCACACAAATCTCCTTTTGTTGGTAGAATCTTCAGAATTTAAAGCATATCATGAAACTCATAGTTCAGCCATGCCCTCATGCATTTGTTTCTTGTTCTTAACCACCATATCATCCTCTTTTGCAATGCTGTAAAACAATCACACAGTCCATTAGCTTTGATTCCCAATCTCCTTCTTGGAGTTTCGAATTCTCCTATGGGCATCGGCATAATGCTTCATTGAGATTACTTTCATGTTTGCCTTGCATTTTTGGAGAAGAGCATTCACTATCTCCACTTTCTCTTTTGCATTTGGATTCACTCCCTTTTGCTCCACAGCTATCATGGGTGCAGTTGCCTTCTAACCATACACGATGCCTCAAAAGGTGGCATACACAGTGCCTCAAAAGGTGGCGCGGTGGCATGCATTCACCTTTTCTAACTATACACAATGCCTTAGAAAGCGGCATGCCAATACTCTCACGAGATGAGGTACTATTGTAGTAAAAATGGGCTTAAGCCGACCATTCGTCCCACACACTTTTTAAGTGTAAACTTATTCGTCGTATCGTGATCTCTATTTGACCTTAAATCTCGGGAAGGTAGCGATGCTTGGCAGTCGCTTGGTTTTCATGATATCAAATAAAGTAATCTAAAATGAACTCATGAATTTAGCTAAAAATGAGACCATTACGTAGCCACAAAACAAGGCAACTCTTTATGAGAACCAGGTCGTAATTTAAGAGATCTTCCTTTTAAAATTCCATGACCCAATGTTTGTATTCTTTAGGTATAGCTAATAGAGCATCAACCACTACATTATCCTTGCCCTTTATATAGCTCATCTCAAAATCATAATTTTGCGAGGTTTCTTCTTGGCGTAGGAGATAGATTCGATTGGGAGAGGAATTACTTCAACACACAATGATCACTTCTCACATAAAAATGACTACCATAAAGGTAATGATGCCACTTCTTGACGGCACGAAAGATAGCGCTCATCTCTTGATCATACACATGCATATACATCTCTTTTTATTGGTAGATTCTTTGGAATTCAAAACATATCATGAAACTCATCCAATAGTTCAGCCATGCCCTCATCCATTTGTTTCTTGTTCTCAACCATATCATACCATCCTCTCTGCTAGGCTATAAAACAAATACAGAGCCCATTTGCTTCGGTTCCCTCGAGTATTTGTAGCTCCTAAAAAACATTTAATCTCCTTCTTGAAGCTCCAGAGGTGGAGTCCTATGGGCTTCGACATAATTCTTGATTCTCACTTGAGCTCGCTTTCATGTTTGCCTTGCATTGTTGGAGAAGAGCATGCACTACCTCACTTCCTCTTTCTCGTTTGGATTCACTCCTTACTTGACAACTATCATAGGTGCGCACCATTCACTTTCTAACCATACACGATGCCTCAGAAAGGTGGCATGCCAATACTCTCATGATGATGAGCAATACTATTAATAGTAGGAAAACTTGAGTAAAGCTGAGCGTTCATCCCACACACTTTGAGCATCATGAAAATGCTATCTCAAACTAAGTTTCAACCCACTTATTCACGCCCTCTGTTTGGACCTTTGATCTCGGGATGGTAGCAATGCTTGGCATCAACTTGGTTTGCATGATCTCAAACAAATTGTTTGCAAAATGAACTCATCATGCATTTGGCATTCTTGATCACTTACAATATGTTATGGTACACCATGTAACTTCAAGGTAGGATCTCAAAATTGCCTCGCAAAAACGATAGACATCGTATCCTTGACCTTTGTAGAGATGAAATGTGCCACCCTTGTCAACCTATCCACCACAACATGTAAGCTATCGCAACCTTTCTTTGTGTGTGTGGAAGACCCATATAGTGAAATCCATAGAAATACAAATCCACTCCATACATACATCTTGTGGCACAGAAGCATGTAAGTTCCTCACATTCCTCTCATTTAGAAGCTCTTATCTTATCAAAGGTGTTGAAATTCCCAACTGCCCCATCGTTGTGCTGAAGAATGCATTTCTCATATCAGCCTTTGCTTGTAAATTTTGATGATGCCTATAGGCACCATGTAGACTCTATAGATCTTTGTAGCCAGAAGTGAGGCAACTCTTTTCTAAGAACCGTGTTGTAATTCCTGCACCATTCATGGCACCGCCTTATTTAACGTATATTCCTCTTGAATTTCCAGAACTCAATCTTTGTGTACTTTGGAAATAGTCTCGATAGTGAACATTTAAGCATCGGCCACACCACATTATTCTTGCTCTTTATATAGGCAATCTCAAAATGGTAATTTTGCAAGGCTGCCACACCCACCTTCTTTGCTTAGGAGATAGACTCGGTTGGAGACGAATTACTTCAATGCACATGGATCACTTCTAACATAAAATGACTACCATAAAGGCTCTAATACATTGCAATGTAAGAAAGGGATCAATGGCTTTAAGTAGAGCTCTGATACTAACAATGCAAGAAAGGGATCTAGTGAGAGATCAAGAAAATGCACTCATTATACATGGAGTATACTTATCATAGAGAGTACTAGTAGTCTGCCATGACACAGTAAGTAAGACGTCAACTTACAAATACCCTTTCTTCCAAGGGAAAAGGACAACGTCATGTAATCATTTGTACAACAATTTGATGGTGGAACCACATTCTTTCATTACCAAGTCTTTCCTTTTTTCATCCTCTTAAAATCCCACTGCCTTGCAGCCATAGATGTCATATACTCGAACTTTCTAGAGATGAAATGTTCCACCCTTGTCGATCTGTTCAGAGACACACATGCCCTGTCCCAATGTTTCTTTGTGTGTGGAAGACCCATAGTGAAATCCATAGAAATACGAATCCAATTCCCTTCGAGAGTAGGCAAGTTGAAGTAGCCCATTGGACTTATATGTATTGGGTTTTTATTAAGTTGAGAAGGCATACATCTTGTGAGAAAAGCATGGAAGTCCTTCCACATCCCTTTCTAAGAGAAGCCCTTTTCCTTATCCTATCAACGGTCCTGAATACTCTTGATTGCCCCACCGTTGGTGAAGGCAACGGTCTTGAATATTCCTGATTGCCCCACACCATTGCTGAAGAATGTATTTGTTCGATCGGCCTTTGCTTGTAACTTTTGATGTAGGCACCATGTAGACTCTATCTTTGTAGTAAAAATGAGACCATTTCATAGCTAGAAAGAAGGCAACTCTTTATGAGAACCATATCATAATCTCAGCCGGGCCGCCACATTATCCTGTTGTTGATTATACACGCGATCTCAAAATCATAATTTTGCAAGGTTGCCAACCACCTTCTTCGCTTAGGAGACGGATTCGGTCACAGCAGAGAATTACTTGAATGCACGGTACGATGATCACTTCTCACATAAAAATCACTCATATCGTAAAGGTAATGATGTCACTTCTCGATGGCATGCAAAATAGCCATCATCTCTTGATCACACAAATCTCCTTTTGTTGGTAGAATCTTCAAAATTTAAAGCATATCATGAAATTCATAGTTCAGCCATGCCCTCATGCATTTGTTTCTTGTTCTTAACCACCATATCATCCTCTTTTGCAGTGCTATAAAACAATCACACAGTGCATTAGCTTTGATTCCCAATCTCCTTCTTGGAGTTTTGAATTCTCCTATGGGCATTGGCATAATGCTTCATTGAGATTACTTTCATGTTTGCCTTGCATTTTTGGAGAAGAGCATTCACTATCTCCACTTTCTCTTTTGCATTTGGATTCACTCCCTTTTGCTCGACAGCTATCATGGGTGCAGTTGCCTTCTAACCATACGCGATGCCTCAAAAGGTGGCATACACAGTGCCTCAAAAGGTGGCATGGCGGCATGCATTCACCTTTTCTAACTATACACAAGGCCTTAGAAAGCAGCATGCCAATACTCTCACGAGATGAGGTACTATTGTAGGAAAAATGGGCTAAAGCCGACCATTCGTCCCACACACTTTTTAAGTGCAAACTTATTCGTCGTGATCTCTATTTGACCTTAAATCTCGGGAAGGTAGCGATGTTTGGCAGTCGCTTGGTTTGCATGATATCAAATAAAGTAATCTGAAATGAACTCATGAATTTAGCTAAAATGAACTCATGAATTTGACATCCTGGTCACTCTCAATACGTTGTAGTACACCATGTAACCTGAATACATGGACCACCAATTGCCTTGCAACCACGGATGTCGTATACTTGACCTTTGTAGAGATGAAATGTGCCACCACAAGCCACATATAAGCTATCTCAACCTTTCTTTGTGTGTGGAAGACCCATAGTGAGATCCATAGAAATATGGATCCACTTACCCATCGAAAATTGATAGGCAAGTTGAAGAAACCCACCGGGCTTACCTTATCAGGTTGAAAAGGCATACATCTTGTGTGACAAGAGCATGTAAGTCCTTCCACATCCCTTTCCTCTAGAAGCTCTTTCTTATCTTATCAAGGGACTTGAATATTCCCAATTTCCCCACCATTGATGAAGAATGCATTTTTTATGTAGGTATCACATGTAGACTCTATCTCTGTAGTAAAAAAGGAGACCATTATGGGAACCATGTTGTAATTTTCGACATAGGCACCATGTAGACTCTATCTTTGTCATAAAAATGACACCATTACTGTAAGATCCCTGTTCCCACCGAGCAATGGATTCGGGGTACTGACAGCGGAAGTAGCGCTTCTCGCACGGGACAGGGGTCCCACACTCGGGGCCTCGCCCACGGATATCCGGATAAGAGACTAATCCGTCGGTTGTTCCAAAACCGAACCCGAAAAAACTTCCTTAACCGGAAAGCACGGGCGATTCCACCAGGATAACTTTTTACTCTAACGTAGTCAAGATCATTTCTGATCGAGATGATCCGATTACATCTATAAGATACTTAGTCAGTTCAAGGAAGAAACTTGCACTTGGATCATTGGGATCAACGCTTTTTTCCCCATTCAAGAGGCACAGCCGTTGATTCCTATCCATAGAACAGTTACTGTCCGGGATTTATTTTTTTTTTCTATCGTAAAAACAAAAGTTTGAGTCTCGATTTACGGATCCATCAGTCCAGCCTAACCCCATCCAATCCCATGGGTTAGCCAACCGCCCAACCACTGTAGTGATGGGATCCAATTAAAAATTTGGTTAGGTTTTGTCCCGGGTACCAAGGAAAAGAGTTCCAAGGCCCCCTAGCCGGATGTTCATGCAAAATAAAACTAGTCACACCACTCACACACCCAATATGAAATTGCCTTTTTTTCAACCAGTTTAAAACAATCCTTTAATAAAACCATAGTATCATTGATCACCATCTTCCAATTTATCCAATTGATTCTTAATTTCCCATCATTCCTTCATCAGAGTATCTATGGCATCATTGGTAACTAGAACGCTCAGGAGCCGTTTCGATAGTTCCTAGCCCATAATACTTGGCAATATAATCACTTAACAAGATGGACTCTCGTTGAAGATCAGCAAGATCAACCAACAGATCCATATAAGGAGCCATGGACTCATCCATTGAAGACCAGCAAGGTCAATCAACCAGATCCATGCTCGATTTCAGAAAACAACTCCAACTCTGTTCCAATATCTTCCTCGACGCACGCGTGGGTATCCTAGGCGACCCAGAGCCCGAGCACCGTATGGTCAGCACCCTCTAGGATCCTTCGCAGGTAACCTAGCGCTTCACGCATAGGCCGCTTCCTTGGCCCCTCATCCACCGTACCGGAAGCTCACCATTTTAATCGCACCGAGGCTGGTCAAGACCTCGGCCGACCTTGCTACGCGAGACGTCCTTCATTGACTCCCCGTCAGCAGTTGCAACTTTCTCATCACGACCTTAATCACAAGACGGTCAAAATGCTCCCCCCAGCATTCTTGACATAAATCAATCATTTACAGACAGCATTTACAAACAGCATTTACAAACAGTTTACTATACAATTTCTATTTTAACTTTCATTTTTCCACATTATCCCTCCTCAATCTACATTACTTATTCCATATTCCATTTATATGTATACTCATCCCATCACATCATTTCCATCCCATCACTTCAGATTCCCTCACATCACAATCGTATATTCACATCCATACATCCACAACTATATGCGTACATTCACATCTACATGCATACATCTACATCCCTATGCATACATCCACATCCACATTCACATTCACCTCTATACATCTACATCTACATGCATACATCCACATCTCCATTCACATCTACATCTATACATCTACATCTACATGCATCCATCCACCTCCACATCCACATCTACATCTATACATCTACATCTACATGCATACATCCATATCTCCATTCCCATCTACATCTATACATCTACATCTACATGCATTCATCTACCTCCACATCCACATCTACATCTATACATCTACATCTACATGTATACATCCACCTCCACATCCACATCCGTATCTATACATCTACATCTACATGTATACATCCACATCCACATCTATACATCTACATCTACATGCATCCATCCACCTCCACATCCACATCTACATCTATACATCTACATCTACATGCATACATCCATATCTCCATTCCCATCTACATCTATACATCTACATCTACATGCATTCATCTACCTCCACATCCACATCTACATCTATACATCTACATCTACATGTATACATCCACCTCCACATCCACATCCGTATCTATACATCTACATCTACATGTATACATCCACATCCACATCTATACATCTACATCTACATGCATACATCCACATCTCCATTCACATCTACATCTATACATCTACATCTACATGCATCCATCCACCTCCACATCCACATCTACATCTATACATCTACATCTACATGCAAACATCCACATCTCCATGCATAATAAAATTCTTTTAATTAATCTAGGATGATAGTTCCTAGAATATGGTAGGAAGTCCTCTTTTTATGCTTTGAATGAATTTATTTTATGCGTAATTTCTATAAAAATTTTGCCATAGCTCCGCTACTATGACTGATAAATCTCAATTTTTTTTCTAAGGGATAAAGCTCATTATTAAAGAAATAATTAGAATGGTCTCTAATTGGATCATCAATCCATAATGGTCTCTAATTGGATCATTAAGAAAACAATTAGAATGGTCTCTAATTGGATCATCAATCCATAATGGTCTCTAATTGGATCATTAAGAAAACAATTAGAATGGTCTCTAATTGGATCATCAATCCATAATGGTCTCTAATTGGATCATTAAGAAAACAATTAGAATGGTCTCTAATTGGATCATCAATCCATAATGGTCTCTAATTGGATCATTAAGAAAACAATTAGAATGGTCTCTAATTGGGTCATCAATCCATAATGGATTGAATCATCAATGTGCATAAACTAAAAGCATAGCAAAAAGCCATTAATTTGGCCTCAAGCATAGCTTAATCTTGGATTAAGGAAAAGCTTTATGAAAAGCTTCATTTGGATTGAGAATGGGTCATGAGTATGACCATTTCTTGAGTGAGAGAGAGAAATTATAAAAACCATTAGAATTTAAATATAAGTGGAAATTAACTTCTATAGCATTTATTAAATTATGTAACTCTTCACTACTATTCACCAATTAACTTCATTAGCATTTAAAAAAACCATACCAATTAAACTTCTCAAGCTTGAGAGGGGTTGAGAAGAGAGAATCATTGAGAAATCATAGAAAAGATCAAAATTCAATATACTTACCTTATGATTTGCTTGATTCTTTATTCACGGTAGAGGCCCCCAACCAATCAATTGGTTTAGTATGTTGATGGAGCCACCAATGGGGATTGAAGAAAGAGGGAAGTATCAAAAACTAGTGAAATATTAAAGAATTCACAGTTCTTGGCTTAGGTAGAGTAGAGTAACAAGGCATAAGACACTATATATTTTAGCTTAGGTGGAGTAGAGTAACAAAGCATAAGAGACTATATTTTGGCTTAGGTGGAGTAGAGTAACAAGGCATAAGACACTATATATTTTAGCTTAGGTGGAGTAGAGTAACAAAGCATAAGAGACTATATTTTGGCTTAGGTGGAGTAGAGTAACAAAGCATAAGAGACTATATTTTGGCTTAGGTGGAGTAGAGTAACAATGCATAAGACATTATATTTTTTTCAACAAGGGGAGGCTTCTATTTATAGGAAAATTTGAGCTCCTAACCAAACAAACTGATTCTAGAATTTTCCAAGTCAGTTTGGTTGAATTTGGACTAGATTTGGACCTAGTTTGGTTACTTTTTGATTCGGTTTGGTTCCATTTTGATTTGGTTTGGTTCAAGAGAGATGAGAGATAAAAATATCACATTATTTTTGAGTTTAAAACTCATTCAAGCATGTGAAATATGCACCTCCTTTAAAGAATTCCCCTTCCTTACATATGTGTCAAAATTTTATTGCTCATAGTTTTTTACTAATAAACCTTGTACATTTTCAACTCTTCATCTTATGTGAAATGTGCACCTCCTTTAAAGAACTCCTCTTCCTTACATATGTGTCATAGTTTTTTTACTAATAAACCTTGTACATTTTCAACTCTTCATCTTATGTGAAATATGCACCTCCTTTAAAGAACTCCCCTTCCTTACATATGTGTTTATTTACTAATAAACCTTGTACATTTTCAACTCTTCATCTTATGTGAAATATGCACCTTCTTTAAAGAACTCCCCTTCCTTACATATGTGTTTATTTACTAATAAACCTTGTACATTTTCAACTCTTCATCTTATGTGAGCATTTACTCATTTTTGGATACCCAAAATATCTCATATTTTTAATATTGCTCATAGTTTTTTTTACTAATAAATCTTGTACATTTTCAATTCTTCATCTTATGTGAGCATTTACTCATTTTTGGGTATCTTCTTTTACAAATTGGATTTATCTCCTCCCTACACATGGATTGATGCTATTGGCCCATAGGAACCTTAATTGGACCATAATCTAAAGATTTCTGAAAATCTAGACCCTTAGGCTAAGGTTCTTTATACCTATTTCCAATTAATTCCAATTGCACATTGGAAAATTCTTTTTGAATTTCTATTTCAGGGGAACTTATTTTAATAAGATGAGTTAATTTTCTATCCAAAAATATTCATAATCTGAATATTCTCTCTCTAGCATATTTTTCTCTCTCTAGGCTAAAACAGTTAGAACAAGGCCTTTATATTTCTGAAGAGGGATTGATTACAGGGGAAGATACTAGACATCAAAAAGGGGTTGGGGGAGGAATCTTACATTCTACCCCACTTAAAAAACGCGAGATGTCCTCATCTCGCAACTTGGAATAATTTCGCAAGATGCACGAATATGCGACTTAGAGAAAAATTTTAATCACGATTAACCACCAAGAAAAGTCTTAAAGAGAGCAAGATTCAAAATAAGAACAAGATTTAAACTTTATTCATTCACGGGACTTATACAGTAAAGATAGAAGAACTCTTTACACTTCCATAAGCCCGTCCATCATATGGTCACAAAAGCAGTCCTCACAAGCTGCACAAGTATAGGGTAACTCATCTATGGGAATGATTCTGCTGGTTATTGCCGCACCTATCTCAGTGGTATGAGGTGATCTAACAAAAGGACCTCTGAGAGGCAAGCCAAAAACGGGGTAAAGGCATATCTTCTCATGAGGAAGAAAACATGCCAGTAAGAAGACCCGCTCAGAAAACCCAAGATGCCTTGATCTCATGACACAGTAGTATCGGGGACCCAAACCCAAAGCTTCAATAACCATGGCCAAGCGGACATTGTTACGAAAGTGTTGCTGACCCCAGGGTGTTACCCTAGTTATGTTTTGATAGGTCCGCCATTTGGTCTGCGCTACAGAAGTTCCTAGGTGAGGAAAAAGTGAGCGCTCATACTGTTCTATAAAGTCTTTCTTCACAGACTCTCTTGCGTCTTGAAGGTGAGAAATCATCAGGGATAAAACTAATTCCTGTTGCCAAGCCATGAAGGAGATTAAGAAAGAAAGGAGATTGATGGGAGTAAGATTACTGTGAGCGACAAGTAAAAGTTACGACTTATATAGAGGAAGGAGCTAGCGTAACCTAGAAGCCAACGGTAACTTGCCACTGAAGTTTTACCGTCTTTCCATGATTTGAGTTTGACATATTTTTCTATAGAAGGCATTAAGAATTTTGAGATGAGGAGATAAAAGAAGCTTGTAGGTTAAGTCACCTACTTTCATTGAATTCAGATATAAGGGTCACAATATCTGGGGGATAACTTCTTATCCTCCCCAAGAGATAAAGAACTTCTTTTGGGCCGTACTCGAATGAAAACCAAAACCTCGGTGTCCAAAACACCGATTCTCACTTCTAAACTCATTGTTCTAAATCCTTAAAACAGGTGGGACTCCTGAGAATATTCTAGGGAAAGGGTCTTCCTTTTTTTTTTAAACAGAAACTTTCTTTTATTTTAGAGAGGGAATAATTATAAGATCAGAAAGGGAGATTCTTACTCCTGTATACCTCGAAGGCTGGGGAGGAATCTTACATCCTACCCCACTTAAAAAGTGCGAGATGTCCTCATCTCGCAAGGTAGAGGATAACTCTTTTTCTTAAGATCCAATTTTTATTCTGGGGTTGCTTATATTCTGGTCAACCCAACAGAACACTGGGATAAATATCCCTTATATAGAACTCATCATTATATAACAATTCATTCAGATTATATCATTCATATCTTTAACATGATAATGGTCCATTAGACCGAAAAGTTTCCTTCGGAACATTCCTCCACACGGAAGTTTCAGTCAAGCAAGTTCTCAATTTGACATCCCTTAACTTGATCTACCGGTCAAGTATTAACAGTAGCAATCTGACAGCACAACCCACTAGTCTCATAGTGATTTGCTGAATTCGTTATCATCATTCTAGTTATGAATATCATCACAGGGACTCGTCCCATTCCCCCTCATTGTGGTTTCATTATATTTCAACTAATTTTTAAAAATCAACATTTTTCAATCAGCATTTTCAATCAGAATCCAAATCAATTCATCCATTCTCAAACAGAATTAAAAATCATATCAATCACATTCGAAATCATCATCTAGATAGCATTAACGCTTATAATTTCAAGTCTTAGATTTACTCGTATATACTGTCAGTAAAGAGCTGCAGTATACTCTCGGTATATACGGGTAGTCACGGCCCTTGGGATTATAAGGTAACTACTATCATGTCTAGGCCTCAAGCAAGTCAAGGATTCTCTATAATTGCGGTACTTCCATCTGAAGACCCAACTACCAAATTACGAATTTCAGTTTGAATATCAAATTGTATGAATTATCTCACACAATTATAACCTTTTTGTGTTTCTTGATAAATTTTTGATATATTTATCTTCTCAGTCGATCTTTATTAACCAAATGCTCTGATACCAACTGTAAGATCCCTGTTCCCACCGAGCAATGGATTCGGGGTACTGACAGCGGAAGTAGCGCTTCTCGCACGGGACAGGGGTCCCACACTCGGGGCCTCGCCCACGGATATCCGGATAAGAGACTAATCCGTCGGTTGTTCCAAAACCGAACCCGAAAAAACTTCCTTAACCGGAAAGCACGGGCGATTCCACCAGGATAACTTTTTACTCTAACGTAGTCAAGATCATTTCTGATCGAGATGATCCGATTACATCTATAAGATACTTAGTCAGTTCAAGGAAGAAACTTGCACTTGGATCATTGGGATCAACGCTTTTTTCCCCATTCAAGAGGCACAGCCGTTGATTCCTATCCATAGAACAGTTACTGTCCGGGATTTATTTTTTTTTTCTATCGTAAAAACAAAAGTTTGAGTCTCGATTTACGGATCCATCAGTCCAGCCTAACCCCATCCAATCCCATGGGTTAGCCAACCGCCCAACCACTGTAGTGATGGGATCCAATTAAAAATTTGGTTAGGTTTTGTCCCGGGTACCAAGGAAAAGAGTTCCAAGGCCCCCTAGCCGGATGTTCATGCAAAATAAAACTAGTCACACCACTCACACACCCAATATGAAATTGCCTTTTTTTCAACCAGTTTAAAACAATCCTTTAATAAAACCATAGTATCATTGATCACCATCTTCCAATTTATCCAATTGATTCTTAATTTCCCATCATTCCTTCATCAGAGTATCTATGGCATCATTGGTAACTAGAACGCTCAGGAGCCGTTTCGATAGTTCCTAGCCCATAATACTTGGCAATATAATCACTTAACAAGATGGACTCTCGTTGAAGATCAGCAAGATCAACCAACAGATCCATATAAGGAGCCATGGACTCATCCATTGAAGACCAGCAAGGTCAATCAACCAGATCCATGCTCGATTTCAGAAAACAACTCCAACTCTGTTCCAATATCTTCCTCGACGCACGCGTGGGTATCCTAGGCGACCCAGAGCCCGAGCACCGTATGGTCAGCACCCTCTAGGATCCTTCGCAGGTAACCTAGCGCTTCACGCATAGGCCGCTTCCTTGGCCCCTCATCCACCGTACCGGAAGCTCACCATTTTAATCGCACCGAGGCTGGTCAAGACCTCGGCCGACCTTGCTACGCGAGACGTCCTTCATTGACTCCCCGTCAGCAGTTGCAACTTTCTCATCACGACCTTAATCACAAGACGGTCAAAATGCTCCCCCCAGCATTCTTGACATAAATCAATCATTTACAGACAGCATTTACAAACAGCATTTACAAACAGTTTACTATACAATTTCTATTTTAACTTTCATTTTTCCACATTATCCCTCCTCAATCTACATTACTTATTCCATATTCCATTTATATGTATACTCATCCCATCACATCATTTCCATCCCATCACTTCAGATTCCCTCACATCACAATCGTATATTCACATCCATACATCCACAACTATATGCGTACATTCACATCTACATGCATACATCTACATCCCTATGCATACATCCACATCCACATTCACATTCACCTCTATACATCTACATCTACATGCATACATCCACATCTCCATTCACATCTACATCTATACATCTACATCTACATGCATCCATCCACCTCCACATCCACATCTACATCTATACATCTACATCTACATGCATACATCCATATCTCCATTCCCATCTACATCTATACATCTACATCTACATGCATTCATCTACCTCCACATCCACATCTACATCTATACATCTACATCTACATGTATACATCCACCTCCACATCCACATCCGTATCTATACATCTACATCTACATGTATACATCCACATCCACATCTATACATCTACATCTACATGCATCCATCCACCTCCACATCCACATCTACATCTATACATCTACATCTACATGCATACATCCATATCTCCATTCCCATCTACATCTATACATCTACATCTACATGCATTCATCTACCTCCACATCCACATCTACATCTATACATCTACATCTACATGTATACATCCACCTCCACATCCACATCCGTATCTATACATCTACATCTACATGTATACATCCACATCCACATCTATACATCTACATCTACATGCATACATCCACATCTCCATTCACATCTACATCTATACATCTACATCTACATGCATCCATCCACCTCCACATCCACATCTACATCTATACATCTACATCTACATGCAAACATCCACATCTCCATGCATAATAAAATTCTTTTAATTAATCTAGGATGATAGTTCCTAGAATATGGTAGGAAGTCCTCTTTTTATGCTTTGAATGAATTTATTTTATGCGTAATTTCTATAAAAATTTTACCATAGCTCCGCTACTATGACTGATAAATCTCAATTTTTTTTCTAAGGGATAAAGCTCATTATTAAAGAAATAATTAGAATGGTCTCTAATTGGATCATCAATCCATAATGGTCTCTAATTGGATCATTAAGAAAACAATTAGAATGGTCTCTAATTGGATCATCAATCCATAATGGTCTCTAATTGGATCATTAAGAAAACAATTAGAATGGTCTCTAATTGGATCATCAATCCATAATGGTCTCTAATTGGATCATTAAGAAAACAATTAGAATGGTCTCTAATTGGATCATCAATCCATAATGGTCTCTAATTGGATCATTAAGAAAACAATTAGAATGGTCTCTAATTGGGTCATCAATCCATAATGGATTGAATCATCAATGTGCATAAACTAAAAGCATAGCAAAAAGCCATTAATTTGGCCTCAAGCATAGCTTAATCTTGGATTAAGGAAAAGCTTTATGAAAAGCTTCATTTGGATTGAGAATGGGTCATGAGTATGACCATTTCTTGAGTGAGAGAGAGAAATTATAAAAACCATTAGAATTTAAATATAAGTGGAAATTAACTTCTATAGCATTTATTAAATTATGTAACTCTTCACTACTATTCACCAATTAACTTCATTAGCATTTAAAAAAACCATACCAATTAAACTTCTCAAGCTTGAGAGGGGTTGAGAAGAGAGAATCATTGAGAAATCATAGAAAAGATCAAAATTCAATATACTTACCTTATGATTTGCTTGATTCTTTATTCACGGTAGAGGCCCCCAACCAATCAATTGGTTTAGTATGTTGATGGAGCCACCAATGGGGATTGAAGAAAGAGGGAAGTATCAAAAACTAGTGAAATATTAAAGAATTCACAGTTCTTGGCTTAGGTAGAGTAGAGTAACAAGGCATAAGACACTATATATTTTAGCTTAGGTGGAGTAGAGTAACAAAGCATAAGAGACTATATTTTGGCTTAGGTGGAGTAGAGTAACAAGGCATAAGACACTATATATTTTAGCTTAGGTGGAGTAGAGTAACAAAGCATAAGAGACTATATTTTGGCTTAGGTGGAGTAGAGTAACAAAGCATAAGAGACTATATTTTGGCTTAGGTGGAGTAGAGTAACAATGCATAAGACATTATATTTTTTTCAACAAGGGGAGGCTTCTATTTATAGGAAAATTTGAGCTCCTAACCAAACAAACTGATTCTAGAATTTTCCAAGTCAGTTTGGTTGAATTTGGACTAGATTTGGACCTAGTTTGGTTACTTTTTGATTCGGTTTGGTTCCATTTTGATTTGGTTTGGTTCAAGAGAGATGAGAGATAAAAATATCACATTATTTTTGAGTTTAAAACTCATTCAAGCATGTGAAATATGCACCTCCTTTAAAGAATTCCCCTTCCTTACATATGTGTCAAAATTTTATTGCTCATAGTTTTTTACTAATAAACCTTGTACATTTTCAACTCTTCATCTTATGTGAAATGTGCACCTCCTTTAAAGAACTCCTCTTCCTTACATATGTGTCATAGTTTTTTTACTAATAAACCTTGTACATTTTCAACTCTTCATCTTATGTGAAATATGCACCTCCTTTAAAGAACTCCCCTTCCTTACATATGTGTTTATTTACTAATAAACCTTGTACATTTTCAACTCTTCATCTTATGTGAAATATGCACCTTCTTTAAAGAACTCCCCTTCCTTACATATGTGTTTATTTACTAATAAACCTTGTACATTTTCAACTCTTCATCTTATGTGAGCATTTACTCATTTTTGGATACCCAAAATATCTCATATTTTTAATATTGCTCATAGTTTTTTTTACTAATAAATCTTGTACATTTTCAATTCTTCATCTTATGTGAGCATTTACTCATTTTTGGGTATCTTCTTTTACAAATTGGATTTATCTCCTCCCTACACATGGATTGATGCTATTGGCCCATAGGAACCTTAATTGGACCATAATCTAAAGATTTCTGAAAATCTAGACCCTTAGGCTAAGGTTCTTTATACCTATTTCCAATTAATTCCAATTGCACATTGGAAAATTCTTTTTGAATTTCTATTTCAGGGGAACTTATTTTAATAAGATGAGTTAATTTTCTATCCAAAAATATTCATAATCTGAATATTCTCTCTCTAGCATATTTTTCTCTCTCTAGGCTAAAACAGTTAGAACAAGGCCTTTATATTTCTGAAGAGGGATTGATTACAGGGGAAGATACTAGACATCAAAAAGGGGTTGGGGGAGGAATCTTACATTCTACCCCACTTAAAAAACGCGAGATGTCCTCATCTCGCAACTTGGAATAATTTCGCAAGATGCACGAATATGCGACTTAGAGAAAAATTTTAATCACGATTAACCACCAAGAAAAGTCTTAAAGAGAGCAAGATTCAAAATAAGAACAAGATTTAAACTTTATTCATTCACGGGACTTATACAGTAAAGATAGAAGAACTCTTTACACTTCCATAAGCCCGTCCATCATATGGTCACAAAAGCAGTCCTCACAAGCTGCACAAGTATAGGGTAACTCATCTATGGGAATGATTCTGCTGGTTATTGCCGCACCTATCTCAGTGGTATGAGGTGATCTAACAAAAGGACCTCTGAGAGGCAAGCCAAAAACGGGGTAAAGGCATATCTTCTCATGAGGAAGAAAACATGCCAGTAAGAAGACCCGCTCAGAAAACCCAAGATGCCTTGATCTCATGACACAGTAGTATCGGGGACCCAAACCCAAAGCTTCAATAACCATGGCCAAGCGGACATTGTTACGAAAGTGTTGCTGACCCCAGGGTGTTACCCTAGTTATGTTTTGATAGGTCCGCCATTTGGTCTGCGCTACAGAAGTTCCTAGGTGAGGAAAAAGTGAGCGCTCATACTGTTCTATAAAGTCTTTCTTCACAGACTCTCTTGCGTCTTGAAGGTGAGAAATCATCAGGGATAAAACTAATTCCTGTTGCCAAGCCATGAAGGAGATTAAGAAAGAAAGGAGATTGATGGGAGTAAGATTACTGTGAGCGACAAGTAAAAGTTACGACTTATATAGAGGAAGGAGCTAGCGTAACCTAGAAGCCAACGGTAACTTGCCACTGAAGTTTTACCGTCTTTCCATGATTTGAGTTTGACATATTTTTCTATAGAAGGCATTAAGAATTTTCATCCTCTGCAGCCATAGATGTCATATACTCGAACTTTCTAGAGATGAAATGTTCCACCCTTGTCGATCTATTCATAGACACACATGCCCTATCCCAATGTTTCTTTGTGTGTGGAAGACCCATAGTGAAATCCATAGAAATACGAATCCAATTCCCTTCGAGAGTAGGCAAGTTGAAGTAGCCCATCGGACTTATATGTATTGGGTTCTTATTAAGTTGAGAAGGCATACATCTTGTGAGAAATGCATGGAAGTCCTTCCACATCCCTTTCTAAGAGAAGCCCTTTTCCTTATCCTATCAACGGTCCTGAATACTCTTGATTGCCACACCGTTGGTGAAGGCAACGGTCTTGAATATTCCTGATTGCCCCACACCATTGCTCAAGAATGTATTTGTTCGATCGGCCTTTGCTTGTAACTTTTGATGTAGGCACCATGTAGACTCTATCTTTCTAGTAAAAATGAGACCATTTCATAGCTAGAAAGAAGGCAACTCTTTATGACAACCATATCATAATCTCAGCCGGGCCGCCACATTATCCTGTAGTTGATTATACATGCGATCTCAAAATCATAATTTTGCAAGGTTGCCAACCACCTTCTTCGCTTAGGAGACGGATTCGGTCACAGCAGAGAATTACTTGAATGCATCATTAGGAACTCAATGGAGTCTTCTTGGGCCCTTTTATTTGGCAGTTTAAGGGAGTCAAACCTTTTCTTTTAAGAAGAAACGTTTTCTAATTTGAAGCTTCAAAACGGCTACTTTATTTGAATTTGAATTTTGGGGGGAAAATGGAATTTAAAATCTAGCGGATAAAACCATATCATGTAACATATCTATGGAAAGCTCTTGATGCGTAGATCACGGATCTGTAATCTCCGCTCAAATCAGAGCTTGTATGTAGAAGTTATGGAGGTCCGAAAATTGTAAAATTACCTCCCCCCCTTTTTGGGGGGAAAAGTGCACCCTTTGACCACTCTTACTCCTCTCTTACAAACCATTGGTTTTTGCTTACATGGCGGACTCCTATTTGTCAAAAAGTTAAACATTTCCATAACCTCAGGGCAAATTAAAGGGCCCAAAAAGACTCCATTGAGTTCCTAATGGGTACGGTGATCACTTCTCACATAAAAATCACTCATATCGTAAAGGTAATGATGTCACTTCTCGATGGCATGCAAAATAGCCATCATCTCTTGATCACACAAATCTCCTTTTGTTGGTAGAATCTTCAGAATTTAAAGCATATCATGAAACTCATAGTTCAGCCATGCCCTCATGCATTTGTTTCTTGTTCTTAACCACCATATCATCCTCTTTTGCAATGCTGTAAAACAATCACACAGTCCATTAGCTTTGATTCCCAATCTCCTTCTTGGAGTTTCGAATTCTCCTATGGGCATCGGCATAATGCTTCATTGAGATTACTTTCATGTTTGCCTTGCATTTTTGGAGAAGAGCATTCACTATCTCCACTTTCTCTTTTGCATTTGGATTCACTCCCTTTTGCTCCACAGCTATCATGGGTGCAGTTGCCTTCTAACCATACACGATGCCTCAAAAGGTGGCATACACAGTGCCTCAAAAGGTGGCGCGGTGGCATGCATTCACCTTTTCTAACTATACACAATGCCTTAGAAAGCGGCATGCCAATACTCTCACGAGATGAGGTACTATTGTAGGAAAAATGGGCTAAAGCCGACCATTCCTCCCACACACTTTTTTAAGTGTAAACTTATTCGTCGTGATCTCTATTTTACCTTAAATCTCGGGAAGGTAGCGATGCTTGGCAGTCGCTTGGTTTGCATGATATCAAAAAAAGTAATCTAAAATGAACTCATGAATTTATCTACACTGAACTCATGAATTTGACATCCTGGTCACTCTCAATACGTTGTAGTACACCATGTAACGTGAATACATGGACCACCAATTGCCTTCCAACCATGGATGTCGTATACTTGACCTTTGTAGAGATGAAATGTGCCACCACAAGCCACATATAAGCTATTTCAACCTTTCTTTGTGTGTGGAAGACCCATAGTGAGATCCATAGAAATATGGATCCACTTACCCATCAAAAATTGATAGGCAAGTTGAAGAAACCCACCGGGCTTACCTTATCAGGTTGAAAAGGCATACATCTTGTGTGACAAGAGCATGTAAGTCCTTCCACATCCCTTTCCTCTAGAAGGTCTTTCTTATCTTATCAAAGGACTTGAATATTCCCAATTGCCCCACCATTGATGAAGAATGCATTTTTTATGTAGGTATCACATCTAGACTCTATCTCTGTAGTAAAAAATGAGACCATTATGGGAACCATGTTGTAATTTTTGACATAGGCACCATGTAGACTCTATCTTTGTAGTAAAAATGAGACCATTACATAGCCAAAAACCGAGGCAACTCTTTATGAGAACCAGGTCGTAATTTCAGCACCATTTGTGACACCCCCTTATTTAAGAGATCTTCATTTTGAAATTCCATGACCCAATGTTTGTATACTTTAGGTATAACTGATAGAGCATCAGCCACTACATTATCCTTGCCCTTTATATATCTCATCTCAAAATCATAATTTTGCGAGGTTTCTTCTTTGCGTAGGAGATAGATTCGGTTGGGAGAGGAATTACTTCAACACACAATGAGCACTTCTCACATAAAAATGACTACCATAAAGATAATGATTCCACTTCTTGACGGCACGAAAGATAGCAGCATCGGCCGCCCCACCACATTATTCTTGTTCTTTATATAGGTGATCTCAAAATCGTAATTTTGCAAGGCTGCCACACCCACCTTCTTTGCTTAGGAGATAGACTCGGTTCGAAGAGGAATTACTTCAATGCACATGGATCACTTCTGACATAAAATGACTACCATAAAGGCTCTAATACATTGCAATGTAAGAAAGGGATCAATGGCTTTAAGTAGAGCTATGATACCAACAATGCAAGAAAGGGCTCTAGTGAGAGATCAAGAGAATGCACTCATTATACATGGAGTATACTTATCATAGAGAGTACTAGTAGTCCACCCAAACATGGAAAGTCTGCCATGACACCATAAGTAAGACTTCAATTTACAAATACCCTTTCTTCCAAGAGAAAAGGAAAACGTCATGTAATCATTTGTACAACAATTTGATGGTGGAACCACATTCTTTGATTACCAAGTCTTTCCTTTTTTCATCCTCTTAAAATCCCACTGCCTTGCAGCCATAGATGTCATATACTCGAACTTTCTAGAGATGAAATGTTCCACCCTTGTCACCTATTCACAGACACACATGACCTATCCCAATGTTTCTTTGTGTGTGGAAGACCCATAGTGAAATCCATAGAAATATGAATCCACTTCCCTTCGAGAGTAGGCAAGTTGAAGTAGCCCATCGGACTCTATCTTTGCAGTAAAAATGAGACCATTTCATAGCTAGAAAGAAGGCAACTCTTTATGAGGAACCATATCATAATCTCAGCCGGGCCGCCACATTATCCTGTTGTTGATTGATTATACACGCGATCTCAAAATCATAATTTTGCAAGGTTGCCAACCACCTTCTTCGCTTAGGAGACGGATTCGGTCATAGGAGAGAATTACTTCAATGCACAATGATCACTTCTCACATAAAAATGACTACCATAAAGGTAATGATGCCACTTCTTGACGGCACGAAAGATAGCGCTCATCTCTTGATCATACACATGCATGCATATACATCTCTTTTTGTTGGCAGATTCTTTAGAATTTGAAATATATCTTGAAACTCATCCAATAGTTCATCCATGCCCTCATGCATTTGTTTCTTGTTCTCAACCATATCATACCATCCTGTTTGCTAGGCTATAAAACAAATACACATCCCATTTGCTTCGGTTCCCTCGAGTATTTGTAGCTCCTAAAAAACATTTAATCTCCTTCTTGAAGCTCCAGAGGTGGAGTCCTATGGGCTTCGACATAATTCTTGATTCTCACTTGAGCTCGCTTTCATGTTTGCCTTGCATTGTTGGAGAAGACCATGCACTACCTCACTTCCTCTTTCTCATTTGGATTCACTCCTTCTTACTTGACAACTATCATAGGTGCGCACCATTCACTTTCTAACCATACACGATGCCTCAGAAAGGTGGCATGCCAATACTCTCATGATGATGAGAAGTACTATTAATAGTAGGAAAACTTGAGTAAAGCTGAGCGTTCATCCCACACACTTTGAGCATCATGAAAATGCTATCTCAAACTAAGTTTCCACCCACTTATTCATGCCCTCTGTTTGGACCTTTGATCTCAGGATGGTAGTGATGCTTGACGTCAACTTGGTTTGCATGATCTCAAACAAATTGTTTACAAAATGAACTCATCATGCATTTGGCATTCTTGATCACTTACAATATGTTGTGGTACACCATGTAACTTCAAGGTAGGATCCCAAAATTGCCTCGCAAAAATGATAGACGTCGTATCCTTGACCTTTGTAGAGATGAAATGTGCCACCCTTGTCAACCTATCCACCACAACATGTAAGCTATTGCAATCTTTCTTTGTGTGTGTGGAAGACCCATATAGTGAAATCCATAGAAATACGAATCCACTGCATACATACATCTTGTGGGACAGAAGCATGTAAGTTCCTCACGTTCCTCTCAATTAGAAGCTCTTATCTTATCCAAGGTGTTGAAATTCCCAACTGCCCCATCGTTGTGCTGAAGAATGCATTTCTCAGATCAGCCTTTGCTTGTAATTTTTTATGATGCCTATAGGCACCATGTAGACTCTATAGATCTTTGTAGCTAGAAGCGAGGCAACTCTTTTCTAAGAACCGTGTTGTAATTCCTGCACCATTCATGGCACATCCTTATTTAACATATATTCCTCTTCAATTTCCAGAACTCAATCTTTGTGTACTTTGGAAATAGTCAATAGTGAACATTTAAGCATCGGCCGCCCCACCACATTATTCTTGTTCTTTATATAGGTGATCTCAAAATCGTAATTTTGCAAGGCTGCCACACCCACCTTCTTTGCTTAGGAGATAGACTCGGTTCGAAGAGGAATTACTTCAATGCACATGGATCACTTCTGACATAAAATGACTACCATAAAGGCTCTAATACATTGCAATGTAAGAAAGGGATCAATGGCTTTAAGTAGAGCTATGATACCAACAATGCAAGAAAGGGCTCTAGTGAGAGATCAAGAGAATGCACTCATTATACATGGAGTATACTTATCATAGAGAGTACTAGTAGTCCACCCAAACATGGAGTATACTTATCATAGAGAGTACTAGTAGTCCACCCAAACATGGAAAGTCTGCCATGACACCATAAGTAAGACTTCAATTTACAAATACCCTTTCTTCCAAGAGAAAAGGAAAACGTCATGTAATCATTTGTACAACAATTTGATGGTGGAACCACATTCTTTGATTACCAAGTCTTTCCTTTTTTCATCCTCTTAAAATCCCACTGCCTTGCAGCCATAGATGTCATATACTCGAACTTTCTAGAGATGAAATGTTCCACCCTTGTCACCTATTCACAGACTCACATGACCTATCCCAATGTTTCTTTGTGTGTGGAAGACCCATAGTGAAATCCATAGAAATATGAATCCACTTCCCTTCGAGAGTAGGCAAGTTGAAGTAGCCCATCGGACTCTATCTTTGCAGTAAAAATGAGACCATTTCATAGCTAGAAAGAAGGCAACTCTTTATGAGGAATCATATCATAATCTCAGCCGGGCCGCCACATTATCCTGTTGTTGATTATACACGCGATCTCAAAATCATAATTTTGCAAGGTTGCCAACCACCTTCTTCACTTAGGAGATGGATTCGGTCATAGGAGAGAATTACTTCAATGCACGGTATGGTGATCACTTCTCACATAAAAATCACTCATATCGTAAAGGTAATGATGCCACTTTTTGATGGCATGCAAAATAGCCATCATCTCTTGATCATACAAATCTCCTTTTGTTGGTAGAATCTTCAGAATTTAAAGCATATCATGAAACTCATAGTTTAGCCATGCCTTCATGCATTTGTTTCTTGTTCTCAACCACCATATCATCCTCTTTGCAATGCTATAAAACAATCACACATTCCGTTAGCTCTGATTCCCAATCTCCTTCTTCGAGTTCCGAATTCTCCTATGGGCATCGGCATAATTCTTCATTGAGATTACTTTCATGTATGCCTCGCATTTTTGGGGAGAAGCGCATTCATTATCTCCACTTTCTCTTTTGCATTTGGATTCACTCCCTTTTGCTCGACAGCTATCATGGGTGCAGTTGACTTCTAACCATACGCGAAAACTCAAAAGGTGGCATTCACCATCTAAGCATACACAGTGCCTCAAAAGGTGGCGCGGTGGCATGCATTCACCTTTTCTAACTACACACAATGCCTTAGAAAGCGGCATGCCAACACTCTCACGAGATGAGGTACTATTGTAGGAAAAATGGGCTAAAGCCGACCATTCATCCCACACACTTTTTAAGTGTAAACTTATTCGTCGTGATCTCTATTTGACCTTGAATCTCGGGATGGTAGCGATGCTTGGCGGTCGCTTGGTTTGCATGATATCAAACAAAGTAATTTAAAATGAACTCATGAATTTGATATCCTGGTCACTCACAATACGTGGTAGTACACCATGTAAACTGAATACATGGTCCACCAATGGCCTTACAACCATGGATGTCGTATACTTGACATTTGTAGAGATGAAATGTGACAGCACAATCCACATATAAGCTATCTCAACCTTTCTTTGTGTGTGGAAGACCCATAGTGAGATCTATAGAAATATGGATCCACTTTCCCATCGAAAATTGATAGGCAAGTTGAAGAAACCCACCGGGCTTAACTTATCAGGTTGAAAAGGCATACATCTTGTGTGACAAGAGCATGTAAGTCCTTCCACATCCCTTTCCTCTAGAAGCTCTTTCTTATCTTATCAAGGGACTTGAATATTCCCAATTGCCCCACCATTGATGAAGAATGCATTTTTTATGTAGGTACCACATGTAGACTCTATCTTTGTAGTAAAAATGAGACCATTACGGAGCCAAAAAATGAGGCAACTCTTTATGAGAACCAAGTCGTAATTTCAGCACCATTTGTGACACCCCCTTATTTAAGAGATCTTCCTTTTGAAATTCCATGACCCAATGTTTGTATACTTTAGGTATAATTGATAGGGTATCAGCCACTACATTATCCTTGCCCTTTATATAGCTCATCTCAAAATCATAATTTTGCGAGGTTTCTTCTTTGTGTAGGAGATAGATTCGGTTGGGAGAGGAATTACTTCAACACACAATGATCACTTCTCACATAAAAATGACTACCATAAAGGTAATGATGCCACTTCTTGACGGCACGAAAGATAGCGCTCATCTCTTGATCATACACATGCATGCATATACATCTCTTTTTGTTGGCAGATTCTTTAGAATTTAAAACATATCTTGAAACTCATCCAATAGTTCATCCATGCCCTCATGCATTTGTTTCTTGTTCTCAACCATATCATACCATCCTGTTTGCTAGGCTATAAAACAAATACACATCCCATTTGCTTCGGTTCCCTCGAGTATTTGTAGCTCCTAAAAAACATTTAATCTCCTTCTTGAAGCTCCAGAGGTGGAGTCCTATGGGCTTCGACATAATTCTTGATTCTCACTTGAGCTCGCTTTCATGTTTGCCTTGCATTGTTGGAGAAGACCATGCACTACCTCACTTCCTCTTTCTCATTTGGATTCACTCCTTCTTACTTGACAACTATCATAGGTGCGCACCATTCACTTTCTAACCATACACGATGCCTCAGAAAGGTGGCATGCCAATACTCTCATGATGATGAGCACTACTATTAATAGTAGGAAAACTTGAGTAAAGCTGAGCGAGCGTTCATCCCACACTTTGAGCATCATGAAAATGCTATCTCAAACTAAGTTTCCACCCACTTATTCATGCCCTCTGTTTGGACCTTTGATCTCAGGATGGTAGTGATGCTTGACGTCAACTTGGTTTGCATGATCTCAAACAAATTGTTTACAAAATGAACTCATCATGCATTTGGCATTCTTGATCACTTACAATATGTTGTGGTACACCATGTAACTTCAAGGTAGGATCCCAAAATTGCCTTGCAAAAATGATAGACGTCGTATCCTTGACCTTTGTAGAGATGAAATGTGCCACCCTTGTCAACCTATCCACCACAACATGTAAGCTATTGCAATCTTTCTTTGTGTGTGTGGAAGACCCATATAGTGAAATCCATAGAAATACGAATCCACTGCATACATACATCTTGTGGGACAGAAGCATGTAAGTTCCTCACGTTCCTCTCAATTAGAAGCTCTTATCTTATCCAAGGTGTTGAAATTCCCAACTGCCCCATCGTTGTGCTGAAGAATGCATTACTAGATCAGCCTTTGCTTGTAATTTTTGATGATGCCTATAGGCACCATGTAGACTCTATAGATCTTTGTAGCCAGAAGCGAGGCAACTCTTTTCTAAGAACCGTGTTGTAATTCCTGCACCATTCATGGCACATCCTTATTTAACGTATATTCCTCTTCAATTTCCAGAACTCAATCTTTGTGTACTTTGGAAATAGTCAATAGTGAACATTTAAGCATCGGCCGCCCCACCACATTATTCTTGTTCTTTATATAGGTGATCTCAAAATCGTAATTTTGCAAGGCTGCCACACCCACCTTCTTTGCTTAGGAGATAGACTCGGTTCGAAGAGGAATTACTTCAATGCACATGGATCACTTCTGACATAAAATGACTACCATAAAGGCTCTAATACATTGCAATGTAAGAAAGGGATCAATGGCTTTAAGTAGAGCTATGATACCAACAATGCAAGAAAGGGCTCTAGTGAGAGATCAAGAGAATGCACTCATTATACATGGAGTATACTTATCATAGAGAGTACTAGTAGTCCACCCAAACATGGAAAGTCTTCCATGACACCATAAGTAAGACTTCAATTTACAAATACCCTTTCTTCCAAGAGAAAAGGAAAACGTCATGTAATCATTTGTACAACAATTTGATGGTGGAACCACATTCTTTGATTACCAAGTCTTTCCTTTTTTCATCCTCTTAAAATCCCACTGCCTTGCAGCCATAGATGTCATATACTCGAACTTTCTAGAGATGAAATGTTCCACCCTTGTCACCTATTCACAGACACACATGACCTATCCCAATGTTTCTTTGTGTGTGGAAGACCCATAGTGAAATCCATAGAAATATGAATCCACTTCCCTTCGAGAGTAGGCAAGTTGAAGTAGCCCATCGGACTCTATCTTTGCAGTAAAAATGAGACCATTTCATAGCTAGAAAGAAGGCAACTCTTTATGAGGAACCATATCATAATCTCAGCCGGGCCGCCACATTATCCTATTGTTGATTATACACGCGATCTCAAAATCATAATTTTGCAAGGTTGCCAACCACCTTCTTCGCTTAGGAGACGGATTCGGTCATAGGAGAGAATTACTTCAATGCACGGTATGGTGATCACTGCTCACATAAAAATCACTCATATCGTAAAGGTAATGATGCCACTTTTTGATGGCATGCAAAATAGCCATCATCTCTTGATCATACAAATCTCCTTTTGTTGGTAGAATCTTCAGAATTTAAAGCATATCATGAAACTCATAGTTCAGCCATGCCTTCATGCATTTGTTTCTTGTTCTCAACCACCATATCATCCTCTTTGCAATGCTATAAAACAATCACACAGTCCGTTAGCTCTGATTCCCAATCTCCTTCTTCGAGTTCCGAATTCTCCTATGGGCATCGGCATAATGCTTCATTGAGATTACTTTCATGTATGCCTCGCATTTTCGGGGAGAAGCGCATTCATTATCTCCACTTTCTCTTTTGCATTTGGATTCACTCCCTTTTGCTCGACAGCTATCATGGGTGCAGTTGACTTCTAACCATACGCAAAAACTCAAAAGGTGGCATTCACCATCTAAGCATACACAGTGCCTCAAAAGGTGGCGCGGTGGCATGCATTTACCTTTTCTAACTACACACAATGCCTTAGAAAGCGGCATGCCAACACTCTCACGAGATGAGGTACTATTGTAGGAAAAATGGGCTAAAGCCGACCATTCATCCCACACACTTTTTAAGTGTAAACTTATTCGTCGTGATCTCTATTTGACCTTGAATCTCGGGATGGTAGCGATGCTTGGCGGTCGCTTGGTTTGCATGATATCAAACAAAGTAATTTAAAATGAACTCATGAATTTGATATCTTGGTCACTCACAATACGTGGTAGTACACCATGTAACCTGAATACATGGTCCACCAATGGCCTTACAACCATGGATGTCGTATACTTGACATTTGTAGAGATGAAATGTGACAGCACAATCCACATATAAGCTATCTCAACCTTTCTTTGTGTGTGGAAGACCCATAGTGAGATCTATAGAAATATGGATCCACTTTCCCATCGAAAATTGATAGGCAAGTTGAAGAAACCCACCGGGCTTAACTTATCAGGTTGAAAAGGCATACATCTTGTGTGACAAGAGCATGTAAGTCCTTCCACATCCCTTTCCTCTAGAAGCTCTTTCTTATCTTATCAAGGGACTTGAATATTCCCAATTGCCCCACCATTGATGAAGAATGCATTTTTTATGTAGGTACCACATGTAGACTCTATCTTTGTAGTAAAAATGAGACCATTACGTAGCCAAAAAATGAGGCAACTCTTTATGAGAACCAGGTCGTAATTTCAGCACCATTTGTGACACCCCCTTATTTAAGAGATCTTCCTTTTGAAATTCCATGACCCAATGTTTGTATACTTTAGGTATAATTGATAGGGTATCAGCCACTACATTATCCTTGCCCTTTATATAGCTCATCTCAAAATCATAATTTTGCGAGGTTTCTTCTTTGTGTAGGAGATAGATTCGGTTGGGAGAGGAATTACTTCAACACACAATGATCACTTCTCACATAAAAATGACTACCATAAAGGTAATGATGCCACTTCTTGACGGCACGAAAGATAGCGCTCATCTCTTGATCATACACATGCATGCATATACATCTCTTTTTGTTGGCAGATTCTTTAGAATTTAAAACATATCTTGAAACTCATCCAATAGTTCATCCATGCCCTCATGCATTTGTTTCTTGTTCTCAACCATATCATACCATCCTGTTTGCTAGGCTATAAAACAAATACACATCCCATTTGCTTCGGTTCCCTCGAGTATTTGTAGCTCCTAAAAAACATTTAATCTCCTTCTTGAAGCTCCAGAGGTGGAGTCCTATGGGCTTCGACATAATTCTTGATTCTCACTTGAGCTCGCTTTCATGTTTGCCTTGCATTGTTGGAGAAGACCATGCACTACCTCACTTCCTCTTTCTCATTTGGATTCACTCCTTCTTACTTGACAACTATCATAGGTGCGCACCATTCACTTTCTAACCATACACGATGCCTCAGAAAGGTGGCATGCCAATACTCTCATGATGATGAGCAGTACTATTAATAGTAGGAAAACTTGAGTAAAGCTGAGCGAGCGTTCATCCCACACACTTTGAGCATCATGAAAATGCTATCTCAAACTAAGTTTCCACCCACTTATTCATGCCCTCTGTTTGGACCTTTGATCTCAGGATGGTAGTGATGCTTGACGTCAACTTGGTTTGCATGATCTCAAACAAATTGTTTACAAAATGAACTCATCATGCATTTGGCATTCTTGATCACTTACAATATGTTGTGGTACACCATGTAACTTCAAGGTAGGATCCCAAAATTGCCTCGCAAAAATGATAGACGTCGTATCCTTGACCTTTGTAGAGATGAAATGTGCCACCCTTGTCAACCTATCCACCACAACATGTAAGCTATTGCAATCTTTCTTTGTGTGTGTGGAAGACCCATATAGTGAAATCCATAGAAATACAAATCCACTGCATACATACATCTTGTGGGACAGAAGCATGTAAGTTCCTCACGTTCCTCTCAATTAGAAGCTCTTATCTTATCCAAGGTGTTGAAATTCCCAACTGCCCCATCGTTGTGCTGAAGAATACATTTCTCAGATCAGCCTTTGCTTGTAATTTTTGATGATGCCTATAGGCACCATGTAGACTCTATAGATCTTTGTAGCCAGAAGCGAGGCAACTCTTTTCTAAGAACCGTGTTGTAATTCCTGCACCATTCATGGCACATCCTTATTTAACGTATATTCCTCTTCAATTTCCAGAACTCAATCTTTGTGTACTTTGGAAATAGTCAATAGTGAACATTTAAGCATCGGCCGCCCCACCACATTATTCTTGTTCTTTATATAGGTGATCTCAAAATCGTAATTTTGCAAGGCTGCCACACCCACCTTCTTTGCTTAGGAGATAGACTCGGTTCGAAGAGGAATTACTTCAATGCACATGGATCACTTCTGACATAAAATGACTACCATAAAGGCTCTAATACATTGCAATGTAAGAAAGGGATCAATGGCTTTAAGTAGAGCTATGATACCAACAATGCAAGAAAGGGCTCTAGTGAGAGATCAAGAGAATGCACTCATTATACATGGAGTATACTTATCATAGAGAGTACTAGTAGTCCACCCAAACATGGAAAGTCTTCCATGACACCATAAGTAAGACTTCAATTTACAAATACCCTTTCTTCCAAGAGAAAAGGAAAACGTCATGTAATCATTTGTACAACAATTTGATGGTGGAACCACATTCTTTGATTACCAAGTCTTTCCTTTTTTCATCCTCTTAAAATCCCACTGCCTTGCAGCCATAGATGTCATATACTCAAACTTTCTAGAGATGAAATGTTCCACCCTTGTCACCTATTCACAGACACACATGACCTATCCCAATGTTTCTTTGTGTGTGGAAGACCCATAGTGAAATCCATAGAAATATGAATCCACTTCCCTTCGAGAGTAGGCAAGTTGAAGTAGCCCATCGGACTCTATCTTTGCAGTAAAAATGAGACCATTTCATAGCTAGAAAGAAGGCAACTCTTTATGAGGAACCATATCATAATCTCAGCCGGGCCGCCACATTATCCTATTGTTGATTATACACGCGATCTCAAAATCATAATTTTGCAAGGTTGCCAACCACCTTCTTCGCTTAGGAGACGGATTCGGTCATAGGAGAGAATTACTTCAATGCACGGTATGGTGATCACTTCTCACATAAAAATCACTCATATCGTAAAGGTAATGATGCCACTTTTTGATGGCATGCAAAATAGCCATCATCTCTTGATCATACAAATCTCCTTTTGTTGGTAGAATCTTCAGAATTTAAAGCATATCATGAAACTCATAGTTCAGCCATGCCTTCATGCATTTGTTTCTTGTTCTCAACCACCATATCATCCTCTTTGCAATGCTATAAAACAATCACACAGTCCGTTAGCTCTGATTCCCAATCTCCTTCTTCGAGTTCCGAATTCTCCTATGGGCATCGGCATAATGCTTCATTGAGATTACTTTCATGTATGCCTCGCATTTTCGGGGAGAAGCGCATTCATTATCTCCACTTTCTCTTTTGCATTTGGATTCACTCCCTTTTGCTCGACAGCTATCATGGGTGCAGTTGACTTCTAACCATACGCGAAAACTCAACAGGTGGCATTCACCATCTAAGCATACACAGTGCCTCAAAAGGTGGCGCGGTGGCATGCATTCACCTTTTCTAACTACACACAATGCCTTAGAAAGCGGCATGCCAACACTCTCACGAGATGAGGTACTATTGTAGGAAAAATGGGCTAAAGCCGACCATTCATCCCACACACTTTTTAAGTGTAAACTTATTCGTCGTGATCTCTATTTGACCTTGAATCTCGGGATGGTAGCGATGCTTGGCGGTCGCTTGGTTTGCATGATATCAAACAAAGTAATTTAAAATGAACTCATGAATTTGATATCCTGGTCACTCACAATACGTGGTAGTACACCATGTAACCTGAATACATGGTCCACCAATGGCCTTACAACCATGGATGTCGTATACTTGACATTTGTAGAGATGAAATGTGACAGCACAATCCACATATAAGCTATCTCAACCTTTCTTTGTGTGTGGAAGACCCATAGTGAGATCTATAGAAATATGGATCCACTTTCCCATCGAAAATTGATAGGCAAGTTGAAGAAACCCACCGGGCTTAACTTATCAGGTTGAAAAGGCATACATCTTGTGTGACAAGAGCATGTAAGTCCTTCCACATCCCTTTCCTCTAGAAGCTCTTTCTTATCTTATCAAGGGACTTGAATATTCCCAATTGCCCCACCATTGATGAAGAATGCATTTTTTATGTAGGTACCACATGTAGACTCTATCTTTGTAGTAAAAATGAGACCATTACGTAGCCAAAAAATGAGGCAACTCTTTATGAGAACCAGGTCGTAATTTCAGCACCATTTGTGACACCCCCTTATTTAAGAGATCTTCCTTTTGAAATTCCATGACCCAATGTTTGTATACTTTAGGTATAATTGATAGGGTATCAGCCACTACATTATCCTTGCCCTTTATATAGCTCATCTCAAAATCATAATTTTGCGAGGTTTCTTCTTTGTGTAGGAGATAGATTCGGTTGGGAGAGGAATTACTTCAACACACAATGATCACTTCTCACATAAAAATGACTACCATAAAGGTAATGATGCCACTTCTTGACGGCACGAAAGATAGCGCTCATCTCTTGATCATACACATGCATGCATATACATCTCTTTTTGTTGGCAGATTCTTTAGAATTTAAAACATATCTTGAAACTCATCCAATAGTTCATCCATGCCCTCATGCATTTGTTTCTTGTTCTCAACCATATTGTGAGATCTCGGTCTCCACCGCGCAACAGATTCGGGATACTAGCAGCGGAAGTAGCACATCATGAGTGGGTAGGGGTCTCACACTCGGGGCCTCGCCCACGGATATCCGGACAAGAGACTATTCCGTCGGTTTGTCCAAAACCAAAACCGGAAAAACTTCCTTTACCCGGAAAGCATGGGCGATTCCACCAGGATAACTTTTTACTCTAACGTAGTCAAGATCATTACGGATCAACTGATCTGACTGCACCTTTAACGGTACTTGGTCAAATCAAGGAAGAATCTTGCACTTGGATCATTGGGATCAACGCTTTTTTCCCCATCAAGAGGCACAGCCATTGACTCCTATCCATAGAACAATTTCTATCCGAGATTTACTTCATCTATCGTAATAATAGAAATTAAATCTCGATTTACGGATCCATCAGTCCACCCTAACCCCATCCGATCCCATGGGTTAGCCAACCGCCCAACCACTGTAGTGATGGGATCCAATTTGAAATCTGGTTAGGTTTTGTCCCAGGTACCAAGGAAAAGAGTTCCAAGGCCCCCTAGCCGGAAGTTCATGCAAACATAAAACTAGCCACACCACTTACACACCCAATATGAAAATTGCCTTTTTCTTAGCATCAGCTAACTTTAAAACAATCCTTTAATGAAACCATAGTACCACTGATCACAATCTTCCAATTTATCCAGTTGATTCATAATTTCCCATCATTCCTTCATCAGAGTATCTATGGCATCATTGGCAACTAGAACGCTCACCACCTGTCCACACAGGGGCCTTTTCAATAGTTCCTAGCCCATAATACTCGGCAATATAATCACTTATAAAAATCAAGATGGACTCTCGTTGAAGATCAGCGAGATCAACCAACAGATCCATATAAAGAGCCATGGACTCATCCATTGAAGACCAGCAAGGTCAATCAACCAGATCCATGCCCGGTTTCACAAAACAACTCTTACTCCTTGTTCCAATATCTTCCTCGACGCACGCCTGGGTATCCTAGGCGACCCAGAGCCCGAGCACCGTATGATCAGCACCCTCTAGGATCCTTCGCAGGTGACCTAGCGCTTCACTCATAGGCCGCTTCCTTGGTCCCTCATCCACCGTACCGGAAGCTCACCATTTTAATCGAACCGAGGCTGGTCAAGACCTCGGCCGACCTTGCTACGCGAGACGTCCTCCATTGACTCTCCGTCAGTAGTTGCAACTTTATCAGTTAGGTCTCCACGACCTTTATCACAATACGGTCAAAATGCTTCCCCAACATTCTTGACATAAAACAGCCATTTACAAACAGTTTACAAATACAATTTTTGTATTAACTCTCATTTTTCCACATTAATCCTCATTAATCCACATTACTTATTCCACATTCCATTTATATGTATACTCATCCAATCACATCATTTTCCATCTATTCACTTCAGATTCCTTCACATCACATATCATAATTTCACATCCATATCCACATCCATACATCCACATCCACATCCACATTCACATCCATACATCCACATCTATATGCTTACCTCCATTTTCACATCCTCATTTATACATCCACATCCCAATCCACATTCATACATACACATCTATATGCTTACCTCCATTTTCACATCCTCATTTATACATCCACATCCCAATCCACATTCATACATACACATCCAGATCCACATCCATATCCACATCCATACATCCACATCCACATTCATACATCCACTATCACGTCCTTATTCATACATCCACATCCACATACATACATACATCCGCATCCACATTCCCATTCACATCTATACATCCACATCTACATCCACATACATACATACATACATCCACATCCACATTCCACATTCACATCTATACATCCACATCTACATCCACATTCACATACATCCACATCCACATTCCCATTCACATCTATACATCCACATACATACATACATCCACATCTACATCCACATACATACATACATCCACATCCACATTCAACATTCACATCTATACATCCACATTCACATACATCCACATCCACATTCCCATTCACATCTATACATCCACATTCACATCTATGCATATACATCCTCATGCATACATCCACATTCACATTCACATACATCCACATCCACATTCCCATTCACATCTATACATCCACATACATACATACATCCACATCTACATCCACATACATACATACATCCACATCCACATTCCACATTCACATCTATACATCCACATTCACATACATCCACATCCACATTCCCATTCACATCTATACATCCACATCTACATCCACATTCACATCTATGCATATACATCCTCATGCATACATCCACATTCACATTCACATCTATACATCCACATCTACATCCACATTCACATCTATGTATATACATCTTCATGCATACATCTACATCCACATTCACATCTATGCATATACATCTTCATGCATACATCCATTTTCACATTCATACATCCACACTCCCATCTCCACATCCACACATCCACATACATACATCCATTTCCACATTCATTTCCACACATCCACATATATACATACATCCATTTCCACATTTCCATTCATATAACCCCATATGCCTTCACATCTAATCTTTTACATCACATCCGTTCTCGCCCTATCACAACCCATATACATCTTATCCTATCACATACACTTCTTACCTCATCCCATACACATCTTAATTCATCTTATCACCTCCTAACTTATTTCATAAGCATCTTATCACCTCTTATCACCTCTTATACACCTCTTATCACATCCTATCACATCTCATTTCTATTTATAGAATACAAGAGAATTCTTATATTTGATATAAGATTTCTTTACACATTTATTTATGCATAAATTCCATTTAAGGAGATTAATACTTTCGAAGTAAAAATCAATCTTTTATGCATCTTCCTATGCATAAATTCATTTTAAATGAAAATGACACTTTTGAATTAAAATTCAATCTTTTATGCATCTTCCTATGCATGAATTCAATTTAGATGAGAATGACACTTTTGAATCAATCTTTTATGCATCTCCCTATGCATAAATTCAATTTGGTAGGAATTACACTTTTAGAATTAAAGAATTTCTCTTATGCATCTAAGTTATGCATAAAATCCCTTTATGATGACAATCACACTTTTAGTATAAAAAGAATATCTTTTATGCATACTTCTATGCATGAAATCCAAATATGATAAAAGTAATACTTTTATAATAAAATAATCAACTCTTATGCATACTTCTATGCATGAAATTCAATTGTGATAAAAGTAACAATTTTGATATAAAAATTTATCCATTATGTATACTTCTATGCATGAAATAAAAATGATAAAAGTAACACTTTTGATATAAAAATTTATCCTTTATGCATACTTCTATGCATGAAAATAAAAATGATAAAAATAACACTTTTGATATAAAAAATTATCCTTTATGCATACTTCTATGCATGAAAATAAAAATTGATAAAAATAACACTTTTGATATAAAAATTTATCCATTATGCATACTTCTATGCATGAAAATAAAAATGGTAAAAGTAACACTTTTAATATAAAAATTTAACCATTATGCATACTTCTATGCATGAAATAAAAATGGTAAAAATAACACTTTTGATATAAAAACTTATCCTTTATGCATGATATTAAAATTCAATTTCTCCATGATTATAATAAAATTCTTTCAATTAATCTAGGATGATAATTCCTAGAATATGGTAGGAAGTTCTCTTTTTATGCTTTGAATGAAATTATTTTATGCATAATTTTTATAAAAATTTTGCCATAGCTCCGCTGCTATGACTGATAAATCTCAAATTTTCTAAGGGATAAAGCTTATCATTAAGGAAATAATTAAAATGATCTCTAATTGAATCATTCATCCATAATGGATTGAATCATCAATATACATAAACTAAAAGCAAAGAAAAAAGCCATTAATTTGGCCTCAAGCATAGCTTAATCTTGGGTTAAGGAAAAGCTTTATGAAAAGCTTGATTTGGATTGAGAATGGGTCATGAGTATGACCATTTCTTGATTGAGAGAGAGAAATTACATAAAAACTATTAGAATTTAAACATAAATGGAAATTAACTTCAATAGCATTTATTAAATTATGTAACTCTTCACTAACATTATCAATTCACTTCAATAGCATTCATAAAAAACCATACCAATTAAGCTTCTCAAGCTTGAGAGGGGTTGAGAAGAGAGAAACATTGAGAAATTATAGAAAAGATCAATATTCACTAATTACCTTACAAATTGCTTGATTCTTTGTTCACGGTAGAGGCCCCCAACCAATCAATTGGTTAAGTATGTTGATGGAGCCACTAATTGGGATTGAAGAAAGAGGGAAGCTCCAAAAACTAATGAATTATTAAATGAATTCATAGTTCTTGGCTTAGGTGGAGTAGAGTAACGATGCATAAACACTATCTATTTTTCAACAAGGAGGAGGCTTCTATTTATAGGAAAAATTGAGCTCCTAACCAAACAAACTGATTCTAGAATTTTCTAAATCAGTTTGGTCAATATTTGACCATGTTTAGGTCGGTTAAGCTAACTTTTTGGAACTAGACTTGAATGAGGAGAGAGGAGAGATGAAATATCTCAATTTTTATGAGTTTAAAACTCATTCGAGCATGTGAAATATGCACTTCCTTTAAAGAACTCCCCTTCCTTACATATGTGTCATAATGGAATCATTTTAATATTGCTCATAGTTTTTTACTAATAAACCTTGTACATTTTCAACTCTTCATCTTATGTGAAATATGCACCTCCTTTAAAGAACTCCCCTTCCTTACATATGTGTCATAATGGAATCATTTTAATATTGCTCATAGTTTTTTACTAATAAACCTTGTACATTTTCAACTCTTCATCTTATGTGAGCATTTACTCATTTTTGGATACCCAAAATATCTCATATTTTTAATATTGCTCATAGTTTTTTACTAATAAACCTTGTACATTTTCAACTCTTCATCTTATGTGAGCATTTACTCATTTTTGGGTATCTTCTTTTACAAATTGGATTTATCTCCTCCCTACACATGGATTGATGCTATTGGCCCATAGAAATCTTAATTGGACCATAATCCAAAAATTTCTGAAAATCTAGACCCTTAGACTAAGGTTCTTTATACCTATTTCCAATTAATTCCAATTGCACATTGGAAAATTCTTTTTGAATTTCTGTTTCAGGGGAACTCATCTGAATTATAAGAGATATTTTTCTATCCAAAAATATTCAAAATCTGAATATTCTCTCTCTAGAATAATTTTTCTCTCTCTAGGCTAAAATAGTTAGCAACAAGGTCTTTATATTTCTGAAGAGGGTTGATTACAGGGGAAGATACTAGACATCAAAAAGGGGGTTGGGGGAGGAATCTTACATTCTACCCCACTTAAAAAACGCGAGATGTCCTCATCTCGCAACTTGTGATAATTTCGCAAGATGCACGAATATGAGACTTAGAGAAAAATTTTAATCAAGATTAACCACCAAGATAAGTCTTAAAGAGAGCAAGATTCAAAATAAGAACAAGATTTAAACTTTATTCATTCTCGAAACTTATACAGTAAAGATAGAGGAACTCTTTACACTTCCATAAGCCCGTCCATCATATGGTCACAAAAGCAGTCCTCACAAGCTGCACAAGTATAAGGTAACTCATCTATGGGAATGATTCTATTGGTTATTGCTGCGCCTATCTCAGTGGTATGAGGTGTTCTAAAAAAAGGACCTCTGAGAGGCAAGCCAAAAACGGGGTAAAGGCATATCTTCTCATGAGGAAGAAAACACGCCAGTAAGAAGACCCGCTCAGAAAACCCAAGATGCCTTGATCTCATGACGCAGTAGTATCGAGGACCCAAACCCAAGGCTTCGATAACCATGGCCAAGCGGACATTGTTACGAAAGTGTTGCTGACCCCAGGGTGTTACCCTAGTTATGTCTTGATAGGTCCGCCATTTGGTCTGCGCTACAGAAGTTCCTAGGTGAGGAAAAAGTGAGCGCTGATACTGTTCTATAAAATCCTTCTTCACAGACTCACTTGCGTCTTGAAGGTGAGGAATCATTATGGATAAAACTAATTCTTGTTGCCAAGCCATGAAGGAGATTAAGAAAGAAAGGAGATCGATGGGAGTAAGATTACTGTGAACGACAAGTAAAAGTTACGACTTATATAAAGGAAGGAGCTAGCATAACTTAGAAGCCAACGGTAACTTGCCACTGAAGTTTTACCGTCTTTCCATGATTTGGGTTTGGCATATTTTTCTATAAAAGGCATTTAGAACTTTGAGATGAGGAGATAAAAGAAGTTCGTAAGCTAAATCACCTACTTTCTTTGGTCCACAATATCTGGGAGATAACTTCTTATACTTCCCAAGAGATAAAGAACTTCTTTTGGGCCGTACTCGAATGAAGACCAAAACCTTGATATCCAAAACATCGATTCTCACTTCTGAACTCATTGTTCTGAATCTTAAAACAGGTGGGACTCTTGAGAAGTTTTCAGGGAAAAGGTTCTTCCTTTTTTAAACAAAATCTTTCTTTTATTTTAGAGAGAATAATTATAAGATCAGAAAGGGGGATTCTTACTCCTGTATACCTCGAAGGCTGGGGAGGAATCTTACATTCTACCCCACTTAAAAAAGTGCGAGATGTCCTCATCTCGCCAAGTAGAGGACAACTCTTTTTCTTAAGATCCAATTTATTCTAGGGTTCCTTATATTCTGGTCAACCCAACAGAATACGGGAATAAATATCCCTTATATAGAACTCATCATTAAATAACAGTTCATTTTAGATCATATCATTCATATCTTTAACACGATAATGGTCCATCAGATCGAAAATTTTTCTTTCTGAACATTCCTCCACGGGAATTTCAGTCAAGCAAGTTTTCAATTTGTCATCCCTTAACTTGATATACCGAGTCAAGTGTTAACAGTAGCACTTTGACAGCACAATCCACTAATCTCATAGTGATTTGCTGAAATCATTATCATCATTCCAGTTATGAATATCATCACAGGGACTCGTCCCATTCATCCTCATGTGGTTTCGCTCAGCTTATTACATTTCAACTAAATTTCAGAAATCATCATTTTTCAATCAGAATCCAAATCAATTTCATCAGTTCAAACAGAATTAAAAATCATATCAACCACATTCGAATTCATCATCTGGATAGCATTAATGCTTAAAATTTCAAGTCTTAGATTTACTCGTATATACTGTCAGTAAAGAGCTGCAGTATACTCTCGGTATATACGGGTAGTCACGGCCCTTGGAATTTTAAGGTAAATACCATCATGTCTAGGCCTCAAGCAAGTCAGGGATTCTATATAATTATGGTACTTTCATCTGAAGACCCAATTACCAAATTACGAATTTCAGTTTGAATATCAAATTGTATGAATTATATCACACAATTACAACCTTTTTGTGCTTCTTGATAAATTTTTGACATATTTGGCTTCTCAGTTGATTTTTATTAACCAATTGGCTCTGATACCAACTGTGAGATCCCGGTCTCCACCGCGCAACAGATTCGGGATACTAGCAGCGGAAGTAGCACATCATGAGTGGGTAGGGGTCTCACACTCGGGGCCTCGCCCACGGATATCTGGACAAGAGACTAATCCGTCGGTCTGTCCAAAACCAAAACCGGAAAAACTTCCTTTACCCGGAAAGCATGGGCGATTCCACCAGGATAACTCTTTACTCTAACGTAGTCAAGATCATTACGGATCAACTGATCTGACTGCACCTTTAACGGTACTTGGTCAAATCAAGGAAGAATCTTGCACTTGGATCATTGGGATCAACGCTTTTTCCCCCATCAAGAGGCACAACCGTTGATTCCTATCCATAGAACAATTTCTATTCGGGATTTACTTCATCTATCGTAATAATAGAAATTAAATCTCGATTTACGGATCCATCAGTCCAGCCTAACCCCATCCGATCCCATGGGTTAGCCAACTGCCCAACCAGTGTAGTGATGGGATCCAATTTGGAATCTGGTTAGGTTTTGTCCCGGGTACCAAGGAAAAGAGTTCCAAGGCCGCCTAGCCGGAAGTTCATGCAAACATAAAACTAGCCACACCACTTACACACCCAATATGAAAATTGCCTTTTTCTTAGCATCAGCTAACTTTAAAACAATCCTTTAATGAAACCATAGTACCACTGATCACAATCTTCCAATTTATCCAGTTGATTCATAATTTCCCATCATTCCTTCATCAGAGTATCTATGGCATCATTGGCAACTAGAACGCTCACCACCTGTCCACATAGGGGCCTTTTCAATAGTTCCTAGCCCATAATACTCGGCAATATAATCACTTATAAAAATCAAGATGGACTCTCGTTGAAGATCAGCGAGATCAACCAACAGATCCATATAAAGAGCCATGGACTCATCCATTGAAGACCAGCAAGGTCAATCAACCAGATCCATGCCCGGTTTCACAAAACAACTCTTACTCCTTGTTCCAATATCTTCCTCAACGCACGCGTGGGTATCCTAGGTGACCCAAAGCCCGAGCACCGTATGGTCAGCACCCTCTAGGATCCTTCGCAGGTGACCTAGCGCTTCACTCATAGGCCGCTTCCTTGGTCCCTCATCCACCGTACCGGAAGCTCACCATTTTAATCGAACCGAGGCTGGTCAAGACCTCGGCCGACCTTGCTACGCGAGACGTCCTCCATTGACTCTCCGTCAGCAATTGCAACTTTATCAGTTAGGTCTCTACGACCTTAATCACAAGACAGTCAAAATGCTTCCCCAACATTCTTGACATAAAACAACCATTTACAAACAGTTTACAAATACAATTTTTGTATTAACTCTCATTTTTCCACATTAATCCTCATTAATCCACATTACTTATTCCACATTCCATTTATATGTATACTCATCCAATCACATCATTTTCCATCTATTCACTTCAGATTCCTTCACATCACATATCATAATTTCACATCCATATCCACATCCATACATCCACATCCACATCCACATTCACATCCATACATCCACATCTATATGCTTACCTCCATTTTCACATCCTCATTTATACATCCACATCCCAATCCACATTCATACATACACATCTATATGCTTACCTCCATTTTCACATCCTCATTTATACATCCACATCCCAATCCACATTCATACATACACATCTATATGCTTACCTCCATTTTCACATCCTTATTTATACATCCACATCCCAATCCACATTCATACATACACATCCAGATCCACATCCATATCCACATCCATACATCCACATCCACATTCATACATCCACTATCACGTCCTTATTCATACATCCACATCCACATACATACATACATCCGCATCCACATTCCCATTCACATCTATACATCCACATCTACATCCACATACATACATACATACATCCACATCCACATTCCACATTCACATCTATACATCCACATCTACATCCACATTCACATACATCCACATCCACATTCCCATTCACATCTATACATCCACATACATACATACATCCACATCTACATCCACATACATACATACATCCACATCCACATTCAACATTCACATCTATACATCCACATTCACATACATCCACATCCACATTCCCATTCATATCTATACATCCACATTCACATCTATGCATATACATCCTCATGTATACATCCACATTCACATTCACATACATCCACATCCACATTCCCATTCACATCTATACATCCACATACATACATACATCCACATCTACATCCACATACATACATACATCCACATCCACATTTCACGTTCACATCTATACATCCACATCTACATCCACATTCACATACATCCACATCCACATTCCCATTCACATCTATACATCCACATCTACATCCACATTCACATCTATGCATATACATCCTCATGCATACATCCACATTCACATTCACATCTATACATCCACATCTACATCCACATTCACATCTATGTATATACATCTTCATGCATACATCTACATCCACATTCACATCTATGCATATACATCTTCATACATACATCCATTTTCACATTCATACATCCACACTCCCATCTCCACATCCACACATCCACATACATACATCCATTTCCACATTCATTTCCACACATCCACATATATACATACATCCATTTCCACATTTCCATTCATATAACCCCATATGCCTTCACATCTAATCTTTTACATCACATCCATTCTCGCCCTATCACAACCCATATACATCTTATCCTATCACATACACTTCTTACCTCATCCCATACACATCTTAATTCATCTTATCACCTCCTAACTTATTTCATAAGCATCTTATCACCTCTTATCACCTCTTATACACCTCTTATCACATCCTATCACATCTCATTTCTATTTATAGAATACAAGAGAATTCTTATATTTGATATAAGATTTCTTTACACATTTATTTATGCATAAATTTCATTTAAGGAGATTAATACTTTCGAAGTAAAAATCAATCTTTTATGCATCTTCCTATGCATAAATTCATTTTAAATGAAAATGACACTTTTGAATTAAAATTCAAACTTTTATGCATCTTCCTATGCATGAATTCAATTTAGATGAGAATGACACTTTTGAATCAATCTTTTATGCATAAATTCAATTTGGTAGGAATTACACTTTTAGAATTAAAGAATTTCTCTTATGCATCTAAGTTATGCATAAAATCCCTTTATGATGACAATCACACTTTTAGTATAAAAAGAATATCTTTTATGCATACTTCTATGCATGAAATCCAAATATGATAAAAGTAATACTTTTATAATAAAATAGTCAACTCTTATGCATACTTCTATGCATGAAATTCAATTGTGATAAAAGTAACACTTTTGATATAAAAATTTATCCATTATGTATACTTCTATGCATGAAATAAAAATGATAAAAGTAACACTTTTGATATAAAAATTTATCCTTTATGCATACTTCTATGCATGAAAATAAAAATGATAAAAATAACACTTTTGATATAAAAATTTATCCTTTATGCATACTTCTATGCATGAAAATAAAAATTGATAAAAATAACACTTTTGATATAAAAATTTATCCATTATGCATACTTCTATGCATGAAAATAAAAATGGTAAAAGTAACACTTTTAATATAAAAATTTAACCATTATGCATACTTCTATGCATGAAATAAAAATGGTAAAAATAACACTTTTGATATAAAAACTTATCCTTTATGCATGATATTAAAATTCAATTTTTCCATGATTATAATGAAATTCTTTTAATTAATCTAGGATGATAATTCCTAGAATATGGTAGGAAGTCCTCTTTTTATGCTTTGAATGAAATTATTTTATGCATAATTTTTATAAAAATTTTGCCATAGCTCCGCTGCTATGACTGATAAATCTCAAATTTTCTAAGGGATAAAGCTTATCATTAAGAAAATAATTAAAATGATCTCTAATTGGATCATTCATCCATAATGGATTGAATCATCAATATACATAAACTAAAAGCATAGAAAAAAGCCATTAATTTGGCCTCAAGCATAGCTTAATCTTGGGTTAAGGAAAAGCTTTATGAAAAGCTTGATTTGGATTGAGAATGGGTCATGAGTATGACCATTTCTTGATTGAGAGAGAGAAATTACATAAAAACTATTAGAATTTAAACATAAATGGAAATTAACTTCAATAGCATTTATTAAATTATGTAACTCTTCACTAACATTATCAATTCACTTCAATAGCATTCATAAAAAACCATACCAATTAAGCTTCTCAAGCTTGAGAGGGGTTGAGAAGAGAGAAACATTGAGAAATTATAGAAAAGATCAATATTCACTAATTACCTTACAAATTGCTTGATTCTTTGTTCACGGTAGAGGCCCCCAACCAATCAATTGGTTAAGTATGTTGATGGAGCCACTAATTGGGATTGAAGAAAGAGGGAAGCTCCAAAAACTAATGAATTATTAAATGAATTCACAGTTCTTGGCTTAGGTGGAGTAGAGTAACGATGCATAAACACTATCTATTTTTCAACAAGGGGGAGGCTTCTATTTATAGGAAAAATTGAGCTCCTAACCAAACAAACTGATTCTAGAATTTTCTAAATCAGTTTGGTCAATATTTGACCATGTTTAGGTCGGTTAAGCTAACTTTTTGGAACTAGACTTGAATGAGGAGAGAGGAGAGATGAAATATCTCAATTTTTATGAGTTTAAAACTCATTCAAGCATGTGAAATATGCACTTCCTTTAAAGAACTCCCCTTCCTTACATATGTGTCATAATGGAATCATTTTAATATTGCTCATAGTTTTTTACTAATAAACCTTGTACATTTTCAACTCTTCATCTTATGTGAAATATGCACCTCCTTTAAAGAACTCCCTTCCTTACATATGTGTCATAATGGAATCATTTTAATATTGCTCATAGTTTTTTACTAATAAACCTTGTACATTTTCAACTCTTCATCTTATGTGAGCATTTACTCATTTTTGGGTACCCAAAATATCTCATATTTTTAATATTGCTCATAGTTTTTTACTAATAAACCTTGTACATTTTCAACTCTTCATCTTATGTGAGCATTTACTCATTTTTGGGTATCTTCTTTTACAAATTGGATTTATCTCCTCCCTACACATGGATTGATGCTATTGGCCCATAGGAATCTTAATTGGACCATAATCCAAAAATTTCTGAAAATCTAGACCCTTAGACTAAGGTTCTTTATACCTATTTCCAATTAATTCCAATTGCACATTGGAAAATTCTTTTTGAATTTCTGTTTCAGGGGAACTCATCTGAATTATAAGAGATATTTTTCTATCCAAAAATATTCAAAATTTGAATATTCTCTCTCTAGAATAATTTTTCTCTCTCTAGGCTAAAATAGTTAGCAACAAGGTCTTTATATTTCTGAAGAGGGTTGATTACAGGGGAAGATACTAGACATCAAAAAGGGGGTTGGGGGAGGAATCTTACATTCTACCCCACTTAAAAAACGCGAGATGTCCTCATCTCGCAACTTGTGATAATTTCGCAAGATGCACGAATATGAGACTTAGAGAAAAATTTTAATCAAGATTAACCACCAAGATAAGTCTTAAAGAGAGCAAGATTCAAAATAAGAACAAGATTTAAACTTTATTCATTCTCGGAACTTATACAGTAAAGATAGAGGAACTCTTTACACTTCCATAAGCCCGTCCATCATATGGTCACAAAAGCAGTCCTCACAAGCTGCACAAGTATAAGGTAACTCATCTATGGGAATGATTCTATTGGTTATTGCTGCGCCTATCTCAGTGGTATGAGGTGTTCTAACAAAAGGACCTCTGAGAGGCAAGCCAAAAACGGGGTAAAGGCATATCTTCTCATGAGGAAGAAAACACGCCAGTAAGAAGACCCGCTCAGAAAACCCAAGATGCCTTGATCTCATGACGCAGTAGTATCGGGGACCCAAACCCAAGGCTTCGATAACCATGGCCAAGCGGACATTGTTACGAAAGTGTTGCTGACCCCAGGGTGTTACCCTAGTTATGTCTTGATAGGTTCGCCATTTGGTCTGCGCTACAGAAGTTCCTAGGTGAGGAAAAAGTGAGTGCTGATACTGTTCTATAAAATCCTTCTTCACAGACTCACTTGCGTCTTGAAGGTGAGGAATCATTATGGATAAAACTAATTCTTGTTGCCAAGCCATGAAGGAGATTAAGAAAGAAAGGAGATCGATGGGAGTAAGATTACTGTGAACGACAAGTAAAAGTTACGACTTATATAAAGAAAGGAGCTAGCGTAACTTAGAAGCCAACGGTAACTTGCCACTGAAGTTTTACCGTCTTTCCATGATTTGGGTTTGGCATATTTTTCTATAGAAGGCATTTAGAACTTTGAGATGAGGAGATAAAAGAAGTTCGTAAGCTAAATCACCTACTTTCTTTGGTCCACAATATCTGGGAGATAACTTCTTATACTTCCCAAGAGATAAAGAACTTCTTTTGGGCCGTACTCGAATGAAGACCAAAACCTTGATATCCAAAACATCGATTCTCACTTCTGAACTCATTGTTCTGAATCTTAAAACAGGTGGGACTCTTGAGAAGTATTCAGGGAAAAGGTTCTTCCTTTTTTAAACAGAATCTTTCTTTTATTTTAGAGAGAATAATTATAAGATCAGAAAGGGGGATTCTTACTCCTGTATACCTCGAAGGCTGGGGAGGAATCTTACATTCTACCCCACTTAAAAAAGTGCGAGATGTCCTCATCTCGCCAAGTAGAGGACAACTCTTTTTCTTAAGATCCAATTTATTCTAGGGTTCCTTATATTCTGGTCAACCCAACAGAATACGGGGATAAATATCCCTTATATAGAACTCATCATTAAATAACAATTCATTTTAGATCATATCATTCATATCTTTAACACGATAATGGTCCATCAGATCGAAAATTTTTCTTTCTGAACATTCCTCCACGGGAATTTCAGTCAAGCAAGTTTTCAATTTGTCATCCCTTAACTTGATATACCGAGTCAAGAGTTAACAGTAGCACTTTGACAGCACAATCCACTAATCTCATAGTGATTTGCTGAAATCATTATCATCATTCCAGTTATGAATATCATCACAGGGACTCGTCCCATTCATCCTCATGTGGTTTCGCTCAGCTTATTACATTTCAACTAAATTTCAGAAATCATCATTTTTCAATCAGAATCCAAATCAATTTCATCAGTTCAAACAGAATTAAAAATCATATCAACCACATTCGAATTCATCATCTGGATAGCATTAAGGCTTAAAATTTCAAGTCTTAGATTTACTCGTATATACTCTCAGTAAAGAGCTGCAATATACTCTCGGTATATACGGGTAGTCACGACCCTTGGAATTTTAAGGTAAATACCATCATGTCTAGGCCTCAAGCAAGTCAGGGATTCTATATAATTATGGTACTTTCATCTGAAGACCCAATTACCAAATTATGAATTTCAGTTTGAATATCAAATTGTATGAATTATATCACACAATTACAACCTTTTTGTGCTTCTTGATAAATTTTTGACATATTTGGCTTCTCAGTTGATCTTTTTTAACCAATTGGCTCTGATACCAACTGTGAGATCCCGGTCTCCACCGCGCAACAGATTCGGGATACTAGCAGCGGACGTAGCACATCATGAGTGGGTAGGGGTCTCACACTCGGGGCCTCGCCCACAGATATCCGGACAAGAGACTAATCCGTCGGTTTGTCCAAAACCAAAACCGAAAAAACTTCCTTTACCCGGAAAGCATGGGCGATTCCACCAGGATAACTCTTTACTCTAACGTAGTCAAGATCATTATGGATCAACTGATCTGACTGCACCTTTAACAGTACTTGGTCAAATCAAGGAAGAATCTTGCACTTGGATCATTGGGATCAACGCTTTTTTCCCCATCAAGAGGCACAGCCGTTGATTCCTATCCATAGAATAATTTCTATCCGGGATTTACTTCATCTATCGTAATAATAGAAATTAAATCTCGATTTACGGATCCATCAGTCCAGCCTAACCCCATCCGATCCCATGGGTTAGCCAACCGCCCAACCACTGTAGTGATGGGATCCAATTTGGAATCTGGTTAGGTTTTGTCCCGGGTACCAAGGAAAAGAGTTCCAAGGCCCCCTAGCCGGAAGTTCATGCAAACATAAAACTAGCCACACCACTTACACACCCAATATGAAAATTGCCTTTTTCTTAGCATCAGCTAGCTTTAAAACAATCCTTTAATGAAACCATAGTACCACTGATCACAATCTTCCAATTTATCCAGTTGATTCATAATTTCCCATCATTCCTTCATCAGAGTATCTATGGCATCATTGGCAACTAGAACGCTCACCACCTGTCCACATAGGGGCCTTTTCAATAGTTCTAGCCCATAATACTCGGCAATATAATCACTTATGAAAATCAAGATGGACTCTCGTTGAAGATCAGCGAGATCAACCAACAGATCCATATAAAGAGCCATGGACTCATCCATTGAAGACCAGCAAGGTCAATCAACCAGATCCATGCCCGGTTTCACAAAACAACTCTTACTCCTTGTTCCAATATCTTCCTCGACGCACGCGTGGGTATCCTAGGCGACCCAGAGCCCGAGCACCGTATGGTCAGTACCCTCTAGGATCCTTCGCAGGTGACCTAGCGCTTCACTCATAGGCCGCTTCCTTGGTCCCTCATCCACCGTACCGGAAGCTCACCATTTTAATCGAACCGAGGCTGGTCAAGACCTCGGCCGACCTTGCTACGCGAGACGTCCTCCATTGACTCTCCGTCAGCAGTTGCAACTTTATCAGTTAGGTCTCCACGACCTTAATCACAAGACGGTCAAAATGCTTCCCCAACATTCTTGACATAAAACAGCCATTTACAAACAGTTTACAAATACAATTTTTGTATTAACTCTCATTTTTCCACATTAATCCTCATTAATCCACATTACTTATTCCACATTCCATTTATATGTATACTCATCCAATCACATCATTTTCCATCTATTCACTTCAGATTCCTTCACATCACATATCATAATTTCACATCCATATCCACATCCATACATCCACATCCACATCCACATCCACATTCACATCCATACATCCACATCTATATGCTTACCTCCATTTTCACATCCTCATTTATACATCCACATCCCAATCCACATTCATACATACACATCTATATGCTTACCTCCATTTTCACATCCTCATTTATACATCCACATCCCAATCCACATTCATACATACACATCCAGATCCACATCCATATCCACATCCATACATCCACATCCACATTCATACATCCACTATCACGTCCTTATTCATACATCCACATCCACATACATACATACATCCGCATCCACATTCCCATTCACATCTATACATCCACATCTACATCCACATACATACATACATACATCCACATCCACATTCCACATTCACATCTATACATCCACATCTACATCCACATTCACATACATCCACATCCACATTCCCATTCACATCTATACATCCACATACATACATACATCCACATCTACATCCACATACATACATACATCCACATCCACATTCAACATTCACATCTATACATCCACATTCACATACATCCACATCCACATTCCCATTCACATCTATACATCCACATTCACATCTATGCATATACATCCTCATGCATACATCCACATTCACATTCACATACATCCACATCCACATTCCCATTCACATATATACATCCACATACATACATACATCCACATACATACATACATCCACATCCACATTCCACATTCACATCTATACATCCACATCTACATCCACATTCACATACATCCACATCCACATTCCCATTCACATCTATACATCCACATCTACATCCACATTCACATCTATGCATATACATCCTCATGCATACATCCACATTCACATTCACATCTATACATCCACATCTACATCCACATTCACATCTATGTATATACATCTTCATGCATACATCTACATCCACATTCACATCTATGCATATACATCTTCATGCATACATCCATTTTCACATTCATACATCCACACTCCCATCTCCACATCCACACATCCACATACATACATCCATTTCCACATTCATTTCCACACATCCACATATATACATACATCCATTTCCACATTTCCATTCATATAACCCCATATGCCTTCACATTTCCATTCACATCTATACATCCACATTCACATACATCCACATCCACATCCACATTCCCATTCACATCTATACATCCACATTCACATCTATGCATATACATCCTCATGCATACATCCACATTCACATTCACATACATCCACATCCACATTTCCATTCACATATATACATCCACATACATACATACATCCACATACATACATACATCCACATCCACATTCCACATTCACATCTATACATCCACATCTACATCCACATTCACATACATCCACATCCACATTCCCATTCACATCTATACATCCACATCTACATCCACATTCACATCTATGCATATACATCCTCATGCATACATCCACATTCACATTCACATCTATACATCCACATCTACATCCACATTCACATCTATGTATATACATCTTCATGCATACATCTACATCCACATTCACATCTATGCATATACATCTTCATGCATACATCCATTTTCACATTCATACATCCACACTCCCATCTCCACATCCACACATCCACATACATACATCCATTTTCACATTCATTTCCACACATCCACATATATACATACATCCATTTCCACATTTCCATTCATATAACCCCATATGCCTTCACATTTCCATTCATATAACCCCATATGCATAGAAAAAAGCCATTAATTTGGCCTCAAGCATAGCTTAATCTTGGGTTAAGGAAAAGCTTTATGAAAAGCTTGATTTGGATTGAGAATGGGTCATGAGTATGACCATTTCTTGATTGAGAGAGAGAAATTACATAAAAACTATTAGAATTTAAACATAAATGGAAATTAACTTCAATAGCATATATTAAATTATGTAACTCTTCACTAACATTATCAATTCACTTCAATAGCATTCATAAAAAACCATACCAATTAAGCTTCTCAAGCTTGAGAGAGGTTGAGAAGAGAGAAACATTGAGAAATTATAGAAAAGATCAATATTCACTAATTACCTTACAAATTGCTTGATTCTTTGTTCATGGTAGAGGCCCCCAACCAATCAATTAGTTAAGTATGTTGATGGAGCCACTAATTGAGATTGAAGAAAGAGGAAGCTCCAAAAACTAATGAATTATTAAATGAATTCACAGTTCTTGGCTTAGGTGGAGTAGAGTAACGATGCATAAACACTATCTATTTTTCAACAAGGGGAGGCTTCTATTTATAGGAAAAATTGAGCTCCTAACCAAACAAACTGATTCTAGAATTTTCTAAATCAGTTTGGTCAATATTTGACCATGTTTAGGTCGGTTAAGCTAACTTTTTGGAACTAGACTTGAATGAGGAGAGAGGAGAGATGAAATATCTCAATTTTTATGAGTTTAAAACTCATTCAAGCATGTGAAATATGCACTTCCTTTAAAGAACTCCCCTTCCTTACATATGTGTCATAATGGAATCATTTTAATATTGCTCATAGTTTTTTACTAATAAACCTTGTACATTTTCAACTCTTCATCTTATGTGAAATATGCACCTCCTTTAAAGAACTCCCCTTCCTTACATATGTGTCATAATGGAATCATTTTAATATTGCTCATAGTTTTTTACTAATAAACCTTGTACATTTTGAACTCTTCATCTTATGTGAGCATTTACTCATTTTTGGGTATCTTCTTTTACAAATTGGATTTATCTCCTCCCTACACATGGATTGATGCTATTGGCCCATAGGAACCTTAATTGGACCATAATCCAAAATTTTTGAAAATCTAGACCCTTAGACTAAGGTTCTTTATACCTATTTCCAATTAATTCCAATTGCACATTGGAAAATTATTTTTGAATTTCTGTTTCAGGGGAACTCATCTGAATTATAAGAGATATTTTTCTATCCAAAAATATTCAAAATCTGAATATTCTCTCTCTAGAATAATTTTTCTCTCTCTAGGCTAAAATAGTTAGCAACAAGGTCTTTATATTTCTGAAGAGGGTTGATTACAGGGGAAGATACTAGACATCAAAAAGGGGGTTGGGGGAGGAATCTTACATTCTACCCCACTTAAAAAACGCGAGATGTCCTCATCTCGCAACTTGTGATAATTTCACAAGATGCATGAATATGAGACTTAGAGAAAAATTTTAATCAAGATTAACCACCAAGATAAGTCTTAAAGAGAGCAAGATTCAAAATAAGAACAAGATTTAAACTTTATTCATTCTCGGAACTTATACAGTAAAGATAGAGGAACTCTTTACACTTCCATAAGCCCGTCCATCATATGGTCACAAAAGCAGTCCTCACAAGCTGCACAAGTATAAGGTAACTCATCTATGGGAATGATTCTATTGGTTATTGCTGCGCCTATCTCAGTGGTATGAGGTGTTCTAACAAAAGGACCTCTGAGAGGCAAGCCAAAAACGGGGTAAAGGCATATCTTCTCATGAGGAAGAAAACACGCCAGTCCAACCAATCAATTGGTTAAGTATGTTGATGGAGCCACTAATTGGGATTGAAGAAAGAGGGAAGCTCCAAAAACTAATGAATTATTAAATGAATTCACAGTTCTTGGCTTAGGTGGAGTAGAGTAACGATGCATAAACACTATCTATTTTTCAACAAGGGGGAGGCTTCTATTTATAGGAAAAATTGAGCTCCTAACCAAACAAACTGATTCTAGAATTTTCTAAATCAGTTTGGTCAATATTTGACCATGTTTAGGTCGGTTAAGCTAACTTTTTGGAACTAGACTTGAATGAGGAGAGAGGAGAGATGAAATACCTCAATTTTTATGAGTTTAAAACTCATTCAAGCATGTGAAATATGCACTTCCTTTAAAGAACTCCCCTTCCTTACATATGTGTCATAATGGAATCATTTTAATATTGCTCATATTTTTTTACTAATAAACCTTGTACATTTTCAACTCTTCATCTTATGTGAAATATGCACCTCCTTTAAAGAACTCCCCTTCCTTACATATGTGTCATAATGGAATCATTTTAATATTGCTCATAGTTTTTTACTAATAAACCTTGTACATTTTCAACTCTTCATCTTATGTGAGCATTTACTCATTTTTGGATACCCAAAATATCTCATATTTTTAATATTGCTCATAGTTTTTTACTAATAAACCTTGTACATTTTCAACTCTTCATCTTATGTGAGCATTTACTCATTTTTGGGTATCTTCTTTTAAAAATTGGATTTATCTCCTCCCTACACATGGATTGATGCTATTGGCCCATAGGAACCTTAATTGGACCATAATCCAAAAATTTCTGAAAATCTAGACCCTTAGACTAAGGTTCTTTATACCTATTTCCAATTAATTCCAATTGCAAATTGGAAAATTCTTTTTGAATTTCTATTTCAGGGGAACTCATCTGAATTATAAGAGATATTTTTCTATCCAAAAATATTCAAAATATGAATATTCTCTCTCTAGAATAATTTTTCTCTCTCTAGGCTAAAATAGTTAGCAACAAGGTCTTTATATTTCTGAAGAGGATTGATTAAAGGGGAAGATACTAGACATCAAAAAGGGGGTTGGAGGAGGAATCTTACACATATCATACCATCCTGTTTGCTAGGCTATAAAACAAATACACAGCCCATTTGCTTCGGTTCCCTCGAGTATTTGTAGCTCCTAAAAAACATTTAATCTCCTTCTTGAAGCTCCAGAGGTGGAGTCCTATGGGCTTCGACATAATTCTTGATTCTCACTTGAGCTCTCTTTCATGTTTGCCTTGCATTGTTGGAGAAGACCATGCACTACCTCACTTCCTCTTTCTCATTTGGATTCACTCCTTCTTACTTGACAACTATCATAGGTGTGCACCATTCACTTTCTAACCATACACAATGCCTCAGAAAGGTGGCATGCCAATACTCTCATGATGATGAGCAGTACTATTAATAGTAGGAAAACTTGAGTAAAGCTGAGCGTTCATCCCACACACTTTGAGCATCATGAAAATGCTATCTCAAACTAAGTTTCCACCCACTTATTCATGCCCTTTGTTTGGACCTTTGATCTCGGGATGGTAGCGATGCTTGGCGTCAACTTGGTTTGCATGATCTCAAACAAATTGTTAACAAAATGAACTCATCATGCATTTGGCATTCTTGATCACTTACAATATGTTGTGGTACACCATGTAACTTCAAGGTAGGATCCCAAAATTGCCTCGCAAAAATGATAGACGTCGTATCCTTGACCTTTGTAGAGATGAAATGTGCCACCCTTGTCAACCTATCCACCACAACATGTAAGCTATCGCAATCTTTCTTTGTGTGTGTGGAAGACCCATATAGTGAAATCCATAGAAATACGAATCCACTGCATACATACATCTTGTGGGACAGAAGCATGTAAGTTCCTCACATTCCTCTCAATTAGAAGCTCTTATCTTATCCAAGGTGTTGAAATTCCCAACTGCCCCATCGTTGTGCTGAAGAATGCATTTCTCACATCAGCCTTTGCTTGTAATTTTTGATGATGCCTATAGGCACCATGTAGACTCTATAGATCTTTGTAGCCAGAAGCGAGGCAACTCTTTTCTAAGAACCGTGTTGTAATTCCTGCACCATTCATGGCACATCCTTATTTAACGTATATTCCTCTTCAATTTCCAGAACTCAATCTTTGTGTACTTTGGAAATAGTCAATAGTGAACATTTAAGCATCGGCCGCCCACCACATTATTCTTGTTCTTTATATAGGTGATCTCAAAATCGTAATTTTGCAAGGCTGCCACACCCACCTTCTTTGCTTAGGAGATAGACTCGGTTCGAAGAGGAATTACTTCAATGCACATGGATCACTTCTGACATAAAATGACTACCATAAAGGCTCTAATACATTGCAATGTAAGAAAGGGATCAATGGCTTTAAGTAGAGCTATGATACCAACAATGCAAGAAAGGGCTCTAGTGAGAGATCAAGAGAATGCACTCATTATACATGGAGTATACTTATCATAGAGAGTACTAGTAGTCCACCCAAACATGGAAAGTCTGCCATGACACCATAAGTAAGACTTCAATTTACAAATACCCTTTCTTCCAAGAGAAAAGGAAAACGTCATGTAATCATTTGTACAACAATTTGATGGTGGAACCACATTCTTTGATTACCAAGTCTTTCCTTTTTTCATCCTCTTAAAATCCCACTGCCTTCCAGCCATAGATGTCATATACTCGAACTTTCTAGAGATGAAATGTTCCACCCTTGTCACCTATTCACAGACACACATGACCTATCCCAATGTTTCTTTGTGTGTGGAAGACCCATAGTGAAATCCATAGAAATATGAATCCACTTCCCTTCGAGAGTAGGCAAGTTGAAGTAGCCCATCGGACTCTATCTTTGCAGTAAAAATGAGACCATTTCATAGCTAGAAAGAAGGCAACTCTTTATGAGGAACCATATTATAATCTCAGCCGGGCCGTCACATTATCCTGTTGTTGATTATACACGCGATCTCAAAATCATAATTTTGCAAGGTTGCCAACCACCTTCTTCGCTTAGGAGACGGATTCGGTCATAGGAGAGAATTACTTCAATGCACGGTATGGTGATCACTTCTCACATAAAAATCACTCATATCGTAAAGGTAATGATGCCACTTTTTGATGGCATGCAAAATAGCCATCATCTCTTGATCATACAAATCTCCTTTTGTTGGTAGAATCTTCAGAATTTAAAGCATATCATGAAACTCATAGTTCAGCCATGCCTTCATGCATTTGTTTCTTGTTCTCAACCACCATATCATCCTCTTTGCAATGCTATAAAACAATCACACAGTCTGTTAGCTTTGATTCCCAATCTCCTTCTTCGAGTTCCGAATTCTCCTATGGGCATCGGCATAATCCTTTATTGAGATTACTTTCATGTATGCCTCGCATTTTTGGGGAGAAGCGCATTCATTATCTCCACTTCTCTTTTGCATTTGGATTCACTCCCTTTTGCTCGTCGACAGCTATCATGGGTGCAGTTGACTTCTAACCATACGCGAAAACTCAAAAGGTGGCATTCACCATCTAAGCATACACAGTGCCTCAAAAGGTGGCGCAATGGCATGCATTCACCTTTTCTAACTACACACAATGCCTTAGAAAGCGGCATGCCAACACTCTCACGAGATGAGGTACTATTGTAGGAAAAATGGGCTAAAGCCGACCATTCATCCCACACACTTTTAAAGTGTAAACTTATTCATCGTGATCTCTATTTGACCTTGAATCTCGGGATGGTAGCGATGCTTGGCGGTCGCTTGGTTTGCATGATATCAAACAAAGTAATTTAAAATGAACTCATGAATTTGATATCCTGGTCACTCACAATACGTGGTAGTACACCATGTAACCTGAATACATGGTCCACCAATGGCCTTACAACCATGGATGTCGTATACTTGACATTTGTAGAGATGAAATGTGACAGCACAATCCACATATAAGCTATCTCAACCTTTCTTTGTGTGTGGAAGACCCATAGTGAGATCTATAGAAATATGGATCCACTTTCCCATCGAAAATTGATAGGCAAGTTGAAGAAACCCACCGGGCTTAACTTATCAGGTTGAAAAGGCATACATCTTGTGTGACAAGAGCATGTAAGTCCTTCCACATCCCTTTCCTCTAGAAGCTCTTTCTTATCTTATCAAGGGACTTGAATATTCCCAATTGCCCCACCATTGATGAAGAATGCATTTTTTATGTAGGTACCACATGTAGACTCTATCTTTGTAGTAAAAATGAGACCATTACGTAGCCAAAAAATGAGGCAACTCTTTATGAGAACTAGGTCGTAATTTCAGCACCATTTGTGACACCCCCTTATTTAAGAGATCTTCCTTTTGAAATTCCATGACCCAATGTTTGTATACTTAAGGTATAATTGATAGGGTATCAGCCACTACATTATCCTTGCCCTTTATATAGCTCATCTCAAAATCATAATTTTGCGAGGTTTCTTCTTTGCGTAGGAGATAGATTCGGTTGGGAGAGGAATTACTTCAACACACAATGATCACTTCTCACATAAAAATGACTACCATAAAGGTAATGATGCCACTTCTTGACGGCACGAAAGATAGCTCTCATCTCTTGATCATACACATGCATGCATATACATCTCTTTTTGTTGGCAGATTCTTTAGAATTTAAAACATATCTTGAAACTCATCCAATAGTTCAGCCATGCCCTCATGCATTTGTTTCTTGTTCTCAACCATATCATACCATCCTGTTTGCTAGGCTATAAAACAAATACATAGCCCATTTGCTTCGGTTCCCTCGAGTATTTGTAGCTCCTAAAAAACATTTAATCTCCTTCTTGAAGCTCCAGAGGTGGAGTCCTATGGGCTTCGACATAATTCTTGATTCTCACTTGAGCTCGCTTTCATGTTTGCCTTGCATTGTTGGAGAAGACCATGCACTACCTCACTTCCTCTTTCTCATTTGGATTCACTCCTTCTTACTTGACAACTATCATAGGTGCGCACCATTCACTTTCTAACCATACACGATGCCTCAGAAAGGTGGCATGCCAATACTCTCATGATGATGAGCAGTACTATTAATAGTAGGAAAACTTGAGTAAAGCTGAGCGTTCATCCCACACACTTTGAGCATCATGAAAATGCTATCTCAAACTAAGTTTCCACCCACTTATTCACGCCCTCTGTTTGGACCTTTGATCTCGGGATGGTAGCGATGCTTGGCGTCAACTTGGTTTGCATGATCTCAAACAAATTGTTTACAAAATGAACTCATCATGCATTTGGCATTCTTGATCACTTACAATATGTTATGGTACACCATGTAACTTCAAGGTAGGATCCCAAAATTGCCTCGCAAAAACGATAGACGTCGTATCCTTGACCTTTGTAGAGATGCAATGTGCCACCCTTGTCAAGCTATCCACCACAACATGTAAGCTATCGCAACCTTTCTTTGTGTGTGTGGAAGACCCATATAGTGAAATCCATAGAAATACAAATCCACTGCATACATACATCTTGTGGGACAGAAGCATGTAAGTTCCTCACGTTCCTCTCAATTAGAAGCTCTTATCTTATCAAAGGTGTTGAAATTCCCAACTGCCCCATCGTTGTGCTGAAGAATGCATTTCTCAGATCAGCCTTTGCTTGTAATTTTTGATGATGCCTATAGGCACCATGTAGACTATAGATCTTTGTAGCCAGAAGCGAGGCAACTCTTTTCTAAGAACCGTGTTGTAATTCCTGCACCATTCGTGGCACCTCCTTATTTAACGTATATTCCTCTTGAATTTCCAGAACTCAATCTTGTGTACTTTGGAAATAGTCGATAGTGAACATTTAAGCATTGGCCCCACCACATTATTCTTGCTCTTTATATAGGCAATCTCAAAATGGTAATTTTGCAAGGCTGCCACACCCACCTTTGCTTAGGAGATAGACTCGGTTCGGAGACGAATTACTTCAATGCACATGAATCACTTCTGACATAAAATGACTACCATAAAGGCTCTAATACATTGCAATGTAAGAAAGGGATCAATGGCTTTAAGTAGAGCTCTGATACTAATAATGCAAGAAAGGGATCTAGTGAGAGATCAAGAAAATGCACTCATTATACATGGAGTATACTTATCATAGAGAGTACTAGTAGTCTGCTATGACACCGTAAGTAAGACTTCAACTTACAAATACCCTTTCTTCCAAGGGAAAAGGACAACGTCATGTAATCATTTGTACAACAATTTGATGGTGGAACCACATTCTTTGATTACCAAGTCTTTCCTTTTTTCATCCTCTTAAAATCCCACTGCCTTGCAGCCATAGATGTCATATACTCAAACTTTCTAGAGATGAAATGTTCCACCCTTGTCGATCTATTCAGAGACACCCATGCCCTATCCCAATGTTTCTTTGTTTGTTGAAGACCCATAGTGAAATCCATAGAAATACGAATCCAATTCCCTTCGAGAGTAGGCAAGTTGAAGTAGCCCATCGGACTTATATGTATTGGGTTCTTATTAAGTTGAGAAGGCATACATCTTGTGAGAAAAGCATGGAAGTCCTTCCACATCCCTTTCTAAGAGAAGCCCTTTTCCTTATCCTATCAACGGTCCTGAATACTCTTGATTGCCACACTATTGGTGAAGGCAACGGTCTTAAATATTCCTGACTGCCCCACACCATTGCTGAAGAATGTATTTGTTTGATCGGCCTTTGCTTGTAACTTTTGATGTAGGCACCATGTAGACTCTATCTTTGCAGTAAAAATGAGACCATTTCATAGCTAGAAAGAAGGCAACTCTCCATATCATAATCTCAGCCAGGCCGCCACATTATCCTGTTGTTGATTATACACGCGATCTCAAAATCATAATTTTTCAAGGTTGCCAACCACCTTCTTCGCTTAGGAGACGGATTCGGTCACAGCAGAGAATTACTTGACTGCATGGTACGGTGATCACTTCTCACATAAAAATCACTCATATCGTAAAGGTAATGATGTCACTTCTTGATGGCATGCAAAATAGCCATCATCTCTTGATCACACAAATCTCCTTTTGTTGGTAGAATCTTCAGAATTTAAAGCATATCATGAAACTCATAGTTCAGCCATGCCCTCATGCATTTGTTTCTTGTTCTTAACCACCATATCATCCTCTTTTGCAATGCTATAAAACAATCACACAGTCCATTAGCTTTGATTCCCAATCTCCTTCTTGGAGTTTCGAATTCTCCTATGGGCATCGGCATAATGCTTTATTGAGATTACTTTCATGTTTGCCTTGCATTTTTGGAGAAGAGCATTCACTATCTCCACTTTCTCTTTTGCATTTGGATTCACTCCCTTTTGCTCGATAGCTATCATGGGTGTAGTTGCCTTCTAACCATACGCGATGTCTCAAAAGGTGGCATACACAGTGCCTCAAAAGGTGGCGCGGCGGCATGCATTCACCTTTTCTAACTATACACAAGGCCTTAGAAAGCGGCATGCCAATACTCTCACGAGATGAGGTACTATTGTAGGAAAAATGGGCTAAAGCCCACCATTCGTCCCACACACTTTTTAAGTGTAAACTTATTCATCGTGATCTCTATTTGGCCTTAAATCTCGGGAAGGTAGCGATGCTTGGCAATCGCTTGGTTTGCATGATATCAAATAAAGTAATCTAAAATGAACTCATGAATTTATCTAAACTGAACTCATGAATTTGACATCCTGGTCACTCTCAATACGTTGTAGTACACCATGTAACCTGAATACATGGACCACCAATTGCCTTGCAACCACGGATGTCGTATACTTGACCTTTGTAGAGATGAAATGTGCCACCACAAGCCACATATAAGCTATCTCAACCTTTCTTTGTGTGTGGAAGACCCATAGTGAGATCCATAGAAATATGGATCCACTTACCCATCGAAAATTGATAGGCAAGTTGAAGAAACCCATCGGGCTTACCTTATCAGGTTGAAAAGGCATACATCTTGTGTGACAAGAGCATGTGAGTCCTTCCACATCCCTTTCCTCTAGAAGCTCTTTCTTATCTTATCAAAGGACTTGAATATTCCCAATTGCCCCACCATTGATGAAGAATGCATTTTTTATGTAGGTACCACATGTAGACTCTATCTCTGTAGTAAAAAATAGAGCATTATGGGAACCATGTTGTAATTTTCGACATAGGCACCAAGTAGACTCTATCTTTGTAGTAAAAATGAGACCACTATGTAGCCAAAAAACGAGGCAACTCTTTATGAGAACCAGGTTGTAATTTCAGCACCATTTGTGACACCCCCTTATTTAAGAGATCTTCCTTTTGAAATTCCATGACCCAATGTTTGTATTCTTTAGGTATAACTGATAGAGTATCAGCCACTACATTATCCTTTCCCTTTATATAGCTCATCTCAAAATCATAATTTTGCGAGGCTTCTTCTTTCGTAGGAGATAGATTCGGTTGGGAGAGGAATAACTTCAACACACAATGATCACTTCTCACATAAAAATGACTACCATAAAGGTAATGATGCCACTTCTTGACGGCACGAAAGATAGCGCTCATCTCTTGATCATACACATGCATATACATCTCTTTTTGTTAGTAGATTCTTTGGAATTTAAAACATATCATGAAACTCATCCAATAGTTTAGCCATGGCCTCATGCATTTATTTCTTGTTCTCAACCATATCATACCATCCTCTCTGCTAGGCTATAAAACAAATACACAGCCCATTTGCTTCGGTTCCCTCGAGTATTTGTAGCTCCTAAAAAACATTTAATCTCCTTCTTGAAGCTCCAGAGGTGGAGTCCTATGGGCTTCGACATAATTCTTGATTCTCACTTGAGCTCGCTTTCATGTTTGCCTTGCATTACTGGAGAAGAGCATGCACTACCTCACTTCCTCTTTCTCATTCGGAATCACTCCTTCTTACTTGACAGCTATCATAGGTGTGCACCATTCACTTTCTAACCATACACGATGCCTCAGAACGGTGGCGTGCCAATACTCTCATGATGATGAGCAGTACTATTAATAGTAGGAAAACTTGAGTAAAGCTGAGCGTTCATCCCACACTTTGAGCATCATGGAAATGCTATCTCAAACTAAGTTTCCACCCACTTATTCACGCCCTCTGTTTGGACCTTTGATCTCAGGATGGTAGCAATCTTGGCGTCAACTTGGTTTGCATGATCTCAAACAAATTGTTTGCAAAATGAACTCATCATGCATTTGGCATTCTTGATCACTTACAATATGTTATGCATAGTACACCATGTAACTTCAAGGTAGGATCCCAAAATTACCTCGCAAAAACGATAGACGTCGTATCCTTGACCTTTGTAGAGATGAAATGTGCCACCCTTGTCAACCTATCCACCACAACATGTAAGCTATCGCAACCTTTCTTTGTGTGTGTGGAAGACCCATATAGTGAAATCCATTGAAATAGGAATCCACTGCATACATACATCTTGTGGGACAGAAGCATGTAAGTTCCTCACGTTCCTCTCAATTAGAAGCTCTTATCTTATCAAAGGTGTTGAAATTCCCAACTGCCCCATCGTTGTGCTGAAGAATGCATTTCTCAAATCAGCCTTTGCTTGTAGTTTTTGATGATGCCTATAGGCACCATGTAGACTCTATAGATCTTTGTAGCCAGAAGCGAGGCAACTCTTTTCTAAGAACCGTGTTGTAATTCATGCACCATTCGTGGCACCTCCTTATTTAACGTATATTCCTCTTGAATTTCCAAAACTCAATCTTTGTGTACTTTGGAAATAGTCGATAGTGAACATTTAAGCATCGGCCCCACCACATTATTCTTGCTCTTTATATAGGCAATCTCAAAATGGTAATTTTGCAAGGCTGCCACACCCACCTTCTTTTCTTAGGAGATAGACTCGGTTCGGAGACGAATTACTTCAATGCACATGGATCACTTCCACATCCCTTTCTAATAGAAGCCCTTCTCCTTATCCTATCAACGGTCCTTAATACTCTTGATTGCCACACTGTTGGTGAAGGCAACGGTCTTGAATATTCCTGACTGCCCCACACCATTGGTGAAGAATGTATTTGTTCGATCGACCTTTGCTTGTAACTTTTGATGTAGGCACCATGTAGACTCTATCTTTGCAGTAAAAATGAGACCATTTCATAGCTAGAAAGAAGGCTACTCTTTATGAGGAACCATATCATAATCCCAGCCGGGCCGCCACTTTATCCTGTTGTGTTGACTATACACGCGATCTCAAAATCATAATTTTGCAAGGTTGCCAACCACCTTCTTGGCTTAGGAGACGGATTCGGTCACAGGAGAGAATTACTTCAATGCACGGTACGGTGATCACTTCTCACATAAAATCACTCATATCGTAAAGGTAATGATGCCACTTTTTGATGGCATGCAAAATAGCCATCATCTCTTGATCATACAAATCTCCTTTTGTTGGTAGAATCTTCAAAATTTAAAGCATATCATGAAACACATAGTTTAGCCATGCCCTCATGCATTTGTTTCTTGTTCTCAACACCATATCATCCTCTTTGCAATGCTATAAAACAATCACACAGTCCATTAGCTGTGATTCCCAATCTCCTTCTTCGAGTTCCGAATTCTCCTATGGGCATCGGCATAATGCTTCATTGAGATTACTTTCATATATGCCTCGTATTTTTGGGGAGAAGAGCATTCATTATCTCCACTTTCTCTTTTGCATTTGGATTCACTCCCTTTTGCTCGACAGCTATCATGGGTGCAGTTGCCTTCTAACCATACGCGATGCCTCAAAAGGTGGCATTCACCATCTAAGCATACACAGTGCCTCAAAAGGTGGCGTGGTGGCATGCATTCACCTTTTCTAACTATACACAATGCCTTAGAAAGCGGCATGCCAACACTCTGACGAGATGAGGTACTATTGTAGGAAAAATGGGCTAAAGCCGAGCATTCGTCCCACACACTTTTTAAGTGTAAACTTATTCGTCGTGATCTCTATTTGACCTTGAATCTCGGGATGGAAGCGATGCTTGGCGGTCGCTTGGTTTGCATGATATCAAACAAAGTAATCTAAAATGAACTCATGAATTTGACATTCTGGTCACTCGCAATACGTTGTAGTATACCATGTAACCTGAATACATGGACCACCAATGGCCTTGCAACCACGGATGTCGTATACTTGACATTTGTAGAGATGAAATGTGACAGCACAATCCACATATAAGCTATCTCAACCTTTCTTTGTGTGTGGAAGCCCCATAGTGAGATCCATAGAAATATGGATCCACTTACCCATCAAAAATTGATAGGCAAGTTGAAGAAACCCACCGGGTTTACCTTATCAGGTTGAAAAGGCATACATCTTGTGTGACAAGAGCATGTAAGTCCTTCCACATCCCTTTCCTCAAGAAGCTCTTTCTTATCTTATCAAGGGACTTAAATATTCGCAATTGCCCCACCATTGATGAAGAATGCATTTTTTATGTAGGTACCACATGTAGACTCTATCTCTGTAGTAAAAAATGAGAGCATTATGGGAACCATGTTGTAATTTTCGACATAGGCACCATGTAGACTCTATCTTTGTTGTAAAAATGAGACCATTACGTAGCCAAAAAATGAGGCAACTCTTTATGAGAACCAGGTTGTAATTTCAGCACCATTTGTGACACCCCCTTATTTAAGAGATCTTCCTTTTGAAATTCCATGACCCAATGTTTGTATACTTTAGGTATAACTGATAGAGATTCAGCCACTACATTATCCTTGCCCTTTATATAGCTCATCTCAAAATCATAATTTTGCGAGGTTTCTTCTTTGCGTAGGAGATAGATTCGGTTGGGAGAGGAATTACTTCAACACACAATGATCACTTCTCACATAAAAATGACTACCATAAAGGTAATGATGCCACTTCTTGACGGCACGAAATATAGCGCTCATCTCTTGATCATACACATGCATATACATCTCTTTTTGTTGGTAGATTCTTTGGAATTTAAAACATATCATAAAACTCATCCAATAGTTCAGCCATGCCCTCGTGCATTTGTTTCTTGTTCTCAACCATATCATACCATCCTCTCTGCTAGGCTATAAAACAAATACACAGCCCATTTGCTTCGGTTCCCTCCAGCATTTGTAGCTCCTAAAAAACATTTACTCTCCTTCTTGAAGCTCCAGAGGTGGAGTCCTATGGGGCTTCGACATAATTCTTGATTCTCACTTGAGCTCGCTTTCATGTTTGCCTTGCATTGTTGGAGAAGAGCATGCACTACCTCACTTTCTCCTTCTCATTTGGATTCACTCCTTCTTACTTGACAACTATCATAGGTGCGCACCATTCACTTTCTAACCATACACGATGCCTCAGAAAAGTGGCGTGCCAATACTCTCATGATGATGAGCAGTACTATTAATAGTAGGAAAACTTGAGTAAAGCTGAGCCTGCATCCCACACACTTTGAGCATCATGGAAATGCTATCTCAAACTAAGTTTCCACCCACTTATTCACGCCCTTTGTTTGGACCTTTGATCTCAGGATGGTAGCGATGCTTGGCATCAACTTGGTTTGCATGATCTCAAACAAATTGTTTGCAAAATGAACTCATCATGCATTTGGCATTCTTGATCACTTACAATATGTTATGGTACATCATGTAACTTCAAGGTAGGATCCCAAAATTGCCTCGCAAAAACGATAGATGTCGTATCCTTGACCTTTGTAGAGATGAAATGTGCCACCCTTGTCAACCTATCCACCACAACATGTAAGCTATCGCAACCCATATAGTGAAATCCATAGAAATACGAATCCACTGCATACATACATCTTGTGGGACAGAAGCATGTAATTTCCTCACGTTCCTCTCAATTAGAAGCTCTTATCTTATCAAAGGTGTTGAAATTCCCAACTGCCCCATCGTTGTGCTGAATTATGCATTTCTCAGATCAGCCTTTGCTTTTAATTTTTGATGATGCCTATAGGCACCATGTAGACTCTATAGATCTTTGTAGCCAGAAGCGAGGCAACTCTTTTCTAAGAACCGTGTTGTAATTCCTGCACCATTCGTGGCACCTCCTATTTTAACGTATATTCCTCTTGAATTTCCAGAACTCGATCTTTGTGTACTTGGGAAATAGTCGATAGTGAACATTTAAGCATCGGCCCCACCACATTATTCTTGCTCTTTATATAGGCAATCTCAAAATCGTAATTTTGCAAGGCTGCCACACCCACCTTCTTTGCTTAGGAGATAGACTCGGTTCGGAGACGAATTACTTCAATGCACATGGATCACTTCTGACATAAAAGGACTACCATAAAGGCTCTAATACATTGCAATGTAAGAAAGGGATCAATGGCTTTAAGTAGAGCTCTGATACCAACAATGCAAGAAAGGGATCTAGTGAGAGATCAAGAAAATGCACTCATTATACATGGAGTATACTTATCATAGAGAGTACCAGTAGTCCACCCAAACATGGAAAGTCTGCCATGACACCGTAAGTAAGACTTCAACTTACAAATACCCTTTCTTCCAAGAGAAAAGGAAAACGTCATGTAATCATTTGTACAACAATTTGATGGTGGAACCACATTCTTTGATTACCAAGTCTTTCCTTTTTTCATCCTCTTAAAATCCCACTGCCTTCCAGCCATAGATGTCATATACTCAAACTTTCTAGAGATGAAATGTTCCACCCTTGTCACCTATTCACAGACACACACATGACCTATCCCAATGTTTCCTTGTGTGTGGAAGACCCATAGTGAAATCCATAGAAATACGAATCCACTTCCCTTCGAGAGTAGGCAAGTTGAAGTAGCCCATCGGACTTATATGTATTGGGTTCTTATTAAGTTGAGAAGGCGTACATCTTGTGAGAAAAGCATGGAAGTCCTTTCACATCCCTTTCTAATAGAAGCCCTTTTCCTTATCCTATCAACGGTCCTAAATACTCTTGATTGCCACAATGTTGGTGAAGGCAACAGTCTTGAATATTCCTGACTGCTCCACACCATTGGTGAAGAATGTATTTGTTCGATCGACCTTTGCTCGTAACTTTTGATGTAGGCACCATGTAGACTCTATCTTTGCAGTAAAAATGAGACCATTTCATAGCTAGAAAGAAGGCAACTCTTTATGAGGAACCATATCATAATCTCAGCCGGGCCGCCACTTTATCCTGTTGTTGATTATACACGCGATCTCAAAATCATAATTTTGCAAGGTTGCCAACCACCTTCTTCGCTTAGGAGACGGATTCGGTCACAGGAGAGAATTACTTCAATGCACGGTACGGTGATCACTTCTCACATAAAAATCACTCATATTGTAAAGGTAATAATGCCACTTTTTGATGGCATGCAAAATAGCCATCATCTCTTGATCATACAAATCTCCTTTTGTTGGTAGAATCTTCAGAATTTAAAGCATATTGTGAAACTCATAGTTTAGCCATGCCCTCATGCATTTGTTTCTTGTTCTCAACACCATATCATCCTCTTTGCAATGCTATAAAACAATCACACAGTCCATTAGCTCTGATTCCCAATCTCCTTCTTCGAGTTTCGAATTCTCCTATGGGCATCGGCATAATGTTTCATTGAGATTACTTTCATGTATGCCTTGCATTTTTGGGGAGAAGAGCATTCATTATCTCCACTTTCTCTTTTGCATTTGGATTCACTCCCTTTTGCTCGACAGCTACTATCATGGGTGCAGTTGCCTTCTAACCATACGTGATGCCTCACAAGGTGGCATTCACCATCTAAGCATACACAGTTCCTCAAAAGGTGGCGTGGTGGCATGCATTCACCTTTTCTAACTATACACAATGCCTTAGAAAGCGGCATGCCAACACTCTCACGAGATGAGGTACTATTGTAGGAAAAATGGGCTAAAGCCGACCATTCGTCCCACACACTTTTTAAGTGTAAACTTATTCGTCGTGATCTCTATTTGACCTTGAATCTCAGGATGGAAGCGATGCTTGGCGGTCGCTTGGTTTGCATGATATCAAACAAAGTGATCTAAAATGAACTCATGAATTTGACATCCTGGTCACTCGCAATACGTTGTAGTACACGATGTAACCTGAATACATGGACCACCAATGGCCTTGCAACCACGGATGTCGTATACTTGACATTTGTAGAGATGAAATGTGACAGCACAATCCACATATAAGCTATCTCAACCTTTCTTTGTGTGTGGAAGACCCATAGTGAGATCCATAGAAATATGGATCCACTTACCCATCGAAAATTGATAGGCAAGTTGAAGAAACCCACCGGGTTTACCTTATCAGGTTGAAAAGGCATACAACTTGTGTGACAAGAGCATGTAAGTCCTTCCACATCCCTTTCCTCAAGAAGCTCTTTCTTATCTTATCAAGGGACTTGAATATTCCCAATTGCCCCACCATTCATGAAGAATGCATTTTTTATGTAGGTACCACATGTAGGCTCTATCTCTGTAGGAAAAAATGAGAGCATTATGGGAACCATGTTGTAATTTTCGACATAGGCACCATGTAGACTCTATCTTTGTAGTAAAAATGAGACCATTACGTAGCCAAAAAATGAGGCAACTCTTTATGAGAACCAGGTCGTAATTTCAGCACCATTTGTGACACCCCCTTATTTAAGAGATCTTCCTTTTGAAATTCCATGACCCAATGTTTGTATACTTTAGGTATAACTGATAGAGATTCAGCCACTACATTATCCTTGCCCTTTATATAGCTCATCTCAAAATCATAATTTTGCAAGGTTTCTTCTTTCCGTAGGAGATAGATTCGGTTGGGAGAGGAATTACTTCAACACACAATGATCACTTCTCACATAAAAATGACTACCATAAAGGTAATGATGCCAGTTCTTGACGGCACGAAAGATAGCGCTCATCTCTTGATCATACACATGCATGCATATACATCTCTTTTTGTTGGTAGATTCTTTGGAATTTAAAACATATCATGAAACTCATCCAATAGTTCAGCCATGCCCTCGTGCATTTGTTTCTTGTTCTCAACCATATCATACCATCCTCTCTGCTAGGCTATAAAACAAATACACAGCCCATTTGCTTCGGTTCCCTCGAGTATTTGTAGCTCCTAAAAAACATTTAATCTCCTTCTTGAAGCTCCAGAGGTGGAGTCCTATGGGCTTCGACATCATTCTTGATTCTCACTTGAGCTCGCTTTCATGTTTGCCTTGCATTGTTGGAGAAGAGCATGCACTACCTCACTTCCTCTTTCTCATTTGGATTCACTCCTTCTTACTTGACAACTATCATAGGTGCGCACCATTCACATTATAACCATACACGATGCCTCAGAAAAGTGGCGTGCCAATACTCTCATGATGATGAGCAGTACTATTAATAGTAGGAAAGCTTGAGTAAAGCTGAGCCTTCATCCCACACACTTTGAGCATCATGGAAATGCTATCTCAAACTAAGTTTCCACCCACTTATTCACGCCCTTTGTTTGGACCTTTGATGTCAGGATGGTAGCGATGCTTGGCGTCAACTTGGTTTGCATGATCTCAAACAAATTGTTTGCAAAATGAACTCATCATGCATTTGGCATTCTTGATCACTTACAATATGTTATGGTACACCATGTAACTTCAAGGTAGCATTCCAAAATTGCCTCGCAAAAACGATAGATGTCGTATCCTTGACCTTTGTAGAGATGAAATGTGCCACCCTTGTCAAGCTATCCACCACAACATGTAAGCTATCGCAACCTTTCTTTGTGTGTGTGGAAGACCCATATAGTGAAATCCATAGAAATAAGAATCCACTGCATACATACATCTTGTGGGATAGAAGCATGTAATTTCCTCACGTTCCTCTCAATTAGAAGCTCTTATCTTATCAAAGGTGTTGAAATTCCCAACTGCCCCATCGTTGTGCTGAAGAATGCATTTCTCAGATCAGCCTTTGCTTTTAATTTTTGATGATGCCTATAGGCACCATGTAGACTCTATAGATCTTTGTAGCCAGAAGCGAGGCAACTCTTTTCTAAGAACCGTGTTGTAATTCCTGCACCATTCGTGGCACCTCCTTATTTAACGTATATTCCTCTTGAATTTCCAGAACTCAATCTTTGTGTACTTGGGAAATAGTCGATAGTGAACATTTAAGCATCGGCCCCACCACATTATTCTTGCTCTTTATATAGGCAATCTCAAAATCGTAATTTTGCAAGGCTGCCACACCCACCTTCTTTGCTTAGGAGATAGACTCGGTTCGGAGACGAATTACTTCAATGCACATGGATCACTTCTGACATAAAAGGACTACCATAAAGGCTCTAATACATTGCAATGTAAGAAAGGGATCAATGGCTTTAAGTAGAGCTCTGATACCAACAATGAAAGAAAGGGATCTAGTGAGAGATCAAGAAAATGCACCCATTATACATGGAGTATACTTATCATAGAGAGTACTAGTAGTCCACCCAAACATGGAAAGTCTGCCATGACACCGTAAGTAAGACGTCAACTTACAAATACCCTTTCTTCCAAGAGAAAAGGAAAACGTCATGTAATCATTTGTACAACAATTTGATGGTGGAACCACATTCTTTGATTACCAAGTCTTTCCTTTTTTCATCCTCTTAAAATCCCACTGCCTTCCAGCCATAGATGTCATATACTCAAACTTTCTAGAGATGAAATGTTCCACCCTTGTCACCTATTCACAGACACACACATGACCTATCCCAATGTTTCTTTGTGTGTGGAAGACCCATAGTGAAATCCATAGAAATACGAATCCACTTCCCTTCGAGAGTAGGCAAGTTGAAGTAGCCCATCGGACTTATATGTATTGGGTTCTTATTAAGTTGAGAAGGCGTACATCTTGTGAGAAAAGCATGGAAGTCCTTCCACATCCCTTTCTAATAGAAGCCCTTTTCCTTATCCTATCCAACGGTCCTGAATACTCTTGATTGCCACACTGTTGGTGAAGGCAACGGTCTTGAATATTCCTGACTGCTCCACACCATTGGTGAAGAATGTATTTGTTCGATCAACCTTTGCTTGTGACTTTTGATGTAGGCACCATGTAGACTCTATCTTTGCAGTAAAAATGAGACCATTTCATAGCTAGAAAGAAGGCAACTCTTTATGAGGAACCATATCATAATCTCAGCCGGGCCGCCACTTTATCCTGTTGTTGATTATACACGCGATCTCAAAATCATAATTTTGCAAGGTTGCCAACCACCTTCTTCGCTTAGGAGACGGATTCGGTCACAGGAGAGAATTACTTCAATGCACGGTACGGTGATCACTTCTCACATAAAAATCACTCATATCGTAAAGGTAATGATGCCACTTTTTGATGGCATGCAAAATAGCCATCATCTCTTGATCATACAAATCTCCTTTTGTTGGTAGAATCTTCAGAATTTAAAGCATATCGTGAAACTCATAGTTCAGCCATGCCCTCATGCATTTATTTCTTGTTCTCAACACCATATCATCCTCTTTGCAATGCTATAAAACAATCACACAGTCCATTAGCTCTGATTCCCAATCTCCTTCTTCGAGTTTCGAATTCTCCTATGGGCATCGGCATAATGCTTCATTGAGATTACTTTCATGTATGCCTCGCATTTTTGGGGAGAAGAGCATTCATTATCTCCACTTTCTCTTTTGCATTTGGATTCACTTCCTTTTGCTCGACAGCTATCATGGGTGCAGTTGCCTTCTAACCATACGCGATGCCTCAAAAGGTGGCATTCACCATCTAAGCATACACAGTGCCTCAAAAGGTGGCGTGGTGGCATGCATTCACCTTTTCTAACTATACACAATGCCTTAGAAAGCGGCATGCCAACACTCTCACGAGATGAGGTACTATTGTAGGAAAAATGGGCTAAAGCCGACCATTCGTCCCACACACTTTTTAAGTGTAAACTTATTCGTCGTGATCTCTATTTGACCTTGAATCTCGGGATGGAAGCGATGCTTGGCGGTCGCTTGGTTTGCATGATATCAAACAAAGTAATCTAAAATGAACTCATGAATTTGACATCCTGGTCACTCGCAATACGTTGTAGTACACCATGTAACCTGAATACAATGGACCACCAATGGCCTTGCAACCACGGATGTCATATACTTGACATTTGTAGAGATGAAATGTGACAGCACAATCCACATATAAGCTATCTCAACCTTTCTTTGTGTGTGGAAGACCCATAGTGAGATTAATAGAAATATGGATCCACTTACCCATCGAAAATTGATAGGCAAGTTGAAGAAACCCACCGAGCTTACCTTATGAAGTTGAAAAGGCATACATCTTGTGTGACAAGAGCATGTAAGTCCTTCCACATCCCTTTCCTCAAGAAGCTCTTTTCTCACATAAAAATGACTACCATAAAGGTAATGATGCCACTTCTTGACGGCACGAAAGATAGCGCTCATCTCTTGATCATACACATGCATGCATATACATCTCTTTTTGTTGGTAGATTCTTTGGAATTTAAAACATATCATGAAACTCATCCAATAGTTCAGCCATGCCCTCATGCATTTGTTTCTTGTTCTCAACCATATCATACCATCCTCTCTGCTAGGCTATAAAACAAATACACAGCCCATTTGCTTCGGTTCCCTCGAGTATTTGTAGCTCCTAAAAAACATTTAATCTCCTTCTTGAAGCTCCAGAGGTGGAGTCCTATGGGCTTCGACATAATTCTTGATTCTCACTTGAGCTCACTTTCATGTTTGCCTTGCATTGTTGGAGAAGAGCATGCACTACCTCACTTCCTCTTTCTCATTTGGATTCACTCCTTCTTACTTGACAACTATCATAGGTGCGCACCATTCACTTTCTAACCATACACGATACCTCAGAAAAGTGGCGTGCCAATACTCTCATGATGATGAGCAGTACTATTAATAGTAGGAAAACTTGAGTAAAGCTGAGCGTTCATCCCACACTTTGAGCATCATGGAAATGCTATCTCAAACTAAGTTTCCACCCACTTATTCACGCCCTTTGTTTGGACCTTTGATCTCAGGATGGTAGCGATGCTTGGCGTCAACTTGGTTTGCATGATCTCAAACAAATTGTTTGCAAAATGAACTCATCATGCATTTGGCATTCTTGATCACTTACAATATGTTATGGTACACCATGTAACTTCAAGGTAGGATCCCAAAATTGCCTCGCAAAAACGATAGATGTCGTATCCTTGACCTTTGTAGAGATGAAATGTGCCACCCTTGTCAACCTATCCACCACAACATGTAAGCTATCACAACCTTTCTTTGTGTGTGTGGAAGACCCATATAGTGAAATCCATAGAAATACGAATCCACTGCATACATACATCTTGTGGGACAGAAGCATATAATTTCCTCACGTTCCTCTCAATTAGAAGCTCCTATCTTATCAAAGGTGTTGAAATTCCCAACTGCCCCATCGTTGTGCTGAAGAATGCATTTCTCAAATCAGCCTTTGCTTGTAATTTTTGATGATGCCTATAGGCACCATGTAGACTCTATAGATCTTTGTAGCCAGAAGCGAGGCAACTCTTTTCTAAGAACCGTGTTGTAATTTCTGCACCATTCGTGGCACCTCCTTATTTAACGTATATTCCTCTTGAATTCTCCTATAGGCATCGGCATAATGCTTCATTGAGATTACTTTCATGATTGCCTTGCATTTTTGGGGAGAAGAGCATTCACTATCTCCACTTTCTCTTTTGCATTTGGATTCACTCCCTTTTGCTTGATAGCTATCATGGGTGCAGTTGCCTTCTAACCATACGCGATGCCTCAAAAGGTGGCATACACAGTGCCTCAAAAGGTGGCGCGACGGCATGCCAATACTCTTACGAGATGAGGTACTACTGTAGGAAAAATGGGCTAAAGCCGACCATTCATCCCACACACTTTTTAAGTGTAAACTTATTCATCGTGATCTCTATTTGACCTTAAATCTCGGGAAGGTAGCGATGCTTGGCAGTCGCTTGGTTTGCATGATATCAAATAAAGTAATCTAAACTGAACTCATGAATTTGACATCCTGGTCACTCTCAATACGTTGTAGTACACCATGTAACCTGAATACATGGACCACCAATTGCCTTGCAACCACGAATGTCGTATACTTGACCTTTGTAGAGATGAAATGTGCCACCACAAGCCACATATAAGCTATCTCAACCTTTCTTTGTGTGTGGAAGACCCATAGTGAGATCCATAGAAATATGGATCCACTTGCCCATCGAAAATTGATAGGCAAGTTGAAGAAACCCACCGGGCTTACCTTATCAGGTTGAAAAGGCATACATCTTGTGTGACAAGAGCATGTGAGTCCTTCCACATCCCTTTCCTCTAGAAGCTCTTTCTTATCTTATCAAAGGACTTGAATATTCCCAATTGCCCCACCATTGATGAAGAATGCATTTTTTATGTAGGTACCACATGTAGACTCTATCTCTGTAGTAAAAAATAGAGCATTATGGGAACCATGTTGTAATTTTCGACATAGGCACCAAGTAGACTCTATCTTTGTAGTAAAAATGAGACCACTATGTAGCCAAAAAACGAGGCAACTCTTTATGAGAACCATGTTGTAATTTCAGCACCATTTGTGACACCCCCTTATTTAAGAGATCTTCCTTTTGAAATTCCATGACCCAATGTTTGTATTCTTTAGGTATAACTGATAGAGTATCAGCCACTACATTATCCTGTCCCTTTATATAGCTCATCTCAAAATCATAATTTTGCAAGGCTTCTTCTTTCATAGGAGATAGATTCGGTTGGGAGAGGAATAACTTCAACACACAATGATCACTTCTCACATAAAAATGACTACCATAAAGGTAATGATGCCACTTCTTGACGGCACGAAAGATAGCGCTCATCTCTTGATCATACACATGCATATACATCTCTTTTTGTTAGTAGATTCTTTGGAATTTAAAACATATCATGAAACTCATCCAATAGTTTAGCCATGGCCTCATGCATTTATTTCTTGTTCTCAACCATATCATACCATCCTCTCTGCTAGGCTATAAAACAAATACACAGCCCATTTGCTTCGGTTCCCTCGAGTATTTGTAGCTCCTAAAAAACATTTAATCTCCTTCTTGAAGCTCCAAAGGTGGAGTCCTATGGGCTTCGACATAATTCTTGATTCTCACTTGAGCTCGCTTTCATGTTTGCCTTGCATTACTGGAGAAGAGCATGCACTACCTCACTTCCTCTTTCTCATTCGGAATCACTCCTTCTTACTTGACAGCTATCATAGGTGTGCACCATTCACTTTCTAACCATACACGATGCCTCAGAACGGTGGCGTGCCAATACTCTCATGATGATGAGCAGTACTATTAATAGTAGGAAAACTTGAGTAAAGCTGAGCGTTCATCCCACACTTTGAGCATCATGGAAATGCTATCTCAAACTAAGTTTCCACCCACTTATTCACGCCCTCTGTTTGGACCTTTGATCTCAAGATGGTAGCGATCTTGGCATCAACTTGGTTTGCATGATCTCAAACAAATTGTTTGCAAAATGAACTCATCATGCATTTGGCATTCTTGATCACTTACAATATGTTATGCATAGTACACCATGTAACTTCAAGGTAGGATCCCAAAATTACCTCGCAAAAACGATAGACGTCGTATCCTTGACCTTTGTAGAGATGAAATGTGCCACCCTTGTCAACCTATCCACCACAACATGTAAGCTATCGCAACCTTTCTTTGTGTGTGTGGAAGACCCATATAGTGAAATCCATTGAAATAGGAATCCACTGCATACATACATCTTGTGGGACAGAAGCATCTAAGTTCCTCACGTTCCTCTCAATTAGAAGCTCTTATCTTATCAAAGGTGTTGAAATTCCCAACTGCCCCATCGTTGTGCTGAAGAATGCATTTCTCAAATCAGCCTTTGCTTGTAGCTTTTGATGATGCCTATAGGCACCATGTAGACTCTATAGATCTTTGTAGCCAAAAGCGAGGCAACTCTTTTCTAAGAACCGTGTTGTAATTCATGCACCATTCGTGGCACCTCCTTATTTAACGTATATTCCTCTTGAATTTCCAAAACTCAATCTTTGTGTACTTGAAAGCGGCATTCCATACACAATGCCTTAGAAAGCGGCATGCCAACACTCTCATGAGATGAGGTACTATTGTAGGAAAAATGGGCTAAAGCCGACCATTCGTCCCACACAATTTTTAAGTGTAAACTTATTCGTCGTCGTGATCTCTATTTGACCTTGAATCTCAGGATGGAAGCGATGCTTGGCGGTCGCTTGGTTTGCATGATATCAAACAAAGTAATCTAAAATGAACTCATGAATTTGACATCCTGGTCACTCGCAATACGTTGCAGTACACGATGTAACCTGAATACATGGACCACCAATGGCCTTGCAACCACGGATGTCGTATACTTGACGTTTGTAGAGATGAAATGTGACAGCACAATCCACATATAAGCTATCTCAACCTTTCTTTGTGTGTGGAAGACCCATAGTGAGATCCATAGAAATATGGATCCACTTACCCATCGAAAATTGATAGGCAAGTTGAAGAAACCCACCGGGTTTACCTTATCAGGTTGAAAAGGCATACATCTTGTGTGACAAGAGCATGTAAGTCCTTCCACATCCCTTTCCTCAAGAAGCTCTTTCTTATCTTATCAAGGGACTTGAATATTCCCAATTGCCCCACCATTGATGAAGAATGCATTTTTTATGTAGGTACCACATGTAGACTCTATCTCTGTAGTAAAAAGTGAGAGCATTATGGGAACCATGTTGTAATTTTCGACATAGGCACCATGTAGACTCTATCTTTGTAGTAAAAATGAGACCATTATGTAGCCAAAAAATGAGGCAACTCTTTATGAGAACCAGGTCGTAATTTCAGCACCATTTGTGACACCCCCTTATTTAAGAGATCTTCCTTTTGAAATTCCATGACCCAATGTTTGTATACTTTAGGTATAACTGATAGAGATTCAGCCACTACATTATCCTTGCCCTTTATATAGCTCATCTCAAAATCATAAATTTGCAAGGTTTCTTCTTTGCATAGGAGATAGATTCGGTTGGGAGAGGAATTACTTCAACACACAATGATCACGTCTCACATAAAAATGACTACCATAAAGGTAATGATGCCACTTCCAAACGGCACGAAAGATAGCGCTCATCTCTTGATCATACACATGCATGCATATACATCTCTTTTTGTTGGTAGATTCTTTGGAATTTAAAACATATCATGAAACTCATCCAATAGTTCAGCCATGCCCTCGTGCATTTGTTTCTTGTTCTCAACCATATCATACCATCCTCTCTGCTAGGCTATAAAACAAATACACAGCCCATTTGCTTCGGTTCCCTCGAGTATTTGTAGCTCCTAAAAAACATTTAATCTCCTTCTTGAAGCTCCAGAGGTGGAGTCCTATGGGCTTCGACATCATTCTTGATTCTCACTTGAGCTCGCTTTCATGTTTGCCTTGCATTGTTGGAGAAGAGCATGCACTACCTCACTTCCTCTTTCTCATTTGGATTCACTCCTTCTTACTTGACAACTATCATAGGTGCGCACCAGTCACATTCTAACCATACACGATGCCTCAGAAAAGTGGCGTGCCAATACTCTCATGATGATGAGCAGTACTATTAATAGTAGGAAAACTTGAGTAAAGCTGAGCCTTCATCCCACACTTTGAGCATCATGGAAATGCCATCTCAAACTAAGTTTCCACCCACTTATTCATGCCCTTTGTTTGGACCTTTGATCTCAAGATGGTAGCGATGCTTGGCGTCAACTTGGTTTGCATGATCTCAAACAAATTGTTTGCAAAATGAACTCATCATGCATTTGGCATTCTTGATCACTTACAATATGTTATGGTACACCATGTAGCTTCAAGGTAGGATCCCAAAATTGCCTCGCAAAAATGATAGATGTCGTATCCTTGACCTTTGTAGAGATGAAATGTGCCACCCTTGTCAACCTATCCACCACAACATGTAAGCTATCACAAACTTTCTTTGTGTGTGTGGAAGACCCATATAGTGAAATCCATAGAAATACGAATCCACTGCATACATACATCTTGTGGCACAGAAGCATGTAATTTCCTCACGTTCCTCTCAATTAGAAGCTCTTATCTTATCAAAGCTATTGAAATTCCCAACTGCCCCATCGTTGTGCTGAAGAATGCATTTCTCAGATCAGCCTTTGCTTTTAATTTTTGATGATGCCTATAGGCACCATGTAGACTCTATAGATCTTTGTAGCCAGAAGCGAGGCAACTCTTTTCTAAGAACCGTGTTGTAATTCCTGCACCATTCGTGGCACCTCCTTATTTAACGTATATTCCTCTTGTATTTCCAGAACTCAATCTTTGCGAAGTTGGGAAATAGTCGATAGTGAACATTTAAGCATCGGCCCCACCACATTATTCTTGCTCTTTATATAGGCAATCTCAAAATCGTAATTTTGCAAGGCTGCCACACCCACCTTCTTTGCTTAGGAGATAGACTCGGTTCGGAGACGAATTACTTCAATGCACATGGATCACTTCTGACATAAAAGGACTACCATAAAGGCTCTAATACATTGCAATGTAAGAAAGGGATCAATGGCTTTAAGTAGAGCTCTGATACCAACAATGCAAGAAAGGGATCTAGTGAGAGATCAAGAAAATGCACCCATTATACATGGAGTATACTTATCATAGAGAGTACTAGTAGTCCACCCAAACATGGAAAGTCTGCCATGACACCGTAAGTAAGACGTCAACTTACAAATACCCTTTCTTCCAAGAGAAAAGGAAAACGTCATGTAATCATTTGTACAACAATTTGATGGTGGAACCACATTCTTTGATTACCAAGTCTTTCCTTTTTTCATCCTCTTAAAATCCCACTGCCTTCCAGCCATAGATGTCATATACTCGAACTTTCTAGAGATGAAATGTTCCACCCTTGTCACCTATTCACAGACACACACATGACCTATCCCAATGTTTCTTTGTGTGTGGAAGACCCATAGTGAAATCCATAGAAATACGAATCCACTTCCCTTCGAGAGTAGGCAAGTTGAAGTAGCCCATCGGTGTATTGGGTTCTTATTAAGTTGAGAAGGCGTACATCTTGTGAGAAAAGCATGGAAGTCCTTCCACATCCCTTTCTAATAGAAGCCCTTTTCCTTATCCTATCAACGGTCCTGAATACTCTTGATTGCCACACTGTTGGTGAAGGCAACGGTCTTGAATATTCCTGACTGCCCCACACCATTGGTGAAGAATGTATTTGTTCGATCGACCTTTGCTTGTAACTTTTGATGTAGGCACCATGTAGACTCTATCTTTGCAGTAAAAATGAGACCATTTCATAGCTAGAAAGAAGGCAACTCTTTAGGATTCGGAACCATATCATAATCTCAGCCGGGCCGCCACTTTATCCTATTGTTGATTATACACGCGATCTCAAAATCATAATTTTGTAAGGTTGCCAACCACCTTCTTCGCTTCGGAGACGGATTCGGTCACAGGAGAGAATTACTTCAATGCACGGTATGGTGATCACTTCTCACATAAAAATCACTCATATCGTAAAGGTAATGATGCCACTTTTTGATGGCATGCAAAATAGCCATCATCTCTTGATCATACAAATCTCCTTTTGTTGGTAGAATCTTCAGAATTTAAAGCATATCATGAAACTCATAGTTCAGACATGCCCTCATGCATTTGTTTCTTGTTCTCAACACCATATCATCCTCTTTGCAATGCTATAAAACAATCACACAGTCCATTAGCTCTGATTCCCAATCTCCTTCTTCGAGTTCCGAATTCTCCTATGGGCATCGGCATAATGTTTCATTGAGATTACTTTCATGTATGCCTTGCATTTTTGGGGAGAAGAGCATTCATTATCTCCACTTTCTCTTTTGCATTTGGATTCACTCCCTTTTGCTTGACAGCTATCATGGGTGCAGTTGCCTTCTAACCATACGCGATGCCTCAAAAGGTGGCATTCACCATCTAAGCATACACAGTGCCTCAAAAGGTGGCGTGGTGGCATGCATTCACCTTTTCTAACTATACACAATGCCTTAGAAAGCGGCATGCCAACACTCTCACGAGATGAGGTACTATTGTAGGAAAAATGGGCTAAAGCCGACCATTCGTCCCACACACTTTTTAAGTGTAAACTTATTCGTCGTGATCTCTATTTGACCTTGAATCTTGGGATGGAAGCGATGCTTGGCGGTCTCTTGGTTTGCATGATATCAAACAAAGTAATCTAAAATGAACTCATGAATTTGACATTCTGGTCACTCGCAATACGTTGTAGTACACCATGTAACCTGAATACAATGGACCACCAATGGCCTTGCAACCACGGATGTCGTATACTTGACATTTGTAGAGATAAAATGTGACAGCACAATCCGCATATAAGCTATCTCAACCTTTCTTTGTGTGTGGAAGACCCATAGTGAGATTCATAGAAATATGGATCCACTTACCCATCGAAAATTGATAGGCAAGTTGAAGAAACCCACCGAGCTTACCTTATCAAGTTGAAAAGGCATACATCTTGTGTGACAAGAGCATGTAAGTCCTTCCACATCCCTTTCCTCAAGAAGCTCTTTTCTCACATAAAAATGACTACCATAAAGGTAATGATGCCACTTCTTGACGGCACGAAAGATAGCGCTCATCTCTTGATCATACACATGCATGCATATACATCTCTCTTTGTTAGTAGATTCTTTGGAATTTAAAACATATCATGAAACTCATCCAATAGTTCAGCCATGCCCTCATGCATTTGTTTCTTGTTCTCAACCATATCATACCATCCTCTCTGCTAGGCTATAAAACAAATACACAGCCCATTTGCTTCGGTTCCCTCGAGTATTTGTAGCTCCTAAAAAACATTTAATCTCCTTCTTGAAGCTCCAGAGGTGGAGTCCTATGGGCTTCGACATAATTCTTGATTCTCACTTGAGCTCACTTTCATGTTTGCCTTGCATTGTTGGAGAAGAGCATGCACTACCTCACTTCCTCTTTCTCATTTGGATTCACTCCTTCTTACTTGACAACTATCATAGGTGCGCACCATTCACTTTCTAACCATACACGATACCTCAGAAAAGTGGCGTGCCAATACTCTCATGATGATGAGCAGTACTATTAATAGTAGGAAAACTTGAGTAAAGCTGAGACTTCATCCCACACACTTTGAGCATCATGGAAATGCTATCTCAAACTAAGTTTCCACCCACTTATTCACGTCCTTTGTTTGGACCTTTGATCTCAGGATGGTAGCGATGCTTGGCATCAACTTGGTTTGCATGATCTCAAACAAATTGTTTGCAAAATGAACTCATCATGCATTTGGCATTCTTGATCACTTACAATATGTTATGCATAGTACACCATGTAACTTCAAGGTAGGATCCCAAAATTACCTCGCAAAAACGATAGACGTCGTATCCTTGACCTTTGTAGAGATGAAATGTGCCACCCTTGTCAACCTATCCACCACAACATGTAAGCTATCGCAACCTTTCTTTGTGTGTGTGGAAGACCCATATAGTGAAATCCATAGAAATACGAATCCACTGCATACATACATCTTGTGGGATAGAAGCATGTAATTTCCTCACGTTCCTCTCAATTAGAAGCTCTTATCTTATCAAAGGTGTTGAAATTCCCAACTGCCCCATCGTTGTGCTGAAGAATGCATTTCTCAGATCAGCCTTTGCTTTTAATTTTTGATGATGCCTATAGGCACCATGTAGACTCTATAGATCTTTGTAGCCAGAAGCGAGGCAACTCTTTTCTAAGAACCGTGTTGTAATTCCTGCACCATTCCTGGCACCTCCTTATTTAACGTATATTCCTCTTGAATTTCCAGAACTCAATCTTTGTGTCCTTGGGGAATAGTCGATAGTGAACATTTAAGCTTCGGCCCCACCACATTATTCTTGCTCTTTATATAGGCAATCTCAAAATCGTAATTTTGCAAGGCTGCCACACCCACCTTCTTTGCTTAGGAGATAGACTCGGTTCGGAGACGAATTACTTCAATGCACATGGATCACTTCTGACATAAAAGGACTACCATAAAGGCTCTAATACATTGCAATGTAAGAAAGGGATCAATGGCTTTAAGTAGAGCTCTGATACCAACAATGCAAGAAAGGGATCTAGTGAGAGATCAAGAAAATGCACTCATTATACATGGAGTATACTTATCATAGAGAGTACTAGTAGTCCACCCAAACATGGAAAGTCTGCCATGACACCGTAAGTAAGACTTCAACTTACAAATACCCTTTCTTCCAAGAGAAAAGGAAAACGTCATGTAATCATTTGTACAACAATTTGATGGTGGAACCACATTCTTTGATTACCAAGTCTTTCCTTTTTTCATCCTCTTAAAATCCCACTGCCTTCCAGCCATAGATGTCATATACTCGAACTTTCTAGAGATGAAATGTTCCACCCTTGTCACCTATTCACAGACACACACATGACCTATCCCAATGTTTCTTTGTGTGTGGAAGACCCATAGTGAAATCCATAGAAATACGAATCCACTTCCCTTCGAGAGTAGGCAAGTTGAAGTAGCCCATCGGACTTATATGTATTGGGTTCTTATTAAGTTGAGAAGGCGTACATCTTGTGAGAAAAGCATGGAAGTCCTTCCACATCCCTTTCTAATAGAAGCCCTTTTCCTTATCCTATCAACGGTCCTGAATACTCTTGATTGCCACACTGTTGGTGAAGGCAACGGTCTTGAATATTCCTGACTGCCCCACACCATTGGTGAAGAATGTATTTGTTCGATCGACCTTTGCTTGTAACTTTTGATGTAGGCACCATGTAGACTCTATCTTTGCAGTAAAAATGAGACCATTTCATAGCTAGAAAGAAGGCAACTCTTTATGAGGAACCATATCATAATCTCAGCCGGGCCGCCACTTTATCCTGTTGTTGATTATACACGCGATCTCAAAATCATAATTTTGCAAGGTTGCCAACCACCTTCTTCGCTTAGGAGACGGATTCGGTCACAGGAGAGAATTACTTCAATGCACGGTACGGTGATCACTTCTCACATAAAAATCACTCATATCGTAAAGGTAATGATGCCACTTTTTGATGGCATGCAAAATAGCCATCATCTCTTGATCATACAAATCTCCTTTTGTTGGTAGAATCTTCAGAATTTAAAGCATATCGTGAAACTCATAGTTCAGCCATGCCCTCATGCATTTATTTCTTGTTCTCAACACCATATCATCCTCTTTGCAATGCTATAAAACAATCACACAGTCCATTAGCTCTGATTCCCAATCTCCTTCTTCGAGTTCCGAATTCTCCTATGGGCATCGGCATAATGCTTCATTGAGATTACTTTCATGTATGCCTCGCATTTTTGGGGAGAAGAGCATTCATTATCTCCACTTTCTCTTTTGCATTTGGATTCACTTCCTTTTGCTCGACAGCTATCATGGGTGCAATTGCCTTCTAACCATACGCGATGCCTCAAAAGGTGGCATTCACCATCTAAGCATACACAGTGCCTCAAAACGTGGCGTGGTGGCATGCATTCACCTTTTCTAACTATACACAATGCCTTAGAAAGCGGCATGCCAACACTCTCACGAGATGAGGTACTATTGTAGGAAAAATGGGCTAAAGCCGACCATTCGTCCCACACACTTTTTAAGTGTAAACTTATTCGTCGTGATCTCTATTTGACCTTGAATCTCGAGATGGAAGCGATGCTTGGCGGTCGCTTGGTTTGCATGATATCAAACAAAGTAATCTAAAATGAACTCATGAATTTGACATCCTGGTCACTCGCAATACGTTGTAGTACACCATGTAACCTGAATACAATGGACCAGCAATGGCCTTGCAACCACGGATGTCGTATACTTGACATTTGTAGAGATGAAATGTGACAGCACAATCCACATATAAGCTATCTCAACCTTTCTTTGTGTGTGGAAGACCCATAGTGAGATTCATAGAAATATGGATCCACTTACCCATCGAAAATTGATAGGCAAGTTGAAGAAACCCACCGAGCTTACCTTATCAAGTTGAAAAGGCATACATCTTGTGTGACAAGAGCATGTAAGTCCTTCCACATCCCTTTCCTCAAGAAGCTCTTTTCTCACATAAAAATGACTACCATAAAGGTAATGATGCCACTTCTTGACGGCACGAAAGATAGCGCTCATCTCTTGATCATACACATGCATGCATATACATCTCTTTTTGTTGGTAGATTCTTTGGAATTTAAAACATATCATGAAACTCATCCAATAGTTCAGCCATGCCCTCGTGCATTTGTTTCTTGTTCTCAACCATATCATACCATCCTCTCTGCTAGGCTATAAAACAAATACACAGCCCATTTGCTTCGGTTCCCTCGAGTATTTGTAGCTCCTAAAAAACATTTAATCTCCTTCTTGAAGCTCCAGAGGTGGAGTCCTATGGGCTTCGACATAATTCTTGATTCTCACTTGAGCTCACTTTCATGTTTGCCTTGCATTGTTGGAGAAGAGCATGCACTACCTCACTTCCTCTTTCTCATTTGGATTCACTCCTTCTTACTTGACAACTATCATAGGTGCGCACCATTCACTTTCTAACCATACACGATACCTCAGAAAAGTGGCGTGCCAATACTCTCATGATGATGAGCAGTACTATTAATAGTAGGAAAACTTGAGTAAAGCTGAGCCTTCATCCCACACACTTTGAGCATCATGGAAATGCTATCTCAAACTAAGTTTCCACCCACTTATTCACGCCCTTTGTTTGGACCTTTGATCTCAGGATGGTAGCGATGCTTGGCGTCAACTTGGTTTGCATGATCTCAAACAAATTGTTTGCAAAATGAACTCATCATGCATTTGGCATTCTTGATCACTTACAATATGTTATGGTACACCATGTAACTTCAAGGTAGGATCCCAAAATTGCCTCGCAAAAACGATAGATGTCGTATCCTTGACCTTTGTAGAGATGAAATGTGCCACCCTTGTCAACCTATCCACCACAACATGTAAGCTATCGCAACCTTTCTTTGTGTGTGTGGAAGACCCATATAGTGAAATCCATAGAAATACGAATCCACTGCATACATACATCTTGTGGGACAGAAGCATATAATTTCCTCACGTTCCTCTCAATTAGAAGCTCCTATCTTATCAAAGGTGTTGAAATTCCCAACTGCCCCATCGTTGTGCTGAAGAATGCATTTCTCAAATCAGCCTTTGCTTGTAATTTTTGATGATGCCTATAGGCACCATGTAGACTCTATAGATCTTTGTAGCCAGAAGCGAGGCAACTCTTTTCTAAGAACCGTGTTGTAATTTCTGCACCATTCGTGGCACCTCCTTATTTAACGTATATTCCTCTTGAATTCTCCTATAGGCATCGGCATAATGCTTCATTGAGATTACTTTCATGATTGCCTTGCATTTTTGGGGAGAAGAGCATTCACTATCTCCACTTTCTCTTTTGCATTTGGATTCACTCCCTTTTGCTTGATAGCTATCATGGGTGCAGTTGCCTTCTAACCATACGCGATGCCTCAAAAGGTGGCATACACAGTGCCTCAAAAGGTGGCGCGACGGCATGCCAATACTCTTACGAGATGAGGTACTACTGTAGGAAAAATGGGCTAAAGCCGACCATTCATCCCACACACTTTTTAAGTGTAAACTTATTCATCGTGATCTCTATTTGACCTTAAATCTCGGGAAGGTAGCGATGCTTGGCAGTCGCTTGGTTTGCATGATATCAAATAAAGTAATCTAAAATGAACTCATGAATTTGACATCCTGGTCACTCTCAATACGTTGTAGTACACCATGTAACCTGAATACATGGACCACCAATTGCCTTGCAACCACGGATGTCGTATACTTGACCTTTGTAGAGATGAAATGTGCCACCACAAGCCACATATAAGCTATCTCAACCTTTCTTTGTGTGTGGAAGACCCATAGTGAGATCCATAGAAATATGGATCCTCTTGCCCATCGAAAATTGATAGGCAAGTTGAAGAAACCCACCAGGCTTACCTTATCAGGTTGAAAAGGCATACATCTTGTGTGACAAGAGCATGTAAGTCCTTCCACATCCCTTTCCTCTAGAAGCTCTTTCTTATCTTATCAAAGGACTTGAATATTCCCAATTGCCCCACCATTGATAAAGAATGCATTTTTTTATGTAGGTACCACATGTAGACTCTATCTCTATAGTAAAAAACGAGACCATTATGGGAAAAAATGAGACTCTATTACGTAGGCACCATGTAGACTCTATCTCTATAGTAAAAAACGAGACCATTATGGGAAAAAATGAGACTCTATGTAAGATCCCGGTCTCCACCGCGCAACGGATTCGGGGTACTAGCAGCGGAAGTAGCACTTCTCGCGCGGGACAGGGATCCCACATTCGGGGCCTCACCCACGGATATCCGGACAAGAGACTAATCCGTCGGTTTGTCCAAAACCGAAACCGGAAAAACTTCCTTTACCCGGAAAGCATGGCGATTCCACCAGGATAACTCTTTACTCTAACGTAGTCAAGATCATTACGGATCAACTGATCTGACTGCACCTTTAACGGTACTTGGTCAATTCAAGGAAGAAACTTGCACTTGGATCATTGGGATCAACGCTTTTTTCCCCATCAAGAGGCACAGCCGTTGATTCCTATCCATAGAACAATTTCTATCCGGGATTTACTTCATCTATCGTAATAATAGAAATTAAATCTCGATTTACGGATCCATCAGTCCAGCCTAACCCCATCCGATCCCATGGGTTAGCCAACCGCCCAACCACTGTAGTGATGGGATCCAATTTGGAATTTGGTTAGGTTTTGTCCCAGGTACCAAGGAAAAGAGTTCCAAGGCCCCCTAGCCGGAATTTCATGCAAACATAAAACTAGCCACACCACTTACACACCCAATATGAAAATTGCCTTTTTCTTAGCATCAGCTAACTTTAAAACAATCCTTTAATGAAACCATAGTACCACTGATCACAATCTCCCAATTTATCCAGTTGATTCATAATTTCCCATCATTCCTTCATCAGAGTATCTATGGCATCATTGGCAACTAGAACGCTCACCACCTGTCCACACAGAGGCCGTTTCCATAGTTCCTAGCCCATAATACTCGGCAATATAATCACTTATCAAGATGGACTCTTGTTGAAGATCAGCAAGATCAACCAACAGATCCATATAAAAGAGCCATGGACTCATCCGTTGAGGACCAGCAAGGTCAGTCAACCAGATCCATGCCCGGTTCCAGAAAACAACTCTTACTCCTTGTTTCAATATCTTCCTCGACGCACGCATGGGTATCCTAGGCGACCCAGAGCCCGAGCACCGTATGGTCAGCACCCTCTAGGATCCTTCGCAGGTGACCTAGCGCTTCACTCATAGGCCGCTTCCTTGGTCCCTCATCCACCGTACCGGAAGCTCACCATTTTAATCGAACCGAGGCTGGTCAAGACCTCGGCCGACCTTGCTACGTGAGACGTCCTCCATTGACTCTCCGTCAGCAGTTGCAACTTTATCAGTTAGGTCTCCACGACCTTAATCACAAGACGGTCAAAATGCTTTCCCAGCATTCTTGACATAAAACAGCCATTTACAAACAGCATTTATAAACAGTTTACAAATACAATTTCTATGTTAACTCTCATTTTTCCACATTATCCCTCATACAATCCACATTACTTATTCCACATTTCATTTATATGTGTACTCATCCAATCACATCATTTTCCATCTCTTCACTTCAGATTCCTTCACGTCACATATCATATATTCACATCCATATCCACATCCATACATCCACATCCACATCCACATTCACATCCATACATCCACATCTACATGCTTATCTCCATTTTCACATCCTCATTTATACATCCACATCCCATATCCACATTCATACATACACATCCATATCCACATCCATATCCGCATTCATACATACACATCCATATCCACATCCACATGCATACATTCATTATCACGTCCTCATTCATACATCCACATCCACATACATACATACATCCACATCCACGTTCCCATTCACATCTATACATCCATATCTACATGCACATTCACATCCATACATCCACATCTATATCCTCATTCACATCCATACATCCACATTCATGTATCCACATCTACATGCATACATCCATACATACACATCCACATTTACATCCATGCATCCACATCCACATCCTCATTCACATCCATACATCCACATTCATACATCCTCATCCACATCCACATTCACATCCATACATCCACATCTACATGCTTATCTCCATTTTCACATCCTCATTTATACATCCACATCCCATATCCACATTCATACATACACATCCATATCCACATCCACATGCATACATACATCCACATCCACATTCCCATTCACATATATACATCCATATCTACATGCACATTCACATCCATACATCCACATCTATATCCTTATTCACATCCATACATCCACATTCATGCATCCACATCTACATGCTTATCTCCATTTTCACATCCTCATTTATACATCCACATCCCATATCCACATTCATACATACACATCCATATCCACATCCACATGTATACATACATCCACATCCACATTTTCATTCACATATATACATCCATATCTACATGCACATTCACATCTATACATCCACATCTATATGCTCATTCACATCCATACATCCACATTCATACATCCACATCTACATGCATACATCCATACATCCACATCCACATTTACATCCATGCATCCACACCTACATCCTCATTTATACATCCACTTCCCATATCCACATTCATACATACACATCCATATCCATATCCACATGCATCTTATCATATCTTATCACTTCCCATATCTTTTATGCATACCTCTATGCATGAAATTCAATTATGCTAAAAGTAACACTTTTATAATAAAATATTCAACTTTTATGCATACCTCTATGCATGAAATCCAATATGATAAAAGTAACACTTTTGATATTAAAAAATTATCCTTTATGCATACTTCTATGCATGAAAATTAAAATAATAAAAGTAACACTTTTGATATAAAAATTTTCCTTTATGCATACTTCTATGCATGAAAATTAAAAATGATAAAAGTAACACTTTTAATATAAAAAAATTATCCTTTATGCATACTTCTATGCATGAAAATTAAAAATGATAAAAGTAACACTTTTGATATAAAAAATTTTCCTTTATGCATACTTCTATGCATGAAAATTAAAAATGATAAAAGTAACACTTTTAATATAAAAAAATTATCCTTTATGCATACTTCTATGCATGAAAATTAAAAATGATAAAAGTAACACTTTTGATATAAAAAATTTTCCTTTATGCATACTTCTATGCATGAAAATTAAAAATGATAAAAGTAACACTTTTAATATAAAAAAATTATCCTTTATGCATACTTCTATGCATGAAAATTAAAAATGATAAAAGTAACACTTTTGATATCAAAATTTTTCCTTTATGCATACTTCTATGTATGAAAATTAAAAATGATAAAAGTAACACTTTTAATATAAAAAAATTATCCTTTATGCATGATATTAAAATTCAATTTCTCCATGATTATAATGAAATTCTTTCAATTAATCTAGGATGATAATTCCTAGAATGTGGTAGGAAGTCCTCTTTTTATGCTTTGAATGAAATTATTTTATGCATAATTTTTATAAAAATTTTGCCATAGCTCCGCTGCTATGACTGATAAATCTCAATTTTTTCTAAGGGATAAAGCTTATCATTAAGGAAATAATTAAAATGATCTCTAATTGGATCATTAATCTATAATGGATTGAATCATCAATATGCATAAACTAAAAGCATAGGAAAAAGCCATTAATTTGGCCTCAAGCATAGCTTAATCTTAGATTAAGGAAAAGCTTTATGAAAAGCTATATGTGGATTGAGAATGGGTCATGAGTATGACCATTTCTTGAGTGAGAGAGAGAAATTACATAAAAACCATTAGAATTTAAACATAAATAAAAATTAACTTCAATAGCATTTATTAAATTATGTAACTCTTCACTACTATTCACCAATTAACTTTAATAGCATTTAAAAAAATCATACCAATTAAGCTTCTCAAGCTTGAGAGGGGTTGAGAAGAGAGAAACATTGAGAAATTATAGAAAGATCAATATTCACTAATTATGTGAGATCCCTGTTCCCCACCGGTCAACGGATTCGGGGTACTAGCAGCGGAAGTAGCACTTCTTGCGCGAGGCAGGGTCCCACACTCGGGGCCTCGTCCGCGGATATCCGGACAAAAGACTAATCCGTCGGTTTTTCCAAAACCGAACCCGGAAAAACTTCCCTTATCCGGAAAGCACGGGCGATTCCTCCAGGATAACTTTTTACTCTAACGTAGTCAAGACCATTAATAATGATCAAACTGATCCGACTGCACCTATAAAGATACTCGGTCAGATCAAGGAAGAAACTTGCACTTGGATCATTGGGATCAACGCTTTTTTCCCCATCAAGAGGCACAGCCGTTGATTCCTATCCATAGAACAATTACTATCCGGGACTTATTTCATCTATCGTAATAACGGAAATTGAGTCTCGATTTACGGATCCATCAATCCAGCCTAACCCCATCCGATCCCATGGGTTAGCCAACCACCCAACCACTGTAGTGATGGGATCCAATTTGGAATTTGGTTAGGTTTTGTCCCGGGTACCAAGGAAAGAGTTCCAAGGCCCCCTAGCCGGAAGTTCATGCAAACATAAAACTAGCCACACCACTTACACACCCAATATGAAAATTGCCTTTTTTCTTAGCATCAGCTAACTTTAAAACAATCCTTTAATGAAACCATAGTACCACTGATCACAATCTTCCAATTTATCCAGTTGATTCATAATTTCCCATCATTCCTTCATCAGAGTATCTATGGCATCATTGGCAACTAGAACGCTCACCACCTGTCCACACAGAGGCCGTTTCCATAGTTCCTAGCCCATAATACTCGGCAATATAATCACTTATCAAGATGGACTCTCGTTGAAGATCAGCAAGATCAACCAACAGATCCATATAAAAGAGCCATGGACTCATCCGTTGAGGACCAGCAAGGTCAGTCAACCAGATCCATGCCCGGTTTCACAAAACAACTCTTACTCCTTGTTCCAATATCTTCCTCGACGCACGCGTGGGTATCCTAGGCGACCCAGAGCCCGAGCACCGTATGGTCAGCACCCTCTAGGATCCTTCGCAGGTGACCTAGCGCTTCACTCATAGGCCGCTTCCTTGGTCCCTCATCCACCGTACCGGAAGCTCACCATTTTAATCGAACCGAGGCTGGTCAAGACCTCGATCGACCTTGCTACGCGAGACGTCCTCCATTGACTCTCCGTCAGCAGTTGCAACTTTATCAGTTAGGTCTCCACGACCTTAATCACAAGACGGTCAAAATGCTTCCCCAGCATTCTTGACATAAAACAGCCATTTACAAACAGCATTTACAAACAGTTTACAAATACAGTTTCTATATTAACTCTCATTTTTCCACATTATCCCTCATTAATCCACATTACTTATTCCACATTCCATGTATATGTGTACTCATCCAATCACCTCCTTTTCCATCTCTTCACTTCAGATTCCTTCACATCACATATCATATATTCACATCCATACATCCACATCCACATCCACATTCACATCCATACATCCACATCTACATGCTTATCTCCATTTTCACATCCTCATTTATACATCCACATCCCATATCCACATTCATACATACACATCCATATATCCACATCTACATCCACATACATTCATACATCCACATCCACATTCCACATTCACATCTATACATCCACATCTACATTCACATTCACATACATCCACATCCACATTCCCATACATCCACATCTATACATCCACATTCCACATTCACATCTACATTCACATACATGCATCCACATCTACATGCTTACCTCCATTTTCACATCCTAATTTATACATCCACATCCCATATCCACATTCATACATACATATCCATACATCCACATCTACATCCACATACATACATACATCCACATCCACATTCCACATTCACATCTATACATCCACATCTACATTCACATTCACATACATCCACATCCACATTCCCATACATCCACATCTATACATCCACATTCCACATTCACATCTACATTCACATTCACATACATCCACATCTACATTCACATTCACATACATCCACATCCACATTTCCATTCACATCTATACATCCACATCCATTCACATCTATACATCCACATCTACATCCACATTTACATCTATGCATATACATCTTCATGCATATATCCATTTTCATGTTCATACATCCACACTCCCATCTCCATATCCACACATCCACATACATACATCCATTTTCACATTCCCATTTATATAACCCCATATACTTTCACATCTAATCTTTTACATCACATCCATTCTCGCCCTATCACAACCCATATACATCTTATCCTATCACATACACTTCTTACCTCATCCCCCCATACACATCTTAATTCATCTTATCACATCCTAACGTATTTCATAAGCATCTTATCACCTCTTATCACACCTCTTATCACATCCTATCACTTTCCATACGCATCGTATCAATTCTTATCACATCTCATACACCTCTTATCACATCTTATCACATTTCATATCTTTAAAAAAAAAAAAAAAAGAGAATTCTTTTATTTGATATAAGATTTCTCTACACATTTATTTATACATAAATTCCATTTAAGGAGACTAACACTTTCGAAATTAAAATCAATCTTTTATGCATCTTCTTATGCATGATTTCAATTTGGTAGGGAATTATACTTTTAGAATAAAAGAATTTCTCTTATGCATCTAAGTTAAACAAAAAATCCATTTATGAGGAAAATCATACTTTTAGTATAAAAAGAATATCTTTTATGCATACCTATATGCATGAAATCCAATATGATAAAAGTAACACTTTTGATATAAAAATTTTTCCTTTATGCATACTTCTATGCATGAAAATTAAAAATGATAAAAGTAACACTTTTGATATAAAAATTTTCCTTTATGCATACTTCTATGCATGAAAATTAAAAATGATAAAAGTAACACTTTTGATATAAAAATTTATCCATTATGCATACTTCTATGCATGAAAATAAAAATGATAAAAATAACACTTTTGTTATAAAAATTTATCCTTTATACATAATATTAAAATTCAATTTCTCCATGATTATAATGAAATTCTTTCAATTAATCTAGGATGATGATTCCTAGAATATGGTAGGAAGTCCTCTTTTTATGCTTTGAATGAAAATTTTTTATGCATAATTTTTATAAAAATTTTGCCATAGCTCCGCTGCTATGACTGATAAATCTCAATTTTTCTAAGGGATAAAGCTTATCATTAAGGAAATAATTAAAATGATTCTCTAATTGGATCCTTAATCCATAATGGATTGAATCATCAATATACATAAACTAATAAAAGCATAAGAAAAAGCCATTAATTTGGCCTCAAGCATAGCTTTATCTTGGGTTAAGGAAAAGCTTTATGAAAAACTTGATTTGGATTGAGAATGGGTCATGAGGATGACCATTTCTTGAGTGAGAGAGAGAATTTACATAAGAATCATTAGAATTTAAACATAAATGAAAATTAACTTCAATAGCATTTATTAAATTATGTAACTCTTCACTACTATTCAAACTTCAATAGCATTTAAAAAAAACCATACCAATTAAACTTCTCAAGCTTGAGAGGGGTTGAGAAGAGAGAAACATTGAGAAATTATAGAAAGATGAATATTCACTAATTACCTTACAACTTGCTTGATTCTTTGTTCACGGTAGAGGCCCCCAACCAATCAATTGGTTAAGTGTGTTGATGGAGCCACTAATGGGAATTGAAGAAAGAGGGAAGCTCCAAAAACTAGTGAATTATTAAATGAATTCACAGTTTCTGGCTTAGGTGGAGTAGAGTAACGATGCATAAACACTATATATTTTTCAACAAGGAGGAGGCTTCTATTTATAGGAAAAATTGAGCTCCTAACCAAACAAACTGATTCTAGAATTTTTTAAATCAGTTTGGTCAATATTTGACCATTTTTAGGTCAGTTAAGCTAACTTTTTGGAACTAGACTTGAATGAGGAGAGAGGAGAGATGAAATATCTCAATTTTTATGAGTTTAAAACTCATTCAAGCATGTGAAATATGCACCTCCTTTAAAGAACTCCCCTTCCTTACATATGTGTCATAATGGAATCATTTTAATATTGCTCATAGTTTTTTTACTAATAAACCTTATACATTTTCAACTCTTCATCTTATGTGAAATATGCACCTCCTTTAAAGAACTCCCCTTCCTTACATATGTGTCATAATGGAATCATTTTAATATTGCTCATAGTTTTTTTTACTAATAAACCTTGTACATTTTCAACTCTTCATCTTATGTGAGCATTTAAGGGACTCCCCTTCCTTACATATGTGTCATAATAAAATCATTATACCCAAAATATCTCATATTTTTAATATTGCACATAGTTTTTTACTAATAAACCTTGTACATTTTCAACTCTTCACCTCATGTGAGCATTTACTCATTTTTGGGTATTTTCTTTTTTTACAAGTTGGATTTATCTCCTCCCTACACATGGATTGATGCTATTGGTCCATAGGAACCTTAATTGGACCATAGTCTAAAGATTTCTGAAAATCTAGACCCTTAGGCTAAGGTTCTTTATACCTATTTTCAATTAATTCTAATTGCACATTGGAAAATTCTTTTTTAATTTCTGTTTCAGGGAAACTCATCTGAATTAGAAGAGATATTTTTCTATCCAAAAATATTCAAAATCTAAATATTCTCTCTCTAGAATATTTTTCTCTCTCTAGGCTAAAACAGATAGAAACAAGGTCTTTATATTTCTGAAGAGGGATTGATTACAGGGAAAGATACTAGACATCAAAAAGGGGGTGGGGGAGGAATCTTACATTCTACCCCACTTAAAAAATGCGAGATGTCCTCATCTCGCAAACTGGGATAATTTCGCAAGATGCACGAATATGAGACTTAGAGAAAAATTTGAATCAAGATTAACCACCAAGAAACGTCTTAAAGAGAGCAAGATTCAAAATAAGAACAAGATTTAAACTTTATTCATTCTCGGAACTTATACAGTAAAGATAGAAGAACTCTTTACACTTCCATAAGCCCGTCCATCATATGATCACAAAAGCAGTCCTCACAAGCTGCACAAGTATAAGGTAACTCATCTATGGGAATAATTCTGTTGGTTATTGCCGCACCTATCTCAGTGGTATGAGGTGATCTAACAAAAGGACCTCTGAGAGGCAAGCCAAAAACGGGATAAAGGCATATCTTCTCATGAGGAAGAAAACATGCCAGTAAGAAGACCCGCTCAGAAAACCCAAGATGCCTTGATCTCATGACACAGTAGTATCGGGGACCCAAACCCAAAGCTTCAATAACCATGGCCAAGCGGACATTGTTACGAAAGTGCTGCTGACCCCAGGGTGTTACCCTAGTTATGTTTTGATAGGTCCGCCATTTGGTTTGCGCTACAGAAGTTCCCAAGTGAGGGAAAAGTGAGCGCTCATACTGCTCTATAAAATCCTTCTTCACAGATTCACTTGCGTCTTGAAGGTGAGGAATCATTATGGATAAAACTAGTTCTTGTTGCCAAGCCATGAAGGAGATTAAGAAAGAAACGAGATCGATGGAAGTAAGATTACTGTGAGCGACAAGTAAAAGTTACGACTTATATAAAGGAAGGAGCTAGCGTAACTTAGAAGCCAACGATAACTTGCCACTGAAGTTTTACCGTCTTTCCATGATTTGGGTTTGACACATTTTTCTATAGAAGGCATTAAGAATTTTGAGATGAAGAGATAAAAGAAGCTTGTAGGCTAAGTCACCTACTTTCATTGAATTCAGATATAAGGCTCACAATATCTGGGGGATAACTTCATATACTCCCCAAGATATAAAGAACTTCTTTTGGGCCGTACTCGAATGAAGACCAAAACCTTGATATCCAAAACATCGATTCTCACTTCTGAACTCATTGTTCTGAATCCTTAAAACAGGTGGGACTCTTGAGAAGTATTCTAGAAAAAGGGTCTTCCTTTGTTAAACAAAACTTTCTTTTATTTTAGAGAGGGAATAATTATAAGCTCAGAAAGGGAGATTCTTACTCCTGTATACCTCGAAGGCTGGGGAGGAATCTTACATTCTACCCCACTTAAAAAGTGCGAGATGTCCTCATCTCGCAAGGTAGAGGACAACTCTTTTTCTTAACATCCAATTTTATTTTGGGGTTCCTTATATTCTGGTCAACCCAACAGAACACTGGGATAAATATCCCTTATATAGAACTCATCATTAATTTTCAGATCATATCATTCATATCTTTAACATGATAATGGTCCATTAGACCGAAAAATTTTCTTCTGAACATTCCTCCACGGGAATTTCAGTTAAGCAAGTTCTCAATTTGTCATCCCTTAACTTGATCTACTGATCAAGTGTTAATAGTAACAATTTGACAGCACAACCCACTAATCTCATAGTGATTTGCTGAATTCATTATCATCATTCCAGTTATGAATATCATCACTGGGACTCGTCCCATTCATCCTCATTGTGGTTTTGTTCAGATTTTTATATTTCAACTAATTTCAGAAATCATCATTTTTCAATCAGAATTTTCAATCAGAATCCAATCCAATTCATCAATTCTCAAATAGAATTAAAAATCATATCAACCACATTCGAATTCATCATCTGGATAGCATTAACGCTTATAATTTCAAGTCTTAGATTTACTCGTATATATTGTCAGTAAAGAGCTGCAGTATACTCTCGGTATATACGGGTAGTCGTGGCTCTTGGAATTATAAGGTAAATACCATCATGTCTAGGCCTCAAGCAAGTCAGGGATTCTATATAATTGCGGTACTTCTATCTGAAGACCCAATTACCAAATTACGAATTTCAGTTTGAATATCAAATTGTATGAATTATATCATACAATTACAACATTTTTGTGTTTCTACATAAATTCTTGACATATTTGTCTTCTCAGTTGATCTTTATTAACCAATTCGCTCTGATACCAACTGTGAGATCCCTGTTCCCCACCGGTCAACGGATTCGGGGTACTAGCAGCGGAAGTAGCACTTCTTGCGCGAGGCAGGGTCCCACACTCGGGGCCTCGTCCGCGGATATCCGGACAAAAGACTAATCCGTCGGTTTTTCCAAAACCGAACCCGGAAAAACTTCCCTTATCCGGAAAGCACGGGCGATTCCTCCAGGATAACTTTTTACTCTAACGTAGTCAAGACCATTAATAATGATCAAACTGATCCGACTGCACCTATAAAGATACTCGGTCAGATCAAGGAAGAAACTTGCACTTGGATCATTGGGATCAACGCTTTTTTCCCCATCAAGAGGCACAGCCGTTGATTCCTATCCATAGAACAATTACTATCCGGGACTTATTTCATCTATCGTAATAACGGAAATTGAGTCTCGATTTACGGATCCATCAATCCAGCCTAACCCCATCCGATCCCATGGGTTAGCCAACCACCCAACCACTGTAGTGATGGGATCCAATTTGGAATTTGGTTAGGTTTTGTCCCGGGTACCAAGGAAAGAGTTCCAAGGCCCCCTAGCCGGAAGTTCATGCAAACATAAAACTAGCCACACCACTTACACACCCAATATGAAAATTGCCTTTTTTCTTAGCATCAGCTAACTTTAAAACAATCCTTTAATGAAACCATAGTACCACTGATCACAATCTTCCAATTTATCCAGTTGATTCATAATTTCCCATCATTCCTTCATCAGAGTATCTATGGCATCATTGGCAACTAGAACGCTCACCACCTGTCCACACAGAGGCCGTTTCCATAGTTCCTAGCCCATAATACTCGGCAATATAATCACTTATCAAGATGGACTCTCGTTGAAGATCAGCAAGATCAACCAACAGATCCATATAAAAGAGCCATGGACTCATCCGTTGAGGACCAGCAGGGTCAGTCAACCAGATCCATGCCCGGTTTCACAAAACAACTCTTACTCCTTGTTCCAATATCTTCCTCGACGCACGCGTGGGTATCCTAGGCGACCCAGAGCCCGAGCACCGTATGGTCAGCACCCTCTAGGATCCTTTGCAGGTGACCTAGCGCTTCACTCATAGGCCGCTTCCTTGGTCCCTCATCCACCGTACCGGAAGCTCACCATTTTAATCGAACCGAGGCTGGTCAAGACCTCGATCGACCTTGCTACGCGAGACGTCCTCCATTGACTCTCCGTCAGCAGTTGCAACTTTATCAGTTAGGTCTCCACGACCTTAATCACAAGACGGTCAAAATGCTTCCCCAGCATTCTTGACATAAAACAGCCATTTACAAACAGCATTTACAAACAGTTTACAAATACAGTTTCTATATTAACTCTCATTTTTCCACATTATCCCTCATTAATCCACATTACTTATTCCACATTCCATGTATATGTGTACTCATCCAATCACCTCCTTTTCCATCTCTTCACTTCAGATTCCTTCACATCACATATCATATATTCACATCCATACATCCACATCCACATCCACATTCACATCCATACATCCACATCTACATGCTTATCTCCATTTTCACATCCTCATTTATACATCCACATCCCATATCCACATTCATACATACACATCCATATATCCACATCTACATCCACATACATTCATACATCCACATCCACATTCCACATTCACATCTATACATCCACATCTACATTCACATTCACATACATCCACATCCACATTCCCATACATCCACATCTATACATCCACATTCCACATTCACATCTACATTCACATACATGCATCCACATCTACATGCTTACCTCCATTTTCACATCCTAATTTATACATCCACATCCCATATCCACATTCATACATACATATCCATACATCCACATCTACATCCACATACATACATACATCCACATCCACATTCCACATTCACATCTATACATCCACATCTACATTCACATTCACATACATCCACATCCACATTCCCATACATCCACATCTATACATCCACATTCCACATTCACATCTACATTCACATTCACATACATCCACATCTACATTCACATTCACATACATCCACATCCACATTTCCATTCACATCTATACATCCACATCCATTCACATCTATACATCCACATCTACATCCACATTTACATCTATGCATATACATCTTCATGCATATATCCATTTTCATGTTCATACATCCACACTCCCATCTCCATATCCACACATCCACATACATACATCCATTTTCACATTCCCATTTATATAACCCCATATACTTTCACATCTAATCTTTTACATCACATCCATTCTCGCCCTATCACAACCCATATACATCTTATCCTATCACATACACTTCTTACCTCATCCCCCCATACACATCTTAATTCATCTTATCACATCCTAACGTATTTCATAAGCATCTTATCACCTCTTATCACACCTCTTATCACATCCTATCACTTTCCATACGCATCGTATCAATTCTTATCACATCTCATACACCTCTTATCACATCTTATCACATTTCATATCTTAAAAAAAAAAAAAAAGAGAATTCTTTTATTTGATATAAGATTTCTCTACACATTTATTTATACATAAATTCCATTTAAGGAGACTAACACTTTCGAAATTAAAATCAATCTTTTATGCATCTTCTTATGCATGATTTCAATTTGGTAGGGAATTATACTTTTAGAATAAAAGAATTTCTCTTATGCATCTAAGTTAAACAAAAAATCCATTTATGAGGAAAATCATACTTTTAGTATAAAAAGAATATCTTTTATGCATACCTATATGCATGAAATCCAATATGATAAAAGTAACACTTTTGATATAAAAATTTTCCTTTATGCATACTTCTATGCATGAAAATTAAAAATGATAAAAGTAACACTTTTGATATAAAAATTTTCCTTTATGCATACTTCTATGCATGAAAATTAAAAATGATAAAAGTAACACTTTTGATATAAAAATTTATCCATTATGCATACTTCTATGCATGAAAATAAAAATGATAAAAATAACACTTTTGTTATAAAAATTTATCCTTTATACATAATATTAAAATTCAATTTCTCCATGATTATAATGAAATTCTTTCAATTAATCTAGGATGATGATTCCTAGAATATGGTAGGAAGTCCTCTTTTTATGCTTTGAATGAAAATTTTTTATGCATAATTTTTATAAAAATTTTGCCATAGCTCCGCTGCTATGACTGATAAATCTCAATTTTTCTAAGGGATAAAGCTTATCATTAAGGAAATAATTAAAATGATTCTCTAATTGGATCCTTAATCCATAATGGATTGAATCATCAATATACATAAACTAATAAAAGCATAAGAAAAAGCCATTAATTTGGCCTCAAGCATAGCTTTATCTTGGGTTAAGGAAAAGCTTTATGAAAAGCTTGATTTGGATTGAGAATGGGTCATGAGTATGACCATTTCTTGAGTGAGAGAGAGAATTTACATAAGAATCATTAGAATTTAAACATAAATGAAAATTAACTTCAATAGCATTTATTAAATTATGTAACTCTTCACTACTATTCAAACTTCAATAGCATTTAAAAAAAACCATACCAATTAAACTTCTCAAGCTTGAGAGGGGTTGAGAAGAGAGAAACATTGAGAAATTATAGAAAGATGAATATTCACTAATTACCTTACAACTTGCTTGATTCTTTGTTCACGGTAGAGGCCCCCAACCAATCAATTGGTTAAGTGTGTTGATGGAGCCACTAATGGGAATTGAAGAAAGAGGGAAGCTCCAAAAACTAGTGAATTATTAAATGAATTCACAGTTTCTGGCTTAGGTGGAGTAGAGTAACGATGCATAAACACTATATATTTTTCAACAAGGAGGAGGCTTCTATTTATAGGAAAAATTGAGCTCCTAACCAAACAAACTGATTCTAGAATTTTTTAAATCAGTTTGGTCAATATTTGACCATTTTTAGGTCAGTTAAGCTAACTTTTTGGAACTAGACTTGAATGAGGAGAGAGGAGAGATGAAATATCTCAATTTTTATGAGTTTAAAACTCATTCAAGCATGTGAAATATGCACCTCCTTTAAAGAACTCCCCTTCCTTACATATGTGTCATAATGGAATCATTTTAATATTGCTCATAGTTTTTTTACTAATAAACCTTATACATTTTCAACTCTTCATCTTATGTGAAATATGCACCTCCTTTAAAGAACTCCCCTTCCTTACATATGTGTCATAATGGAATCATTTTAATATTGCTCATAGTTTTTTTTACTAATAAACCTTGTACATTTTCAACTCTTCATCTTATGTGAGCATTTAAGGGACTCCCCTTCCTTACATATGTGTCATAATAAAATCATTATACCCAAAATATCTCATATTTTTAATATTGCACATAGTTTTTTACTAATAAACCTTGTACATTTTCAACTCTTCACCTCATGTGAGCATTTACTCATTTTTGGGTATTTTCTTTTTTTACAAGTTGGATTTATCTCCTCCCTACACATGGATTGATGCTATTGGTCCATAGGAACCTTAATTGGACCATAGTCTAAAGATTTCTGAAAATCTAGACCCTTAGGCTAAGGTTCTTTATACCTATTTTCAATTAATTCTAATTGCACATTGGAAAATTCTTTTTTAATTTCTGTTTCAGGGAAACTCATCTGAATTAGAAGAGATATTTTTCTATCCAAAAATATTCAAAATCTAAATATTCTCTCTCTAGAATATTTTTCTCTCTCTAGGCTAAAACAGATAGAAACAAGGTCTTTATATTTCTGAAGAGGGATTGATTACAGGGAAAGATACTAGACATCAAAAAGGGGGTGGGGGAGGAATCTTACAAATTACCTTACAAATTGCTTGATTCTTTGTTCACGGTAGAGGCCCCCAACCAATCAATTGGTTAAGTATGTTGATGGAGCCACTAATGGGGATTGAAGAAAGAGGGAAGTTCCAAAAACTAGTGAATTATTAAATGAATTCACAGTTCTTGGCTTAGGTGGAGTAGAGTAACGATGCATAAACACTATATATTTTTCAACAAGGGGGAGGCTTCTATTTATAGGAAAAATTGAGCTCCTAACCAAACAAACTGATTCTAGAATTTTCCAAATCAGTTTGGTCAATTTTTGACCATTTTTAGGTCAGTTAAGCTAACTTTTTGGAACTAGACTTGAATGAGGAGAGAGGAGAGATGAAATATCTCAATTTTTATGAGTTTAAAACTCATTCAAGCATGTGAAATATGCACCTCCTTTAAAGAACTCCCCTTCCTTACATATGTGTCATAATGGAATCATTTTAATATTGCTCATAGTTTTTTTACTAATAAACCTTGTACATTTTCAACTCTTCATCTTATGTGAAATATGCACCTCCTTTAAAGAACTCCCCTTCCTTACATATGTGTCATAATGGAATCATTTTAATATTGCTCATAGTTTTTTATTAATAAACCTTGTACATTTTCAACTCTTCATCTTATGTGAGCATTTAAGGGACTCCCCTTCCTTACATATGTGTCATAATAAAATCATTATACCCAAAATATCTCATATTTTTAATATTGCACATAGTTTTTTACTAATAAACCTTGTACATTTTCAACTCTTCACCTCATGTGAGCATTTACTCATTTTTGGGTATTTTCTTTTTACAAGTTGGATTTATCTCCTCTCTACACATGGATTGATGCTATTGGTCCATAGGAACCTTAATTGGACCATAGTCTAAAGATTTCTGAAAATCTAGACCCTTAGGCTAAGGTTCTTTATACCTATTTTCAATTAATTCCAATTGCACATTGGAAAATTCTTTTTGAATTTCTGTTTCAGGGGAACTCGTCTGAATTAGAAGAGATATTTTTCTATCCAAAAATATTCAAAATCTGAATATTCTCTCTCTAGAATATTTTTCTCTCTCTAGGCTAAAACAGATAGAAACAAGGTCTTTATATTTCTGAAGAGGGATTGATTACAGGGAAAGATACTAGACATCAAAAAGGGGGTGGGGGAGGAATCTTACACTCTATTACGTAGGCACCATGTAGACTCTATAGATCTTTGTCGTAAAAATGAGACCATTACATAGCCAAAAAATGAGGCAACTCTTTATGAGAACCAGGTCGTAATTTCAGCACCATTTGTGACACCCCCTCATTTAAGAGATCTTCCTTTTGAAATTCCATGACCCAATGTTTGTATACTTTAGGTATAACTGATAGAGATTCAGCCACTACATTATCCTTGCCCTTTATATAGCTCATCTCAAAATCATAATTTTGCAAGGTTTCTTCTTTGCGTAGGAGATAGATTCGGTTGGGAGAGGAATTACTTCAACACACAATGATCACTTCTCACATAAAAATGACTACCATAAAGGTAATGATGCCAGTTCTTGACGGCACGAAAGATAGCGCTCATCTCTTGATCATACACATGCATGCATATACATCTCTTTTTGTTGGTAGATTCTTTGGAATTTAAAACATATCATGAAACTCATCCAATAGTTCAGCCATGCCCTCGTGCATTTGTTTCTTGTTCTCAACCATATCATACCATCCTCTCTGCTAGGCTATAAAACAAATACACAGCCCATTTGCTTCGGTTCCCTCGAGTATTTGTAGCTCCTAAAAAACATTTAATCTCCTTCTTGAAGCTCCAGAGGTGGAGTCCTATGGGCTTCGACATAATTCTTGATTCTCACTTGAGCTCACTTTCATGTTTGCCTTGCATTGTTGGAGAAGAGCATGCACTACCTCACTTCCTCTTTCTCATTTGGATTCACTCCTTCTTACTTGACAACTATCATAGGTGCATACCATTCACTTTCTAACCATACACGATGCCTCAAAAAGGTGGCGTGCCAATACTCTCATGATGATGAGCAGTACTATTAATAGTAGGAAAACTTGAGTAAAGCTGAGCGTTCATCCCACACACTTTGAGCATCATGGAAATGCTATCTCAAACTAAGTTTCCACCCACTTATTCATGCCTTCTCTTTGACCTTTGATCTCAGGATGGTAGCGATGCTTGGCGTCAACTTGGTTTGCATGATCTCAAACAAATTGTTTGCAAAATGAACTCATCATGCATTTGGCATTCTTGATCACTTACAATATGTTATGGTACACCATGTAACTTCAAGGTAGGATCCCAAAATTGCCTCGCAAAAACGATAGATGTCGTATCCTTGACCTTTGTAGAGATGAAATGTGCCACCCTTGTCAACCTATCCACCACAACATGTAAGCTATCGCAACCTTTCTTTGTGTGTGTGGAAGACCCATATAGTGAAATCCATAGAAATACGAATCCACTGCATATATACATCTTGTGGGAAAGAAGCATGTAATTTCCTCACGTTCCTCTCAATTAGAAGCTCTTATCTTATCAAAGGTGTTGAAATTCCCAACTGCCCCATCGTTGTGCTGAAGAATGCATTTCTCAGATCAGCCTTTGCTTTTAATTTTTGATGATGCCTATAGGCACCATGTAGACTCTATAGATCTTTGTAGCCAGAAGCGAGGCAACTCTTTTCTAAGAACCGTGTTGTAATTCCTGCACCATTTGTGGCACCTCCTTATTTAACGTATATTCCTCTTGAATTTCCAGAACTCAATCTTTGTGTACTTGGGAAATAGTCGATAGTGAACATTTAAGCATCGGCCCCACCACATTATTCTTGCTCTTTATATAGGCAATCTCAAAATCGTAATTTTGCAAGGCTGCCACACCCACCTTCTTTGCTTAGGAGATAGACTCGGTTCGGAGACGAATTACTTCAATGCACATGGATCACTTCTCACATAAAAGGACTACCATAAAGGCTCTAATACATTGCAATGTAAGAAAGGGATCAATGGCTTTAAGTAGAGCTCTGATACCAACAATGCAAGAAAGGGATCTAGTGAGAGATCAAGAAAATGCACCCATTATACATGGAGTATACTTATCATAGAGAGTACTAGTAGTCCACCCAAACATGGAAAGTCTGCCATGACACCGTAAGTAAGACGTCAACTTACAAATACCCTTTCTTCCAAGAGAAAAGGAAAACGTCATGTAATCATTTGTACAACAATTTGATGGTGGAACCACATTCTTTGATTACCAAGTCTTTCCTTTTTTCATCCTCTTAAAATCCCACTGCCTTCCAGCCATAGATGTCATATACTCGAACTTTCTAGAGATGAAATGTTCCACCCTTGTCACCTATTCACAGACACACACATGACCTATCCCAATGTTTCTTTGTGTGTGGAAGACCCATAGTGAAATCCATAGAAATACGAATCCACTTCCCTTCGAGAGTAGGCAAGTTGAAGTAGCCCATCGGACTTATATGTATTGGGTTCTTATTAAGTTGAGAAGGCGTACATCTTATGAGAAAAGCATGGAAGTCCTTCCACATCCCTTTCTAATAGAAGCCCTTTTCCTTATCCTATCCAACGGTCCTGAATACTCTTGATTGCCACACTGTCTGACTGCTCCACACCATTGGTGAAGAATGTATTTGTTCGATCAACCTTTGCTTGTAACTTTTGATGTAGGCACCATGTAGACTCTATCTTTGCAGTAAAAATGAGACCATTTCATAGCTAGAAAGAAGGCAACTCTTTATGAGGAACCATATCATAATCTCAGCCAGGCCGCCACTTTATCCTGTTGTTGATTATACACGCGATCTCAAAATCATAATTTTGCAAGGTTGCCAACCACCTTCTTCACTTAGGAGACGGATTCGGTCACAGGAGAGAATTACTTCAATGCACGGTACGGTGATCACTTCTCACATAAAAATCACTCATATCGTAAAGGTAATGATGCCACTTTTTGATGGCATGCAAAATAGCCATCATCTCTTGATCATACAAATCTCCTTTTGTTGGTAGAATCTTCAGAATTTAAAGCATATCGTGAAACTCATAGTTCAGCCATGCCCTCATGCATTTATTTCTTGTTCTCAACACCATATCATCCTCTTTGCAATGCTATAAAACAATCACACAGTCCATTAGCTCTGATTCCCAATCTCCTTCTTCGAGTTCCGAATTCTCCTATGGGCATCGGCATAATGCTTCATTGAGATTACTTTCATGTATGCCTCGCATTTTTGGGGAGAAGAGCATTCATTATCTCCACTTTCTCTTTTGCATTTGGATTCACTTCCTTTTGCTTGACAGCTATCATGGGTGCAGTTGCCTTCTAACCATACGCGATGCCTCAAAAGGTGGCATTCACCATCTAAGCATACACAGTGCCTCAAAAGGTGGCGTGGTGGCATGCATTCACCTTTTCTAACTATACACAATGCCTTAGAAAGCGGCATGCCAACACTCTCACGAGATGAGGTACTATTGTAGGAAAAATGGGCTAAAGCCGACCATTCGTCCCACACACTTTTTAAGTGTAAACTTTTTCGTCGTGATCTCTATTTGACCTTGAATCTCGGGATGGAAGCGATGCTTGGCGGTCGCTTGGTTTGCATGATATCAAACAAAGTAATCTAAAATGAACTCATGAATTTGACATCCTGATCACTCGCAATACGTTGTAGTACACCATGTAACCTGAATACAATGGACCACCAATGGCCTTGCAACCACGGATGTCGTATACTTGACATTTGTAGAGATGAAATGTGACAGCACAATCCACATATAAGCTATCTCAACCTTTCTTTGTGTGTGGAAGACCCATAGTGAGATTCATAGAAATATGGATCCACTTACCCATCGAAAATTGATAGGCAAGTTGAAGAAACCCACCGAGCTTACCTTATCAAGTTGAAAAGGCATACATCTTGTGTGACAAGAGCATGTAAGTCCTTCCACATCCCTTTCCTCAAGAAGCTCTTTTCTCACATAAAAATGACTACCATAAAGGTAATGATGCCACTTCTTGACGGCACGAAAGATAGCGCTCATCTCTTGATCATACACATGCATGCATATACATCTCTTTTTGTTGGTAGATTCTTTGGAATTTAAAACATATCATGAAACTCATCCAATAGTTCAGCCATGCCCTCATGCATTTGTTTCTTGTTCTCAACCATATCATACCATCCTCTCTGCTAGGCTATAAAACAAATACACAGCCCATTTGCTTCGGTTCCCTCGAGTATTTGTAGCTCCTAAAAAACATTTAATCTCCTTCTTGAAGCTCCAGAGGTGGAGTCCTATGGGCTTCGACATAATTCTTGATTCTCACTTGAGCTCACTTTCATGTTTGCCTTGCATTGTTGGAGAAGAGCATGCACTACCTCACTTCCTCTTTCTCATTTGGATTCACTCCTTCTTACTTGACAACTATCATAGGTGCGCACCATTCACTTTCTAACCATACACGATACCTCAGAAAAGTGGCGTGCCAATACTCTCATGATGATGAGCAGTACTATTAATAGTAGGAAAACTTGAGTAAAGCTGAGCCTTCATCCCACACACTTTGAGCATCATGGAAATGCTATCTCAAACTAAGTTTCCACCCACTTATTCACGCCCTTTGTTTGGACCTTTGATCTCAGGATGGTAGCGATGCTTGGCGTCAACTTGGTTTGCATGATCTCAAACAAATTGTTTGCAAAATGAACTCATCATGCATTTGGCATTCTTGATCACTTACAATATGTTATGGTACACCATGTAACTTCAAGGTAGGATCCCAAAATTGCCTCGCAAAAACGATAGATGTCGTATCCTTGACCTTTGTAGAGATGAATTGTGCCACCCTTGTCAACCTATCCACCACAACATGTAAGCTATCGCAACCTTTCTTTGTGTGTGTGGAAGACCCATATAGTGAAATCCATAGAAATACGAATCCACTGCATACATACATCTTGTGGGACAGAAGCATATAATTTCCTCACGTTCCTCTCAATTAGAAGCTCCTATCTTATCAAAGGTGTTGAAATTCCCAACTGCCCCATCGTTGTGCTGAAGAATGCATTTCTCAAATCAGCCTTTGCTTGTAATTTTTGATGATGCCTATAGGCACCATGTAGACTCTATAGATCTTTGTAGCCAGAAGCGAGGCAACTCTTTTCTAAGAACCGTGTTGTAATTTCTGCACCATTCGTGGCACCTCCTTATTTAACGTATATTCCTCTTGAATTCTCCTATAGGCATCGGCATAATGCTTCATTGAGATTACTTTCATGATTGCCTTGCATTTTTGGGGAGAAGAGCATTCACTATCTCCACTTTCTCTTTTGCATTTGGATTCACTCCCTTTTGCTTGATAGCTATCATGGGTGCAGTTGCCTTCTAACCATACACGATGCCTCAAAAGGTGGCATACACAGTGCCTCAAAAGGTGGCGCGACGGCATGCCAATACTCTTACGAGATGAGGTACTACTGTAGGAAAAATGGGCTAAAGCCGACCATTCATCCCACACACTTTTTAAGTGTAAACTTATTCATCGTGATTTCTATTTGACCTTAAATCTCGGGAAGGTAGCGATGCTTGGCAGTCGCTTGGTTTGCATGATATCAAATAAAGTAATCTAAAATGAACTCATGAATTTGACATCCTGGTCACTCTCAATACGTTGTAGTACACCATGTAACCTGAATACATGGACCACCAATTGCCTTGCAACCACGGATGTCGTATACTTGACCTTTGTAGAGATGAAATGTGCCACCACAAGCCACATATAAGCTATCTCAACCTTTCTTTGTGTGTGGAAGACCCATAGTGAGATCCATAGAAATATGGATCCACTTGCCCATCGAAAATTGATAGGCAAGTTGAAGAAACCCACCAGGCTTACCTTATCAGGTTGAAAAGGCATACATCTTGTGTGACAAGAGCATGTAAGTCCTTCCACATTCCTTTCCTCTAGAAGCTCTTTCTTATCTTATCAAAGGACTTGAATATTCCCAATTGCCCCACCATTGATGAAGAATGCATTTTTTTATGTAGGTACCACATGTAGACTCTATCTCTATAGTAAAAAACGAGACCATTATGGGAAAAAATGAGACTCTATTACGTAGGCACCATGTAGACTCTATCTCTATAGTAAAAAACGAGACCATTATGGGAAAAAATGAGACTCTATTACGTAGGCACCATGTAGACTCTATAGATCTTTGTCGTAAAAATGAGACCATTACATAGCCAAAAAATGAGGCAACTCTTTATGAGAACCAGGTCGTAATTTCAGCACCATTTGTGACACCCCCTCATTTAAGAGATCTTCCTTTTGAAATTCCATGACCCAATGTTTGTATACTTTAGGTATAACTGATAGAGATTCAGCCACTACATTATCCTTGCCCTTTATATAGCTCATCTCAAAATCATAATTTTGCAAGGTTTCTTCTTTGCGTAGGAGATAGATTCGGTTGGGAGAGGAATTACTTCAACACACAATGATCACTTCTCACATAAAAATGACTACCATAAAGGTAATGATGCCAGTTCTTGACGGCACGAAAGATAGCGCTCATCTCTTGATCATACACATGCATGCATATACATCTCTTTTTGTTGGTAGATTCTTTGGAATTTAAAACATATCATGAAACTCATCCAATAGTTCAGCCATGCCCTCGTGCATTTGTTTCTTGTTCTCAACCATATCATACCATCCTCTCTGCTAGGCTATAAAACAAATACACAGCCCATTTGCTTCGGTTCCCTCGAGTATTTGTAGCTCCTAAAAAACATTTAATCTCCTTCTTGAAGCTCCAGAGGTGGAGTCCTATGGGCTTCGACATAATTCTTGATTCTCACTTGAGCTCACTTTCATGTTTGCCTTGCATTGTTGGAGAAGAGCATGCACTACCTCACTTCCTCTTTCTCATTTGGATTCACTCCTTCTTACTTGACAACTATCATAGGTGCATACCATTCACTTTCTAACCATACACGATGCCTCAAAAAGGTGGCGTGCCAATACTCTCATGATGATGAGCAGTACTATTAATAGTAGGAAAACTTGAGTAAAGCTGAGCGTTCATCCCACACACTTTGAGCATCATGGAAATGCTATCTCAAACTAAGTTTCCACCCACTTATTCATGCCTTCTCTTTGACCTTTGATCTCAGGATGGTAGCGATGCTTGGCGTCAACTTGGTTTGCATGATCTCAAACAAATTGTTTGCAAAATGAACTCATCATGCATTTGGCATTCTTGATCACTTACAATATGTTATGGTACACCATGTAACTTCAAGGTAGGATCCCAAAATTGCCTCGCAAAAACGATAGATGTCGTATCCTTGACCTTTGTAGAGATGAAATGTGCCACCCTTGTCAACCTATCCACCACAACATGTAAGCTATCGCAACCTTTCTTTGTGTGTGTGGAAGACCCATATAGTGAAATCCATAGAAATACGAATCCACTGCATATATACATCTTGTGGGACAGAAGCATGTAATTTCCTCACGTTCCTCTCAATTAGAAGCTCTTATCTTATCAAAGGTGTTGAAATTCCCAACTGCCCCATCGTTGTGCTGAAGAATGCATTTCTCAGATCAGCCTTTGCTTTTAATTTTTGATGATGCCTATAGGCACCATGTAGACTCTATAGATCTTTGTAGCCAGAAGCGAGGCAACTCTTTTCTAAGAACCGTGTTGTAATTCCTGCACCATTTGTGGCACCTCCTTATTTAACGTATATTCCTCTTGAATTTCCAGAACTCAATCTTTGTGTACTTGGGAAATAGTCGATAGTGAACATTTAAGCATCGGCCCCACCACATTATTCTTGCTCTTTATATAGGCAATCTCAAAATCGTAATTTTGCAAGGCTGCCACACCCACCTTCTTTGCTTAGGAGATAGACTCGGTTCGGAGACGAATTACTTCAATGCACATGGATCACTTCTCACATAAAAGGACTACCATAAAGGCTCTAATACATTGCAATGTAAGAAAGGGATCAATGGCTTTAAGTAGAGCTCTGATACCAACAATGCAAGAAAGGGATCTAGTGAGAGATCAAGAAAATGCACCCATTATACATGGAGTATACTTATCATAGAGAGTACTAGTAGTCCACCCAAACATGGAAAGTCTGCCATGACACCGTAAGTAAGACGTCAACTTACAAATACCCTTTCTTCCAAGAGAAAAGGAAAACGTCATGTAATCATTTGTACAACAATTTGATGGTGGAACCACATTCTTTGATTACCAAGTCTTTCCTTTTTTCATCCTCTTAAAATCCCACTGCCTTCCAGCCATAGATGTCATATACTCGAACTTTCTAGAGATGAAATGTTCCACCCTTGTCACCTATTCACAGACACACACATGACCTATCCCAATGTTTCTTTGTGTGTGGAAGACCCATAGTGAAATCCATAGAAATACGAATCCACTTCCCTTCGAGAGTAGGCAAGTTGAAGTAGCCCATCGGACTTATATGTATTGGGTTCTTATTAAGTTGAGAAGGCGTACATCTTGTGAGAAAAGCATGGAAGTCCTTCCACATCCCTTTCTAATAGAAGCCCTTTTCCTTATCCTATCCAACGGTCCTGAATACTCTTGATTGCCACACTGTCTGACTGCTCCACACCATTGGTGAAGAATGTATTTGTTCGATCAACCTTTGCTTGTAACTTTTGATGTAGGCACCATGTAGACTCTATCTTTGCAGTAAAAATGAGACCATTTCATAGCTAGAAAGAAGGCAACTCTTTATGAGGAACCATATCATAATCTCAGCCAGGCCGCCACTTTATCCTGTTGTTGATTATACACGCGATCTCAAAATCATAATTTTGCAAGGTTGCCAACCACCTTCTTCGCTTAGGAGACGGATTCGGTCACAGGAGAGAATTACTTCAATGCACGGTACGGTGATCACTTCTCACATAAAAATCACTCATATCGTAAAGGTAATGATGCCACTTTTTGATGGCATGCAAAATAGCCATCATCTCTTGATCATACAAATCTCCTTTTGTTGGTAGAATCTTCAGAATTTAAAGCATATCGTGAAACTCATAGTTCAGCCATGCCCTCATGCATTTATTTCTTGTTCTCAACACCATATCATCCTCTTTGCAATGCTATAAAACAATCACACAGTCCATTAGCTCTGATTCCCAATCTCCTTCTTCGAGTTCCGAATTCTCCTATGGGCATCGGCATAATGCTTCATTGAGATTACTTTCATGTATGCCTCGCATTTTTGGGGAGAAGAGCATTCATTATCTCCACTTTCTCTTTTGCATTTGGATTCACTTCCTTTTGCTTGACAGCTATCATGGGTGCAGTTGCCTTCTAACCATACGCGATGCCTCAAAAGGTGGCATTCACCATCTAAGCATACACAGTGCCTCAAAAGGTGGCGTGGTGGCATGCATTCACCTTTTCTAACTATACACAATGCCTTAGAAAGCGGCATGCCAACACTCTCACGAGATGAGGTACTATTGTAGGAAAAATGGGCTAAAGCCGACCATTCGTCCCACACACTTTTTAAGTGTAAACTTTTTCGTCGTGATCTCTATTTGACCTTGAATCTCGGGATGGAAGCGATGCTTGGCGGTCGCTTGGTTTGCATGATATCAAACAAAGTAATCTAAAATGAACTCATGAATTTGACATCCTGGTCACTCGCAATACGTTGTAGTACACCATGTAACCTGAATACAATGGACCACCAATGGCCTTGCAACCACGGATGTCGTATACTTGACATTTGTAGAGATGAAATGTGACAGCACAATCCACATATAAGCTATCTCAACCTTTCTTTGTGTGTGGAAGACCCATAGTGAGATTCATAGAAATATGGATCCACTTACCCATCGAAAATTGATAGGCAAGTTGAAGAAACCCACCGAGCTTACCTTATCAAGTTGAAAAGGCATACATCTTGTGTGACAAGAGCATGTAAGTCCTTCCACATCCCTTTCCTCAAGAAGCTCTTTTCTCACATAAAAATGACTATCATAAAGGTAATGATGCCACTTCTTGACGACACGAAAGATAGCGCTCATCTCTTGATCATACACATGCATGCATATACATCTCTTTTTGTTGGTAGATTCTTTGGAATTTAAAACATATCATGAAACTCATCCAATAGTTCAGCCATGCCCTCATGCATTTGTTTCTTGTTCTCAACCATATCATACCATCCTCTCTGCTAGGCTATAAAACAAATACACAGCCCATTTGCTTCGGTTCCCTCGAGTATTTGTAGCTCCTAAAAAACATTTAATCTCCTTCTTGAAGCTCCAGAGGTGGAGTCCTATGGGCTTCGACATAATTCTTGATTCTCACTTGAGCTCACTTTCATGTTTGCCTTGCATTGTTGGAGAAGAGCATGCACTACCTCACTTCCTCTTTCTCATTTGGATTCACTCCTTCTTACTTGACAACTATCATAGGTGCGCACCATTCACTTTCTAACCATACACGATACCTCAGAAAAGTGGCGTGCCAATACTCTCATGATGATGAGCAGTACTATTAATAGTAGGAAAACTTGAGTAAAGCTGAGCCTTCATCCCACACACTTTGAGCATCATGGAAATGCTATCTCAAACTAAGTTTCCACCCACTTATTCACGCCCTTTGTTTGGACCTTTGATCTCAGGATGGTAGCGATGCTTGGCGTCAACTTGGTTTGCATGATCTCAAACAAATTGTTTGCAAAATGGACTCATCATGCATTTGGCATTCTTGATCACTTTCAATATGTTATGGTACACCATGTAACTTCAAGGTAGGATCCCAAAATTGCCTCGCAAAAACGATAGATGTCGTATCCTTGACCTTTGTAGAGATGAAATGTGCCACCCTTGTCAACCTATCCACCACAACATGTAAGCTATCGCAACCTTTCTTTGTGTGTGTGGAAGACCCATATAGTGAAATCCATAGAAATACGAATCCACTGCATACATACATCTTGTGGGATAGAAGCATATAATTTCCTCACGTTCCTCTCAATTAGAAGCTCCTATCTTATCAAAGGTGTTGAAATTCCCAACTGCCCCATCGTTGTGCTGAAGAATGCATTTCTCAAATCAGCCTTTGCTTGTAATTTTTGATGATGCCTATAGGCACCATGTAGACTCTATAGATCTTTGTAGCCAGAAGCGAGGCAACTCTTTTCTAAGAACCGTGTTGTAATTTCTGCACCATTCGTGGCACCTCCTTATTTAACGTATATTCCTCTTGAATTCTCCTATAGGCATCGGCATAATGCTTCATTGAGATTACTTTCATGATTGCCTTGCATTTTTGGGGAGAAGAGCATTCACTATCTCCACTTTCTCTTTTGCATTTGGATTCACTCCCTTTTGCTTGATAGCTATCATGGGTGCAGTTGCCTTCTAACCATACGCGATGCCTCAAAAGGTGGCATACACAGTGCCTCAAAAGGTGGCGCGACGGCATGCCAATACTCTTACGAGATGAGGTACTACTGTAGGAAAAATGGGCTAAAGCCGACCATTCATCCCACACACTTTTTAAGTGTAAACTTATTCATCGTGATCTCTATTTGACCTTAAATCTCGCGAAGGTAGCGATGCTTGGCAGTCGCTTGGTTTGCATGATATCAAATAAAGTAATCTAAAATGAACTCATGAATTTGACATCTTGGTCACTCTCAATACGTTGTAGTACACCATGTAACCTGAATACATGGACCACCAATTGCCTTGCAACCACGGATGTCGTATACTTGACCTTTGTAGAGATGAAATGTGCCACCACAAGCCACATATAAGCTATCTCAACCTTTCTTTGTGTGTGGAAGGCCCATAGTGAGATCCATAGAAATATGGATCCACTTGCCCATCGAAAATTGATAGGCAAGTTGAAGAAACCCACCAGGCTTACCTTATCAGGTTGAAAAGGCATACATCTTGTGTGACAAGAGCATGTAAGTCCTTCCACATCCCTTTCCTCTAGAAGCTCTTTCTTATCTTATCAAAGGACTTGAATATTCCCAATTGCCCCACCATTGATGAAGAATGCATTTTTTTATGTAGGTACCACATGTAGACTCTATCTCTATAGTAAAAAACGAGACCATTATGGGAAAAAATGAGACTCTATTACGTAGGCACCATGTAGACTCTATCTCTATAGTAAAAAACGAGACCATTATGGGAAAAAATGAGACTCTATTACGTAGGCACCATGTAGACTCTATAGATCTTTGTCGTAAAAATGAGACCATTACATAGCCAAAAAATGAGGCAACTCTTTATGAGAACCAGGTCGTAATTTCAGCACCATTTGTGACACCCCCTCATTTAAGAGATCTTCCTTTTGAAATTCCATGACCCAATGTTTGTATACTTTAGGTATAACTGATAGAGATTCAGCCACTACATTATCCTTGCCCTTTATATAGCTCATCTCAAAATCATAATTTTGCAAGGTTTCTTCTTTGCGTAGGAGATAGATTCGGTTGGGAGAGGAATTACTTCAACACACAATGATCACTTCTCACATAAAAATGACTACCATAAAGGTAATGATGCCAGTTCTTGACGGCACGAAAGATAGCGCTCATCTCTTGATCATACACATGCATGCATATACATCTCTTTTTGTTGGTAGATTCTTTGGAATTTAAAACATATCATGAAACTCATCCAATAGTTCAGCCATGCCCTCGTGCATTTGTTTCTTGTTCTCAACCATATCATACCATCCTCTCTGCTAGGCTATAAAACAAATACACAGCCCATTTGCTTCGGTTCCCTCGAGTATTTGTAGCTCCTAAAAAACATTTAATCTCCTTCTTGAAGCTCCAGAGGTGGAGTCCTATGGGCTTCGACATAATTCTTGATTCTCACTTGAGCTCACTTTCATGTTTGCCTTGCATTGTTGGAGAAGAGCATGCACTACCTCACTTCCTCTTTCTCATTTGGATTCACTCCTTCTTACTTGACAACTATCATAGGTGCATACAATTCACTTTCTAACCATACACGATGCCTCAAAAAGGTGGCGTGCCAATACTCTCATGATGATGAGCAGTACTATTAATAGTAGGAAAACTTGAGTAAAGCTGAGCGTTCATCCCACACACTTTGAGCATCATGGAAATGCTATCTCAAACTAAGTTTCCACCCACTTATTCATGCCTTCTCTTTGACCTTTGATCTCAGGATGGTAGCGATGCTTGGCGTCAACTTGGTTTGCATGATCTCAAACAAATTGTTTGCAAAATGAACTCATCATGCATTTGGCATTCTTGATCACTTACAATATGTTATGGTACACCATGTAACTTCAAGGTAGGATCCCAAAATTGCCTCGCAAAAACGATAGATGTCGTATCCTTGACCTTTGTAGAGATGAAATGTGCCACCCTTGTCAACCTATCCACCACAACATGTAAGCTATCGCAACCTTTCTTTGTGTGTGTGGAAGACCCATATAGTGAAATCCATAGAAATACGAATCCACTGCATATATACATCTTGTGGGACAGAAGCATGTAATTTCCTCACGTTCCTCTCAATTAGAAGCTCTTATCTTATCAAAGGTGTTGAAATTCCCAACTGCCCCATCGTTGTGCTGAAGAATGCATTTCTCAGATCAGCCTTTGCTTTTAATTTTTGATGATGCCTATAGGCACCATGTAGACTCTATAGATCTTTGTAGCCAGAAGCGAGGCAACTCTTTTCTAAGAACCGTGTTGTAATTCCTGCACCATTTGTGGCACCTCCTTATTTAACGTATATTCCTCTTGAATTTCCAGAACTCAATCTTTGTGTACTTGGGAAATAGTCGATAGTGAACATTTAAGCATCGGCCCCACCACATTATTCTTGCTCTTTATATAGGCAATCTCAAAATCGTAATTTTGCAAGGCTGCCACACCCACCTTCTTTGCTTAGGAGATAGACTCGGTTCGGAGACGAATTACTTCAATGCACATGGATCACTTCTCACATAAAAGGACTACCATAAAGGCTCTAATACATTGCAATGTAAGAAAGGGATCAATGGCTTTAAGTAGAGCTCTGATACCAACAATGCAAGAAAGGGATCTAGTGAGAGATCAAGAAAATGCACCCATTATACATGGAGTATACTTATCATAGAGAGTACTAGTAGTCCACCCAAACATGGAAAGTCTGCCATGACACCGTAAGTAAGACGTCAACTTACAAATACCCTTTCTTCCAAGAGAAAAGGAAAACGTCATGTAATCATTTGTACAACAATTTGATGGTGGAACCACATTCTTTGATTACCAAGTCTTTCCTTTTTTCATCCTCTTAAAATCCCACTGCCTTCCAGCCATAGATGTCATATACTCGAACTTTCTAGAGATGAAATGTTCCACCCTTGTCACCTATTCACAGACACACACATGACCTATCCCAATGTTTCTTTGTGTGTGGAAGACCCATAGTGAAATCCATAGAAATACGAATCCACTTCCCTTCGAGAGTAGGCAAGTTGAAGTAGCCCATCGGACTTATATGTATTGGGTTCTTATTAAGTTGAGAAGGCGTACATCTTGTGAGAAAAGCATGGAAGTCCTTCCACATCCCTTTCTAATAGAAGCCCTTTTCCTTATCCTATCCAACGGTCCTGAATACTCTTGATTGCCACACTGTTGGTGAAGGCAACGGTCTTGAATATTCCTGACTGCTCCACACCATTGGTGAAGAATGTATTTGTTCGATCAACCTTTGCTTGTGACTTTTGATGTAGGCACCATGTAGACTCTATCTTTGCAGTAAAAATGAGACCATTTCATAGCTAGAAAGAAGGCAACTCTTTATGAGGAACCATATCATAATCTCAGCCAGGCCGCCACTTTATCCTGTTGTTGATTATACACGCGATCTCAAAATCATAATCTTGCAAGGTTGCCAACCACCTTCTTCGCTTAGGAGACGGATTCGGTCACAGGAGAGAATTACTTCAATGCACGGTACGATGATCACTTCTCACATAAAAATCACTCATATCGTAAAGGTAATGATGCCACTTTTTGATGGCATGCAAAATAGCCATCATCTCTTGATCATACAAATCTCCTTTTGTTGGTAGAATCTTCAGAATTTAAAGCATATCGTGAAACTCATAGTTCAGCCATGCCCTCATGCATTTATTTCTTGTTCTCAACACCATATCATCCTCTTTGCAATGCTATAAAACAATCACACAGTCCATTAGCTCTGATTCCCAATCTCCTTCTTCGAGTTCCGAATTCTCCTATGGGCATCGGCATAATGCTTCATTGAGATTACTTTCATGTATGCCTCGCATTTTTGGGGAGAAGAGCATTCATTATCTCCACTTTCTCTTTTGCATTTGGATTCACTTCCTTTTGCTTGACAGCTATCATGGGTGCAGTTGCCTTCTAACCATACGCGATGCCTCAAAAGGTGGCATTCACCATCTAAGCATACACAGTGCCTCAAAAGGTGGCGTGGTGGCATGCATTCACCTTTTCTAACTATACACAATGCCTTAGAAAGCGGCATGCCAACACTCTCACGAGATGAGGTACTATTGTAGGAAAAATGGGCTAAAGCCGACCATTCGTCCCACATACTTTTTAAGTGTAAACTTTTTCGTCGTGATCTCTATTTGACCTTGAATCTCGGGATGGAAGCGATGCTTGGCGGTCGCTTGGTTTGCATGATATCAAACAAAGTAATCTAAAATGAACTCATGAATTTGACATCCTGGTCACTCGCAATACGTTGTAGTACACCATGTAACCTGAATACAATGGACCACCAATGGCCTTGCAACCACGGATGTCGTATACTTGACATTTGTAGAGATGAAATGTGACAGCACAATCCACATATAAGCTATCTCAACCTTTCTTTGTGTGTGGAAGACCCATAGTGAGATTCATAGAAATATGGATCCACTTACCCATCGAAAATTGATAGGCAAGTTGAAGAAACCCACCGAGCTTACCTTATCAAGTTGAAAAGGCATACATCTTGTGTGACAAGAGCATGTAAGTCCTTCCACATCCCTTTCCTCAAGAAGCTCTTTTCTCACATAAAAATGACTACCATAAAGGTAATGATGCCACTTCTTGACGGCACGAAAGATAGCGCTCATCTCTTGATCATACACATGCATGCATATACATCTCTTTTTGTTGGTAGATTCTTTGGAATTTAAAACATATCATGAAACTCATCCAATAGTTCAGCCATGCCCTCATGCATTTGTTTCTTGTTCTCAACCATATCATACCATCCTCTCTGCTAGGCTATAAAACAAATACACAGCCCATTTGCTTCGGTTCCCTCGAGTATTTGTAGCTCCTAAAAAACATTTAATCTCCTTCTTGAAGCTCCAGAGGTGGAGTCCTATGGGCTTCGACATAATTCTTGATTCTCACTTGAGCTCACTTTCATGTTTGCCTTGCATTGTTGGAGAAGAGCATGCACTACCTCACTTCCTCTTTCTCATTTGGATTCACTCCTTCTTACTTGACAACTATCATAGGTGCGCACCATTCACTTTCTAACCATACACGATACCTCAGAAAAGTGGCGTGCCAATACTCTCATGATGATGAGCAGTACTATTAATAGTAGGAAAACTTGAGTAAAGCTGAGCCTTCATCCCACACACTTTGAGCATCATGGAAATGCTATCTCAAACTAAGTTTCCACCCACTTATTCACGCCCTTTGTTTGGACCTTTGATCTCAGGATGGTAGCGATGCTTGGCGTCAACTTGGTTTGCATGATCTCAGACAAATTGTTTGCAAAATGAACTCATCATGCATTTGGCATTCTTGATCACTTACAATATGTTATGGTACACCATGTAACTTCAAGGTAGGATCCCAAAATTGCCTCGCAAAAACGATAGATGTCGTATCCTTGACCTTTGTAGAGATGAAATGTGCCACCCTTGTCAACCTATCCACCACAACATGTAAGCTATCGCAACCTTTCTTTGTGTGTGTGGAAGACCCATATAGTGAAATCCATAGAAATACGAATCCACTGCATACATACATCTTGTGGGACAGAAGCATATAATTTCCTCACGTTCCTCTCAATTAGAAGCTCCTATCTTATCAAAGGTGTTGAAATTCCCAACTGCCCCATCGTTGTGCTGAAGAATGCATTTCTCAAATCAGCCTTTGCTTGTAATTTTTGATGATGCCTATAGGCACCATGTAGACTCTATAGATCTTTGTAGCCAGAAGCGAGGCAACTCTTTTCTAAGAACCGTGTTGTAATTTCTGCACCATTCGTGGCACCTCCTTATTTAACGTATATTCCTCTTGAATTCTCCTATAGGCATCGGCATAATGCTTCATTGAGATTACTTTCATGATTGCCTTGCATTTTTGGGGAGAAGAGCATTCACTATCTCCACTTTCTCTTTTGCATTTGGATTCACTCCCTTTTGCTTGATAGCTATCATGGGTGCAGTTGCCTTCTAACCATACGCGATGCCTCAAAAGGTGGCATACACAGTGCCTCAAAAGGTGGCGCGACGGCATGCCAATACTCTTACGAGATGAGGTACTACTGTAGGAAAAATGGGCTAAAGCCGACCATTCATCCCACACACTTTTTAAGTGTAAACTTATTCATCGTGATCTCTATTTGACCTTAAATCTCGGGAAGGTAGCGATGCTTGGCAGTCGCTTGGTTTGCATGATATCAAATAAAGTAATCTAAAATGAACTCATGAATTTGACATCCTGGTCACTCTCAATACGTTGTAGTACACCATGTAACCTGAATACATGGACCACCAATTGCCTTGCAACCACGGATGTCGTATACTTGACCTTTGTAGAGATGAAATGTGCCACCACAAGCCACATATAAGCTATCTCAACCTTTCTTTGTGTGTGGAAGACCCATAGTGAGATCCATAGAAATATGGATCCACTTGCCCATCGAAAATTGATAGGCAAGTTGAAGAAACCCACCAGGCTTACCTTATCAGGTTGAAAAGGCATACATCTTGTGTGACAAGAGCATGTAAGTCCTTCCACATCCCTTTCCTCTAGAAGCTCTTTCTTATCTTATCAAAGGACTTGAATATTCCCAATTGCCCCACCATTGATGAAGAATGCATTTTTTTATGTAGGTACCACATGTAGACTCTATCTCTATAGTAAAAAACGAGACCATTATGGGAAAAAATGAGACTCTATTACGTAGGCACCATGTAGACTCTATCTCTATAGTAAAAAACGAGACCATTATGGGAAAAAATGAGACTCTATTACGTAGGCACCATGTAGACTCTATAGATCTTTGTCGTAAAAATGAGACCATTACATAGCCAAAAAATGAGGCAACTCTTTATGAGAACCAGGTCGTAATTTCAGCACCATTTGTGACACCCCCTCATTTAAGAGATCTTCCTTTTGAAATTCCATGACCCAATGTTTGTATACTTTAGGTATAACTGATAGAGATTCAGCCACTACATTATCCTTGCCCTTTATATAGCTCATCTCAAAATCATAATTTTGCAAGGTTTCTTCTTTGCGTAGGAGATAGATTCGGTTGGGAGAGGAATTACTTCAACACACAATGATCACTTCTCACATAAAAATGACTACCATAAAGGTAATGATGCCAGTTCTTGACGGCACGAAAGATAGCGCTCATCTCTTGATCATACACATGCATGCATATACATCTCTTTTTGTTGGTAGATTCTTTGGAATTTAAAACATATCATGAAACTCATCCAATAGTTCAGCCATGCCCTCGTGCATTTGTTTCTTGTTCTCAACCATATCATACCATTCTCTCTGCTAGGCTATAAAACAAATACACAGCCCATTTGCTTCGGTTCCCTCGAGTATTTGTAGCTCCTAAAAAACATTTAATCTCCTTCTTGAAGCTCTAGAGGTGGAGTCCTATGGGCTTCGACATAATTCTTGATTCTCACTTGAGCTCACTTTCATGTTTGCCTTGCATTGTTGGAGAAGAGCATGCACTACCTCACTTCCTCTTTCTCATTTGGATTCACTCCTTCTTACTTGACAACTATCATAGGTGCATACCATTCACTTTCTAACCATACACGATGCCTCAAAAAGGTGGCGTGCCAATACTCTCATGATGATGAGCAGTACTATTAATAGTAGGAAAACTTGAGTAAAGCTGAGCGTTCATCCCACACACTTTGAGCATCATGGAAATGCTATCTCAGGATGGTAGCGATGCTTGGCGTCAACTTGGTTTGCATGATCTCAAACAAATTGTTTGCAAAATGAACTCATCATGCATTTGGCATTCTTGATCACTTACAATATGTTATGGTACACCATGTAACTTCAAGGTAGGATCCCAAAATTGCCTCGCAAAAACGATAGATGTCGTATCCTTGACCTTTGTAGAGATGAAATGTGCCACCCTTGTCAACCTATCCACCACAACATGTAAGCTATCGCAACCTTTCTTTGTGTGTGTGGAAGACCCATATAGTGAAATCCATAGAAATACGAATCCACTGCATATATACATCTTGTGGGACAGAAGCATGTAATTTCCTCACGTTCCTCTCAATTAGAAGCTCTTATCTTATCAAAGGTGTTGAAATTCCCAACTGCCCCATCGTTGTGCTGAAGAATGCATTTCTCAGATCAGCCTTTGCTTTTAATTTTTGATGATGCCTATAGGCACCATGTAGACTCTATAGATCTTTGTAGCCAGAAGCGAGGCAACTCTTTTCTAAGAACCGTGTTGTAATTCCTGCACCATTTGTGGCACCTCCTTATTTAACGTATATTCCTCTTGAATTTCCAGAACTCAATCTTTGTGTACTTGGGAAATAGTCGATAGTGAACATTTAAGCATCGGCCCCACCACATTATTCTTGCTCTTTATATAGGCAATCTCAAAATCGTAATTTTGCAAGGCTGCCACACCCACCTTCTTTGCTTAGGAGATAGACTCGGTTCGGAGACGAATTACTTCAATGCACATGGATCACTTCTGACATAAAAGGACTACCATAAAGGCTCTAATACATTGCAATGTAAGAAAGGGATCAATGGCTTTAAGTAGAGCTCTGATACCAACAATGCAAGAAAGGGATCTAGTGAGAGATCAAGAAAATGCACTCATTATACATGGAGTATACTTATCATAGAGAGTACTAGTAGTCCACCCAAACATGGAAAGTCTGCCATGACACCGTAAGTAAGACGTCAACTTACAAATACCCTTTCTTCCAAGAGAAAAGGAAAACGTCATGTAATCATTTGTACAACAATTTGATGGTGGAACCACATTCTTTGATTACCAAGTCTTTCCTTTTTTCATCTTCTTAGAATCCCACTGCCTTCCAGCCATAGATGTCATATACTCGAACTTTCTAGAGATGAAATGTTGGACTTATATGTATTGGGTTCTTATTAAGTTGAGAAGGCGTACATCTTGTGAGAAAAGCATGGAAGTCCTTCCACATCCCTTTCTAATAGAAGCCCTTTTCCTTATCCTATCCAACGGTCCTGAATACTCTTGATTGCCACACTGTTGGTGAAGGCAACGGTCTTGAATATTCCTGACTGCCCCACACCATTGGTGAAGAATGTATTTGTTTGATCAACCTTTGCTTGTAACTTTTGATGTAGGCACCATGTAGACTCTATCTTTGCAGTAAAAATGAGACCATTTCATAGCTAGAAAGAAGGCAACTCTTTATGAGGAACCATATCATAATCTCAGCCCGGCCGCCACTTTATCCTGTTGTTGATTATACACGCGATCTCAAAATCATAATTTTGCAAGGTTGCCAACCACCTTCTTCGCTTAGGAGACGGATTTGGTCACAGGAGAGAATTACTTCAATGCACGGTACGGTGATCACTTCTCACATAAAAATCACTCATATCATAAAGGTAATGATGCCACTTTTTGATGGCATGCAAAATAGCCATCATCTCTTGATCATACAAATCTCCTTTTGTTGGTAGAATCTTCAAAATTTAAAGCATATCATGAAACTCATAGTTCAGCCATGCCCTCATGCATTTGTTTCTTGTTCTCAACACCATATCATCCTCTTTGCAATGCTATAAAACAATCACACAGTCCATTAGCTCTGATTCCCAATCTCCTTCTTCGAGTTTCGAATTCTCCTATGGGCATCGGCATAATGTTTCATTGAGATTACTTTCATGTATGCCTCGCATTTTTGGGGAGAAGAGCATTCATTATCTCCACTTTCTCTTTTGCATTTGGATTCACTCCCTTTTGCTTGACAGCTATCATGGGTGCAGTTGCCTTCTAACCATACGCGATGCCTCAAAAGGTGGCATTCACCATCTAAGCATACACAGTGCCTCAAAAGGTGGCGTGGTGGCATGCATTCACCTTTTCTAACTATACACAATGCCTTAGAAAGCGGCATGCCAACACTCTCACGAGATGAGGTACTATTGTAGGAAAAATGGGCTAAAGCCGACCATTCGTCCCACACACTTTTTAAGTGTAAACTTATTCGTCGTGATCTCTATTTGACCTTGAATCTCGGGATGGAAGCGATGCTTGGCGGTCGCTTGGTTTGCATGATATCAAACAAAGTAATCTAAAATGAACTCATGAATTTGACATCCTGGTCACTCGCAATACGTTGTAGTACACCATGTAACCTGAATACAATGGACCACCAATGGCCTTGCAACCACGGATGTCGTATACTTGACATTTGTAGAGATGAAATGTGACAGCACAATCCACATATAAGCTATCTCAACCTTTCTTTGTGTGTGGAAGACCCATAGTGAGATTCATAGAAATATGGATCCACTTACCCATCGAAAATTGATAGGCAAGTTGAAGAAACCCACCGAGCTTACCTTATCAAGTTGAAAAGGCATACATCTTGTGTGACAAGAGCATGTAAGTCCTTCCACATCCCTTTCCTCAAGAAGCTCTTTTCTCACATAAAAATGACTACCATAAAGGTAATGATGCCACTTCTTGACGGCACGAAAGATAGCGCTCATCTCTTGATCATACACATGCATGCATATACATTTCTTTTTGTTGGTAGATTCTTTGGAATTTAAAACATATCATGAAACTCATCCAATAGTTCAGCCATGCCCTCATGCATTTGTTTCTTGTTCTCAACCATATCATACCATCCTCTCTGCTAGGCTATAAAACAAATACACAGTCCATTTGTTTCGGTTCCCTCGAGTATTTGTAGCTCCTAAAAAACATTTAATCTCCTTCTTGAAGCTCCAGAGGTGGAGTCCTATGGGCTTCGACATAATTCTTGATTTTCACTTGAGCTCACTTTCATGTTTGCCTTGCATTGTTGGAGAAGAGCATGCACTACCTCACTTCCTCTTTCTCATTTGGATTCACTCCTTCTTACTTGACAACTATCATAGGTGCGCACCATTCACTTTCTAACCATACACGATACCTCAGAAAAGTGGCGTGCCAATACTCTCATGATGATGAGCAGTACTATTAATAGTAGGAAAACTTGAGTACTGAGCCTTCATCCCACACACTTTGAGCATCATGGAAATGCTATCTCAAACTAAGTTTCCACCCACTTATTCACGCCCTTTGTTTGGACCTTTGATCTCAGGATGGTAGCGATGCTTGGCGTCAACTTGGTTTGCATGATCTCAAACAAATTGTTTGCAAAATGAACTCATCATGCGTTTGGCATTCTTGATCACTTACAATATGTTATGGTACACCATGTAACTTCAAGGTAGGATCCCAAAATTGCCTCGCAAAAACGATAGATGTCGTATCCTTGACCTTTGTAGAGATGAAATGTGCCACCCTTGTCAACCTATCCACCACAACATGTAAGCTATCGCAACCTTTCTTTGTGTGTGTGGAAGACCCATATAGTGAAATCCATAGAAATACGAATCCACTCCATACATACATCTTGTGGGACAGAAGCATATAATTTCCTCACGTTCCTCTCAATTAGAAGCTCTTATCTTATCAAAGGTGTTGAAATTCCCAACTGCCCCATCGTTGTGCTGAAGAATGCATTTCTCAGATCAGCCTTTGCTTGTAATTTTTGATGATGCCTATAGGCACCATGTAGACTCTATAGATCTTTGTAGCCAGAAGCGAGGCAACTCTTTTCTAAGAACCGTGTTGTAATTTCTGCACCATTCGTGGCACCTCCTTATTTAACATATATTCCTCTTGAATTCTCCTATAGGCATCGGCATAATGCTTCATTGAGATTACTTTCATGATTGCCTTGCATTTTTGGGGAGAAGAGCATTCACTATCTCCACTTTCTCTTTTGCATTTGGATTCACTCCCTTTTGCTTGACAGCTATCATGGGTGTAGTTGCCTTCTAACCATAGATGATGCCTCAAAAGGTGGCATACACAGTGCCTCAAAAGGTGGCGCGACGGCATGCCAATACTCTTACGAGATGAGGTACTATTGTAGGAAGAATGGGCTAAAGCCGACCATTCATCCCACACACTTTTTAAGTGTAAACTTATTCATCGTGATCTCTATTTGACCTTAAATCTCGGGAAGGTAGCGATGCTTGGCAGTTGCTTGGTTTGCATGATATCAAATAAAGTAATCTAAAATGAACTCATGAATTTGACATCCTGGTCAATCTCAATACATTGTACTACACCATGTAACCTCAATACATGGACCACCAATGGCCTTGCAACCACGGATGTCGTATACTTGACGTTTGTAGAGATGAAATGTGACAGCACAATCCACATATAAGCTATCTCAACCTTTCTTTGTGTGTGGAAGACCCATAGTGAGATCCATAGAAATATGGATCCACTTACCCATCGAAAATTGATAGGCAAGTTGAAGAAACCCACCGGGTTTACCTTATCAGGTTGAAAAGGCATACAACTTGTGTGACAAGAGCATGTAAGTCCTTCCACATCCCTTTCCTCAAGAAGCTCTTTCTTATCTTATCAAGGGACTTGAATATTCCCAATTGCCCCACCATTGATGAAGAATGCATTTTTTATGTAGGTACCACATGTAGCCTCTATCTCTGTAGGAAAAAATGAGAGCATTATGGGAACCATGTTGTAATTTTTGACATAGGCACCATGTAGACTCTATCTTTGTAGTAAAAATGAGACCATTACGTAGCCAAAAAATGAGGCAACTCTTTATGAGAACCAGGTCGTAATTTCAGCACCATTTGTGACACCCCCTTATTTAAGAGATCTTCCTTTTGAAATTCCATGACCCAATGTTTGTATACTTTAGGTATAACTGATAGAGATTCAGCCACTACATTATCCTTGCCCTTTATATAGCTCATCTCAAAATCATAATTTTGCAAGGTTTCTTCTTTGCGTAGGAGATAGATTCGGTTGGGAGAGGAATTACTTCAACACACAATGATCACTTCTCACATAAAAATGACTACCATAAAGGTAATGATGCCAGTTCTTGACGGCACGAAAGATAGCGCTCATCTCTTGATCATACACATGCATGCATATACATCTCTTTTTGTTGGTAGATTATTTGGAATTTAAAACATATCATGAAACTCATCCAATAGTTCAGTCATGCCCTCGTGCATTTGTTTCTTGTTCTCAACCATATCATACCATCCTCTCTGCTAGGCTATAAAACAAATACACAGCCCATTTGCTTCGGTTACCTTGAGTATTTGTAGCTCCTAAAAAACATTTAATCTCCTTCTTGAAGCTCCAGAGGTGGAGTCCTATGGGCTTCGACATCATTCTTGATTCTCACTTGAGTTCGCTTTCATGTTTGCCTTACATTGTTGGAGAAGAGCATGCACTACCTCACTTCCTCTTTCTCATTTGGATTCACTCCTTCTTACTTGACAACTATCATAGGTGCGTACCATTCACTTTCTAACCATACACGATGCCTCAGAAAGGTGGCATGCCAATACTCTCATGATGATGAGCAGTACTATTAATAGTAGGAAAACTTGAGTAAAGCTGAGCGTTCATCCCACACACTTTGAGCATCATGGAAATGCTATCTCAAACTAAGTTTCCACCCACTTATTCATGCCTTCTCTTTGACCTTTGATCTCAGGATGGTAGCGATGCTTGGCGTCAACTTGGTTTGCATCGGTCACAGGAGAGAATTACTTCATTGCACGGTACGGTGATCACTTGTCACATAAAAATCACTCATATCATAAAGGTAATGATGCCACTTTTTGATGGCATGCAAAATAGCCATCATCTGTTGATCATACAAATCTCCTTTTGTTGGTAGAATCTTCAAAATTTAAAGCATATCATGAAACTCATAGTTCAGCCATGCCCTCATGCATTTGTTTCTTGTTCTCAACACCATATCATCCTCTTTGCAATGCTATAAAACAATCACACAGTCCATTAGCTCTGATTCCCAATCTCCTTCTTTGAGTTCCGAATTCTCCTATGGGCATCGGCATAATGTTTCATTGAGATTACTTTCATGTATGCCTCGCATTTTTGGGGAGAAGAGAATTCATTATCTCCACTTTCTCTTTTGCATCTGGATTCACTCCCTTTTGCTTGACAGCTATCATGGGTGCAGTTGCCTTCTAACCATACGCGATGCCTCAAAAGGTGGCATTCACCATCTAAGCATACACAGTGCCTCAAAAGGTGGCGTGGTGGCATGCATTCACCTTTTCTAACTATACACAATGCCTTAGAAAGCGGCATGCCAACACTCTCATGAGATGAGGTACTATTGTAGGAAAAATGGGCTAAAGCCGACCATTCGTCCCACACACTTTTTAAGTGTAAACTTATTCCTCGTGATCTCTATTTGACCTTGAATCTCGGGATGGAAGCGATGCTTGGCGGTCGCTTGGTTTGCATGATATCAAACAAAGTAATCTAAAATGAACTCATGAATTTGACATCCTGGTCACTCGCAATACGTTGTAGTACACCATGTAACCTGAATACAATGGACCACCAATGGCCTTGCAACCACGGATGTCGTATACTTGACATTTGTAGAGATAAAATGTGACAGCACAATCCACATATAAGCTATCTCAACCTTTCTTTGTGTGTGGAAGACCCATAGTGAGATTCATAGAAATATGGATCCACTTACCCATCGAAAATTGATAGGCAAGTTGAAGAAACCCACCGAGCTTACCTTATCAAGTTGAAAAGGCATACATCTTGTGTGACAAGAGCATGTAAGTCCTTCCACATCCCTTTCCTCAAGAAGCTCTTTTCTCACATAAAAATGACTACCATAAAGGTAATGATGCCACTTCTTGACGGCACGAAAGATAGCGCTCATCTCTTGATCATACACATGCATGCATATACATCTCTTTTTGTTGGTAGATTCTTTGGAATTTAAAACATATCATGAAACTCATCCAATAGTTCAGCCATGCCCTCATGCATTTGTTTCTTGTTCTCAACCATATCATACCATCCTCTCTGCTAGGCTATAAAACAAATACACAGCCCATTTGCTTCGGTTCCCTCGAGTATTTGTAGCTCCTAAAAAACATTTAATCTCCTTCTTGAAGCTCCAGAGGTGGAGTCCTATGGGCTTCGACATAATTCTTGATTCTCACTTGAGCTCACTTTCATGTTTGCCTTACATTGTTGGAGAAGAGCATGCACTACCTCACTTCCTCTTTCTCATTTGGATTCACTCCTTCTTACTTGACAACTATCATAGGTGCGCACCATTCACTTTCTAACCATACACGATACCTCAGAAAAGTGGCGTGCCAATACTCTCATGATGATGAGCAGTACTATTAATAGTAGGAAAACTTGAGTAAAGCTGAGCCTTCATCCCACACACTTTGAGCATCATGGAAATGCTATCTCAAACTAAGTTTCCACCCACTTATTCACGCCCTTTGTTTGGACCTTTGATCTCAGGATGGTAGCGATGCTTGGCGTCAACTTGGTTTGCATGATCTCAAACAAATTGTTTGCAAAATGAACTCATCATGCATTTGGCATTCTTGATCACTTACAATATGTTATGGTACACCATGTAACTTCAAGGTAGGATCCCAAAATTGCCTCGCAAAAACGATAGATGTCGTATCCTTGACCTTTGTAGAGATGAAATGTGCCACCCTTGTCAACCTATCCACCACAACATGTAAGCTATCGCAACCTTTCTTTGTGTGTGTGGAAGACCCATATAGTGAAATCCATAGAAATACGAATCCACTGCATACATACATCTTGTGGGACAGAAGCATATAATTTCCTCACGTTCCTCTCAATTAGAAGCTCCTATCTTATCAAAGGTGTTGAAATTCCCAACTGCCCCATCGTTGTGCTGAAGAATGCATTTCTCAAATCAGCCTTTGCTTGTAATTTTTGATGATGCCTATAGGCACCATGTAGACTCTATAGATCTTTGTAGCCAGAAGCGAGGCAACTCTTTTCTAAGAACCGTGTTGTAATTTCTGCACCATTCGTGGCACCTCCTTATTTAACGTATATTCCTCTTGAATTCTCCTATAGGCATCGGCATAATGCTTCATTGAGATTACTTTCATGATTGCCTTGCATTTTTGGGGAGAAGAGCATTCACTATCTCCACTTTCTCTTTTGCATTTGGATTCACTCCCTTTTGCTTGATAGCTATCATGGGTGCAGTTGCCTTCTAACCATACGCGATGCCTCAAAAGGTGGCATACACAGTGCCTCAAAAGGTGGCGCGACGGCATGCCAATACTCTTACGAGATGAGGTACTACTGTAGGAAAAATGGGCTAAAGCCGACCATTCATCCCACACACTTTTTAAGTGTAAACTTATTCATCGTGATCTCTATTTGACCTTAAATCTCGGGAAGGTAGCGATGCTTGGCAGTCGCTTGGTTTGCATGATATCAAATAAAGTAATCTAAAATGAACTCATGAATTTGACATCCTGGTCACTCTCAATACGTTGTAGTACACCATGTAACCTGAATACATGGACCACCAATTGCCTTGCAACCACGGATGTCGTATACTTGACCTTTGTAGAGATGAAATGTGCCACCACAAGCCACATATAAGCTATCTCAACCTTTCTTTGTGTGTGGAAGACCCATAGTGAGATCCATAGAAATATGGATCCACTTGCCCATCGAAAATTGATAGGCAAGTTGAAGAAACCCACCAGGCTTACCTTATCAGGTTGAAAAGGCATACATCTTGTGTGACAAGAGCATGTAAGTCCTTCCACATCCCTTTCCTCTAGAAGCTCTTTCTTATCTTATCAAAGGACTTGAATATTCCCAATTGCCCCACCATTGATGAAGAATGCATTTTTTTATGTAGGTACCACATGTAGACTCTATCTCTATAGTAAAAAACGAGACCATTATGGGAAAAAATGAGACTCTATTACGTAGGCACCATGTAGACTCTATCTCTATAGTAAAAAACGAGACCATTATGGGAAAAAATGAGACTCTATTACGTAGGCACCATGTAGACTCTATAGATCTTTGTCGTAAAAATGAGACCATTACATAGCCAAAAAATGAGGCAACTCTTTATGAGAACCAAGTCGTAATTTCAGCACCATTTGTGACACCCCCTCATTTAAGAGATCTTCCTTTTGAAATTCCATGACCCAATGTTTGTATACTTTAGGTATAACTGATAGAGATTCAGCCACTACATTATCCTTGCCCTTTATATAGCTCATCTCAAAATCATAATTTTGCAAGGTTTCTTCTTTGCGTAGGAGATAGATTCGGTTGGGAGAGGAATTACTTCAACACACAATGATCACTTCTCACATAAAAATGACTACCATAAAGGTAATGATGCCAGTTCTTGACGGCACGAAAGATAGCGCTCATCTCTTGATCATACACATGCATGCATATACATCTCTTTTTGTTGGTAGATTCTTTGGAATTTAAAACATATCATGAAACTCATCCAATAGTTCAGCCATGCCCTCGTGCATTTGTTTCTTGTTCTCAACCATATCATACCATCCTCTCTGCTAGGCTATAAAACAAATACACAGCCCATTTGCTTCGGTTCCCTCGAGTATTTGTAGCTCCTAAAAAACATTTAATCTCCTTCTTGAAGCTCCAGAGGTGGAGTCCTATGGGCTTCGACATAATTCTTGATTCTCACTTGAGCTCACTTTCATGTTTGCCTTGCATTGTTGGAGAAGAGCATGCACTACCTCACTTCCTCTTTCTCATTTGGATTCACTCCTTCTTACTTGACAACTATCATAGGTGCATACCATTCACTTTCTAACCATACACGATGCCTCAAAAAGGTGGCGTGCCAATACTCTCATGATGATGAGCAGTACTATTAATAGTAGGAAAACTTGAGTAAAGCTGAGCGTTCATCCCACACACTTTGAGCATCATGGAAATGCTATCTCAAACTAAGTTTCCACCCACTTATTCATGCCTTCTCTTTGACCTTTGATCTCAGGATGGTAGCGATGCTTGGCGTCAACTTGGTTTGCATGATCTCAAACAAATTGTTTGCAAAATGAACTCATCATGCATTTGGCATTCTTGATCACTTACAATATGTTATGGTACACCATGTAACTTCAAGGTAGGATCCCAAAATTGCCTCGCAAAAACGATAGATGTCGTATCCTTGACCTTTGTAGAGATGAAATGTGCCACCCTTGTCAACCTATCCACCACAACATGTAAGCTATCGCAACCTTTCTTTGTGTGTGTGGAAGACCCATATAGTGAAATCCATAGAAATACGAATCCACTGCATATATACATCTTGTGGGACAGAAGCATGTAATTTCCTCACGTTCCTCTCAATTAGAAGCTCTTATCTTATCAAAGGTGTTGAAATTCCCAACTGCCCCATCGTTGTGCTGAAGAATGCATTTCTCAGATCAGCCTTTGCTTTTAATTTTTGATGATGCCTATAGGCACCATGTAGACTCTATAGATCTTTGTAGCCAGAAGCGAGGCAACTCTTTTCTAAGAACCGTGTTGTAATTCCTGCACCATTTGTGGCACCTCCTTATTTAACGTATATTCCTCTTGAATTTCCAGAACTCAATCTTTGTGTACTTGGGAAATAGTCGATAGTGAACATTTAAGCATCGGCCCCACCACATTATTCTTGCTCTTTATATAGGCAATCTCAAAATCGTAATTTTGCAAGGCTGCCACACCCACCTTCTTTGCTTAGGAGATAGACTCGGTTCGGAGACGAATTACTTCAATGCACATGGATCACTTCTCACATAAAAGGACTACCATAAAGGCTCTAATACATTGCAATGTAAGAAAGGGATCAATGGCTTTAAGTAGAGCTCTGATACCAACAATGCAAGAAAGGGATCTAGTGAGAGATCAAGAAAATGCACCCATTATACATGGAGTATACTTATCATAGAGAGTACTAGTAGTCCACCCAAACATGGAAAGTCTGCCATGACACCGTAAGTAAGACGTCAACTTGCAAATACCCTTTCTTCCAAGAGAAAAGGAAAACGTCATGTAATCATTTGTACAACAATTTGATGGTGGAACCACATTCTTTGATTACCAAGTCTTTCCTTTTTTCATCCTCTTAAAGTCCCACTGCCTTCCAGCCATAGATGTCATATACTCGAACTTTCTAGAGATGAAATGTTCCACCCTTGTCACCTATTCACAGACACACACATGACCTATCCCAATGTTTCTTTGTGTGTGGAAGACCCATAGTGAAATCCATAGAAATACGAATCCACTTCCCTTCGAGAGTAGGCAAGTTGAAGTAGCCCATCGGACTTATATGTATTGGGTTCTTATTAAGTTGAGAAGGCGTACATCTTGTGAGAAAAGCATGGAAGTCCTTCCACATCCCTTTCTAATAGAAGCCCTTTTCCTTATCCTATCCAACGGTCCTGAATACTCTTGATTGCCACACTGTTGGTGAAGGCAACGGTCTTGAATATTCCTGACTGCTCCACACCATTGGTGAAGAATGTATTTGTTCGATCAACCTTTGCTTGTAACTTTTGATGTAGGCACCATGTAGACTCTATCTTTGCAGTAAAAATGAGACCATTTCATAGCTAGAAAGAAGGCAACTCTTTATGAGGAACCATATCATAATCTCAGCCAGGCCGCCACTTTATCCTGTTGTTGATTATACACGCGATCTCAAAATCATAATTTTGCAAGGTTGCCAACCACCTTCTTCGCTTAGGAGACGGATTCGGTCACAGGAGAGAATTACTTCAATGCACGGTACGGTGATCACTTCTCACATAAAAATCACTCATATCGTAAAGGTAATGATGCCACTTTTTGATGGCATGCAAAATAGCCATCATCTCTTGATCATACAAATCTCCTTTTGTTGGTAGAATCTTCAGAATTTAAAGCATATCGTGAAACTCATAGTTCAGCCATGCCCTCATGCATTTATTTCTTGTTCTCAACACCATATCATCCTCTTTGCAATGCTATAAAACAATCACACAGTCCATTAGCTCTGATTCCCAATCTCCTTCTTCGAGTTCCGAATTCTCCTATGGGCATCGGCATAATGCTTCATTGAGATTACTTTCATGTATGCCTCGCATTTTTGGGGAGAAGAGCATTCATTATCTCCACTTTCTCTTTTGCATTTGGATTCACTTCCTTTTGCTTGACAGCTATCATGGGTGCAGTTGCCTTCTAACCATACGCGATGCCTCAAAAGGTGGCATTCACCATCTAAGCATACACAGTGCCTCAAAAGGTGGCGTGGTGGCATGCATTCACCTTTTCTAACTATACACAATGCCTTAGAAAGCGGCATGCCAACACTCTCACGAGATGAGGTACTATTGTAGGAAAAATGGGCTAAAGCCGACCATTCGTCCCACACACTTTTTAAGTGTAAACTTATTCCTCGTGATCTCTATTTGACCTTGAATCTCGGGATGGAAGCGATGCTTGGCGGTCGCTTGGTTTGCATGATATCAAACAAAGTAATCTAAAATGAACTCATGAATTTGACATCCTGGTCACTCGCAATACGTTGTAGTACACCATGTAACCTGAATACAATGGACCACCAATGGCCTTGCAACCACGGATGTCGTATACTTGACATTTGTAGAGATGAAATGTGACAGCACAATCCACATATAAGCTATCTCAACCTTTCTTTGTGTGTGGAAGACCCATAGTGAGATTCATAGAAATATGGATCCACTTACCCATCGAAAATTGATAGGCAAGTTGAAGAAACCCACCGAGCTTACCTTATCAAGTTGAAAAGGCATACATCTTGTGTGACAAGAGCATGTAAGTCCTTCCACATCCCTTTCCTCAAGAAGCTCTTTTCTCACATAAAAATGACTACCATAAAGGTAATGATGCCACTTCTTGACGGCACGAAAGATAGCGCTCATCTCTTGATCATACACATGCATGCATATACATCTCTTTTTGTTGGTAGATTCTTTGGAATTTAAAACATATCATGAAACTCATCCAATAGTTCAGCCATGCCCTCATGCATTTGTTTCTTGTTCTCAACCATATCATACCATCCTCTCTGCTAGGCTATAAAACAAATACACAGCCCATTTGCTTCGGTTCCCTCGAGTATTTGTAGCTCCTAAAAAACATTTAATCTCCTTCTTGAAGCTCCAGAGGTGGAGTCCTATGGGCTTCGACATAATTCTTGATTCTCACTTGAGCTCACTTTCATGTTTGCCTTGCATTGTTGGAGAAGAGCATGCACTACCTCACTTCCTCTTTCTCATTTGGATTCACTCCTTCTTACTTGACAACTATCATAGGTGCGCACCATTCACTTTCTAACCATACACGATACCTCAGAAAAGTGGCGTGCCAATACTCTCATGATGATGAGCAGTACTATTAATAGTAGGAAAACTTGAGTAAAGCTGAGCGTTCATCCCACACTTTGAGCATCATGGAAATGCTATCTCAAACTAAGTTTCCACCCACTTATTCACGCCCTTTGTTTGGACCTTTGATCTCAGGATGGTAGCGATGCTTGGCGTCAACTTGGTTTGCATGATCTCAAACAAATTGTTTGCAAAATGAACTCATCATGCATTTGGCATTCTTGATCACTTACAATATGTTATGGTACACCATGTAACTTCAAGGTAGGATCCCAAAATTGCCTCGCAAAAACGATAGATGTCGTATCCTTGACCTTTGTAGAGATGAAATGTGCCACCCTTGTCAACCTATCCACCACAACATGTAAGCTATCGCAACCTTTCTTTGTGTGTGTGGAAGACCCATATAGTGAAATCCATAGAAATACGAATCCACTGCATACATACATCTTGTGGGACAGAAGCATATAATTTCCTCACGTTCCTCTCAATTAGAAGCTCCTATCTTATCAAAGGTGTTGAAATTCCCAACTGCCCCATCGTTGTGCTGAAGAATGCATTTCTCAAATCAGCCTTTGCTTGTAATTTTTGATGATGCCTATAGGCACCATGTAGACTCTATAGATCTTTGTAGCCAGAAGCGAGGCAACTCTTTTCTAAGAACCGTGTTGTAATTTCTGCACCATTCGTGGCACCTCCTTATTTAACGTATATTCCTCTTGAATTCTCCTATAGGCATCGGCATAATGCTTCATTGAGATTACTTTCATGATTGCCTTGCATTTTTGGGGAGAAGAGCATTCACTATCTCCACTTTCTCTTTTGCATTTGGATTCACTCCCTTTTGCTTGATAGCTATCATGGGTGCAGTTGCCTTCTAACCATACGCGATGCCTCAAAAGGTGGCATACACAGTGCCTCAAAAGGTGGCGCGACGGCATGCCAATACTCTTACGAGATGAGGTACTACTGTAGGAAAAATAGGCTAAAGCCGACCATTCATCCCACACACTTTTTAAGTGTAAACTTATTCATCGTGATCTCTATTTGACCTTAAATCTCGGGAAGGTAGCGATGCTTGGCAGTCGCTTGGTTTGCATGATATCAAATAAAGTAATCTAAAATGAACTTATGAATTTGACATCCTGGTCACTCTCAATACGTTGTAGTACACCATGTAACCTGAATACATGGACCACCAATTGCCTTGCAACCACGGATGTCGTATACTTGACCTTTGTAGAGATGAAATGTGCCACCACAAGCCACATATAAGCTATCTCAACCTTTCTTTGTGTGTGGAAGACCCATAGTGAGATCCATAGAAATATGGATCCACTTGCCCATCGAAAATTGATAGGCAAGTTGAAGAAACCCACCAGGCTTACCTTATCAGGTTGAAAAGGCATACATCTTGTGTGACAAGAGCATGTAAGTCCTTCCACATCCCTTTCCTCTAGAAGCTCTTTCTTATCTTATCAAAGGACTTGAATATTCCCAATTGCCCCACCATTGATGAAGAATGCATTTTTTTATGTAGGTACCACATGTAGACTCTATCTCTATAGTAAAAAACGAGACCATTATGGGAAAAAATGAGACTCTATTACGTAGGCACCATGTAGACTCTATCTCTATAGTAAAAAACGAGACCATTATGGGAAAAAATGAGACTCTATTACGTAGGCACCATGTAGACTCTATAGATCTTTGTCGTAAAAATGAGACCATTACATAGCCAAAAAATGAGGCAACTCTTTATGAGAACCAGGTCGTAATTTCAGCACCATTTGTGACACCCCCTCATTTAAGAGATCTTCCTTTTGAAATTCCATGACCCAATGTTTGTATACTTTAGGTATAACTGATAGAGATTCAGCCACTACATTATCCTTGCCCTTTATATAGCTCATCTCAAAATCATAATTTTGCAAGGTTTCTTCTTTGCGTAGGAGATAGATTCGGTTGGGAGAGGAATTACTTCAACACACAATGATCACTTCTCACATAAAAATGACTACCATAAAGGTAATGATGCCAGTTCTTGACAGCACGAAAGATAGCGCTCATCTCTTGATCATACACATGCATGCATATACATCTCTTTTTGTTGGTAGATTCTATGGAATTTAAAACATATCATGAAACTCATCCAATAGTTCAGCCATGCCCTCGTGCATTTGTTTCTTGTTCTCAACCATATCATACCATCCTCTCTGCTAGGCTATAAAACAAATACACAGCCCATTTGCTTCGGTTCCCTCGAGTATTTGTAGCTCCTAAAAAACATTTAATCTCCTTCTTGAAGCTCCAGAGGTGGAGTCCTATGGGCTTCGACATAATTCTTGATTCTCACTTGAGCTCACTTTCATGTTTGCCTTGCATTGTTGGAGAAGAGCATGCACTACCTCACTTCCTCTTTCTCATTTGGATTCACTCCTTACTTGACAACTATCATAGGTGCATACCATTCACTTTCTAACCATACACGATGCCTCAAAAAGGTGGCCTGCCAATACTCTCATGATGATGAGCAGTACTATTAATAGTAGGAAAACTTGAGTAAAGCTGAGCGTTCATCCCACACACTTTGAGCATCATGGAAATGCTATCTCAAACTAAGTTTCCACCCACTTATTCATGCCTTCTCTTTGACCTTTGATCTCAGGATGGTAGCGATGCTTGGCGTCAACTTGGTTTGCATGATCTCAAACAAATTGTTTGCAAAATGAACTCATCATGCATTTGGCATTCTTGATCACTTACAATATGTTATGGTACACCATGTAACTTCAAGGTAGGATCCCAAAATTGCCTCGCAAAAACGATAGATGTCGTATCCTTGACCTTTGTAGAGATGAAATGTGCCACCCTTGTCAACCTATCCACCACAACATGTAAGCTATCGCAACCTTTCTTTGTGTGTGTGGAAGACCCATATAGTGAAATCCATAGAAATACGAATCCACTGCATATATACATCTTGTGGGACAGAAGCATGTAATTTCCTCACGTTCCTCTCAATTAGAAGCTCTTATCTTATCAAAGGTGTTGAAATTCCCAACTGCCCCATCGTTGTGCTGAAGAATGCATTTCTCAGATCAGCCTTTGCTTTTAATTTTTGATGATGCCTATAGGCACCATGTAGACTCTATAGATCTTTGTAGCCAGAAGCGAGGCAACTCTTTTCTAAGAACCGTGTTGTAATTCCTGCACCATTTGTGGCACCTCCTTATTTAACGTATATTCCTCTTGAATTTCCAGAACTCAATCTTTGTGTACTTGGGAAATAGTCGATAGTGAACATTTAAGCATCGGCCCCACCACATTATTCTTGCTCTTTATATAGGCAATCTCAAAATCGTAATTTTGCAAGGCTGCCACACCCACCTTCTTTGCTTAGGAGATAGACTCGGTTCGGAGACGAATTACTTCAATGCACATGGATCACTTCTCACATAAAAGGACTACCATAAAGGCTCTAATACATTGCAATGTAAGAAAGGGATCAATGGCTTTAAGTAGAGCTCTGATACCAACAATGCAAGAAAGGGATCTAGTGAGAGATCAAGAAAATGCACCCATTATACATGGAGTATACTTATCATAGAGAGTACTAGTAGTCCACCCAAACATGGAAAGTCTGCCATGACACCATAAGTAAGACGTCAACTTACAAATACCCTTTCTTCCAAGAGAAAAGGAAAACGTCATGTAATCATTTGTACAACAATTTGATGGTGGAACCACATTCTTTGATTACCAAGTCTTTCCTTTTTTCATCCTCTTAAAATCCCACTGCCTTCCAGCCATAGATGTCATATACTCGAACTTTCTAGAGATGAAATGTTCCACCCTTGTCACCTATTCACAGACACACACATGACCTATCCCAATGTTTCTTTGTGTGTGGAAGACCCATAGTGAAATCCATAGAAATACGAATCCACTTCCCTTCGAGAGTAGGCAAGTTGAAGTAGCCCATCGGACTTATATGTATTGGGTTCTTATTAAGTTGAGAAGGCGTACATCTTGTGAGAAAAGCATGGAAGTCCTTCCACATCCCTTTCTAATAGAAGCCCTTTTCCTTATCCTATCCAACGGTCCTGAATACTCTTGATTGCCACACTGTTGGTGAAGGCAACGGTCTTGAATATTCCTGACTGCTCCACACCATTGGTGAAGAATGTATTTGTTCGATCAACCTTTGCTTGTAACTTTTGATGTAGGCACCATGTAGACTCTATCTTTGCAGTAAAAATGAGACCATTTCATAGCTAGAAAGAAGGCAACTCTTTATGAGGAACCATATCATAATCTCAGCTAGGCCGCCACTTTATCCTGTTGTTGATTATACACGCGATCTCAAAATCAAGGTTGCCAACCACCTTCTTCGCTTAGGAGACGGATTCGGTCACAGGAGAGAATTACTTCAATGCACGGTACGGTGATCACTTCTCACATAAAAATCACTCATATCGTAAAGGTAATGATGCCACTTTTTGATGGCATGCAAAATAGCCATCATCTCTTGATCATACAAATCTCCTTTTGTTGGTAGAATCTTCAGAATTTAAAGCATATCGTGAAACTCATAGTTCAGCCATGCCCTCATGCATTTATTTCTTGTTCTCAACACCATATCATCCTCTTTGCAATGCTATAAAACAATCACACAGTCCATTAGCTCTGATTCCCAATCTCCTTCTTCGAGTTCCGAATTCTCCTATGGGCATCGGCATAATGCTTCATTGAGATTACTTTCATGTATGCCTCGCATTTTTGGGGAGAAGAGCATTCATTATCTCCACTTTCTCTTTTGCATTTGGATTCACTTCCTTTTGCTTGACAGCTATCATGGGTGCAGTTGCCTTCTAACCATACGCGATGCCTCAAAAGGTGGCATTCACCATCTAAGCATACACAGTGCCTCAAAAGGTGGCGTGGTGGCATGCATTCACCTTTTCTAACTATACACAATGCCTTAGAAAGCGGCATGCCAACACTCTCACGAGATGAGGTACTATTGTAGGAAAAATGGGCTAAAGCCGACCATTCGTCCCACACACTTTTTAAGTGTAAACTTTTTCGTCGTGATCTCTATTTGACCTTGAATCTCGGGATGGAAGCGATGCTTGGCGGTCGCTTGGTTTGCATGATATCAAACAAAGTAATCTAAAATGAACTCATGAATTTGACATCCTGGTCACTCGCAATACGTTGTAGTACACCATGTAACCTGAATACAATGGACCACCAATGGCCTTGCAACCACGGATGTCGTATACTTGACATTTGTAGAGATAAAATGTGACAGCACAATCCGCACGAAAGATAGCGCTCATCTCTTGATCATACACATGCATGCATATACATCTCTTTTTGTTGGTAGATTATTTGGAATTTAAAACATATCATGAAACTCATCCAATAGTTCAGTCATGCCCTCGTGCATTTGTTTCTTGTTCTCAACCATATCATACCATCCTCTCTGCTAGGCTATAAAACAAATACACAGCCCATTTGCTTCGGTTACCTTGAGTATTTGTAGCTCCTAAAAAACATTTAATCTCCTTCTTGAAGCTCCAGAGGTGGAGTCCTATGGGCTTCGACATCATTCTTGATTCTCACTTGAGTTCGCTTTCATGTTTGCCTTACATTGTTGGAGAAGAGCATGCACTACCTCACTTCCTCTTTCTCATTTGGATTCACTCCTTCTTACTTGACAACTATCATAGGTGCGTACCATTCACTTTCTAGCCATACACGATGCCTCAGAAAGGTGGCATGCCAATACTCTCATGATGATGAGCAGTACTATTAATAGTAGGAAAACTTGAGTAAAGCTGAGCGTTCATCCCACACACTTTGAGCATCATGGAAATGCTATCTCAAACTAAGTTTCCACCCACTTATTCATGCCTTCTCTTTGACCTTTGATCTCAGGATGGTAGCGATGCTTGGCGTCAACTTGGTTTGCATCGGTCACAGGAGAGAATTACTTCATTGCACGGTACGGTGATCACTTGTCACATAAAAATCACTCATATCATAAAGGTAATGATGCCACTTTTTGATGGCATGCAAAATAGCCATCATCTGTTGATCATACAAATCTCCTTTTGTTGGTAGAATCTTCAAAATTTAAAGCATATCATGAAACTCATAGTTCAGCCATGCCCTCATGCATTTGTTTCTTGTTCTCAACACCATATCATCCTCTTTGCAATGCTATAAAACAATCACACAGTCCATTAGCTCTGATTCCCAATCTCCTTCTTTGAGTTCCGAATTCTCCTATGGGCATCGGCATAATGTTTCATTGAGATTACTTTCATGTATGCCTCGCATTTTTGGGGAGAAGAGAATTCATTATCTCCACTTTCTCTTTTGCATCTGGATTCACTCCCTTTTGCTTGACAGCTATCATGGGTGCAGTTGCCTTCTAACCATACGCGATGCCTCAAAAGGTGGCATTCACCATCTAAGCATACACAGTGCCTCAAAAGGTGGCGTGGTGGCATGCATTCACCTTTTCTAACTATACACAATGCCTTAGAAAGCGGCATGCCAACACTCTCATGAGATGAGGTACTATTGTAGGAAAAATGGGCTAAAGCCGACCATTCGTCCCACACACTTTTTAAGTGTAAACTTATTCCTCGTGATCTCTATTTGACCTTGAATCTCGGGATGGAAGCGATGCTTGGCGGTCGCTTGGTTTGCATGATATCAAACAAAGTAATCTAAAATGAACTCATGAATTTGACATCCTGGTCACTCGCAATACGTTGTAGTACACCATGTAACCTGAATACAATGGACCACCAATGGCCTTGCAACCACGGATGTCGTATACTTGACATTTGTAGAGATAAAATGTGACAGCACAATCCGCATATAGGCTATCTCAACCTTTCTTTGTGTGTGGAAGACCCATAGTGAGATTCATAGAAATATGGATCCACTTACCCATCGAAAATTGATAGGCAAGTTGAAGAAACCCACCGAGCTTACCTTATCAAGTTGAAAAGGCATACATCTTGTGTGACAAGAGCATGTAAGTCCTTCCACATCCCTTTCCTCAAGAAGCTCTTTTCTCACATAAAAATGACTACCATAAAGGTAATGATGCCACTTCTTGACGGCACGAAAGATAGCGCTCATCTCTTGATCATACACATGCATGCATATACATCTCTTTTTGTTGGTAGATTCTTTGGAATTTAAAACATATCATGAAACTCATCCAATAGTTCAGCCATGCCCTCATGCATTTGTTTCTTGTTCTCAACCATATCATACCATCCTCTCTGCTAGGCTATAAAACAAATACACAGCCCATTTGCTTCGGTTCCCTCGAGTATTTGTAGCTCCTAAAAAACATTTAATCTCCTTCTTGAAGCTCCAGAGGTGGAGTCCTATGGGCTTCGACATAATTCTTGATTCTCACTTGAGCTCACTTTCATGTTTGCCTTGCATTGTTGGAGAAGAGCATGCACTACCTCACTTCCTCTTTCTCATTTGGATTCACTCCTTCTTACTTGACAACTATCATAGGTGCGCACCATTCACTTTCTAACCATACACGATACCTCAGAAAAGTGGCGTGCCAATACTCTCATGATGATGAGCAGTACTATTAATAGTAGGAAAACTTGAGTAAAGCTGAGCCTTCATCCCACACACTTTGAGCATCATGGAAATGCTATCTCAAACTAAGTTTCCACCCACTTATTCACGCCCTTTGTTTGGACCTTTGATCTCAGGATGGTAGCGATGCTTGGCGTCAACTTGGTTTGCATGATCTCAAACAAATTGTTTGCAAAATGAACTCATCATGCATTTGGCATTCTTGATCACTTACAATATGTTATGGTACACCATGTAACTTCAAGGTAGGATCCCAAAATTGCCTCGCAAAAACGATAGATGTCGTATCCTTGACCTTTGTAGAGATGAAATGTGCCACCCTTGTCAACCTATCCACCACAACATGTAAGCTATCGCAACCTTTCTTTGTGTGTGTGGAAGACCCATATAGTGAAATCCATAGAAATACGAATCCACTGCATACATACATCTTGTGGGACAGAAGCATATAATTTCCTCACGTTCCTCTCAATTAGAAGCTCCTATCTTATCAAAGGTGTTGAAATTCCCAACTGCCCCATCGTTGTGCTGAAGAATGCATTTCTCAAATCAGCCTTTGCTTGTAATTTTTGATGATGCCTATAGGCACCATGTAGACTCTATAGATCTTTGTAGCCAGAAGCGAGGCAACTCTTTTCTAAGAACCGTGTTGTAATTTCTGCACCATTCGTGGCACCTCCTTATTTAACGTATATTCCTCTTGAATTCTCCTATAGGCATCGGCATAATGCTTCATTGAGATTACTTTCATGATTGCCTTGCATTTTTGGGGAGAAGAGCATTCACTATCTCCACTTTCTCTTTTGCATTTGGATTCACTCCCTTTTGCTTGATAGCTATCATGGGTGCAGTTGCCTTCTAACCATACGCGATGCCTCAAAAGGTGGCAGACACAGTGCCTCAAAAGGTGGCGCGACGGCATGCCAATACTCTTACGAGATGAGGTACTACTGTAGGAAAAATGGGCTAAAGCCGACCATTCATCCCACACACTTTTTAAGTGTAAACTTATTCATCGTGATCTCTATTTGACCTTAAATCTCGGGAAGGTAGCGATGCTTGGCAGTCGCTTGGTTTGCATGATATCAAATAAAGTAATCTAAAATGAACTCATGAATTTGACATCCTGGTCACTCTCAATACGTTGTAGTACACCATGTAACCTGAATACATGGACCACCAATTGCCTTGCAACCACGGATGTCGTATACTTGACCTTTGTAGAGATGAAATGTGCCACCACAAGCCACATATAAGCTATCTCAACCTTTCTTTGTGTGTGGAAGACCCATAGTGAGATCCATAGAAATATGGATCCACTTGCCCATCGAAAATTGATAGGCAAGTTGAAGAAACCCACCAGGCTTACCTTATCAGGTTGAAAAGGCATACATCTTGTGTGACAAGAGCATGTAAGTCCTTCCACATCCCTTTCCTCTAGAAGCTCTTTCTTATCTTATCAAAGGACTTGAATATTCCCAATTGCCCCACCATTGATGAAGAATGCATTTTTTTATGTAGGTACCACATGTAGACTCTATCTCTATAGTAAAAAACGAGACCATTATGGGAAAAAATGAGACTCTATTACGTAGGCACCATGTAGACTCTATCTCTATAGTAAAAAACGAGACCATTATGGGAAAAAATGAGACTCTATTACGTAGGCACCATGTAGACTCTATAGATCTTTGTCGTAAAAATGAGACCATTACATAGCCAAAAAATGAGGCAACTCTTTATGAGAACCAGGTCGTAATTTCAGCACCATTTGTGACACCCCCTCATTTAAGAGATCTTCCTTTTGAAATTCCATGACCCAATGTTTGTATACTTTAGGTATAACTGATAGAGATTCAGCCACTACATTATCCTTGCCCTTTATATAGCTCATCTCAAAATCATAATTTTGCAAGGTTTCTTCTTTGCGTAGGAGATAGATTCGGTTGGGAGAGGAATTACTTCAACACACAATGATCACTTCTCACATAAAAATGACTACCATAAAGGTAATGATGCCAGTTCTTGACGGCACGAAAGATAGCGCTCATCTCTTGATCATACACATGCATGCATATACATCTCTTTTTGTTGGTAGATTCTTTGGAATTTAAAACATATCATGAAACTCATCCAATAGTTCAGCCATGCCCTCGTGCATTTGTTTCTTGTTCTCAACCATATCATACCATCCTCTCTGCTAGGCTATAAAACAAATACACAGCCCATTTGCTTCGGTTCCCTCGAGTATTTGTAGCTCCTAAAAAACATTTAATCTCCTTCTTGAAGCTCCAGAGGTGGAGTCCTATGGGCTTCGACATAATTCTTGATTCTCACTTGAGCTCACTTTCATGTTTGCCTTGCATTGTTGGAGAAGAGCATGCACTACCTCACTTCCTCTTTCTCATTTGGATTCACTCCTTCTTACTTGACAACTATCATAGGTGCATACCATTCACTTTCTAACCATACACGATGCCTCAAAAAGGTGGCGTGCCAATACTCTCATGATGATGAGCAGTACTATTAATAGTAGGAAAACTTGAGTAAAGCTGAGCGTTCATCCCACACACTTTGAGCATCATGGAAATGCTATCTCAAACTAAGTTTCCACCCACTTATTCATGCCTTCTCTTTGACCTTTGATCTCAGGATGGTAGCGATGCTTGGCGTCAACTTGGTTTGCATGATCTCAAACAAATTGTTTGCAAAATGAACTCATCATGCATTTGGCATTCTTGATCACTTACAATATGTTATGGTACACCATGTAACTTCAAGGTAGGATCCCAAAATTGCCTCGCAAAAACGATAGATGTCGTATCCTTGACCTTTGTAGAGATGAAATGTGCCACCCTTGTCAACCTATCCACCACAACATGTAAGCTATCGCAACCTTTCTTTGTGTGTGTGGAAGACCCATATAGTGAAATCCATAGAAATACGAATCCACTGCATATATACATCTTGTGGGACAGAAGCATGTAATTTCCTCACGTTCCTCTCAATTAGAAGCTCTTATCTTATCAAAGGTGTTGAAATTCCCAACTGCCCCATCGTTGTGCTGAAGAATGCATTTCTCAGATCAGCCTTTGCTTTTAATTTTTGATGATGCCTATAGGCACCATGTAGACTCTATAGATCTTTGTAGCCAGAAGCGAGGCAACTCTTTTCTAAGAACCGTGTTGTAATTCCTGCACCATTTGTGGCACCTCCTTATTTAACGTATATTCCTCTTGAATTTCCAGAACTCAATCTTTGTGTACTTGGGAAATAGTCGATAGTGAACATTTAAGCATCGGCCCCACCACATTATTCTTGCTCTTTATATAGGCAATCTCAAAATCGTAATTTTGCAAGGCTGCCACACCCACCTTCTTTGCTTAGGAGATAGACTCGGTTCGGAGACGAATTACTTCAATGCACATGGATCACTTCTCACATAAAAGGACTACCATAAAGGCTCTAATACATTGCAATGTAAGAAAGGGATCAATGGCTTTAAGTAGAGCTCTGATACCAACAATGCAAGAAAGGGATCTAGTGAGAGATCAAGAAAATGCACCCATTATACATGGAGTATACTTATCATAGAGAGTACTAGTAGTCCACCCAAACATGGAAAGTCTGCCATGACACCGTAAGTAAGACGTCAACTTGCAAATACCCTTTCTTCCAAGAGAAAAGGAAAACGTCATGTAATCATTTGTACAACAATTTGATGGTGGAACCACATTCTTTGATTACCAAGTCTTTCCTTTTTTCATCCTCTTAAAGTCCCACTGCCTTCCAGCCATAGATGTCATATACTCGAACTTTCTAGAGATGAAATGTTCCACCCTTGTCACCTATTCACAGACACACACATGACCTATCCCAATGTTTCTTTGTGTGTGGAAGACCCATAGTGAAATCCATAGAAATACGAATCCACTTCCCTTCGAGAGTAGGCAAGTTGAAGTAGCCCATCGGACTTATATGTATTGGGTTCTTATTAAGTTGAGAAGGCGTACATCTTGTGAGAAAAGCATGGAAGTCCTTCCACATCCCTTTCTAATAGAAGCCCTTTTCCTTATCCTATCCAACGGTCCTGAATACTCTTGATTGCCACACTGTTGGTGAAGGCAACGGTCTTGAATATTCCTGACTGCTCCACACCATTGGTGAAGAATGTATTTGTTCGATCAACCTTTGCTTGTAACTTTTGATGTAGGCACCATGTAGACTCTATCTTTGCAGTAAAAATGAGACCATTTCATAGCTAGAAAGAAGGCAACTCTTTATGAGGAACCATATCATAATCTCAGCCAGGCCGCCACTTTATCCTGTTGTTGATTATACACGCGATCTCAAAATCATAATTTTGCAAGGTTGCCAACCACCTTCTTCGCTTAGGAGACGGATTCGGTCACAGGAGAGAATTACTTCAATGCACGGTACGGTGATCACTTCTCACATAAAAATCACTCATATCGTAAAGGTAATGATGCCACTTTTTGATGGCATGCAAAATAGCCATCATCTCTTGATCATACAAATCTCCTTTTGTTGGTAGAATCTTCAGAATTTAAAGCATATCGTGAAACTCATAGTTCAGCCATGCCCTCATGCATTTATTTCTTGTTCTCAACACCATATCATCCTCTTTGCAATGCTATAAAACAATCACACAGTCCATTAGCTCTGATTCCCAATCTCCTTCTTCGAGTTCCGAATTCTCCTATGGGCATCGGCATAATGCTTCATTGAGATTACTTTCATGTATGCCTCGCATTTTTGGGGAGAAGAGCATTCATTATCTCCACTTTCTCTTTTGCATTTGGATTCACTTCCTTTTGCTTGACAGCTATCATGGGTGCAGTTGCCTTCTAACCATACGCGATGCCTCAAAAGGTGGCATTCACCATCTAAGCATACACAGTGCCTCAAAAGGTGGCGTGGTGGCATGCATTCACCTTTTCTAACTATACACAATGCCTTAGAAAGCGGCATGCCAACACTCTCACGAGATGAGGTACTATTGTAGGAAAAATGGGCTAAAGCCGACCATTCGTCCCACACACTTTTTAAGTGTAAACTTTTTCACCGTGATCTCTATTTGACCTTGAATCTCGGGATGGAAGCGATGCTTGGCGGTCGCTTGGTTTGCATGATATCAAACAAAGTAATCTAAAATGAACTCATGAATTTGACATCCTGGTCACTCGCAATACGTTGTAGTACACCATGTAACCTGAATACAATGGACCACCAATGGCCTTGCAACCACGGATGTCGTATACTTGACATTTGTAGAGATGAAATGTGACAGCACAATCCACATATAAGCTATCTCAACCTTTCTTTGTGTGTGGAAGACCCATAGTGAGATTCATAGAAATATGGATCCACTTACCCATCGAAAATTGATAGGCAAGTTGAAGAAACCCACCGAGCTTACCTTATCAAGTTGAAAAGGCATACATCTTGTGTGACAAGAGCATGTAAGTCCTTCCACATCCCTTTCCTCAAGAAGCTCTTTTCTTACATAAAAATGACTACCATAAAGGTAATGATGCCACTTCTTGACGGCACGAAAGATAGCGCTCATCTCTTGATCATACACATGCATGCATATACATCTCTTTTTGTTGGTAGATTCTTTGGAATTTAAAACATATCATGAAACTCATCCAATAGTTCAGCCATGCCCTCATGCATTTGTTTCTTGTTCTCAACCATATCATACCATCCTCTCTGCTAGGCTATAAAACAAATACACAGCCCATTTGCTTCGGTTCCCTCGAGTATTTGTAGCTCCTAAAAAACATTTAATCTCCTTCTTGAAGCTCCAGAGGTGGAGTCCTATGGGCTTCGACATAATTCTTGATTCTCACTTGAGCTCACTTTCATGTTTGCCTTGCATTGTTGGAGAAGAGCATGCACTACCTCACTTCCTCTTTCTCATTTGGATTCACTCCTTCTTACTTGACAACTATCATAGGTGCGCACCATTCACTTTCTAACCATACACGATACCTCAGAAAAGTGGCGTGCCAATACTCTCATGATGATGAGCAGTACTATTAATAGTAGGAAAACTTGAGTAAAGCTGAGCCTTCATCCCACACACTTTGAGCATCATGGAAATGCTATCTCAAACTAAGTTTCCACCCACTTATTCACGCCCTTTGTTTGGACCTTTGATCTCAGGATGGTAGCGATGCTTGGCGTCAACTTGGTTTGCATGATCTCAAACAAATTGTTTGCAAAATGAACTCATCATGCATTTGGCATTCTTGATCACTTACAATATGTTATGGTACACCATGTAACTTCAAGGTAGGATCCCAAAATTGCCTCGCAAAAACGATAGATGTCGTATCCTTGACCTTTGTAGAGATGAAATGTGCCACCCTTGTCAACCTATCCACCACAACATGTAAGCTATCGCAACCTTTCTTTGTGTGTGTGGAAGACCCATATAGTGAAATCCATAGAAATACGAATCCACTGCATACATACATCTTGTGGGACAGAAGCATATAATTTCCTCACGTTCCTCTCAATTAGAAGCTCCTATCTTATCAAAGGTGTTGAAATTCCCAACTGCCCCATCGTTGTGCTGAAGAATGCATTTCTCAAATCAGCCTTTGCTTGTAATTTTTGATGATGCCTATAGGCACCATGTAGACTCTATAGATCTTTGTAGCCAGAAGCGAGGCAACTCTTTTCTAAGAACCGTGTTGTAATTTCTGCACCATTCGTGGCACCTCCTTATTTAACGTATATTCCTCTTGAATTCTCCTATAGGCATCGGCATAATGCTTCATTGAGATTACTTTCATGATTGCCTTGCATTTTTGGGGAGAAGAGCATTCACTATCTCCACTTTCTCTTTTGCATTTGGATTCACTCCCTTTTGCTTGATAGCTATCATGGGTGCAGTTGCCTTCTAACCATACGCGATGCCTCAAAAGGTGGCATACACAGTGCCTCAAAAGGTGGCGCGACGGCATGCCAATACTCTTACGAGATGAGGTACTACTGTAGGAAAAATGGGCTAAAGCCGACCATTCATCCCACACACTTTTTAAGTGTAAACTTATTCATCGTGATCTCTATTTGACCTTAAATCTCGGGAAGGTAGCGATGCTTGGCAGTCGCTTGGTTTGCATGATATCAAATAAAGTAATCTAAAATGAACTCATGAATTTGACATCCTGGTCACTCTCAATACGTTGTAGTACACCATGTAACCTGAATACATGGACCACCAATTGCCTTGCAACCACGGATGTCGTATACTTGACCTTTGTAGAGATGAAATGTGCCACCACAAGCCACATATAAGCTATCTCAACCTTTCTTTGTGTGTGGAAGACCCATAGTGAGATCCATAGAAATATGGATCCACTTGCCCATCGAAAATTGATAGGCAAGTTGAAGAAACCCACCAGGCTTACCTTATCAGGTTGAAAAGGCATACATCTTGTGTGACAAGAGCATGTAAGTCCTTCCACATCCCTTTCCTCTAGAAGCTCTTTCTTATCTTATCAAAGGACTTGAATATTCCCAATTGCCCCACCATTGATGAAGAATGCATTTTTTTATGTAGGTACCACATGTAGACTCTATCTCTATAGTAAAAAACGAGACCATTATGGGAAAAAATGAGACTCTATTACGTAGGCACCATGTAGACTCTATCTCTATAGTAAAAAACGAGACCATTATGGGAAAAAATGAGACTCTATTACGTAGGCACCATGTAGACTCTATAGATCTTTGTCGTAAAAATGAGACCATTACATAGCCAAAAAATGAGGCAACTCTTTATGAGAACCAGGTCGTAATTTCAGCACCATTTGTGACACCCCCTCATTTAAGAGATCTTCCTTTTGAAATTCCATGACCCAATGTTTGTATACTTTAGGTATAACTGATAGAGATTCAGCCACTACATTATCCTTGCCCTTTATATAGCTCATCTCAAAATCATAATTTTGCAAGGTTTCTTCTTTGCGTAGGAGATAGATTCGGTTGGGAGAGGAATTACTTCAACACACAATGATCACTTCTCACATAAAAATGACTACCATAAAGGTAATGATGCCAGTTCTTGATGGCACGAAAGATAGCGCTCATCTCTTGATCATACACATGCATGCATATACATCTCTTTTTGTTGGTAGATTCTTTGGAATTTAAAACATATCATGAAACTCATCCAATAGTTCAGCCATGCCCTCGTGCATTTGTTTCTTGTTCTCAACCATATCATACCATCCTCTCTGCTAGGCTATAAAACAAATACACAGCCCATTTGCTTCGGTTCCCTCGAGTATTTGTAGCTCCTAAAAAACATTTAATCTCCTTCTTGAAGCTCCAGAGGTGGAGTCCTATGGGCTTCGACATAATTCTTGATTCTCACTTGAGCTCACTTTCATGTTTGCCTTGCATTGTTGGAGAAGAGCATGCACTACCTCACTTCCTCTTTCTCATTTGGATTCACTCCTTCTTACTTGACAACTATCATAGGTGCATACCATTCACTTTCTAACCATACACGATGCCTCAAAAAGGTGGCGTGCCAATACTCTCATGATGATGAGCAGTACTATTAATAGTAGGAAAACTTGAGTAAAGCTGAGCGTTTATCCCACACACTTTGAGCATCATGGAAATGCTATCTCAAACTAAGTTTCCACCCACTTATTCATGCCTTCTCTTTGACCTTTGATCTCAGGATGGTAGCGATGCTTGGCGTCAACTTGGTTTGCATGATCTCAAACAAATTGTTTGCAAAATGAACTCATCATGCATTTGGCATTCTTGATCACTTACAATATGTTATGGTACACCATGTAACTTCAAGGTAGGATCCCAAAATTGCCTCGCAAAAACGATAGATGTCGTATCCTTGACCTTTGTAGAGATGAAATGTGCCACCCTTGTCAACCTATCCACCACAACATGTAAGCTATCGCAACCTTTCTTTGTGTGTGTGGAAGACCCATATAGTGAAATCCATAGAAATACGAATCCACTGCATATATACATCTTGTGGGACAGAAGCATGTAATTTCCTCACGTTCCTCTCAATTAGAAGCTCTTATCTTATCAAAGGTGTTGAAATTCCCAACTGCCCCATCGTTGTGCTGAAGAATGCATTTCTCAGATCAGCCTTTGCTTTTAATTTTTGATGATGCCTATAGGCACCATGTAGACTCTATAGATCTTTGTAGCCAGAAGCGAGGCAACTCTTTTCTAAGAACCGTGTTGTAATTCCTGCACCATTTGTGGCACCTCCTTATTTAACGTATATTCCTCTTGAATTTCCAGAACTCAATCTTTGTGTACTTGGGAAATAGTCGATAGTGAACATTTAAGCATCGGCCCCACCACATTATTCTTGCTCTTTATATAGGCAATCTCAAAATCGTAATTTTGCAAGGCTGCCACACCCACCTTCTTTGCTTAGGAGATAGACTCGGTTCGGAGACGAATTACTTCAATGCACATGGATCACTTCTCACATAAAAGGACTACCATAAAGGCTCTAATACATTGCAATGTAAGAAAGGGATCAATGGCTTTAAGTAGAGCTCTGATACCAACAATGCAAGAAAGGGATCTAGTGAGAGATCAAGAAAATGCACCCATTATACATGGAGTATACTTATCATAGAGAGTACTAGTAGTCCACCCAAACATGGAAAGTCTGCCATGACACCGTAAGTAAGACGTCAACTTGCAAATACCCTTTCTTCCAAGAGAAAAGGAAAACGTCATGTAATCATTTGTACAACAATTTGATGGTGGAACCACATTCTTTGATTACCAAGTCTTTCCTTTTTTCATCCTCTTAAAGTCCCACTGCCTTCCAGCCATAGATGTCATATACTCGAACTTTCTAGAGATGAAATGTTCCACCCTTGTCACCTATTCACAGACACACACATGACCTATCCCAATGTTTCTTTGTGTGTGGAAGACCCATAGTGAAATCCATAGAAATACGAATCCACTTCCCTTCGAGAGTAGGCAAGTTGAAGTAGCCCATCGGACTTATATGTATTGGGTTCTTATTAAGTTGAGAAGGCGTACATCTTGTGAGAAAAGCATGGAAGTCCTTCCACATCCCTTTCTAATAGAAGCCCTTTTCCTTATCCTATCCAACGGTCCTGAATACTCTTGATTGCCACACTGTTGGTGAAGGCAACGGTCTTGAATATTCCTGACTGCTCCACACCATTGGTGAAGAATGTATTTGTTCGATCAACCTTTGCTTGTAACTTTTGATGTAGGCACCATGTAGACTCTATCTTTGCAGTAAAAATGAGACCATTTCATAGCTAGAAAGAAGGCAACTCTTTATGAGGAACCATATCATAATCTCAGCCAGGCCGCCACTTTATCCTGTTGTTGATTATACACGCGATCTCAAAATCATAATTTTGCAAGGTTGCCAACCACCTTCTTCGCTTAGGAGACGGATTCGGTCACAGGAGAGAATTACTTCAATGCACGGTACGGTGATCACTTCTCACATAAAAATCACTCATATCGTAAAGGTAATGATGCCACTTTTTGATGGCATGCAAAATAGCCATCATCTCTTGATCATACAAATCTCCTTTTGTTGGTAGAATCTTCAGAATTTAAAGCATATCGTGAAACTCATAGTTCAGCCATGCCCTCATGCATTTATTTCTTGTTCTCAACACCATATCATCCTCTTTGCAATGCTATAAAACAATCACACAGTCCATTAGCTCTGATTCCCAATCTCCTTCTTCGAGTTCCGAATTCTCCTATGGGCATCGGCATAATGCTTCATTGAGATTACTTTCATGTATGCCTCGCATTTTTGGGGAGAAGAGCATTCATTATCTCCACTTTCTCTTTTGCATTTGGATTCACTTCCTTTTGCTTGACAGCTATCATGGGTGCAGTTGCCTTCTAACCATACGCGATGCCTCAAAAGGTGGCATTCACCATCTAAGCATACACAGTGCCTCAAAAGGTGGCGTGGTGGCATGCATTCACCTTTTCTAACTATACACAATGCCTTAGAAAGCGGCATGCCAACACTCTCACGAGATGAGGTACTATTGTAGGAAAAATGGGCTAAAGCCGACCATTCGTCCCACACACTTTTTAAGTGTAAACTTTTTCACCGTGATCTCTATTTGACCTTGAATCTCGGGATGGAAGCGATGCTTGGCGGTCGCTTGGTTTGCATGATATCAAACAAAGTAATCTAAAATGAACTCATGAATTTGACATCCTGGTCACTCGCAATACGTTGTAGTACACCATGTAACCTGAATACAATGGACCACCAATGGCCTTGCAACCACGGATGTCGTATACTTGACATTTGTAGAGATGAAATGTGACAGCACAATCCACATATAAGCTATCTCAACCTTTCTTTGTGTGTGGAAGACCCATAGTGAGATTCATAGAAATATGGATCCACTTACCCATCGAAAATTGATAGGCAAGTTGAAGAAACCCACCGAGCTTACCTTATCAAGTTGAAAAGGCATACATCTTGTGTGACAAGAGCATGTAAGTCCTTCCACATCCCTTTCCTCAAGAAGCTCTTTTCTTACATAAAAATGACTACCATAAAGGTAATGATGCCACTTCTTGACGGCACGAAAGATAGCGCTCATCTCTTGATCATACACATGCATGCATATACATCTCTTTTTGTTGGTAGATTCTTTGGAATTTAAAACATATCATGAAACTCATCCAATAGTTCAGCCATGCCCTCATGCATTTGTTTCTTGTTCTCAACCATATCATACCATCCTCTCTGCTAGGCTATAAAACAAATACACAGCCCATTTGCTTCGGTTCCCTCGAGTATTTGTAGCTCCTAAAAAACATTTAATCTCCTTCTTGAAGCTCCAGAGGTGGAGTCCTATGGGCTTCGACATAATTCTTGATTCTCACTTGAGCTCACTTTCATGTTTGCCTTGCATTGTTGGAGAAGAGCATGCACTACCTCACTTCCTCTTTCTCATTTGGATTCACTCCTTCTTACTTGACAACTATCATAGGTGCGCACCATTCACTTTCTAACCATACACGATACCTCAGAAAAGTGGCGTGCCAATACTCTCATGATGATGAGCAGTACTATTAATAGTAGGAAAACTTGAGTAAAGCTGAGCCTTCATCCCACACACTTTGAGCATCATGGAAATGCTATCTCAAACTAAGTTTCCACCCACTTATTCACGCCCTTTGTTTGGACCTTTGATCTCAGGATGGTAGCGATGCTTGGCGTCAACTTGGTTTGCATGATCTCAAACAAATTGTTTGCAAAATGAACTCATCATGCATTTGGCATTCTTGATCACTTACAATATGTTATGGTACACCATGTAACTTCAAGGTAGGATCCCAAAATTGCCTCGCAAAAACGATAGATGTCGTATCCTTGACCTTTGTAGAGATGAAATGTGCCACCCTTGTCAACCTATCCACCACAACATGTAAGCTATCGCAACCTTTCTTTGTGTGTGTGGAAGACCCATATAGTGAAATCCATAGAAATACGAATCCACTGCATACATACATCTTGTGGGACAGAAGCATATAATTTCCTCACGTTCCTCTCAATTAGAAGCTCCTATCTTATCAAAGGTGTTGAAATTCCCAACTGCCCCATCGTTGTGCTGAAGAATGCATTTCTCAAATCAGCCTTTGCTTGTAATTTTTGATGATGCCTATAGGCACCATGTAGACTCTATAGATCTTTGTAGCCAGAAGCGAGGCAACTCTTTTCTAAGAACCGTGTTGTAATTTCTGCACCATTCGTGGCACCTCCTTATTTAACGTATATTCCTCTTGAATTCTCCTATAGGCATCGGCATAATGCTTCATTGAGATTACTTTCATGATTGCCTTGCATTTTTGGGGAGAAGAGCATTCACTATCTCCACTTTCTCTTTTGCATTTGGATTCACTCCCTTTTGCTTGATAGCTATCATGGGTGCAGTTGCCTTCTAACCATACGCGATGCCTCAAAAGGTGGCATACACAGTGCCTCAAAAGGTGGCGCGACGGCATGCCAATACTCTTACGAGATGAGGTACTACTGTAGGAAAAATGGGCTAAAGCCGACCATTCATCCCACACACTTTTTAAGTGTAAACTTATTCATCGTGATCTCTATTTGACCTTAAATCTCGGGAAGGTAGCGATGCTTGGCAGTCGCTTGGTTTGCATGATATCAAATAAAGTAATCTAAAATGAACTCATGAATTTGACATCCTGGTCACTCTCAATACGTTGTAGTACACCATGTAACCTGAATACATGGACCACCAATTGCCTTGCAACCACGGATGTCGTATACTTGACCTTTGTAGAGATGAAATGTGCCACCACAAGCCACATATAAGCTATCTCAACCTTTCTTTGTGTGTGGAAGACCCATAGTGAGATCCATAGAAATATGGATCCACTTGCCCATCGAAAATTGATAGGCAAGTTGAAGAAACCCACCAGGCTTACCTTATCAGGTTGAAAAGGCATACATCTTGTGTGACAAGAGCATGTAAGTCCTTCCACATCCCTTTCCTCTAGAAGCTCTTTCTTATCTTATCAAAGGACTTGAATATTCCCAATTGCCCCACCATTGATGAAGAATGCATTTTTTTATGTAGGTACCACATGTAGACTCTATCTCTATAGTAAAAAACGAGACCATTATGGGAAAAAATGAGACTCTATTACGTAGGCACCATGTAGACTCTATCTCTATAGTAAAAAACGAGACCATTATGGGAAAAAATGAGACTCTATTACGTAGGCACCATGTAGACTCTATAGATCTTTGTCGTAAAAATGAGACCATTACATAGCCAAAAAATGAGGCAACTCTTTATGAGAACCAGGTCGTAATTTCAGCACCATTTGTGACACCCCCTCATTTAAGAGATCTTCCTTTTGAAATTCCATGACCCAATGTTTGTATACTTTAGGTATAACTGATAGAGATTCAGCCACTACATTATCCTTGCCCTTTATATAGCTCATCTCAAAATCATAATTTTGCAAGGTTTCTTCTTTGCGTAGGAGATAGATTCGGTTGGGAGAGGAATTACTTCAACACACAATGATCACTTCTCACATAAAAATGACTACCATAAAGGTAATGATGCCAGTTCTTGATGGCACGAAAGATAGCGCTCATCTCTTGATCATACACATGCATGCATATACATCTCTTTTTGTTGGTAGATTCTTTGGAATTTAAAACATATCATGAAACTCATCCAATAGTTCAGCCATGCCCTCGTGCATTTGTTTCTTGTTCTCAACCATATCATACCATCCTCTCTGCTAGGCTATAAAACAAATACACAGCCCATTTGCTTCGGTTCCCTCGAGTATTTGTAGCTCCTAAAAAACATTTAATCTCCTTCTTGAAGCTCCAGAGGTGGAGTCCTATGGGCTTCGACATAATTCTTGATTCTCACTTGAGCTCACTTTCATGTTTGCCTTGCATTGTTGGAGAAGAGCATGCACTACCTCACTTCCTCTTTCTCATTTGGATTCACTCCTTCTTACTTGACAACTATCATAGGTGCATACCATTCACTTTCTAACCATACACGATGCCTCAAAAAGGTGGCGTGCCAATACTCTCATGATGATGAGCAGTACTATTAATAGTAGGAAAACTTGAGTAAAGCTGAGCGTTTATCCCACACACTTTGAGCATCATGGAAATGCTATCTCAAACTAAGTTTCCACCCACTTATTCATGCCTTCTCTTTGACCTTTGATCTCAGGATGGTAGCGATGCTTGGCGTCAACTTGGTTTGCATGATCTCAAACAAATTGTTTGCAAAATGAACTCATCATGCATTTGGCATTCTTGATCACTTACAATATGTTATGGTACACCATGTAACTTCAAGGTAGGATCCCAAAATTGCCTCGCAAAAACGATAGATGTCGTATCCTTGACCTTTGTAGAGATGAAATGTGCCACCCTTGTCAACCTATCCACCACAACATGTAAGCTATCGCAACCTTTCTTTGTGTGTGTGGAAGACCCATATAGTGAAATCCATAGAAATACGAATCCACTGCATATATACATCTTGTGGGACAGAAGCATGTAATTTCCTCACGTTCCTCTCAATTAGAAGCTCTTATCTTATCAAAGGTGTTGAAATTCCCAACTGCCCCATCGTTGTGCTGAAGAATGCATTTCTCAGATCAGCCTTTGCTTTTAATTTTTGATGATGCCTATAGGCACCATGTAGACTCTATAGATCTTTGTAGCCAGAAGCGAGGCAACTCTTTTCTAAGAACCGTGTTGTAATTCCTGCACCATTTGTGGCACCTCCTTATTTAACGTATATTCCTCTTGAATTTCCAGAACTCAATCTTTGTGTACTTGGGAAATAGTCGATAGTGAACATTTAAGCATCGGCCCCACCACATTATTCTTGCTCTTTATATAGGCAATCTCAAAATCGTAATTTTGCAAGGCTGCCACACCCACCTTCTTTGCTTAGGAGATAGACTCGGTTCGGAGACGAATTACTTCAATGCACATGGATCACTTCTCACATAAAAGGACTACCATAAAGGCTCTAATACATTGCAATGTAAGAAAGGGATCAATGGCTTTAAGTAGAGCTCTGATACCAACAATGCAAGAAAGGGATCTAGTGAGAGATCAAGAAAATGCACCCATTATACATGGAGTATACTTATCATAGAGAGTACTAGTAGTCCACCCAAACATGGAAAGTCTGCCATGACACCGTAAGTAAGACGTCAACTTGCAAATACCCTTTCTTCCAAGAGAAAAGGAAAACGTCATGTAATCATTTGTACAACAATTTGATGGTGGAACCACATTCTTTGATTACCAAGTCTTTCCTTTTTTCATCCTCTTAAAGTCCCACTGCCTTCCAGCCATAGATGTCATATACTCGAACTTTCTAGAGATGAAATGTTCCACCCTTGTCACCTATTCACAGACACACACATGACCTATCCCAATGTTTCTTTGTGTGTGGAAGACCCATAGTGAAATCCATAGAAATACGAATCCACTTCCCTTCGAGAGTAGGCAAGTTGAAGTAGCCCATCGGACTTATATGTATTGGGTTCTTATTAAGTTGAGAAGGCGTACATCTTGTGAGAAAAGCATGGAAGTCCTTCCACATCCCTTTCTAATAGAAGCCCTTTTCCTTATCCTATCCAACGGTCCTGAATACTCTTGATTGCCACACTGTTGGTGAAGGCAACGGTCTTGAATATTCCTGACTGCTCCACACCATTGGTGAAGAATGTATTTGTTCGATCAACCTTTGCTTGTAACTTTTGATGTAGGCACCATGTAGACTCTATCTTTGCAGTAAAAATGAGACCATTTCATAGCTAGAAAGAAGGCAACTCTTTATGAGGAACCATATCATAATCTCAGCCAGGCCGCCACTTTAACCTGTTGTTGATTATACACGCGATCTCAAAATCATAATTTTGCAAGGTTGCCAACCACCTTCTTCGCTTAGGAGACGGATTCGGTCACAGGAGAGAATTACTTCAATGCACGGTACGGTGATCACTTCTCACATAAAAATCACTCATATCGTAAAGGTAATGATGCCACTTTTTGATGGCATGCAAAATAGCCATCATCTCTTGATCATACAAATCTCCTTTTGTTGGTAGAATCTTCAGAATTTAAAGCATATCGTGAAACTCATAGTTCAGCCATGCCCTCATGCATTTATTTCTTGTTCTCAACACCATATCATCCTCTTTGCAATGCTATAAAACAATCACACAGTCCATTAGCTCTGATTCCCAATCTCCTTCTTCGAGTTCCGAATTCTCCTATGGGCATCGGCATAATGCTTCATTGAGATTACTTTCATGTATGCCTCGCATTTTTGGGGAGAAGAGCATTCATTATCTCCACTTTCTCTTTTGCATTTGGATTCACTTCCTTTTGCTTGACAGCTATCATGGGTGCAGTTGCCTTCTAACCATACGCGATGCCTCAAAAGGTGGCATTCACCATCTAAGCATACACAGTGCCTCAAAAGGTGGTGTGGTGGCATGCATTCACCTTTTCTAACTATACACAATGCCTTAGAAAGCGGCATGCCAACACTCTCACGAGATGAGATACTATTGTAGGAAAAATGGGCTAAAGCCGACCATTCGTCCCACACACTTTTTAAGTGTAAACTTTTTCGTCGTGATCTCTATTTGACCTTGAATCTCGGGATGGAAGCGATGCTTGGCGTCGCTTGGTTTGCATGATATCAAACAAAGTAATCTAAAATGAACTCATGAATTTGACATCCTGGTCACTCGCAATACGTTGTAGTACACCATGTAACCTGAATACAATGGACCACCAATGGCCTTGCAACCACGGATGTCGTATACTTGACATTTGTAGAGATGAAATGTGACAGCACAATCCACATATAAGCTATCTCAACCTTTCTTTGTGTGTGGAAGACCCATAGTGAGATTCATAGAAATATGGATCCACTTACCCATCGAAAATTGATAGGCAAGTTGAAGAAACCCACCGAGCTTACCTTATCAAGTTGAAAAGGCATACATCTTGTGTGACAAGAGCATGTAAGTCCTTCCACATCCCTTTCCTCAAGAAGCTCTTTTCTCACATAAAAATGACTACCATAAAGGTAATGATGCCACTTCTTGACGGCACGAAAGATAGCGCTCATCTCTTGATCATACACATGCATGCATATACATCTCTTTTTGTTGGTAGATTCTTTGGAATTTAAAACATATCATGAAACTCATCCAATAGTTCAGCCATGCCCTCATGCATTTGTTTCTTGTTCTCAACCATATCATACCATCCTCTCTTCTAGGCTATAAAACAAATACACAGCCCATTTGCTTCGGTTCCCTCGAGTATTTGTAGCTCCTAAAAAACATTTAATCTCCTTCTTGAAGCTCCAGAGGTGGAGTCCTATGGGCTTCGACATAATTCTTGATTCTCACTTGAGCTCACTTTCATGTTTGCCTTGCATTGTTGGAGAAGAGCATGCACTACCTCACTTCCTCTTTCTCATTTGGATTCACTCCTTCTTACTTGACAACTATCATAGGTGTGCACCATTCACTTTCTAACCATACACAATGCCTCAGAAAGGTGGCATGCCAATACTCTCATGATGATGAGCAGTACTATTAATAGTAGGAAAACTTGAGTAAAGCTGAGCGTTCATCCCACACACTTTGAGCATCATGAAAATGCTATCTCAAACTAAGTTTCCACCCACTTATTCATGCCCTTTGTTTGGACCTTTGATCTCGGGATGGTAGCGATGCTTGGCGTCAACTTGGTTTGCATGATCTCAAACAAATTGTTAACAAAATGAACTCATCATGCATTTGGCATTCTTGATCACTTACAATATGTTGTGGTACACCATGTAACTTCAAGGTAGGATCCCAAAATTGCCTCGCAAAAATGATAGACGTCGTATCCTTGACCTTTGTAGAGATGAAATGTGCCACCCTTGTCAACCTATCCACCACAACATGTAAGCTATCGCAATCTTTCTTTGTGTGTGTGGAAGACCCATATAGTGAAATCCATAGAAATACGAATCCACTGCATACATACATCTTGTGGGACAGAAGCATGTAAGTTCCTCACGTTCCTCTCAATTAGAAGCTCTTATCTTATCCAAGGTGTTGAAATTCCCAACTGCCCCATCGTTGTGCTGAAGAATGCATTTCTCACATCAGCCTTTGCTTGTAATTGTTGATGATGCCTATAGGCACCATGTAGACTCTATAGATCTTTGTAGCCAGAAGCGAGGCAACTCTTTTCTAAGAACCGTGTTGTAATTCCTGCACCATTCATGGCACATCCTTATTTAACGTATATTCCTCTTCAATTTCCAGAACTCAATCTTTGTGTACTTTGGAAATAGTCAATAGTGAACATTTAAGCATCGGCCGCCCCACCACATTATTCTTGTTCTTTATATAGGTGATCTCAAAATCGTAATTTTGCAAGGCTGCCACACCCACCTTCTTTGCTTAGGAGATAGACTCGGTTCGAAGAGGAATTACTTCAATGCACATGGATCACTTCTGACATAAAATGACTACCATAAAGGCTCTAATACATTGCAATGTAAGAAAGGGATCAATGGCTTTAAGTAGAGCTATGATACCAACAATGCAAGAAAGGGCTCTAGTGAGAGATCAAGAGAATGCACTCATTATACATGGAGTATACTTATCATAGAGAGTACTAGTAGTCCACCCAAACATGGAAAGTCTGCCATGACACCATAAGTAAGACTTCAATTTACAAATACCCTTTCTTCCAAGAGAAAAGGAAAACGTCATGTAATCATTTGTACAACAATTTGATGGTGGAACCACATTCTTTGATTACCAAGTCTTTCCTTTTTTCATCCTCTTAAAATCCCACTGCCTTCCAGCCATAGATGTCATATACTCGAACTTTCTAGAGATGAAATGTTCCACCCTTGTCACCTATTCACAGACACACATGACCTATCCCAATGTTTCTTTGTGTGTGGAAGACCCATAGTGAAATCCATAGAAATATGAATCCACTTCCCTTCGAGAGTAGGCAAGTTGAAGTAGCCCATCGGACTCTATCTTTGCAGTAAAAATGAGACCATTTCATAGCTAGAAAGAAGGCAACTCTTTATGAGGAACCATATTATAATCTCAGCCGGGCCGTCACATTATCCTGTTGTTGATTATACACGCGATCTCAAAATCATAATTTTGCAAGGTTGCCAACCACCTTCTTCGCTTAGGAGACGGATTCGGTCATAGGAGAGAATTACTTCAATGCACGGTATGGTGATCACTTCTCACATAAAAATCACTCATATCGTAAAGGTAATGATGCCACTTTTTAATGGCATGCAAAATAGCCATCATCTCTTGATCATACAAATCTCCTTTTGTTGGTAGAATCTTCAGAATTTAAAGCATATCATGAAACTCATAGTTCAGCCATGCCTTCATGCATTTGTTTCTTGTTCTCAACCACCATATCATCCTCTTTGCAATGCTATAAAACAATCACACAGTCCGTTAGCTCTGATTCCCAATCTCCTTCTTCGAGTTCCGAATTCTCCTATGGGCATCGGCATAATGCTTCATTGAGATTACTTTCATGTATGCCTCGCATTTTTGGGGAGAAGAGCATTCATTATCTCCACTTTCTCTTTTGCATTTGGATTCACTTCCTTTTGCTTGACAGCTATCATGGGTGCAGTTGCCTTCTAACCATACGCGATGCCTCAAAAGGTGGCATTCACCATCTAAGCATACACAGTGCCTCAAAAGGTGGCGTGGTGGCATGCATTCACCTTTTCTAACTATACACAATGCCTTAGAAAGCGGCATGCCAACACTCTCACGAGATGAGGTACTATTGTAGGAAAAATGGGCTAAAGCCGACCATTCGTCCCACACACTTTTTAAGTGTAAACTTTTTCGTCGTGATCTCTATTTGACCTTGAATCTCGGGATGGAAGCGATGCTTGGCGGTCGCTTGGTTTGCATGATATCAAACAAAGTAATCTAAAATGAACTCATGAATTTGACATCCTGGTCACTCGCAATACGTTGTAGTACACCATGTAACCTGAATACAATGGACCACCAATGGCCTTGCAACCACGGATGTCGTATACTTGACATTTGTAGAGATGAAATGTGACAGCACAATCCACATATAAGCTATCTCAACCTTTCTTTGTGTGTGGAAGACCCATAGTGAGATTCATAGAAATATGGATCCACTTACCCATCGAAAATTGATAGGCAAGTTGAAGAAACCCACCGAGCTTACCTTATCAAGTTGAAAAGGCATACATCTTGTGTGACAAGAGCATGTAAGTCCTTCCACATCCCTTTCCTCAAGAAGCTCTTTTCTCACATAAAAATGACTACCATAAAGGTAATGATGCCACTTCTTGACGGCACGAAAGATAGCGCTCATCTCTTGATCATACACATGCATGCATATACATCTCTTTTTGTTGGTAGATTCTTTGGAATTTAAAACATATCATGAAACTCATCCAATAGTTCAGCCATGCCCTCATGCATTTGTTTCTTGTTCTCAACCATATCATACCATCCTCTCTGCTAGGCTATAAAACAAATACACAGCCCATTTGCTTCGGTTCCCTCGAGTATTTGTAGCTCCTAAAAAACATTTAATCTCCTTCTTGAAGCTCCAGAGGTGGAGTCCTATGGGCTTCGACATAATTCTTGATTCTCACTTGAGCTCACTTTCATGTTTGCCTTGCATTGTTGGAGAAGAGCATGCACTACCTCACTTCCTCTTTCTCATTTGGATTCACTCCTTCTTACTTGACAACTATCATAGGTGCGCACCATTCACTTTCTAACCATACACGATACCTCAGAAAAGTGGCGTGCCAATACTCTCATGATGATGAGCAGTACTATTAATAGTAGGAAAACTTGAGTAAAGCTGAGCCTTCATCCCACACACTTTGAGCATCATGGAAATGCTATCTCAAACTAAGTTTCCACCCACTTATTCACGCCCTTTGTTTGGACCTTTGATCTCAGGATGGTAGCGATGCTTGGCGTCAACTTGGTTTGCATGATCTCAAACAAATTGTTTGCAAAATGAACTCATCATGCATTTGGCATTCTTGATCACTTACAATATGTTATGGTACACCATGTAACTTCAAGGTAGGATCCCAAAATTGCCTCGCAGAAACGATAGATGTCGTATCCTTGACCTTTGTAGAGATGAAATGTGCCACCCTTGTCAACCTATCCACCACAACATGTAAGCTATCGCAACCTTTCTTTGTGTGTGTGGAAGACCCATATAGTGAAATCCATAGAAATACGAATCCACTGCATACATACATCTTGTGGGACAGAAGCATATAATTTCCTCACGTTCCTCTCAATTAGAAGCTCCTATCTTATCAAAGGTGTTGAAATTCCCAACTGCCCCATCGTTGTGCTGAAGAATGCATTTCTCAAATCAGCCTTTGCTTGTAATTTTTGATGATGCCTATAGGCACCATGTAGACTCTATAGATCTTTGTAGCCAGAAGCGAGGCAACTCTTTTCTAAGAACCGTGTTGTAATTTCTGCACCATTCGTGGCACCTCCTTATTTAACGTATATTCCTCTTGAATTCTCCTATAGGCATCGGCATAATGCTTCATTGAGATTACTTTCATGATTGCCTTGCATTTTTGGGGAGAAGAGCATTCACTATCTCCACTTTCTCTTTTGCATTTGGATTCACTCCCTTTTGCTTGATAGCTATCATGGGTGCAGTTGCCTTCTAACCATACGCGATGCCTCAAAAGGTGGCATACACAGTGCCTCAAAAGGTGGCGCGACGGCATGCCAATACTCTTACGAGATGAGGTACTACTGTAGGAAAAATGGGCTAAAGCCGACCATTCATCCCACACATTTTTTAAGTGTAAACTTATTCATCGTGATCTCTATTTGACCTTAAATCTCGGGAAGGTAGCGATGCTTGGCAGTCGCTTGGTTTGCATGATATCAAATAAAGTAATCTAAAATGAACTCATGAATTTGACATCCTGGTCACTCTCAATACGTTGTAGTACACCATGTAACCTGAATACATGGACCACCAATTGCCTTGCAACCACGGATGTCGTATACTTGACCTTTGTAGAGATGAAATGTGCCACCACAAGCCACATATAAGCTATCTCAACCTTTCTTTGTGTGTGGAAGACCCATAGTGAGATCCATAGAAATATGGATCCACTTGCCCATCGAAAATTGATAGGCAAGTTGAAGAAACCCACCAGGCTTACCTTATCAGGTTGAAAAGGCATACATCTTGTGTGACAAGAGCATGTAAGTCCTTCCACATCCCTTTCCTCTAGAAGCTCTTTCTTATCTTATCAAAGGACTTGAATATTCCCAATTGCCCCACCATTGATGAAGAATGCATTTTTTTATGTAGGTACCACATGTAGACTCTATCTCTATAGTAAAAAACGAGACCATTATGGGAAAAAATGAGACTCTATTACGTAGGCACCATGTAGACTCTATCTCTATAGTAAAAAACGAGACCATTATGGGAAAAAATGAGACTCTATTACATAGGCACCATGTAGACTCTATAGATCTTTGTCGTAAAAATGAGACCATTACATAGCCAAAAAATGAGGCAACTCTTTATGAGAACCAGGTCGTAATTTCAGCACCATTTGTGACACCCCCTCATTTAAGAGATCTTCCTTTTGAAATTCCATGACCCAATGTTTGTATACTTTAGGTATAACTGATAGAGATTCAGCCACTACATTATCCTTGCCCTTTATATAGCTCATCTCAAAATCATAATTTTGCAAGGTTTCTTCTTTGCGTAGGAGATAGATTCGGTTGGGAGAGGAATTACTTCAACACACAATGATCACTTCTCACATAAAAATGACTACCATAAAGGTAATGATGCCAGTTCTTGACGGCACGAAAGATAGCGCTCATCTCTTGATCATACACATGCATGCATATACATCTCTTTTTGTTGGTAGATTCTTTGGAATTTAAAACATATCATGAAACTCATCCAATAGTTCAGCCATGCCCTCGTGCATTTGTTTCTTGTTCTCAACCATATCATACCATCCTCTCTGCTAGGCTATAAAACAAATACACAGCCCATTTGCTTCGGTTCCCTCGAGTATTTGTAGCTCCTAAAAAACATTTAATCTCCTTCTTGAAGCTCCAGAGGTGGAGTCCTATGGGCTTCGACATAATTCTTGATTCTCACTTGAGCTCACTTTCATGTTTGCCTTGCATTGTTGGAGAAGAGCATGCACTACCTCACTTCCTCTTTCTCATTTGGATTCACTCCTTCTTACTTGACAACTATCATAGGTGCATACCATTCACTTTCTAACCATACACGATGCCTCAAAAAGGTGGCGTGCCAATACTCTCATGATGATGAGCAGTACTATTAATAGTAGGAAAACTTGAGTAAAGCTGAGCGTTCATCCCACACACTTTGAGCATCATGGAAATGCTATCTCAAACTAAGTTTCCACCCACTTATTCATGCCTTCTCTTTGACCTTTGATCTCAGGATGGTAGCGATGCTTGGCGTCAACTTGGTTTGCATGATCTCAAACAAATTGTTTGCAAAATGAACTCATCATGCATTTGGCATTCTTGATCACTTACAATATGTTATGGTACACCATGTAACTTCAAGGTAGGATCCCAAAATTGCCTCGCAAAAACGATAGATGTCGTATCCTTGACCTTTGTAGAGATGAAATGTGCCACCCTTGTCAACCTATCCACCACAACATGTAAGCTATCGCAACCTTTCTTTGTGTGTGTGGAAGACCCATATAGTGAAATCCATAGAAATACGAATCCATTGCATATATACATCTTGTGGGACAGAAGCATGTAATTTCCTCACGTTCCTCTCAATTAGAAGCTCTTATCTTATCAAAGGTGTTGAAATTCCCAACTGCCCCATCGTTGTGCTGAAGAATGCATTTCTCAGATCAGCCTTTGCTTTTAATTTTTGATGATGCCTATAGGCACCATGTAGACTCTATAGATCTTTGTAGCCAGAAGCGAGGCAACTCTTTTCTAAGAACCGTGTTGTAATTCCTGCACCATTTGTGGCACCTCCTTATTTAACGTATATTCCTCTTGAATTTCCAGAACTCAATCTTTGTGTACTTGGGAAATAGTCGATAGTGAACATTTAAGCATCGGCCCCACCACATTATTCTTGCTCTTTATATAGGCAATCTCAAAATCGTAATTTTGCAAGGCTGCCACACCCACCTTCTTTGCTTAGGAGATAGACTCGGTTCGGAGACGAATTACTTCAATGCACATGGATCACTTCTCACATAAAAGGACTACCATAAAGGCTCTAATACATTGCAATGTAAGAAAGGGATCAATGGCTTTAAGTAGAGCTCTGATACCAACAATGCAAGAAAGGGATCTAGTGAGAGATCAAGAAAATGCACCCATTATACATGGAGTATACTTATCATAGAGAGTACTAGTAGTCCACCCAAACATGGAAAGTCTGCCATGACACCGTAAGTAAGACATCAACTTACAAATACCCTTTCTTCCAAGAGAAAAGGAAAACGTCATGTAATCATTTGTACAACAATTTGATGGTGGAACCACATTCTTTGATTACCAAGTCTTTCCTTTTTTCATCCTCTTAAAGTCCCACTGCCTTCCAGCCATAGATGTCATATACTCGAACTTTCTAGAGATGAAATGTTCCACCCTTGTCACCTATTCACAGACACACACATGACCTATCCCAATGTTTCTTTGTGTGTGGAAGACCCATAGTGAAATCCATAGAAATACGAATCCACTTCCCTTCGAGAGTAGGCAAGTTGAAGTAGCCCATCGGACTTATATGTATTGGGTTCTTATTAAGTTGAGAAGGCGTACATCTTGTGAGAAAAGCATGGAAGTCCTTCCACATCCCTTTCTAATAGAAGCCCTTTTCCTTATCCTATCCAACGGTCCTGAATACTCTTGATTGCCACACTGTTGGTGAAGGCAACCGTCTTGAATATTCCTGACTGCTCCACACCATTGGTGAAGAATGTATTTGTTCGATCAACCTTTGCTTGTAACTTTTGATGTAGGCACCATGTAGACTCTATCTTTGCAGTAAAAATGAGACCATTTCATAGCTAGAAAGAAGGCAACTCTTTATGAGGAACCATATCATAATCTCAGCCAGGCCGCCACTTTATCCTGTTGTTGATTATACACGCGATCTCAAAATCATAATTTTGCAAGGTTGCCAACCACCTTCTTCGCTTAGGAGACGGATTCGGTCACAGGAGAGAATTACTTCAATGCACGGTACGGTGATCACTTCTCACATAAAAATCACTCATATCGTAAAGGTAATGATGCCACTTTTTGATGGCATGCAAAATAGCCATCATCTCTTGATCATACAAATCTCCTTTTGTTGGTAGAATCTTCAGAATTTAAAGCATATCGTGAAACTCATAGTTCAGCCATGCCCTCATGCATTTATTTCTTGTTCTCAACACCATATCATCCTCTTTGCAATGCTATAAAACAATCACACAGTCCATTAGCTCTGATTCCCAATCTCCTTCTTCGAGTTCCGAATTCTCCTATGGGCATCGGCATAATGCTTCATTGAGATTACTTTCATGTATGCCTCGCATTTTTGGGGAGAAGAGCATTCATTATCTCCACTTTCTCTTTTGCATTTGGATTCACTTCCTTTTGCTTGACAGCTATCATGGGTGCAGTTGCCTTCTAACCATACGCGATGCCTCAAAAGGTGGCATTCACCATCTAAGCATACACAGTGCCTCAAAAGGTGGCGTGGTGGCATGCATTCACCTTTTCTAACTATACACAATGCCTTAGAAAGCGGCATGCCAACACTCTCACGAGATGAGGTACTATTGTAGGAAAAATGGGCTAAAGCCGACCATTCGTCCCACACACTTTTTAAGTGTAAACTTTTTCGTCGTGATCTCTATTTGACCTTGAATCTCGGGATGGAAGCGATGCTTGGCGGTCGCTTGGTTTGCATGATATCAAACAAAGTAATCTAAAATGAACTCATGAATTTGACATCCTGGTCACTCGCAATACGTTGTAGTACACCATGTAACCTGAATACAATGGACCACCAATGGCCTTGCAACCACGGATGTCGTATACTTGACATTTGTAGAGATGAAATGTGACAGCACAATCCACATATAAGCTATCTCAACCTTTCTTTGTGTGTGGAAGACCCATAGTGAGATTCATAGAAATATGGATCCACTTACCCATCGAAAATTGATAGGCAAGTTGAAGAAACCCACCGAGCTTACCTTATCAAGTTGAAAAGGCATACATCTTGTGTGACAAGAGCATGTAAGTCCTTCCACATCCCTTTCCTCAAGAAGCTCTTTTCTCACATAAAAATGACTACCATAAAGGTAATGATGCCACTTCTTGACGGCACGAAAGATAGCGCTCATCTCTTGATCATACACATGCATGCATATACATCTCTTTTTGTTGGTAGATTCTTTGGAATTTAAAACATATCATGAAACTCATCCAATAGTTCAGCCATGCCCTCATGCATTTGTTTCTTGTTCTCAACCATATCATACCATCCTCTCTGCTAGGCTATAAAACAAATACACAGCCCATTTGCTTCGGTTCCCTCGAGTATTTGTAGCTCCTAAAAAACATTTAATCTCCTTCTTGAAGCTCCAGAGGTGGAGTCCTATGGGCTTCGACATAATTCTTGATTCTCACTTGAGCTCACTTTCATGTTTGCCTTGCATTGTTGGAGAAGAGCATGCACTACCTCACTTCCTCTTTCTCATTTGGATTCACTCCTTCTTACTTGACAACTATCATAGGTGCGCACCATTCACTTTCTAGCCATACACGATACCTCAGAAAAGTGGCGTGCCAATACTCTCATGATGATGAGCAGTACTATTAATAGTAGGAAAACTTGAGTAAAGCTGAGCCTTCATCCCACACACTTTGAGCATCATGGAAATGCTATCTCAAACTAAGTTTCCACCCACTTATTCACGCCCTTTGTTTGGACCTTTGATCTCAGGATGGTAGCGATGCTTGGCGTCAACTTGGTTTGCATGATCTCAAACAAATTGTTTGCAAAATGAACTCATCATGCATTTGGCATTCTTGATCACTTACAATATGTTATGGTACACCATGTAACTTCAAGGTAGGATCCCAAAATTGCCTCGCAAAAACGATAGATGTCGTATCCTTGACCTTTGTAGAGATGAAATGTGCCACCCTTGTCAACCTATCCACCACAACATGTAAGCTATCGCAACCTTTCTTTGTGTGTGTGGAAGACCCATATAGTGAAATCCATAGAAATACGAATCCACTGCATACATACATCTTGTGGGACAGAAGCATATAATTTCCTCACGTTCCTCTCAATTAGAAGCTCCTATCTTATCAAAGGTGTTGAAATTCCCAACTGCCCCATCGTTGTGCTGAAGAATGCATTTCTCAAATCAGCCTTTGCTTGTAATTTTTGATGATGCCTATAGGCACCATGTAGACTCTATAGATCTTTGTAGCCAGAAGCGAGGCAACTCTTTTCTAAGAACCGTGTTGTAATTTCTGCACCATTCGTGGCACCTCCTTATTTAACGTATATTCCTCTTGAATTCTCCTATAGGCATCGGCATAATGCTTCATTGAGATTACTTTCATGATTGCCTTGCATTTTTGGGGAGAAGAGCATTCACTATCTCCACTTTCTCTTTTGCATTTGGATTCACTCCCTTTTGCTTGATAGCTATCATGGGTGCAGTTGCCTTCTAACCATACACGATGCCTCAAAAGGTGGCATACACAGTGCCTCAAAAGGTGGCGCGACGGCATGCCAATACTCTTACGAGATGAGGTACTACTGTAGGAAAAATGGGCTAAAGCCGACCATTCATCCCACACACTTTTTAAGTGTAAACTTATTCATCGTGATCTCTATTTGACCTTAAATCTCGGGAAGGTAGCGATGCTTGGCAGTCGCTTGGTTTGCATGATATCAAATAAAGTAATCTAAAATGAACTCATGAATTTGACATCCTGGTCACTCTCAATACGTTGTAGTACACCATGTAACCTGAATACATGGACCACCAATTGCCTTGCAACCACGGATGTCGTATACTTGACCTTTGTAGAGATGAAATGTGCCACCACAAGCCACATATAAGCTATCTCAACCTTTCTTTGTGTGTGGAAGACCCATAGTGAGATCCATAGAAATATGGATCCACTTGCCCATCGAAAATTGATAGGCAAGTTGAAGAAACCCACCAGGCTTACCTTATCAGGTTTGTAAGATTCCTCTCCCAACCCCTTTTTGATGTCTAGTATCTTCCCCTGTAATCAATCCCTCTTCAGAAATATAAAGACCTTGTTTCTAACCGTTTTAGCTTAGAGAGAGAAAAATATTCTAGAGAGAGAATATTCAGATTTTGAATATTTTTGGATAGAAAAATATCTCTTATAATTCAGATGAGTTCCCCTGAAACAGAAATTTAAAAAGAATTTTCCAATGTGCAATTGGAATTAATTGGAAATAGGTATAAAGAACCTTAGCCTAAGGGTCTAGATTTTTAGAAAACTTTAGACTATGGTCCAATTAAGGTTTCTATGGGCCAATAGCATCAATCCATGTGTAGGGAGGAGATAAATCCAATTTGTAAAAGAAGATACCCAAAAATGAGTAAATGCTCACATAAGATGAAGAGTTGAAAATGTACAAGGTTTATTAGTAAATAAACACATATGTAAGGAAGGGGAGTTCTTTAAAGGAGGTGCATATTTCACATAAGATGAAGAGTTGAAAATGTACAAGGTTTATTAGTAAATAAACACATATGTAAGGAAGGGGAGTTCTTTAAAGGAGGTGCATATTTCACATAAGATGAAGAGTTGAAAATGTACAAGGTTTATTAGTAAAAAAACTATGACACATATGTAAGGAAGAGGAGTTCTTTAAAGGAGGTGCATATTTCACATAAGATGAAGAGTTGAAAATGTACAAGGTTTATTAGTAAAAAACTATGAGCAATAAAATTTTGACACATATGTAAGAAAGGGGAATTCTTTAAAGGAGGTGCATATTTCACATGCTTGAATGAGTTTTAAACTCAAAAATAATGTGATATTTTTATCTCTCATCTCTTTTGAACCAAACCAAATCAAAATGGAACCAAACCGAATCAAAAAGTAACCAAACTAGGTCCAAATCTAGTCCAAATTCAACCAAACTGACTTGGAAAATTCTAGAATCAGTTTGTTTGGTTAGGAGCTCAAATTTTCCTATAAATAGAAGCCTCCCCTTGTTGAAAAAAAACATAGAGTCTTATGCCTTGTTACTCTACTCCACCTAAGCCAAATTAGATAGTGTCTTATGCTTTGTTACTCTACTCCTCCTAAGCCAAAATAGATAGTGTCTTATGCTTTGTTACTCTACTCCACCTAAGCCAAAATATAGAGTGTCTTATGCTTTATTACTCTACTCCACCTAAGCCAAAATATAGAGTGTCTTAGGCATTGTTACTCTACTCTACCTAAGCCAAGAACTGTGAATTCTTTAATAATTCACTAGTTTTTGATACTTCTCTCTTTCTTCAATCCCCATTGGTGGCTCCATCAACATACTAAACCAATTGATTGGTTGGGGGCCTCTACCGTGAATAAAGAATCAAGCAAATCATAAGGTAAGTATATTGAATTTTGATCTTTTCTATGATTTCTCAATGATTCTCTCTTCTCAACCCCTCTCAAGCTTGAGAAGTTTAATTGGTATGGTTTTTTTAAATGCTATTGAAGTTAATTGGTGAATAGTAGTGAAGAGTTACATAATTTAATAAATGCTATAGAAGTTAATTTCCACTTATATTTAAATTCTAATGGTTTTTATAATTTCTCTCTCTCACTCAAGAAATGGTCATACTCATGACCCATTCTCAATCCAAATGAAGCTTTTCATAAAGCTTTTCCTTAATCCAAGATTAAGCTATGCTTGAGGCCAAATTAATGGCTTTTTGCTATGCTTTTAGTTTATGCACATTGATGATTCAATCCATTATGGATTGATGACCCAATTAGAGACCATTCTAATTGTTTTCTTAATGATCCCATTAGAGACCATTATGGATTGATGATCCAATTAGAGACCATTCTAATTGTTTTCTTAATGATCCAATTAGAGACCATTATGGATTGATGATCCAATTAGAGACCATTCTAATTGTTTTCTTAATGATCCAATTAGAGACCATTATGGATTGATGATCCAATTAGAGACCATTCTAATTAATTCTTTAATAATGAGCTTTATCCCTTAGAAAAAAAATTGAGATTTATCAGTCATAGTAGCGGAGCTATGGCAAAATTTTTATAGAAATTACGCATAAAATAAATTCACTCAAAGCATAAAAAGAGGACTTCCTACCATATTCTAGGAACTATCATCCTAGATTAATTAAAAGAATTTTATTATGCATGGAGATGTGGATGTTTGCATGTAGATGTAGATGTATAGATGTAGATGTGGATGTGGAGGTGGATGGATGCATGTAGATGTAGATGTATAGATGTAGATGTGAATGGAGATGTGGATGTATGCATGTAGATGTAGATGTATAGATGTGGATGTGGATGTATACATGTAGATGTAGATGTATAGATACGGATGTGGATGTGGAGGTGGATGTATACATGTAGATGTAGATGTATAGATGTAGATGTGGATGTGGAGGTAGATGGATGCATGTAGATGTAGATGTATAGATGTAGATGGGAATGGAGATATGATGTATGCATGTAGATGTAGATGTATAGATGTAGATGTGGATGTGGAGGTGGATGGATGCATGTAGATGTAGATGTATAGATGTAGATGTGAATGGAGATGTGGATGTATGCATGTAGATGTATGGAGGTGAATGTGAATGTGGATGTGGATGTATGCATAGAGATGTAGATGTATGCATGTAGATGTGAATGTACGCATATAGATGTGGATGTATGGATGTGAATATACGATATGCGATGTGAGGGAATCTGAAGTGATGAGATAGAAATGATGTGATGGGATGAGTATACATATAAATGGAATATGGAATAAGTAATGTAGATTGATGAAGGATAATGTGGAAAAATGAAAGTTAAAATAGAAATTGTGTTGTAAACTGTTTGTAAATACTGTTTGTAAATGCTGTTTGTAAATGATTGTTTTATGTCAAGAATGCTGGGGGGAGCATTTTGACCGTCTTGTGATTAAAGTCGTGATGGTAAAGTTGCAACTGCTGACGGGGAGTCAATGAAGGACGTCTCGCGTAGCAAGGTCGGCCGAGGTCTTGACCAGCCTCGGTGCGATTAAAATGGTGAGCTTCCGGTACGGTGGATGAGGGGCCAAGGAAGCGGCCTATGCATGAAGCGCTAGGTTACCTGCGAAGGATCCTAGAGGGTGCTGACCATACGGTGCTCGGGCTCTGGGTTGCCTAGGATACCCACGCGTGCGTCGAGGAAGATATTGGAACAGAGTTGGAGTTGTTTTCTGAAATCGAGCATGGATCTGGTTGATTGACCTTGCTGGTCTTCAATGGATGAGTCCATGGCTCCTTATATGGATCTGTTGGTTGATCTTGCTGATCTTCAACGAGAGTCCATCATGTTAAGTGATTATATTGCCAAGTATTATGGGCTAAGAACTATCGAAACGGCTCCTGAGCGTTCTAGTTGCCAATGATGCCATAGATACTCTGATGAAGGAATGATGGGAAATTAAGAATCAATTGGATAAATTGGAAGATGGTGATCAATGATACTATGGTTTTATTAAAGGATTGTTTTAAACTGGTTGAATCTGGTTGAAAAAGGCAATTTCATATTGGGTGTGTGAGTGGTGTGACTAGTTTTATTTTGCATGAACATCCGGCTAGGGGGCCTTGGAACTCTTTTCCTTGGTACCCGGGACAAAACCTAACCAATTTCTTAATTGGATCCCATCACTACAGTGGTTGGGCGGTTGGCTAACCCATGGGATCGGCGGATGGGGTTAGGCTGGACTGATGGATCCGTAAATCGAGACTCAAACTTTTGTTTTTACGATAGAAAAAAAAAAATCTTGAACAGTAACTGTTCTATGGATAGGAATCAACGGCTGTGCCTCTTGAATGGGGAAAAAAGCGTTGATCCCAATGATCCAAGTGCAAGTTTCTTCCTTGAACTGACTAAGTATCTTATAGATGTAATTGGATCATCTCGATCAGAAATGATCTTGACTACGTTAGAGTAAAAAGTTATCCTGGTGGAATCGCCCGTGCTTCCGGTTAAGAAAGTTTTTCCGGGTTCGGTTTTGGAACAACCGACGGATTAGTCTCTTATCCGGATATCCGTGGGCGAGGCCCCGAGTGTGGGACCCCTGTCCCGCGCGAGAAACGCTACTTCCGCTGCCAGTACCCGAAATCCGTTGCTCGGTGGGAATAGGGATCTTACAAGGTTGAAAAGGCATACATCTTGTGTGACAAGAGCATGTAAGTCCTTCCACATCCCTTTCCTCTAGAAGCTCTTTCTTATCTTATCAAAGGACTTGAATATTCCCAATTGCCCCACCATTGATGAAGAATGCATTTTTTTATGTAGGTACCACATGTAGACTCTATCTCTATAGTAAAAAACGAGACCATTATGGGAAAAAATGAGACTCTATTACGTAGGCACCATGTAGACTCTATCTCTATAGTAAAAAACGAGACCATTATGGGAAAAAATGAGACTCTATTACGTAGGCACCATGTAGACTCTATAGATCTTTGTCGTAAAAATGAGACCATTACATAGCCAAAAAATGAGGCAACTCTTTATGAGAACCAGGTCGTAATTTCAGCACCATTTGTGACACCCCCTCATTTAAGAGATCTTCCTTTTGAAATTCCATGACCCAATGTTTGTATACTTTAGGTATAACTGATAGAGATTCAGCCACTACATTATCCTTGCCCTTTATATAGCTCATCTCAAAATCATAATTTTGCAAGGTTTCTTCTTTGCGTAGGAGATAGATTCGGTTGGGAGAGGAATTACTTCAACACACAATGATCACTTCTCACATAAAAATGACTACCATAAAGGTAATAATGATGCCAGTTCTTGACGGCACGAAAGATAGCGCTCATCTCTTGATCATACACATGCATGCATATACATCTCTTTTTGTTGGTAGATTCTTTGGAATTTAAAACATATCATGAAACTCATCCAATAGTTCAGCCATGCCCTCGTGCATTTGTTTCTTGTTCTCAACCATATCATACCATCCTCTCTGCTAGGCTATAAAACAAATACACAGCCCATTTGCTTCGGTTCCCTCGAGTATTTGTAGCTCCTAAAAAACATTTAATCTCCTTCTTGAAGCTCCAGAGGTGGAGTCCTATGGGCTTCGACATAATTCTTGATTCTCACTTGAGCTCACTTTCATGTTTGCCTTGCATTGTTGGAGAAGAGCATGCACTACCTCACTTCCTCTTTCTCATTTGGATTCACTCCTTCTTACTTGACAACTATCATAGGTGTATACCATTCACTTTCTAACCATACACGATGCCTCAAAAAGGTGGCGTGCCAATACTCTCATGATGATGAGCAGTACTATTAATAGTAGGAAAACTTGAGTAAAGCTGAGCGTTCATCCCACACACTTTGAGCATCATGGAAATGCTATCTCAAACTAAGTTTCCACCCACTTATTCATGCCTTCTCTTTGACCTTTGATCTCAGGATGGTAGCGATGCTTGGCGTCAACTTGGTTTGCATGATCTCAAACAAATTGTTTGCAAAATGAACTCATCATGCATTTGGCATTCTTGATCACTTACAATATGTTATGGTACACCATGTAACTTCAAGGTAGGATCCCAAAATTGCCTCGCAAAAACGATAGATGTCGTATCCTTGACCTTTGTAGAGATGAAATGTGCCACCCTTGTCAACCTATCCACCACAACATGTAAGCTATCGCAACCTTTCTTTGTGTGTGTGGAAGACCCATATAGTGAAATCCATAGAAATACAAATCCACTGCATATATACATCTTGTGGGACAGAAGCATGTAATTTCCTCACGTTCCTCTCAATTAGAAGCTCTTATCTTATCAAAGCTGTTGAAATTCCCAACTGCCCCATCGTTGTGCTGAAGAATGCATTTCTCAGATCAGCCTTTGCTTGTAATTTTTGATGATGCCTATAGGCACCATGTAGACTCTATAGATCTTTGTAGCCAGAAGCGAGGCAACTCTTTTCTAAGAACCGTGTTGTAATTCCTGCACCATTTGTGGCACCTCCTTATTTAACGTATATTCCTCTTGAATTTCCAGAACTCAATCTTTGTGTACTTGGGAAATAGTCGATAGTGAACATTTAAGCATCGGCCCCACCACATTATTCTTGCTCTTTATATAGGCAATCTCAAAATCGTAATTTTGCAAGGCTGCCACACCCACCTTCTTTGCTTAGGAGATAGACTCGGTTCGGAGACGAATTACTTCAATGCACATGGATCACTTCTCACATAAAAGGACTACCATAAAGGCTCTAATACATTGCAATGTAAGAAAGGGATCAATGGCTTTAAGTAGAGCTCTGATACCAACAATGCAAGAAAGGGATCTAGTGAGAGATCAAGAAAATGCACCCATTATACATGGAGTATACTTATCATAGAGAGTACTAGTAGTCCACCCAAACATGGAAAGTCTGCCATGACACCGTAAGTAAGACGTCAACTTACAAATACCCTTTCTTCCAAGAGAAAAGGAAAACGTCATGTAATCATTTGTACAACAATTTGATGGTGGAACCACATTCTTTGATTACCAAGTCTTTCCTTTTTTCATCCTCTTAAAATCCCACTGCCGTCCAGCCATAGATGTCATATACTCGAACTTTCTAGAGATGAAATGTTCCACCCTTGTCACCTATTCACAGACACACACATGACCTATCCCAATGTTTCTTTGTGTGTGGAAGACCCATAGTGAAATCCATAGAAATACGAATCCACTTCCCTTCAAGAGTAGGCAAGTTGAAGTAGCCCATCGGACTTATATGTATTGGGTTCTTATTAAGTTGAGAAGGCGTACATCTTGTGAGAAAAGCATGGAAGTCCTTCCACATCCCTTTCTAATAGAAGCCCTTTTCCTTATCCTATCCAACGGTCCTGAATACTCTTGATTGCCACACTGTTGGTGAAGGCAACGGTCTTGAATATTCCTGACTGCTCCACACCATTGGTGAAGAATGTATTTGTTCGATCAACCTTTGCTTGTAACTTTTGATGTAGGCACCATGTAGACTCTATCTTTGCAGTAAAAATGAGACCATTTCATAGCTAGAAAGAAGGCAACTCTTTCTGAGGAACCATATCATAATCTCAGCCAGGCCGCCACTTTATCCTGTTGTTGATTATACACGCGATCTCAAAATCATAATTTTGCAAGGTTGCCAACCACCTTCTTCGCTTAGGAGACGGATTCGGTCACAGGAGAGAATTACTTCAATGCACGGTACGGTGATCACTTCTCACATAAAAATCACTCATATCGTAAAGGTAATGATGCCACTTTTTGATGGCATGCAAAATAGCCATCATCTCTTGATCATACAAATCTCCTTTTGTTGGTAGAATCTTCAGAATTTAAAGCATATCGTGAAACTCATAGTTCAGCCATGCCCTCATGCATTTATTTCTTGTTCTCAACACCATATCATCCTCTTTGCAATGCTATAAAACAATCACACAGTCCATTAGCTCTGATTCCCAATCTCCTTCTTCGAGTTCCGAATTCTGCTATGGGCATCGGCATAATGCTTCATTGAGATTACTTTCATGTATGCCTCGCATTTTTGGGGAGAAGAGCATTCATTATCTCCACTTTCTCTTTTGCATTTGGATTCACTTCCTTTTCCTTGACAGCTATCATGGGTGCAGTTGCCTTCTAACCATACGCGATGCCTCAAAAGGTGGCATTCACCATCTAAGCATACACAGTGCCTCAAAAGGTGGCGTGGTGGCATGCATTCACCTTTTCTAACTATACACAATGCCTTAGAAAGCGGCATGCCAACACTCTCACGAGATGAGGTACTATTGTAGGAAAAATGGGCTAAAGCCGACCATTCGTCCCACACACTTTTTAAGTGTAAACTTTTTCGTCGTGATCTCTATTTGACCTTGAATCTCGGGATGGAAGCGATGCTTGGCGGTCGCTTGGTTTGCATGATATCAAACAAAGTAATCTAAAATGAACTCATGAATTTGACATCCTGGTCACTCGCAATACGTTGTAGTACACCATGTAACCTGAATACAATGGACCACCAATGGCCTTGCAACCACGGATGTCGTATACTTGACATTTGTAGAGATGAAATGTGACAGCACAATCCACATATAAGCTATCTCAACCTTTCTTTGTGTGTGGAAGACCCATAGTGAGATTCATAGAAATATGGATCCACTTACCCATCGAAAATTGATAGGCAAGTTGAAGAAACCCACCGAGCTTACCTTATCAAGTTGAAAAGGCATACATCTTGTGTGACAAGAGCATGTAAGTCCTTCCACATCCCTTTCCTCAAGAAGCTCTTTTCTCACATAAAAATGACTACCATAAAGGTAATGATGCCACTTCTTGACGGCACGAAAGATAGCGCTCATCTCTTGATCATACACATGCATGCATATACATCTCTTTTTGTTGGTAGATTCTTTGGAATTTAAAACATATCATGAAACTCATCCAATAGTTCAGCCATGCCCTCATGCATTTGTTTCTTGTTCTCAACCATATCATACCATCCTCTCTGCTAGGCTATAAAACAAATACACAGCCCATTTGCTTCGGTTCCCTCGAGTATTTGTAGCTCCTAAAAAACATTTAATCTCCTTCTTGAAGCTCCAGAGGTGGAGTCCTATGGGCTTCGACATAATTCTTGATTCTCACTTGAGCTCACTTTCATGTTTGCCTTGCATTGTTGGAGAAGAGCATGCACTACCTCACTTCCTCTTTCTCATTTGGATTCACTCCTTCTTACTTGACAACTATCATAGGTGCGCACCATTCACTTTCTAACCATACACGATACCTCAGAAAAGTGGCGTGCCAATACTCTCATGATGATGAGCAGTACTATTAATAGTAGGAAAACTTGAGTAAAGCTGAGCCTTCATCCCACACACTTTGAGCATCATGGAAATGCTATCTCAAACTAAGTTTCCACCCACTTATTCACGCCCTTTGTTTGGACCTTTGATCTCAGGATGGTAGCGATGCTTGGCGTCAACTTGGTTTGCATGATCTCAAACAAATTGTTTGCAAAATGAACTCATCATGCATTTGGCATTCTTGATCACTTACAATATGTTATGGTACACCATGTAACTTCAAGGTAGGATCCCAAAATTGCCTCGCAAAAACGATAGATGTCGTATCCTTGACCTTTGTAGAGATGAAATGTGCCACCCTTGTCAACCTATCCACCACAACATGTAAGCTATCGCAACCTTTCTTTGTGTGTGTGGAAGACCCATATAGTGAAATCCATAGAAATACGAATCCACTGCATACATACATCTTGTGGGACAGAAGCATATAATTTCCTCACGTTCCTCTCAATTAGAAGCTCCTATCTTATCAAAGGTGTTGAAATTCCCAACTGCCCCATCGTTGTGCTGAAGAATGCATTTCTCAAATCAGCCTTTGCTTGTAATTTTTGATGATGCCTATAGGCACCATGTAGACTCTATAGATCTTTGTAGCCAGAAGCGAGGCAACTCTTTTCTAAGAACCGTGTTGTAATTTCTGCACCATTCGTGGCACCTCCTTATTTAACGTATATTCCTCTTGAATTCTCCTATAGGCATCGGCATAATGCTTCATTGAGATTACTTTCATGATTGCCTTGCATTTTTGGGGAGAAGAGCATTCACTATCTCCACTTTCTCTTTTGCATTTGGATTCACTCCCTTTTGCTTGATAGCTATCATGGGTGCAGTTGCCTTCTAACCATACGCGATGCCTCAAAAGGTGGCGCGACGGCATGCCAATACTCTTACGAGATGAGGTACTACTGTAGGAAAAATGGGCTAAAGCCGACCATTCATCCCACACACTTTTTAAGTGTAAACTTATTCATCGTGATCTCTATTTGACCTTAAATCTCGGGAAGGTAGCGATGCTTGGCAGTCGCTTGGTTTGCATGATATCAAATAAAGTAATCTAAAATGAACTCATGAATTTGACATCCTGGTCACTCTCAATACGTTGTAGTACACCATGTAACCTGAATACATGGACCACCAATTGCCTTGCAACCACGGATGTCGTATACTTGACCTTTGTAGAGATGAAATGTGCCACCACAAGCCACATATAAGCTATCTCAACCTTTCTTTGTGTGTGGAAGACCCATAGTGAGATCCATAGAAATATGGATCCACTTGCCCATCGAAAATTGATAGGCAAGTTGAAGAAACCCACCAGGCTTACCTTATCAGGTTGAAAAGGCATACATCTTGTGTGACAAGAGCATGTAAGTCCTTCCACATCCCTTTCCTCTAGAAGCTCTTTCTTATCTTATCAAAGGACTTGAATATTCCCAATTGCCCCACCATTGATGAAGAATGCATTTTTTTATGTAGGTACCACATGTAGACTCTATCTCTATAGTAAAAAACGAGACCATTATGGGAAAAAATGAGACTCTATTACGTAGGCACCATGTAGACTCTATCTCTATAGTAAAAAACGAGACCATTATGGGAAAAAATGAGACTCTATTACGTAGGCACCATGTAGACTCTATAGATCTTTGTCGTAAAAATGAGACCATTACATAGCCAAAAAATGAGGCAACTCTTTATGAGAACCAGGTCGTAATTTCAGCACCATTTGTGACACCCCCTCATTTAAGAGATCTTCCTTTTGAAATTCCATGACCCAATGTTTGTATACTTTAGGTATAACTGATAGAGATTCAGCCACTACATTATCCTTGCCCTTTATATAGCTCATCTCAAAATCATAATTTTGCAAGGTTTCTTCTTTGCGTAGGAGATAGATTCAGTTGGGAGAGGAATTACTTCAACACACAATGATCACTTCTCACATAAAAATGACTACCATAAAGGTAATGATGCCAGTTCTTGACGGCACGAAAGATAGCGCTCATCTCTTGATCATACACATGCATGCATATACATCTCTTTTTGTTGGTAGATTCTTTGGAATTTAAAACATATCATGAAACTCATCCAATAGTTCAGCCATGCCCTCGTGCATTTGTTTCTTGTTCTCAACCATATCATACCATCCTCTCTGCTAGGCTATAAAACAAATACACAGCCCATTTGCTTCGGTTCCCTCGAGTATTTGTAGCTCCTAAAAAACATTTAATCTCCTTCTTGAAGCTCCAGAGGTGGAGTCCTATGGGCTTCGACATAATTCTTGATTCTCACTTGAGCTCACTTTCATGTTTGCCTTGCATTGTTGGAGAAGAGCATGCACTACCTCACTTCCTCTTTCTCATTTGGATTCACTCCTTCTTACTTGACAACTATCATAGGTGCATACCATTCACTTTCTAACCATACACGATGCCTCAAAAAGGTGGCGTGCCAATACTCTCATGATGATGAGCAGTACTATTAATAGTAGGAAAACTTGAGTAAAGCTGAGCGTTCATCCCACACACTTTGAGCATCATGGAAATGCTATCTCAAACTAAGTTTCCACCCACTTATTCATGCCTTCTCTTTGACCTTTGATCTCAGGATGGTAGCGATGCTTGGCGTCAACTTGGTTTGCATGATCTCAAACAAATTGTTTGCAAAATGAACTCATCATGCATTTGGCATTCTTGATCACTTACAATATGTTATGGTACACCATGTAACTTCAAGCATACATACATCTTGTGGGACAGAAGCATATAATTTCCTCACGTTCCTCTCAATTAGAAGCTCCTATCTTATCAAAGGTGTTGAAATTCCCAACTGCCCCATCGTTGTGCTGAAGAATGCATTTCTCAAATCAGCCTTTGCTTGTAATTTTTGATGATGCCTATAGGCACCATGTAGACTCTATAGATCTTTGTAGCCAGAAGCGAGGCAACTCTTTTCTAAGAACCGTGTTGTAATTTCTGCACCATTCGTGGCACCTCCTTATTTAACGTATATTCCTCTTGAATTCTCCTATAGGCATCGGCATAATGCTTCATTGAGATTACTTTCATGATTGCCTTGCATTTTTGGGGAGAAGAGCATTCACTATCTCCACTTTCTCTTTTGCATTTGGATTCACTCCCTTTTGCTTGATAGCTATCATGGGTGCAGTTGCCTTCTAACCATACGCGATGCCTCAAAAGGTGGCGCGACGGCATGCCAATACTCTTACGAGATGAGGTACTACTGTAGGAAAAATGGGCTAAAGCCGACCATTCATCCCACACACTTTTTAAGTGTAAACTTATTCATCGTGATCTCTATTTGACCTTAAATCTCCGGAAGGTAGCGATGCTTGGCAGTCGCTTGGTTTGCATGATATCAAATAAAGTAATCTAAAATGAACTCATGAATTTGACATCCTGGTCACTCTCAATACGTTGTAGTACACCATGTAACCTGAATACATGGACCACCAATTGCCTTGCAACCACGGATGTCGTATACTTGACCTTTGTAGAGATGAAATGTGCCACCACAAGCCACATATAAGCTATCTCAACCTTTCTTTGTGTGTGGAAGACCCATAGTGAGATCCATAGAAATATGGATCCACTTGCCCATCGAAAATTGATAGGCAAGTTGAAGAAACCCACCAGGCTTACCTTATCAGGTTGAAAAGGCATACATCTTGTGTGACAAGAGCATGTAAGTCCTTCCACATCCCTTTCCTCTAGAAGCTCTTTCTTATCTTATCAAAGGACTTGAATATTCCCAATTGCCCCACCATTGATGAAGAATGCATTTTTTTATGTAGGTACCACATGTAGACTCTATCTCTATAGTAAAAAACGAGACCATTATGGGAAAAAATGAGACTCTATTACGTAGGCACCATGTAGACTCTATCTCTATAGTAAAAAACGAGACCATTATGGGAAAAAATGAGACTCTATTACGTAGGCACCATGTAGACTCTATAGATCTTTGTCGTAAAAATGAGACCATTACATAGCCAAAAAATGAGGCAACTCTTTATGAGAACCAGGTCGTAATTTCAGCACCATTTGTGACACCCCCTCATTTAAGAGATCTTCCTTTTGAAATTCCATGACCCAATGTTTGTATACTTTAGGTATAACTGATAGAGATTCAGCCACTACATTATCCTTGCCCTTTATATAGCTCATCTCAAAATCATAATTTTGCAAGGTTTCTTCTTTGCGTAGGAGATAGATTCAGTTGGGAGAGGAATTACTTCAACACACAATGATCACTTCTCACATAAAAATGACTACCATAAAGGTAATGATGCCAGTTCTTGACGGCACGAAAGATAGCGCTCATCTCTTGATCATACACATGCATGCATATACATCTCTTTTTGTTGGTAGATTCTTTGGAATTTAAAACATATCATGAAACTCATCCAATAGTTCAGCCATGCCCTCGTGCATTTGTTTCTTGTTCTCAACCATATCATACCATCCTCTCTGCTAGGCTATAAAACAAATACACAGCCCATTTGCTTCGGTTCCCTCGAGTATTTGTAGCTCCTAAAAAACATTTAATCTCCTTCTTGAAGCTCCAGAGGTGGAGTCCTATGGGCTTCGACATAATTCTTGATTCTCACTTGAGCTCACTTTCATGTTTGCCTTGCATTGTTGGAGAAGAGCATGCACTACCTCACTTCCTCTTTCTCATTTGGATTCACTCCTTCTTACTTGACAACTATCATAGGTGCATACCATTCACTTTCTAACCATACACGATGCCTCAAAAAGGTGGCGTGCCAATACTCTCATGATGATGAGCAGTACTATTAATAGTAGGAAAACTTGAGTAAAGCTGAGCGTTCATCCCACACACTTTGAGCATCATGGAAATGCTATCTCAAACTAAGTTTCCACCCACTTATTCATGCCTTCTCTTTGACCTTTGATCTCAGGATGGTAGCGATGCTTGGCGTCAACTTGGTTTGCATGATCTCAAACAAATTGTTTGCAAAATGAACTCATCATGCATTTGGCATTCTTGATCACTTACAATATGTTATGGTACACCATGTAACTTCAAGGTAGGATCCCAAAATTGCCTCGCAAAAACGATAGATGTCGTATCCTTGACCTTTGTAGAGATGAAATGTGCCACCCTTGTCAACCTATCCACCACAACATGTAAGCTATCGCAACCTTTCTTTGTGTGTGTGGAAGACCCATATAGTGAAATCCATAGAAATACGAATCCACTGCATATATACATCTTGTGGGACAGAAGCATGTAATTTCCTCACGTTCCTCTCAATTAGAAGCTCTTATCTTATCAAAGGTGTTGAAATTCCCAACTACCCCATCGTTGTGCTGAAGAATGCATTTCTCAGATCAGCCTTTGCTTGTAATTTTTGATGATGCCTATAGGCACCATGTAGACTCTATAGATCTTTGTAGCCAGAAGCGAGGCAACTCTTTTCTAAGAACCGTGTTGTAATTCCTGCACCATTTGTGGCACCTCCTTATTTAACGTATATTCCTCTTTAATTTCCAGAACTCAATCTTTGTGTACTTGGGAAATAGTCGATAGTGAACATTTAAGCATCGGCCCCACCACATTATTCTTGCTCTTTATATAGGCAATCTCAAAATCGTAATTTTGCAAGGCTGCCACACCCACCTTCTTTGCTTAGGAGATAGACTCGGTTCGGAGACGAATTACTTCAATGCACATGGATCACTTCTCACATAAAAGGACTACCATAAAGGCTCTAATACATTGCAATGTAAGAAAGGGATCAATGTGTTTAAGTAGAGCTCTGATACCAACAATGCAAGAAAGGGATCTAGTGAGAGATCAAGAAAATGCACCCATTATACATGGAGTATACTTATCATAGAGAGTACTAGTAGTCCACCCAAACATGGAAAGTCTGCCATGACACCGTAAGTAAGACGTCAACTTACAAATACCCTTTCTTCCAAGAGAAAAGGAAAACGTCATGTAATCATTTGTACAACAATTTGATGGTGGAACCACATTCTTTGATTACCAAGTCTTTCCTTTTTTCATCCTCTTAAAGTCCCACTGCCTTCCAGCCATAGATGTCATATACTCGAACTTTCTAGAGATGAAATGTTCCACCCTTGTCACCTATTCACAGACACACACATGACCTATCCCAATGTTTCTTTGTGTGTGGAAGACCCATAGTGAAATCCATAGAAATACGAATCCACTTCCCTTCGAGAGTAGGCAAGTTGAAGTAGCCCATCGGACTTATATGTATTGGGTTCTTATTAAGTTGAGAAGGCGTACATCTTGTGAGAAAAGCATGGAAGTCCTTCCACATCCCTTTCTAATAGAAGCCCTTTTCCTTATCCTATCCAACGGTCCTAAATACTCTTGATTGCCACACTGTTGGTGAAGGCAATGGTCTTGAATATTCCTGACTGCTCCACACCATTGGTGAAGAATGTATTTGTTCGATCAACCTTTGCTTGTAACTTTTGATGTAGGCACCATGTAGACTCTATCTTTGCAGTAAAAATGAGACCATTTCATAGCTGGAAAGAAGGCAACTCTTTATGAGGAACCATATCATAATCTCAGCCAGGCCGCCACTTTATCCTGTTGTTGATTATACACGCGATCTCAAAATCATAATTTTGCAAGGTTGCCAACCACCTTCTTCGCTTAGGAGACGGATTCGGTCACAGGAGAGAATTACTTCAATGCACGGTACGGTGATCACTTCTCACATAAAAATCACTCATATCGTAAAGGTAATGATGCCACTTTTTGATGGCATGCAAAATAGCCATCATCTCTTGATCATACAAATCTCCTTTTGTTGGTAGAATCTTCAGAATTTAAAGCATATCGTGAAACTCATAGTTCAGCCATGCCCTCATGCATTTATTTCTTGTTCTCAACACCATATCATCCTCTTTGCAATGCTATAAAACAATCACACAGTCCATTAGCTCTGATTCCCAATCTCCTTCTTCGAGTTCCGAATTCTCCTATGGGCATCGGCATAATGCTTCATTGAGATTACTTTCATGTATGCCTCGCATTTTTGGGGAGAAGAGCATTCATTATCTCCACTTTCTCTTTGCATTTGGATTCACTTCCTTTTGCTTGACAGCTATCATGGGTGCAGTTGCCTTCTAACCATACGCGATGCCTCAAAAGGTGGCATTCACCATCTAAGCATACACAGTGCCTCAAAAGGTGGCGTGGTGGCATGCATTCACCTTTTCTAACTATACACAATGCCTTAGAAAGCGGCATGCCAACACTCTCACGAGATGAGGCACTATTGTAGGAAAAATGGGCTAAAGCCGACCATTCGTCCCACACACTTTTTAAGTGTAAACTTATTCGTCGTGATCTCTATTTGACCTTGAATCTCGGGATGGAAGCGATGCTTGGCGGTCGCTTGGTTTGCATGATATCAAACAAAGTAATCTAAAATGAACTCATGAATTTGACATCCTGGTCACTCGCAATACGTTGTAGTACACCATGTAACCTGAATACAATGGACCACCAATGGCCTTGCAACCACAGATGTCGTATACTTGACATTTGTAGAGATGAAATGTGACAGCACAATCCACATATAAGCTATCTCAACCTTTCTTTGTGTGTGGAAGACCCATAGTGAGATTCATAGAAATATGGATCCACTTACCCATCGAAAACTGATAGGCAAGTTGAAGAAACCCACCGAGCTTACCTTATCAAGTTGAAAAGGCATACATCTTGTGTGACAAGAGCATGTAAGTCCTTCCACATCCCTTTCCTCAAGAAGCTCTTTTCTCACATAAAAATGACTACCATAAAGGTAATGATGCCACTTCTTGACGGCACGAAAGATAGCACTCATCTCTTGATCATACACATGCATGCATATACATCTCTTTTTGTTGGTAGATTCTTTGGAATTTAAAACATATCATGAAACTCATCCAATAGTTCAGCCATGCCCTCGTGCATTTGTTTCTTGTTCTCAACCATATCATACCATCCTCTCTGCTAGGCTATAAAACAAATACACAGCCCATTTGCTTCGGTTCCCTCGAGTATTTGTAGCTCCTAAAAAACATTTAATCTCCTTCTTGAAGCTCCAGAGGTGGAGTCCTATGGGCTTCGACATAATTCTTGATTCTCACTTGAGCTCACTTTCATGTTTGCCTTGCATTGTTGGAGAAGAGCATGCACTACCTCACTTCCTCTTTCTCATTTGGATTCACTCCTTCTTACTTGACAACTATCATAGGTGCGCACCATTCACTTTCTAACCATACACGATACCTCAGAAAAGTGGCGTGCCAATACTCTCATGATGATGAGCAGTACTATTAATAGTAGGAAAACTTGAGTAAAGCTGAGCCTTCATCCCACACACTTTGAGCATCATGGAAATGCTATCTCAAACTAAGTTTCCACCCACTTATTCACGCCCTTTGTTTGGACCTTTGATCTCAGGATGGTAGCGATGCTTGGCGTCAACTTGGTTTGCATGATCTCAAACAAATTGTTTGCAAAATGAACTCATCATGCATTTGGCATTCTTGATCACTTACAATATGTTATGGTACACCATGTAACTTCAAGGTAGGATCCCAAAATTGCCTCGCAAAAACGATAGATGTCGTATCCTTGACCTTTGTAGAGATGAAATGTGCCACCCTTGTCAACCTATCCACCACAACATGTAAGCTATCGCAACCTTTCTTTGTGTGTGTGGAAGACCCATATAGTGAAATCCATAGAAATACGAATCCACTGCATACATACATCTTGTGGGACAGAAGCATATAATTTCCTCACGTTCCTCTCAATTAGAAGCTCCTATCTTATCAAAGGTGTTGAAATTCCCAACTGCCCCATCGTTGTGCTGAAGAATGCATTTCTCAAATCAGCCTTTGCTTGTAATTTTTGATGATGCCTATAGGCACCATGTAGACTCTATAGATCTTTGTAGCCAGAAGCGAGGCAACTCTTTTCTAAGAACCGTGTTGTAATTTCTGCACCATTCGTGGCACCTCCTTATTTAACGTATATTCCTCTTGAATTCTCCTATAGGCATCGGCATAATGCTTCATTGAGATTACTTTCATGATTGCCTTGCATTTTTGGGGAGAAGAGCATTCACTATCTCCACTTTCTCTTTTGCATTTGGATTCACTCCCTTTTGCTTGATAGCTATCATGGGTGCAGTTGCCTTCTAACCATACGCGATGCCTCAAAAGGTGGCGCGACGGCATGCCAATACTCTTACGAGATGAGGTACTACTGTAGGAAAAATGGGCTAAAGCCGACCATTCATCCCACACACTTTTTAAGTGTAAACTTATTCATCGTGATCTCTATTTGATCTTAAATCTTGGGAAGGTAGCGATGCTTGGCAGTCGCTTGGTTTGCATGATATCAAATAAAGTAATCTAAAATGAACTCATGAATTTGACATCCTGGTCACTCTCAATACGTTGTAGTACACCATGTAACCTGAATACATGGACCACCAATTGCCTTGCAACCACGGATGTCGTATACTTGACCTTTGTAGAGATGAAATGTGCCACCACAAGCCACATATAAGCTATCTCAACCTTTCTTTGTGTGTGGAAGACCCATAGTGAGATCCATAGAAATATGGATCCACTTGCCCATCGAAAATTGATAGGCAAGTTGAAGAAACCCACCAGGCTTACCTTATCAGGTTGAAAAGGCATACATCTTGTGTGACAAGAGCATGTAAGTCCTTCCACATCCCTTTCCTCTAGAAGCTCTTTCTTATCTTATCAAAGGACTTGAATATTCCCAATTGCCCCACCATTGATGAAGAATGCATTTTTTTATGTAGGTACCACATGTAGACTCTATCTCTATAGTAAAAAACGAGACCATTATGGGAAAAAATGAGACTCTATTACGTAGGCACCATGTAGACTCTATCTCTATAGTAAAAAACGAGACCATTATGGGAAAAAATGAGACTCTATTACGTAGGCACCATGTAGACACTATAGATCTTTGTCGTAAAAATGAGACCATTACATAGCCAAAAAATGAGGCAACTCTTTATGAGAACCAGGTCGTAATTTCAGCACCATTTGTGACACCCCCTCATTTAAGAGATCTTCCTTTTGAAATTCCATGACCCAATGTTTGTATACTTTAGGTATAACTGATAGAGATTCAGCCACTACATTATCCTTGCCCTTTATATAGCTCATCTCAAAATCATAATTTTGCAAGGTTTCTTCTTTGCGTAGGCGATAGATTCGGTTGGGAGAGGAATTACTTCAACACACAATGATCACTTCTCACATAAAAATGACTACCATAAAGGTAATGATGCCAGTTCTTGACGGCACGAAAGATAGCGCTCATCTCTTGATCATACACATGCATGCATATACATCTCTTTTTGTTGGTAGATTCTTTGGAATTTAAAACATATCATGAAACTCATCCAATAGTTCAGCCATGCCCTCGTGCATTTGTTTCTTGTTCTCAACCATATCATACCATCCTCTCTGCTAGGCTATAAAACAAATACACAGCCCATTTGGCTTCGACATAATTCTTGATTCTCACTTGAGCTCACTTTCATGTTTGCCTTGCATTGTTGGAGAAGAGCATGCACTACCTCACTTCCTCTTTCTCATTTGGATTCACTCCTTCTTACTTGACAACTATCATAGGTGCATACCATTCACTTTCTAACCATACACGATGCCTCAAAAAGGTGGCGTGCCAATACTCTCATGATGATGAGCAGTACTATTAATAGTAGGAAAACTTGAGTAAAGCTGAGCGTTCATCCCACACACTTTGAGCATCATGGAAATGCTATCTCAAACTAAGTTTCCACCCACTTATTCATGCCTTCTCTTTGACCTTTGATCTCAGGATGGTAGCGATGCTTGGCGTCAACTTGGTTTGCATGATCTCAAACAAATTGTTTGCAAAATGAACTCATCATGCATTTGGCATTCTTGATCACTTACAATATGTTATGGTACACCATGTAACTTCAAGGTAGGATCCCAAAATTGCCTCGCAAAAACGATAGATGTCGTATCCTTGACCTTTGTAGAGATGAAATGTGCCACCCTTGTCAACCTATCCACCACAACATGTAAGCTATCGCAACCTTTCTTTGTGTGTGTGGAAGACCCATATAGTGAAATCCATAGAAATACGAATCCACTGCATATATACATCTTGTGGGACAGAAGCATGTAATTTCCTCACGTTCCTTTCAATTAGAAGCTCTTATCTTATCAAAGGTGTTGAAATTCCCAACTGCCCCATCGTTGTGCTGAAGAATGCATTTCTCAGATCAGCCTTTGCTTGTAATTTTTGATGATGCCTATAGGCACCATGTAGACTCTATAGATCTTTGTAGCCAGAAGCGAGGCAACTCTTTTCTAAGAACCGTGTTGTAATTCCTGCACCATTTGTGGCACCTCCTTATTTAACGTATATTCCTCTTGAATTTCCAGAACTCAATCTTTGTGTACTTGGGAAATAGTCGATAGTGAACATTTAAGCATCGGCCCCACCACATTATTCTTGCTCTTTATATAGGCAATCTCAAAATCGTAATTTTGCAAGGCTGCCACACCCACCTTCTTTGCTTAGGAGATAGACTCGGTTCGGAGACGAATTACTTCAATGCACATGGATCACTTCTCACATAAAAGGACTACCATAAAGGCTCTAATACATTGCAATGTAAGAAAGGGATCAATGGCTTTAAGTAGAGCTCTGATACCAACAATGCAAGAAAGGGATCTAGTGAGAGATCAAGAAAATGCACCCATTATACATGGAGTATACTTATCATAGAGAGTACTAGTAGTCCACCCAAACATGGAAAGTCTGCCATGACACCGTAAGTAAGACGTCAACTTACAAATACCCTTTCTTCCAAGAGAAAAGGAAAACGTCATGTAATCATTTGTACAACAATTTGATGGTGGAACCACATTCTTTGATTACCAAGTCTTTCCTTTTTTCATCCTCTTAAAGTCCCACTGCCTTCCAGCCATAGATGTCATATACTCGAACTTTCTAGAGATGAAATGTTCCACCCTTGTCACCTATTCACAGACACACACATGACCTATCCCAATGTTTCTTTGTGTGTGGAAGACCCATAGTGAAATCCATAGAAATACGAATCCACTTCCCTTCGAGAGTAGGCAAGTTGAAGTAGCCCATCGGACTTATATGTATTGGGTTCTTATTAAGTTGAGAAGGCGTACATCTTGTGAGAAAAGCATGGAAGTCCTTCCACATCCCTTTCTAATAGAAGCCCTTTTCCTTATCCTATCCAACGATCCTGAATACTCTTGATTGCCACACTGTTGGTGAAGGCAATGGTCTTGAATATTCCTGACTGCTCCACACCATTGGTGAAGAATGTATTTGTTCGATCAACCTTTGCTTGTAACTTTTGATGTAGGCACCATGTAGACTCTATCTTTGCAGTAAAAATGAGACCATTTCATAGCTAGAAAGAAGGCAACTCTTTATGAGGAACCATATCATAATCTCAGCCAGGCCGCCACTTTATCCTGTTGTTGATTATACACGCGATCTCAAAATCATAATTTTGCAAGGTTGCCAACCACCTTCTTCGCTTAGGAGACGGATTCGGTCACAGGAGAGAATTACTTCAATGCACGGTACGGTGATCACTTCTCACATAAAAATCAATCATATCGTAAAGGTAATGATGCCACTTTTTGATGGCATGCAAAATAGCCATCATCTCTTGATCATACAAATCTCCTTTAGTTGGTAGAATCTTCAGAATTTAAAGCATATCGTGAAACTCATAGTTCAGCCATGCCCTCATGCATTTATTTCTTGTTCTCAACACCATATCATCCTCTTTGCAATGCTATAAAACAATCACACAGTCCATTAGCTCTGATTCCCAATCTCCTTCTTCGAGTTCCGAATTCTCCTATGGGCATCGGCATAATGCTTCATTGAGATTACTTTCATGTATGCCTCGCATTTTTGGGGAGAAGAGCATTCATTATCTCCACTTTCTCTTTTGCATTTGGATTCACTTCCTTTTGCTTGACAGCTATCATGGGTGCAGTTGCCTTCTAACCATACGCGATGCCTCAAAAGGTGGCATTCACCATCTAAGCATACACAGTGCCTCAAAAGGTGGCGTGGTGGCATGCATTCACCTTTTCTAACTATACACAATGCCTTAGAAAGCGGCATGCCAACACTCTCACGAGATGAGGTACTATTATAGGAAAAATGGGCTAAAGCCGACCATTCGTCCCACACACTTTTTAAGTGTAAACTTATTCGTCGTGATCTCTATTTGACCTTGAATCTCGGGATGGAAGCGATGCTTGGCGGTCGCTTGGTTTGCATGATATCAAACAAAGTAATCTAAAATGAACTCATGAATTTGACATCCTGGTCACTCGCAATACGTTGTAGTACACCATGTAACCTGAATACAATGGACCACCAATGGCCTTGCAACCACGGATGTCGTATACTTGACATTTGTAGAGATGAAATGTGACAGCACAATCCACATATAAGCTATCTCAACCTTTATTTGTGTGTGGAAGACCCATAGTGAGATTCATAGAAATATGGATCCACTTACCCATCGAAAATTGATAGGCAAGTTGAAGAAACCCACCGAGCTTACCTTATCAAGTTGAAAAGGCATACATCTTGTGTGACAAGAGCATGTAAGTCCTTCCACATCCCTTTCCTCAAGAAGCTCTTTTCTCACATAAAAATGACTACCATAAAGGTAATGATGCCACTTCTTGACGGCACGAAAGATAGCGCTCATCTCTTGATCATACACATGCATGCATATACATTTCTTTTTGTTGGTAGATTCTTTGGAATTTAAAACATATCATGAAACTCATCCAATAGTTCAGCCATGCCCTCATGCATTTGTTTCTTGTTCTCAACCATATCATACCATCCTCTCTGCTAGGCTATAAAACAAATACACAGCCCATTTGCTTCGGTTCCCTCGAGTATTTGTAGCTCCTAAAAAACATTTAATCTCCTTCTTGAAGCTCCAGAGGTGGAGTCCTATGGGCTTCGACATAATTCTTGATTCTCACTTGAGCTCACTTTCATGTTTGCCTTGCATTGTTGGAGAAGAGCATGCACTACCTCACTTCCTCTTTCTCATTTGGATTCACTCCTTCTTACTTGACAACTATCATAGGTGCGCACCATTCACTTTCTAACCATACACGATACCTCAGAAAAGTGGCGTGCCAATACTCTCATGATGATGAGCAGTACTATTAATAGTAGGAAAACTTGAGTAAAGCTGAGCCTTCATCCTACACACTTTGAGCATCATGGAAATGCTATCTCAAACTAAGTTTCCACCCACTTATTCACGCCCTTTGTTTGGACCTTTGATCTCAGGATGGTAGCGATGCTTGGCGTCAACTTGGTTTGCATGATCTCAAACAAATTGTTTGCAAAATGAACTCATCATGCATTTGGCATTCTTGATCACTTACAATATGTTATGGTACACCATGTAACTTCAAGGTAGTATCCCAAAATTGCCTCGCAAAAACGATAGATGTCGTATCCTTGACCTTTGTAGAGATGAAATGTGCCACCCTTGTCAACCTATCCACCACAACATGTAAGCTATCGCAACCTTTCTTTGTGTGTGTGGAAGACCCATATAGTGAAATCCATAGAAATACGAATCCACTGCATACATACATCTTGTGGGACAGAAGCATATAATTTCCTCACGTTCCTCTCAATTAGAAGCTCCTATCTTATCAAAGGTGTTGAAATTCCCAACTGCCCCATCGTTGTGCTGAAGAATGCATTTCTCAAATCAGCCTTTGCTTGTAATTTTTGATGATGCCTATAGGCACCATGTAGACTCTATAGATCTTTGTAGCCAGAAGCGAGGCAACTCTTTTCTAAGAACCGTGTTGTAATTTCTGCACCATTCGTGGCACCTCCTTATTTAACGTATATTCCTCTTGAATTCTCCTATAGGCATCGGCATAATGCTTCATTGAGATTACTTTCATGATTGCCTTGCATTTTTGGGGAGAAGAGCATTCACTATCTCCACTTTCTCTTTTGCATTTGGATTCACTCCCTTTTGCTTGATAGCTATCATGGGTGCAGTTGCCTTCTAACCATACGCGATGCCTCAAAAGGTGGCGCGACGGCATGCCAATACTCTTACGAGATGAGGTACTACTGTAGGAAAAATGGGCTAAAGCCGACCATTCATCCCACACACTTTTTAAGTGTAAACTTATTCATCGTGATCTCTATTTGACCTTAAATCTCCGGAAGGTAGCGATGCTTGGCAGTCGCTTGGTTTGCATGATATCAAATAAAGTAATCTAAAATGAACTCATGAATTTGACATCCTGGTCACTCTCAATACGTTGTAGTACACCATGTAACCTGAATACATGGACCACCAATTGCCTTGCAACCACGGATGTCGTATACTTGACCTTTGTAGAGATGAAATGTGCCACCACAAGCCACATATAAGCTATCTCAACCTTTCTTTGTGTGTGGAAGACCCATAGTGAGATCCATAGAAATATGGATCCACTTGCCCATCGAAAATTGATAGGCAAGTTGAAGAAACCCACCAGGCTTACCTTATCAGGTTGAAAAGGCATACATCTTGTGTGACAAGAGCATGTAAGTCCTTCCACATCCCTTTCCTCTAGAAGCTCTTTCTTATCTTATCAAAGGACTTGAATATTCCCAATTGCCCCACCATTGATGAAGAATGCATTTTTTTATGTAGGTACCACATGTAGACTCTATCTCTATAGTAAAAAACGAGACCATTATGGGAAAAAATGAGACTCTATTACGTAGGCACCATGTAGACTCTATCTCTATAGTAAAAAACGAGACCATTATGGGAAAAAATGAGACTCTATTACGTAGGCACCATGTAGACTCTATAGATCTTTGTCGTAAAAATGAGACCATTACATAGCCAAAAAATGAGGCAACTCTTTATGAGAACCAGGTCGTAATTTCAGCACCATTTGTGACACCCCCTCATTTAAGAGATCTTCCTTTTGAAATTCCATGACCCAATGTTTGTATACTTTAGGTATAACTGATAGAGATTCAGCCACTACATTATCCTTGCCCTTTATATAGCTCATCTCAAAATCATAATTTTGCAAGGTTTCTTCTTTGCGTAGGCGATAGATTCGGTTGGGAGAGGAATTACTTCAACACACAATGATCACTTCTCACATAAAAATGACTACCATAAAGGTAATGATGCCAGTTCTTGACGGCACGAAAGATAGCGCTCATCTCTTGATCATACACATGCATGCATATACATCTCTTTTTGTTGGTAGATTCTTTGGAATTTAAAACATATCATGAAACTCATCCAATAGTTCAGCCATGCCCTCGTGCATTTGTTTCTTGTTCTCAACCATATCATACCATCCTCTCTGCTAGGCTATAAAACAAATACACAGCCCATTTGCTTCGGTTCCCTCGAGTATTTGTAGCTCCTAAAAAACATTTAATCTCCTTCTTGAAGCTCCAGAGGTGGAGTCCTATGGGCTTCGACATAATTCTTGATTCTCACTTGAGCTCACTTTCATGTTTGCCTTGCATTGTTGGAGAAGAGCATGCACTACCTCACTTCCTCTTTCTCATTTGGATTCACTCCTTCTTACTTGACAACTATCATAGGTGCATACATTTCACTTTCTAACCATACACGATGCCTCAAAAAGGTGGCGTGCCAATACTCTCATGATGATGAGCAGTACTATTAATAGTAGGAAAACTTGAGTAAAGCTGAGCGTTCATCCCACACACTTTGAGCATCATGGAAATGCTATCTCAAACTAAGTTTCCACCCACTTATTCATGCCTTCTCTTTGACCTTTGATCTCAGGATGGTAGCGATGCTTGGCGTCAACTTGGTTTGCATGATCTCAAACAAATTGTTTGCAAAATGAACTCATCATGCATTTGGCATTCTTGATCACTTACAATATGTTATGGTACACCATGTAACTTCAAGGTAGGATCCCAAAATTGCCTCGCAAAAACGATAGATGTCGTATCCTTGACCTTTGTAGAGATGAAATGTGCCACCCTTGTCAACCTATCCACCACAACATGTAAGCTATCGCAACCTTTCTTTGTGTGTGTGGAAGACCCATATAGTGAAATCCATAGAAATACGAATCCACTGCATATATACATCTTGTGGGACAGAAGCATGTAATTTCCTCACGTTCCTCTCAATTAGAAGCTCTTATCTTATCAAAGGTGTTGAAATTCCCAACTGCCCCATCGTTGTGCTGAAGAATGCATTTCTCAGATCAGCCTTTGCTTTTAATTTTTGATGATGCCTATAGGCACCATGTAGACTCTATAGATCTTTGTAGCCAGAAGCGAGGCAATTCTTTTCTAAGAACCGTGTTGTAATTCCTGCACCATTTGTGGCACCTCCTTATTTAACGTATATTCCTCTTGAATTTCCAGAACTCAATCTTTGTGTACTTGGGAAATAGTCGATAGTGAACATTTAAGCATCGGCCCCACCACATTATTCTTGCTCTTTATATAGGCAATCTCAAAATCGTAATTTTGCAAGGCTGCCACACCCACCTTCTTTGCTTAGGAGATAGACTCGGTTCGGAGACGAATTACTTCAATGCACATGGATCACTTCTCACATAAAAGGACTACCATAAAGGCTCTAATACATTGCAATGTAAGAAAGGGATCAATGGCTTTAAGTAGAGCTCTGATACCAACAATGCAAGAAAGGGATCTAGTGAGAGATCAAGAAAATGCACCCATTATACATGGAGTATACTTATCATAGAGAGTACTAGTAGTCCACCCAAACATGGAAAGTCTGCCATGACACCGTAAGTAAGACGTCAACTTACAAATACCCTTTCTTCCAAGAGAAAAGGAAAACGTCATGTAATCATTTGTACAACAATTTGATGGTGGAACCACATTCTTTGATTACCAAGTCTTTCCTTTTTTCATCCTCTTAAAGTCCCACTGCCTTCCAGCCATAGATGTCATATACTCGAACTTTCTAGAGATGAAATGTTGGACTTATATGTATTGGGTTCTTATTAAGTTGAGAAGGCGTACATCTTGTGAGAAAAGCATGGAAGTCCTTCCACATCCCTTTCTAATAGAAGCCCTTTTCCTTATCCTATCCAACGGTCCTGAATACTCTTGATTGCCACACTGTTGGTGAAGGCAACGGTCTTGAATATTCCTGACTGCCCCACACCATTGGTGAAGAATGTATTTGTTTGATCAACCTTTGCTTGTAACTTTTGATGTAGGCACCATGTAGACTCTATCTTTGCAGTAAAAATGAGACCATTTCATAGCTAGAAAGAAGGCAACTCTTTATGAGGAACCATATCATAATCTCAGCCAGGCCGCCACTTTATCCTGTTGTTGATTATACACGCGATCTCAAAATCATAATTTTGCAAGGTTGCCAACCACCTTCTTCGCTTAGGAGACGGATTCGGTCATAGGAGAGAATTACTTCAATGCACGGTACGGTGATCACTTCTCACATAAAAATCACTCATATCATAAAGGTAATGATGCCACTTTTTGATGGCATGCAAAATAGCCATCATCTCTTGATCATACAAATCTCCTTTTGTTGGTAGAATCTTCAAAATTTAAAGCATATCATGAAACTCATAGTTCAGCCATGCCCTCATGCATTTGTTTCTTGTTCTCAACACCATATCATCCTCTTTGCAATGCTATAAAACAATCACACAGTCCATTAGCTCTGATTCCCAATCTCCTTCTTCGAGTTTCGAATTCTCCTATGGGCATCGGCATAATGTTTCATTGAGATTACTTTCATGTATGCCTCGCATTTTTGGGGAGAAGAGCATTCATTATCTCCACTTTCTCTTTTGCATTTGGATTCACTCCCTTTTGCTTGACAGCTATCATGGGTGCAGTTGCCTTCTAACCATACGCGATGCCTCAAAAGGTGGCATTCACCGTCTAAGCATACACAGTGCCTCAAAAGGTGGCGTGGTGGCATGCATTCACCTTTTCTAACTATACACAATGCCTTAGAAAGCGGCATGCCAACACTCTCACGAGATGAGGTACTATTGTAGGAAAAATGGGCTAAAGCCGACCATTCGTCCCACACACTTTTTAAGTGTAAACTTATTCGTCGTGATCTCTATTTGACCTTGAATCTCGGGATGGAAGCGATGCTTGGCGGTCGCTTGGTTTGCATGATATCAAACAAAGTAATCTAAAATGAACTCATGAATTTGACATCCTGGTCACTCGCAATACGTTGTAGTACACCATGTAACCTGAATACAATGGACCACCAATGGCCTTGCAACCACAGATGTCGTATACTTGACATTTGTAGAGATGAAATGTGACAGCACAATCCACATATAAGCTATCTCAACCTTTCTTTGTGTGTGGAAGACCCATAGTGAGATTCATAGAAATATGGATCCACTTACCCATCGAAAATTGATAGGCAAGTTGAAGAAACCCACCGAGCTTACCTTATCAAGTTGAAAAGGCATACATCTTGTGTGACAAGAGCATGTAAGTCCTTCCACATCCCTTTCCTCAAGAAGCTCTTTTCTCACATAAAAATGACTACCATAAAGGTAATGATGCCACTTCTTGACGGCACGAAAGATAGCGCTCATCTCTTGATCATACACATGCATGCATATACATTTCTTTTTGTTGGTAGATTCTTTGGAATTTAAAACATATCATGAAACTCATCCAATAGTTCAGCCATGCCCTCATGCATTTGTTTCTTGTTCTCAACCATATCATACCATCCTCTCTGCTAGGCTATAAAACAAATACACAGTCCATTTGTTACGGTTCCCTCGAGTATTTGTAGCTCCTAAAAAACATTTAATCTCCTTCTTGAAGCTCCAGAGGTGGAGTCCTATGGGCTTCGACATGATTCTTGATTTTCACTTGAGCTCACTTTCATGTTTGCCTTGCATTGTTGGAGAAGAGCATGCACTACCTCACTTCCTCTTTCTCATTTGGATTCACTCCTTCTTACTTGACAACTATCATAGGTGCGCACCATTCACTTTCTAACCATACACGATACCTCAGAAAAGTGGCGTGCCAATACTCTCATGATGATGAGCAGTACTATTAATAGTAGGAAAACTTGAGTACTGAGCCTTCATCCCACACACTTTGAGCATCATGGAAATGCTATCTCAAACTAAGTTTCCACCCACTTATTCACGCCCTTTGTTTGGACCTTTGATCTCAGGATGGTAGCGATGCTTGGCGTCAACTTGGTTTGCATGATCTCAAACAAATTGTTTGCAAAATGAACTCATCATGCGTTTGGCATTCTTGATCACTTACAATATGTTATGGTACACCATGTAACTTCAAGGTAGGATCCCAAAATTGCCTCGCAAAAATGATAGATGTCGTATCCTTGACCTTTGTAGAGATGAAATGTGCCACCCTTGTCAACCTATCCACCACAACATGTAAGCTATCGCAACCTTTCTTTGTGTGTGTGGAAGACCCATATAGTGAAATCCATAGAAATACGAATCCACTGCATACATACATCTTGTGGGACAGAAGCATGTAATTTCCTCACGTTCCTCTCAATTAGAAGCTCTTATCTTATCAAAGGTGTTGAAATTCCCAACTGCCCCATCGTTGTGCTGAAGAATGCATTTCTCAGATCAGCCTTTGCTTGTAATTTTTGATGATGCCTATAGGCACCATGTAGACTCTATAGATCTTTGTAGCCAGAAGCGAGGCAACTCTTTTCTAAGAACCGTGTTGTAATTTCTGCACCATTCGTGGCACCTCCTTATTTAACGTATATTCCTCTTGAATTCTCCTATAGGCATCGGCATAATGCTTCATTGAGATTACTTTCATGATTGCCTTGCATTTTTGGGGAGAAGAGCATTCACTATCTCCACTTTCTCTTTTGCATTTGGATTCACTCCCTTTTGCTTGACAGCTATCATCGGTGCAGTTGCCTTTATACATCTCTTTTTGTTGGTAGATTCTTTGGAATTTAAAACATATCATGAAACTCATCCAATAGTTCAGCCATGCCCTCATGCATTTGTTTCTTGTTCTCAACCATATCATACCATCCTCTCTGCTAGGCTATAAAACAAATACACAGCCCATTTGCTTCGGTTCCCTCGAGTATTTGTAGCTCCTAAAAAACATTTAATCTCCTTCTTGAAGCTCCAGAGGTGGAGTCCTATGGGCTTCGACATAATTCTTGATTCTCACTTGAGCTCACTTTCATGTTTGCCTTGCATTGTTGGAGAAGAGCATGCACTACCTCACTTCCTCTTTCTCATTTGGATTCACTCCTTCTTACTTGACAACTATCATAGGTGCGCACCATTCACTTTCTAACCATACACGATACCTCAGAAAAGTGGCGTGCCAATACTCTCATGATGATGAGCAGTACTATTAATAGTAGGATAACTTGAGTAAAGCTGAGCCTTCATCCCACACACTTTGAGCATCATGGAAATGCTATCTCAAACTAAGTTTCCACCCACTTATTCACGCCCTTTGTTTGGACCTTTGATCTCAGGATGGTAGCGATGCTTGGCGTCAACTTGGTTTGCATGATCTCAAACAAATTGTTTGCAAAATGAACTCATCATGCATTTGGCATTCTTGATCACTTACAATATGTTATGGTACACCATGTAACTTCAAGGTAGGATCACAAAATTGCCTCGCAAAAACGATAGATGTCGTATCCTTGACCTTTGTAGAGATGAAATGTGCCACCCTTGTCAACCTATCCACCACAACATGTAAGCTATCGCAACCTTTCTTTGTGTGTGTGGAAGACCCATATAGTGAAATCCATAGAAATACGAATCCACTGCATACATACATCTTGTGGGACAGAAGCATATAATTTCCTCACGTTCCTCTCAATTAGAAGCTCCTATCTTATCAAAGGTGTTGAAATTCCCAACTGCCCCATCGTTGTGCTGAAGAATGCATTTCTCAAATCAGCCTTTGCTTGTAATTTTTGATGATGCCTATAGGCACCATGTAGACTCTATAGATCTTTGTAGCCAGAAGCGAGGCAACTCTTTTCTAAGAACCGTGTTGTAATTTCTGCACCATTCGTGGCACCTCCTTATTTAACGTATATTCCTCTTGAATTCTCCTATAGGCATCGGCATAATGCTTCATTGAGATTACTTTCATGATTGCCTTGCATTTTTGGGGAGAAGAGCATTCACTATCTCCACTTTCTCTTTTGCATTTGGATTCACTCCCTTTTGCTTGATAGCTATCATGGGTGCAGTTGCCTTCTAACCATACGCGATGCCTCAAAAGGTGGCATACACAGTGCCTCAAAAGGTGGCGCGACGGCATGCCAATACTCTTACGAGATGAGGTACTACTGTAGGAAAAATGGGCTAAAGCCGACCATTCATCCCACACACTTTTTAAGTGTAAACTTATTCATCGTGATCTCTATTTGACCTTAAATCTCGGGAAGGTAGCGATGCTTGGCAGTCGCTTGGTTTGCATGATATCAAATAAAGTAATCTAAAATGAACTCATGAATTTGACATCCTGGTCACTCTCAATACGTTGTAGTACACCATGTAACCTGAATACATGGGCCACCAATTGCCTTGCAACCACGGATGTCGTATACTTGACCTTTGTAGAGATGAAATGTGCCACCACAAGCCACATATAAGCTATCTCAACCTTTCTTTGTGTGTGGAAGACCCATAGTGAGATCCATAGAGATATGGATCCACTTGCCCATCGAAAATTGATAGGCAAGTTGAAGAAACCCACCAGGCTTACCTTATCAGGTTGAAAAGGCATACATCTTGTGTGACAAGAGCATGTAAGTCCTTCCACATCCCTTTCCTCTAGAAGCTCTTTCTTATCTTATCAAAGGACTTGAATATTCCCAATTGCCCCACCATTGATGAAGAATGCATTTTTTTATGTAGGTACCACATGTAGACTCTATCTCTATAGTAAAAAACGAGACCATTATGGGAAAAAATGACACTCTATTACGTAGGCACCATGTAGACTCTATCTCTATAGTAAAAAACGAGACCATTATGGGAAAAAATGAGACTCTATTACGTAGGCACCATGTAGACTCTATAGATCTTTGTCGTAAAAATGAGACCATTACATAGCCAAAAAATGAGGCAACTCTTTATGAGAACCAGGTCATAATTTCAGCACCATTTGTGACACCCCCTCATTTAAGAGATCTTCCTTTTGAAATTCCATGACCCAATGTTTGTATACTTTAGGTATAACTGATAGAGATTCAGCCACTACATTATCCTTGCCCTTTATATAGCTCATCTCAAAATCATAATTTTGCAAGGTTTCTTCTTTGCGTAGGAGATAGATTCGGTTGGGAGAGGAATTACTTCAACACACAATGATCACTTCTCACATAAAAATGACTACCATAAAGGTAATGATGCCAGTTCTTGACGGCACGAAAGATAGCGCTCATCTCTTGATCATACACATGCATGCATATACATCTCTTTTTGTTGGTAGATTCTTTGGAATTTAAAACATATCATGAAACTCATCCAATAGTTCAGCCATGCCCTCGTGCATTTGTTTCTTGTTCTCAACCATATCATACCATCCTCTCTGCTAGGCTATAAAACAAATACACAGCCCATTTGCTTCGGTTCCCTCGAGTATTTGTAGCTCCTAAAAAACATTTAATCTCCTTCTTGTAGCTCCAGAGGTGGAGTCCTATGGGCTTCGACATAATTCTTGATTCTCACTTGAGCTCACTTTCATGTTTGCCTTGCATTGTTGGAGAAGAGCATGCACTACCTCACTTCCTCTTTCTCATTTGGATTCACTCCTTCTTACTTGACAACTATCATAGGTGCATACCATTCACTTTCTAACCATACACGATGCCTCAAAAAGGTGGCGTGCCAATACTCTCATGATGATGAGCAGTACTATTAATAGTAGGAAAACTTGAGTAAAGCTGAGCGTTCATCCCACACACTTTGAGCATCATGGAAATGCTATCTCAAACTAAGTTTCCACCCACTTATTCATGCCTTCTCTTTGACCTTTGATCTCAGGATGGTAGCGATGCTTGGCATCAACTTGGTTTGCATGATCTCAAACAAATTGTTTGCAAAATGAACTCATCATGCATTTGGCATTCTTGATCACTTACAATATGTTACGGTACACCATGTAACTTCAAGGTAGGATCCCAAAATTGCCTCGCAAAAACGATAGATGTCGTATCCTTGACCTTTGTAGAGATGAAATGTGCCACCCTTGTCAACCTATCCACCACAACATGTAAGCTATCGCAACCTTTCTTTGTGTGTGTGGAAGACCCATATAGTGAAATCCATAGAAATACGAATCCACTGCATATATACATCTTGTGGGACAGAAGCATGTAATTTCCTCACGTTCCTCTCAATTAGAAGCTCTTATCTTATCAAAGGTGTTGAAATTCCCAACTGCCCCATCGTTGTGCTGAAGAATGCATTTCTCAGATCAGCCTTTGCTTGTAATTTTTGATGATGCCTATAGGCACCATGTAGACTCTATAGATCTTTGTAGCCAGAAGCGAGGCAACTCTTTTCTAAGAACCGTGTTGTAATTCCTGCACCATTTGTGGCACCTCCTTATTTAACGTATATTCCTCTTTAATTTCCAGAACTCAATCTTTGTGTACTTGGGAAATAGTCGATAGTGAACATTTAAGCATCGGCCCCACCACATTATTCTTGCTCTTTATATAGGCAATCTCAAAATCGTAATTTTGCAAGGCTGCCACACCCACCTTCTTTGCTTAGGAGATAGACTCGGTTCGGAGACGAATTACTTCAATGCACATGGATCACTTCTCACATAAAAGGACTACCATAAAGGCTCTAATACATTGCAATGTAAGAAAGGGATCAATGGCTTTAAGTAGAGCTCTGATACCAACAATGCAAGAAAGGGATCTAGTGAGAGATCAAGAAAATGCACCCATTATACATGGAGTATACTTATCATAGAGAGTACTAGTAGTCCACCCAAACATGGAAAGTCTGCCATGACACCGTAAGTAAGACGTCAACTTACAAATACCCTTTCTTCCAAGAGAAAAGGAAAACGTCATGTAATCATTTGTACAACAATTTGATGGTGGAACCACATTCTTTGATTACCAAGTCTTTCCTTTTTTCATCCTCTTAAAGTCCCACTGCCTTCCAGCCATAGATGTCATATACTCGAACTTTCTAGAGATGAAATGTTCCACCCTTGTCACCTATTCACAGACACACACATGACCTATCCCAATGTTTCTTTGTGTGTGGAAGACCCATAGTGAAATCCATAGAAATACGAATCCACTTCCCTTCGAGAGTAGGCAAGTTGAAGTAGCCCATCGGACTTATATGTATTGGGTTCTTATTAAGTTGAGAAGGCGTACATCTTGTGAGAAAAGCATGGAAGTCCTTCCACATCCCTTTCTAATAGAAGCCCTTTTCCTTATCCTATCCAACGGTCCTGAATACTCTTGATTGCCACACTGTTTGTGAAGGCAACGGTCTTGAATATTCCTGACTGCTCCACACCATTGGTGAAGAATGTATTTGTTCGATCAACCTTTGCTTGTAACTTTTGATGTAGGCACCATGTAGACTCTATCTTTGCAGTAAAAATGAGACCATTTCATAGCTAGAAAGAAGGCAACTCTTTATGAGGAACCATATCATAATCTCAGCCAGGCCGCAACTTTATCCTGTTGTTGATTATACACGCGATCTCAAAATCATAATTTTGCAAGGTTGCCAACCACCTTCTTCGCTTAGGAGACGGATTCGGTCACAGGAGAGAATTACTTCAATGCACGGTACGGTGATCACTTCTCGCATAAAAATCACTCATATCGTAAAGGTAATGATGCCACTTTTTGATGGCATGCAAAATAGCCATCATCTCTTGATCATACAAATCTCCTTTTGTTGGTAGAATCTTCAGAATTTAAAGCATATCGTGAAACTCATAGTTCAGCCATGCCCTCATGCATTTATTTCTTGTTCTCAACACCATATCATCCTCTTTGCAATGCTATAAAACAATCACACAGTCCATTAGCTCTGATTCCCAATCTCCTTCTTCGAGTTCCGAATTCTCCTATGGGCATCGGCATAATGCTTCATTGAGATTACTTTCATGTATGCCTCGCATTTTTGGGGAGAAGAGCATTCATTATCTCCACTTTCTCTTTTGCATTTGGATTCACTTCCTTTTGCTTGACAGCTATCATGGGTGCAGTTGCCTTCTAACCATACGCGATGCCTCAAAAGGTGGCATTCACCATCTAAGCATACACAGTGCCTCAAAAGGTGGCGTGGTGGCATGCATTCACCTTTTCTAACTATACACAATGCCTTAGAAAGCGGCATGCCAACACTCTCACGAGATGAGGTACTATTGTAGGAAAAATGGGCTAAAGCCGACCATTCGTCCCACACACTTTTTAAGTGTAAACTTATTCGTCGTGATCTCTATTTGACCTTGAATCTCGGGATGGAAGCGATGCTTGGCGGTCGCTTGGTTTGCATGATATCAAACAAAGTAATCTAAAATGAACTCATGAATTTGACATCCTGGTCACTCGCAATACGTTGTAGTACACCATGTAACCTGAATACAATGGACCACCAATGGCCTTGCAACCACGGATGTCGTATACTTGACATTTGTAGAGATGAAATGTGACAGCACAATCCACATATAAGCTATCTCAACCTTTCTTTGTGTGTGGAAGACCCATAGTGAGATTCATAGAAATATGGATCCACTTACCCATCGAAAATTGATAGGCAAGTTGAAGAAACCCACCGAGCTTACCTTATCAAGTTGAAAAGGCATACATCTTGTGTGACAAGAGCATGTAAGTCCTTCCACATCCCTTTCCTCAAGAAGCTCTTTTCTCACATAAAAATGACTACCATAAAGGTAATGATGCCACTTCTTGACGGCACGAAAGATAGCGCTCATCTCTTGATCATACACATGCATGCATATACATCTCTTTTTGTTGGTAGATTCTTTGGAATTTAAAACATATCATGAAACTCATCCAATAGTTCAGCCATGCCCTCATGCATTTGTTTCTTGTTCTCAACCATATCATACCATCCTCTCTGCTAGGCTATAAAACAAATACACAGCCCATTTGCTTCGGTTCCCTCGAGTATTTGTAGCTCCTAAAAAACATTTAATCTCCTTCTTGAAGCTCCAGAGGTGGAGTCCTATGGGCTTCGACATAATTCTTGATTCTCACTTGAGCTCACTTTCATGTTTGCCTTGCATTGTTGGAGAAGAGCATGCACTACCTCACTTCCTCTTTCTCATTTGGATTCACTCCTTCTTACTTGACAACTATCATAGGTGCGCACCATTCACTTTCTAACCATACACGATACCTCAGAAAAGTGGCGTGCCAATACTCTCATGATGATGAGCAGTACTATTAATAGTAGGAAAACTTGAGTAAAGCTGAGCCTTCATCCCACACACTTTGAGCATCATGGAAATGCTATCTCAAACTAAGTTTCCACCCACTTATTCACGCCCTTTGTTTGGACCTTTGATCTCAGGATGGTAGCGATGCTTGGCGTCAACTTGGTTTGCATGATCTCAAACAAATTGTTTGCAAAATGAACTCATCATGCATTTGGCATTCTTGATCACTTACAATATGTTATGGTACACCATGTAACTTCAAGGTAGGATCCCAAAATTGCCTCGCAAAAACGATAGATGTCGTATCCTTGACCTTTGTAGAGATGAAATGTGCCACCCTTGTCAACCTATCCACCACAACATAGCTATCGCAACCTTTCTTTGTGTGTGTGGAAGACCCATATAGTGAAATCCATAGAAATACGAATCCACTGCATACATACATCTTGTGGGACAGAAGCATATAATTTCCTCACGTTCCTCTCAATTAGAAGCTCCTATCTTATCAAAGGTGTTGAAATTCCCAACTGCCCCATCGTTGTGCTGAAGAATGCATTTCTCAAATCAGCCTTTGCTTGTAATTTTTGATGATGCCTATAGGCACCATGTAGACTCTATAGATCTTTGTAGCCAGAAGCGAGGCAACTCTTTTCTAAGAACCGTGTTGTAATTTCTGCACCATTCGTGGCACCTCCTTATTTAACGTATACTCCTCTTGAATTCTCCTATAGGCATCGGCATAATGCTTCATTGAGATTACTTTCATGATTGCCTTGCATTTTTGGGGAGAAGAGCATTCACTATCTCCACTTTCTCTTTTGCATTTGGATTCACTCCCTTTTGCTTGATAGCTATCATGGGTGTAGTTGCCTTCTAACCATACGCGATGCCTCAAAAGGTGGCATACACAGTGCCTCAAAAGGTGGCGCGACGGCATGCCAATACTCTTACGAGATGAGGTACTATTGTAGGAAAAATGGGCTAAAGCCGACCATTCATCCCACACACTTTTTAAGTGTAAACTTATTCATCGTGATCTCTATTTGACCTTAAATCTCGGGAAGGTAGCGATGCTTGGCAGTCGCTTGGTTTGCATGATATCAAATAAAGTAATCTAAAATGAACTCATGAATTTGACATCCTGGTCACTCTCAATACGTTGTAGTACACCATGTAACCTGAATACATGGACCACCAATTGCCTTGCAACCACGGATGTCGTATACTTGACCTTTGTAGAGATGAAATGTGCCACCACAAGCCACATATAAGCTATCTCAACCTTTCTTTGTGTGTGGAAGACCCATAGTGAGATCCATAGAAATATGGATCCACTTGCCCATCGAAAATTGATAGCAAGTTGAAGAAACCCACCAAGCTTACCTTATCAGGTTGAAAAGGCATACATCTTGTGTGACAAGAGCATGTAAGTCCTTCCACATCCCTTTCCTCTAGAAGCTCTTTCTTATCTTATCAAAGGACTTGAATATTCCCAATTGCCCCACCATTGATGAAGAATGCATTTTTTGATGTAGGTACCACATGTAGACTCTATCTCTATAGTAAAAAACGAGACCATTATGGGAAAAAATGAGACTCTATTACGTAGGCACCATGTAGACTCGATAGATCTTTGTCGTAAAAATGAGACCATTACATAGCCAAAAAATGAGGCAACTCTTTATGAAAACCAGGTCGTAATTTCAGCACCATTTGTGACACCCCCTTATTTAAGAGATCTTCCTTTTGAAATTCCATGACCCAATGTTTGTATACTTTAGGTATAACTGATAGAGATTCAGCCACTACATTATCCTTGCCCTTTATATAGCTCATCTCAAAATCATAATTTTGCAAGGTTTCTTCTTTGCGTAGGAGATAGATTCGGTTGGGAGAGGAATTACTTCAACACACAATGATCACTTCTCACATAAAAATGACTCATAACGTAAAGGTAATGATGCCACTTTTTGATGGCATGCAAAATAGCCATCATCTCTTGATCATACAAATCTCCTTTTGTTGGTAGAATCTTCAGAATTTAAAGCATATCGTGAAACTCATAGTTCAGCCATGCCCTCATGCATTTGTTTCTTGTTCTCAACACCATATCATCCTCTTTGCAATGCTATAAAACAATCACACAGTCCATTAGCTCTGATTCCCAATCTCCTTCTTCGAGTTTCGAATTCTCCTATGGGCATCGGCATAATGTTTCATTGAGATTACTTTCATGTATGCCTCGCATTTTTGGGGAGAAGAGCATTCATTATCTCCACTTTCTCTTTTGCATTTGGATTCACTCCCTTTTGCTTGACAGCTATCATGGGTGCAGTTGCCTTCTAACCATACGCGATGCCTCAAAAGGTGGCATTCACCATCTAAGCATACACAGTGCCTCAAAAGGTGGCGTGGTGGCATGCATTCACCTTTTCTAACTATACACAATGCCTTAGAAAGCGGCATGCCAACACTCTCACAAGATGAGGTACTATTGTAGGAAAAATGGGCTAAAGCCGACCATTCGTCCCACACACTTTTTAAGTGTAAACTTATTCGTCGTGATCTCTATTTGACCTTGAATCTCGGGATGGAAGCGATGCTTGGCGGTCGCTTGGTTTGCATGATATCAAACAAAGTAATCTAAAATGAACTCATGAATTTGACATCCTGGTCACTCGCAATACGTTGTAGTACACCATGTAACCTGAATACAATGGACCACCAATGGCCTTGCAACCACAGATGTCGTATACTTGACATTTGTAGAGATGAAATGTGACAGCACAATCCACATATAAGCTATCTCAACCTTTCTTTGTGTGTGGAAGACCCATAGTGAGATTCATAGAAATATGGATCCACTTACCCATCGAAAATTGATAGGCAAGTTGAAGAAACCCACCGAGCTTACCTTATCAAGTTGAAAAGGCATACATCTTGTGTGACAAGAGCATGTAAGTCCTTCCACATCCCTTTCCTCAAGAAGCTCTTTTCTCACATAAAAATGACTACCATAAAGGTAATGATGCCACTTCTTGACGGCACGAAAGATAGCGCTCATCTCTTGATCATACACATGCATGCATATACATCTCTTTTTGTTGGTAGATTCTTTGGAATTTAAAACATATCATGAAACTCATCCAATAGTTCAGCCATGCCCTCATGCATTTGTTTCTTGTTCTCAACCATATCATACCATCCTCTCTGCTAGGCTATAAAACAAATACACAGCCCATTTGCTTCGGTTCCCTCGAGTATTTGTAGCTCCTAAAAAACATTTAATCTCCTTCTTGAAGCTCCAGAGGTGGAGTCCTATGGGCTTCGACATAATTCTTGATTCTCACTTGAGCTCACTTTCATGTTTGCCTTGCATTGTTGGAGAAGAGCATGCACTACCTCACTTCCTCTTTCTCATTTGGATTCACTCCTTCTTACTTGACAACTATCATAGGTGCGCACCATTCACTTTCTAACCATACACGATACCTCAGAAAAGTGGCGTGCCAATACTCTCATGATGATGAGCAGTACTATTAATAGTAGGAAAACTTGAGTAAAGCTGAGCCTTCATCCCACACACTTTGAGCATCATGGAAATGCTATCTCAAACTAAGTTTCCACCCACTTATTCACGCCCTTTGTTTGGACCTTTGATCTCAGGATGGTAGCGATGCTTGGCGTCAACTTGGTTTGCATGATCTCAAACAAATTGTTTGCAAAATGAACTCATCATGCATTTGGCATTCTTGATCACTTACAATATGTTATGGTACACCATGTAACTTCAAGGTAGGATCCCAAAATTGCCTCGCAAAAACGATAGATGTCGTATCCTTGACCTTTGTAGAGATGAAATGTGCCACCCTTGTCAACCTATCCACCACAACATGTAAGCTATCGCAACCTTTCTTTGTGTGTGTGGAAGACCCATATAGTGAAATCCATAGAAATACGAATCCACTGCATACATACATCTTGTGGGACAGAAGCATATAATTTCCTCACGTTCCTCTCAATTAAAAGCTCCTATCTTATCAAAGGTGTTGAAATTCCCAACTGCCCCATCGTTGTGCTGAAGAATGCATTTCTCAGATCAGCCTTTGCTTGTAATTTTTGATGATGCCTATAGGCACCATGTAGACTCTATAGATCTTTGTAGCCAGAAGCGAGGCAACTCTTTTCTAAGAACCGTGTTGTAATTTCTGCACCATTCGTGGCACCTCCTTATTTAACGTATATTCCTCTTTAATTCTCCTATAGGCATCGGCATAATGCTTCATTGAGATTACTTTCATGATTGCCTTGCATTTTTGGGGAGAAGAGCATTCACTATCTCCACTTTCTCTTTTGCATTTGGATTCACTCCCTTTTGCTTGATAGCTATCATGGGTGCAGTTGCCTTCTAACCATACATGATGCCTCAAAAGGTGGCATACACAGTGCCTCAAAAGGTGGCACGACGGCATGCCAATACTCTTACGAGATGAGGTACTATTGTAGGAAAAATGGGCTAAAGCCGACCATTCATCCCACACACTTTTTAAGTGTAAACTTATTCATCGTGATCTCTATTTGACCTTAAATCTCGGGAAGGTGGCGATGCTTGGCAGTCGCTTGGTTTGCATGATATCAAATAAAGTAATCTAAAATGAACTCATGAATTTGACATCCTGGTCAATCTCAATACGTTGTACTACACCATGTAACCTGAATACATGGACCACCAATGGCCTTGCAACCACGGATGTCGTATACTTGACCTTTGTAGAGATGAAATGTGACAGCACAATCCACATATAAGCTATCTCAACCTTTCTTTGTGTGTGGAAGACCCATAGTGAGATCCATAGAAATATGGATCCACTTACCCATCGAAAATTGATAGGCAAGTTGAAGAAACCCACCGGGTTTACCTTATCAGGTTGAAAAGGCATACAACTTGTGTGACAAGAGCATGTAAGTCCTTCCACATCCCTTTCCTCAAGAAGCTCTTTCTTATCTTATCAAGGGACTTGAATATTCCCAATTGCCCCACCATTGATGAAGAATGCATTTTTTATGTAGGTACCACATGTAGGCTCTATCTCTGTAGGAAAAAATGAGAGCATTATGGGAACCATGTTGTAATTTTTGACATAGGCACCATGTAGACTCTATCTTTGTAGTAAAAATGAGACCATTACGTAGCCAAAAAATGAGGCAACTCTTTATGAGAACCAGGTCGTAATTTCAGCACCATTTTTGACACCCCCTTATTTAAGAGATCTTCCTTTTGAAATTCCATGACCCAATGTTTGTATACTTTAGGTATAACTGATAGAGATTCAGCCACTACATTATCCTTGCCCTTTATATAGCTCATCTCAAAATCATAATTTTGCAAGGTTTCTTCTTTGCGTAGGAGAAAGATTCGGTTGGGAGAGGAATTACTTCAACACACAATGATCACTTCTCACATAAAAATGACTACCATAAAGGTAATGATGCCAGTTCTTGACGGCACGAAAGATAGCGCTCATCTCTTGATCATACACATGCATGCATATACATCTCTTTTTGTTGGTAGATTATTTGGAATTTAAAACATATCATGAAACTCATCCAATAGTTCAGCCATGCCCTCGTGCATTTGTTTCTTGTTCTCAACCATATCATACCATCCTCTCTGCTAGGCTATAAAACAAATACACAGCCCATTTGCTTCGGTTCCCTTGAGTATTTGTAGCTCCTAAAAAACATTTAATATCCTTCTTGAAGCTCCAGAGGTGGAGTCCTATGGGCTTCGACATCATTCTTGATTCTCACTTGAGTTCGCTTTCATGTTTGCCTTACATTGTTGGAGAAGAGCATGCACTACCTCACTTCCTCTTTCTCATTTGGATTCACTCCTTCTTACTTGACAACTATCATAGGTGCGTACCATTCACTTTCTAACCATACACGATGCCTCAGAAAGGTGGCGTGCCAATACTCTCATGATGATGAGCAGTACTATTAATAGTAGGAAAACTTGAGTAAAGCTGAGCGTTCATCCCACACACTTTGAGCATCATGGAAATGCTATCTCAAACTAAGTTTCCACCCACTTATTCATGCCTTCTCTTTGACCTTTGATCTCAGGATGGTAGCGATGCTTGGCGTCAACTTGGTTTGCATCGGTCACAGGAGAGAATTACTTCATTGCACGGTACGGTGATCACTTCTCACATAAAAATCACTCATATCATAAAGGTAATGATGCCACTTTTTGATGGCATGCAAAATAGCCATCATCTGTTGATCATACAAATCTCCTTTTGTTGGTAGAATCTTCAAAATTTAAAGCATATCATGAAACTCATAGTTCAGCCATGCCCTCATGCATTTGTTTCTTGTTCTCAACACCATATCATCCTCTTTGCAATGCTATAAAACAATCACACAGTCCATTAGCTCTGATTCCCAATCTCCTTCTTCGAGTTCCGAATTCTCCTATGGGCATCGGCATAATGTTTCATTGAGATTACTTTCATGTATGCCTCGCATTTTTGGGGAGAAGAGAATTCATTATCTCCACTTTCTCTTTTGCATATGGATTCACTCCCTTTTGCTTGACAGCTATCATGGGTGCAGTTGCCTTCTAACCATACACGATGCCTCAAAAGGTGGCATTCACCATCTAAGCATACACAGTGCCTCAAAAGGTGGCGTGGTGGCATGCATTCACCTTTTCTAACTATACACAATGCCTTAGAAAGCGGCATGCCAACACTCTCACGAGATGAGGTGCTATTGTAGGAAAAATGGGCTAAAGCCGACCATTCGTCCCACACACTTTTTAAGTGTAAACTTATTCATCGTGATCTCTTTTTGACCTTGAATCTCGGGATGGAAGCGATGCTTGGCGGTCGCTTGGTTTGCATGATATCAAACAAAGTAATCTAAAATGAACTCATGAATTTGACATCCTGGTCACTCGCAATACGTTGTAGTACACCATGTAACCTGAATACAATGGACCACCAATGGCCTTGCAACCACGGATGTCGTATACTTGACATTTGTAGAGATAAAATGTGACAGCACAATCCGCATATAAGCTATCTCAACCTTTCTTTGTGTGTGGAAGACCCATAGTGAGATTCATAGAAATATGGATCCACTTACCCATCGAAAATTGATAGGCAAGTTGAAGAAACCCACCGAGCTTACCTTATCAAGTTGAAAAGGCATACATCTTGTGTGACAAGAGCATGTAAGTCCTTCCACATCCCTTTCCTCAAGAAGCTCTTTTCTCACATAAAAATGACTACCATAAAGGTAATGATGCCACTTCTTGACGGCACGAAAGATAGCGCTCATCTCTTGATCATACACATGCATGCATATACATCTCTTTTTGTTGGTAGATTCTTTGGAATTTAAAACATATCATGAAACTCATCCAATAGTTCAGCCATGCCCTCGTGCATTTGTTTCTTGTTCTCAACCATATCATACCATCCTCTCTGCTAGGCTATAAAACAAATACACAGCCCATTTGCTTCGGTTCCCTCGAGTATTTGTAGCTCCTAAAAAAAATTTAATCTCCTTCTTGAAGCTCCAGAGGTGGAGTCCTATGGGCTTCGACATAATTCTTGATTCTCACTTGAGCTCACTTTCATGTTTGCCTTGCATTGTTGGAGAAGAGCATGCACTACCTCACTTCCTCTTTCTCATTTGGATTCACTCCTTCTTACTTGACAACTATCATAGGTGCGCACCATTCACTTTCTAACCATACACGATACCTCAGAAAAGTGGCGTGCCAATACTCTCATGATGATGAGCAGTACTATTAATAGTAGGAAAACTTGAGTAAAGCTGAGCCTTCATCCCACACACTTTGAGCATCATGGAAATGCTATCTCAAACTAAGTTTCCACCCACTTATTCACGCCCTTTGTTTGGACCTTTGATCTCAGGATGGTAGCGATGCTTGGCGTCAACTTGGTTTGCATGATCTCAAACAAATTGTTTGCAAAATGAACTCATCATGCATTTGGCATTCTTGATCACTTACAATATGTTATGGTACACCATGTAACTTCAAGGTAGGATCCCAAAATTGCCTCGCAAAAACGATAGATGTCGTATCCTTGACCTTTGTAGAGATGAAATGTGCCACCCTTGTCAACCTATCCACCACAACATGTAAGCTATCGCAACCTTTCTTTGTGTGTGTGGAAGACCCATATAGTGAAATCCATAGAAATACGAATCCACTGCATACATACATCTTGTGGGACAGAAGCATATAATTTCCTCACGTTCCTCTCAATTAGAAGCTCCTATCTTATCAAAGGTGTTGAAATTCCCAACTGCCCCATCGTTGTGCTGAAGAATGCATTTCTCAAATCAGCCTTTGCTTGTAATTTTTGATGATGCCTATAGGCACCATGTAGACTCTATAGATCTTTGTAGCCAGAAGCGAGGCAACTCTTTTCTAAGAACCGTGTTGTAATTTCTGCACCATTCGTGGCACCTCCTTATTTAACGTATATTCCTCTTGAATTCTCCTATAGGCATCGGCATAATGCTTCATTGAGATTACTTTCATGATTGCCTTGCATTTTTGGGGAGAAGAGCATTCACTATCTCCACTTTCTCTTTTGCATTTGGATTCACTCCCTTTTGCTTGATAGCTATCATGGGTGCAGTTGCCTTCTAACCATACGCGATGCCTCAAAAGGTGGCATACACAGTGCCTCAAAAGGTGGCGCGACGGCATGCCAATACTCTTACGAGATGAGGTACTACTGTAGGAAAAATGGGCTAAAGCCGACCATTCATCCCACACACTTTTTAAGTGTAAACTTATTCATTGTGATCTCTATTTGACCTTAAATCTCGGGAAGGTAGCGATGCTTGGCAGTCGCTTGGTTTGCATGATATCAAATAAAGTAATCTAAAATGAACTCATGAATTTGACATCCTGGTCACTCTCAATACGTTGTAGTACACCATGTAACCTGAATACATGGACCACCAATTGCCTTGCAACCACGGATGTCGTATACTAGACCTTTGTAGAGATGAAATGTGCCACCACAAGCCACATATAAGCTATCTCAACCTTTCTTTGTGTGTGGAAGACCCATAGTGAGATCCATAGAAATATGGATCCACTTGCCCATCGAAAATTGATAGGCAAGTTGAAGAAACCCACCAGGCTTACCTTATCAGGTTGAAAAGGCATACATCTTGTGTGACAAGAGCATGTAAGTCCTTCCACATCCCTTTCCTCTAGAAGCTCTTTCTTATCTTATCAAAGGACTTGAATATTCCCAATTGCCCCACCATTGATGAAGAATGCATTTTTTTATGTAGGTACCACATGTAGACTCTATCTCTATAGTAAAAAACGAGACCATTATGGGAAAAAATGAGACTCTATTACGTAGGCACCATGTAGACTCTATCTCTATAGTAAAAAACGAGACCATTATGGGAAAAAATGAGACTCTATTACGTAGGCACCATGTAGACTCTATAGATCTTTGTCGTAAAAATGAGACCATTACATAGCCAAAAAATGAGGCAACTCTTTATGAGAACCAGGTCGTAATTTCAGCACCATTTGTGACACCCCCTCATTTAAGAGATCTTCCTTTTGAAATTCCATGACCCAATGTTTGTATACTTTAGGTATAACTGATAGAGATTCAGCCACTACATTATCCTTGCCCTTTATATAGCTCATCTCAAAATCATAATTTTGCAAGGTTTCTTCTTTGCGTAGGAGATAGATTCGGTTGGGAGAGGAATTACTTCAACACACAATGATCACTTCTCACATAAAAATGACTACCATAAAGGTAATGATGCCAGTTCTTGACGGCACGAAAGATAGCGCTCATCTCTTGATCATACACATGCATGCATATACATCTCTTTTTGTTGGTAGATTCTTTGGAATTTAAAACATATCATGAAACTCATCCAATAGTTCAGCCATGCCCTCGTGCATTTGTTTCTTGTTCTCAACCATATCATACCATCCTCTCTGCTAGGCTATAAAACAAATACACAGCCCATTTGCTTCGGTTCCCTCGAGTATTTGTAGCTCCTAAAAAACATTTAATCTCCTTCTTGAAGCTCCAGAGGTGGAGTCCTATGGGCTTCAACATAATTCTTGATTCTCACTTGAGCTCACTTTCATGTTTGCCTTGCATTGTTGGAGAAGAGCATGCACTACCTCACTTCCTCTTTCTCATTTGGATTCACTCCTTCTTACTTGACAACTATCATAGGTGCATACCATTCACTTTCTAACCATACACGATGCCTCAAAAAGGTGGCGTGCCAATACTCTCATGATGATGAGCAGTACTATTAATAGTAGGAAAACTTGAGTAAAGCTGAGCGTTCATCCCACACACTTTGAGCATCATGGAAATGCTATCTCAAACTAAGTTTCCACCCACTTATTCATGCCTTCTCTTTGACCTTTGATCTCAGGATGGTAGCGATGCTTGGCGTCAACTTGGTTTGCATGATCTCAAACAAATTGTTTGCAAAATGAACTCATCATGCATTTGGCATTCTTGATCACTTACAATATGTTATGGTACACCATGTAACTTCAAGGTAGGATCCCAAAATTGCCTCGCAAAAACGATAGATGTCGTATCCTTGACCTTTGTAGAGATGAAATGTGCCACCCTTGTCAACCTATCCACCACAACATGTAAGCTATCGCAACCTTTCTTTGTGTGTGTGGAAGACCCATATAGTGAAATCCATAGAAATACGAATCCACTGCATATATACATCTTGTGGGACAGAAGCATGTAATTTCCTCACGTTCCTCTCAATTAGAAGCTCTTATCTTATCAAAGGTGTTGAAATTCCCAACTGCCCCATCGTTGTGCTGAAGAATGCATTTCTCAGATCAGCCTTTGCTTGTAATTTTTGATGATGCCTATAGGCACCATGTAGACTCTATAGATCTTTGTAGCCAGAAGTGAGGCAACTCTTTTCTAAGAACCGTGTTGTAATTCCTGCACCATTTGTGGCACCTCCTTATTTAACGTATATTCCTCTTGAATTTCCAGAACTCAATCTTTGTGTACTTGGGAAATAGTCGATAGTGAACATTTAAGCATCGGCCCCACCACATTATTCTTGCTCTTTATATAGGCAATCTCAAAATCGTAATTTTGCAAGGCTGCCACACCCACCTTCTTTGCTTAGGAGATAGACTCGGTTCGGAGACGAATTACTTCAATGCACATGGATCACTTCTCACATAAAAGGATTACCATAAAGGCTCTAATACATTGCAATGTAAGAAAGGGATCAATGGCTTTAAGTAGAGCTCTGATACCAACAATGCAAGAAAGGGATCTAGTGAGAGATCAAGAAAATGCACCCATTATACATGGAGTATACTTATCATAGAGAGTACTAGTAGTCCACCCAAACCTGGAAAGTCTGCCATGACACCGTAAGTAAGACGTCAACTTACAAATACCCTTTCTTCCAAGAGAAAAGGAAAACGTCATGTAATCATTTGTACAACAATTTGATGGTGGAACCACATTCTTTGATTACCAAGTCTTTCCTTTTTTCATCCTCTTAAAGTCCCACTGCCTTCCAGCCATAGATGTCATATACTCGAACTTTCTAGAGATGAAATGTTCCACCCTTGTCACCTATTCACAGACACACACATGACCTATCCCAATGTTTCTTTGTGTGTGGAAGACCCATAGTGAAATCCATAGAAATACGAATCCACTTCCCTTCGAGAGTAGGCAAGTTGAAGTAGCCCATCGGACTTATATGTATTGGGTTCTTATTAAGTTGAGAAGGCGTACATCTTGTGAGAAAAGCATGGAAGTCCTTCCACATCCCTTTCTAATAGAAGCCCTTTTCCTTATCCTATCCAACGGTCCTGAATACTCTTGATTGCCACACTGTTGGTGAAGGCAACGGTCTTGAATATTCCTGACTGCTCCACACCATTGGTGAAGAATGTATTTGTTCGATCAACCTTTGCTTGTAACTTTTGATGTAGGCACCATGTAGACTCTATCTGTAAGATCCCTGTTCCCACCGAGCAACGGATTCGGGGTACTAGCAGCGGAAGTAGCACTTCTCGCGCGGAACAGGGGTCCCACACTCGGGGCCTCGCCCACGGATATCCGGACAAGAGACTAATCCGTCGGTTTGTCCAAAACCGAAACTGGAAAAACTTCCTTTACCCGGAAAGCACGGCGATTCCACCAGGATAACTCTTTACTCTAACGTAGTCAAGATCATTACTGATCAAACTGATCTGATTGCACCTTTAACGGTACTTGGTCAAATCAAGGAAGAACTTGCACTTGGATCATTGGGATCAACGCTTTTGTCCCCATCAAGAGGCACAGCCGTTGATTCCTATCCATAGAACAATTTCTATCCGGGATTTACTTCATCTATCGTAATAATAGAAATTAAATCTCGATTTACGGATCCATCAGTCCAGCCTAACCCCATCCGATCCCATGGGTTAGCCAACCGCCCAACCACTGTAGTGATGGGATCCAATTTGGAATTTGGTTAGGTTTTGTCCCGGGTACCATGGAAAAGAGTTCCAAGGCCCCCTAGCCGGAAGTTCATGCAAACATAAAACCAGTCATACCACTTACACACCCAATATGAAATTGCCTTTTTCTTAGCATCAACTAGCTTTAAAACAATCCTTTAATAAAACCATTATGTCACTGATGACAAACCTCAAAGTCTCTGGTTGAATCCTTATTTCCAGTCATTCTTTCATCAGTATACTTATGGCATCATTGGCAACCAGAACGCTCACCACCTGTTCTCTCAGGGGCCTTTTCCATGGTTCCTAGCTCATAGTAACCGGCAATATATTCATATAATAGAATGGAATCTCCGTGGAAGATCAGCAAGATCAACCCACAGATCCATATAAAAGAGCCATGGACTCATCTGTTGAGGACCAGCAAGGTCAATCAACCAGATCCATGCCCGGTTTCAGAAAACAACTCTTACTCCTTATTCCAATATCTTCCACGACGCACGTGTGGGTATCTTCGGCGACCCAGAGCCCGAGCACCGTATGGTCAGCACCCTCTAGGATCCTTCGCAGGTGACCTAGCGCTTCACTCATAGGCCGCTTCCTTGGTCCCTCATCCACCGTACCGGAAGCTCACCATTTAAATCGAGCCGAGGCTGGTCAAGACCTCGATCGACCTTGCTACGCGAGACGTCCTCCATTGACTCTCCGTCAGCAGTTGCAACTTTATCAGTTCAGTCTTCATGACCTTAATCCTCAAGACGGTCAAAATGCTTCTCCAGCATTCTTGACATAAAACAGTCATTTACAAACAGTCACAAATACAGTTTCTATAACGAACTCTTGTCTTTCCATATTATCCACTCTCGGACCACATTACTTATTCCACATTCCATTCAGTGTGTACTCGTTCTCATCCATTCACTCATATAGACTACATTATCTCACATACATCTTCATATTCATTATTCTACATACATATCCATGTTCGTACGTCCACATCATACATCCAATTTCACATTTATATATACGCATCTACATGCATACATCCACATCTACATTCATACATCCATACCTCCATTTCCACATCCACACATCCACATTCATATTCATACATCCACATTCACATGCATACATCCATTTTCACATCCTCATTCATACATCCACATTCACATACATACATCCACATCCGTATCTACATCCATACATTCACATCCACCTCTTCATTCACAATCACATCCATACATCCACATCTACATACATACATCCACATCTGTATCTACATCCATGCATTCACATCCATCTCTTCATTCACAATCACATCCATACATCCACATCTACATACATACATCCATACATTCACATCCACCTCTTCATTCACAATCACATCCATACATCCACATCTACATACATACATCCATACATCCATACATACATACATCCATACATCCACATCTATATACATACGTCTATTTTTACATCCTCATTCATACATACACATCCACATACATACATACACATCCGTATCTACATCCATACATTCACATCCACCTCTTCATTCACATCCTATCACTTTCCATACGCATTTTATCAATTCTTATCACATCTCATACACATCTTATCACATCTTTTTACATCTCATACACCTCTTATCACATCCTATCACTTTCCATATGCATCTTATCAATTCTTATCACATCTCATACACCTCTTATCACATCCTATCACTTTCCATACGCATCTTATCAATTCTTATCACATCTCATACACCTCTTATCACATCCTATCACTTTCCATACGCATCTTATCAATTCTTATCACATCTCATACACCTCTTATCACATCTTATCACTTTCCATACGCATCTTATCAATTCTTATCACATCTCATACACCTCTTATCACATCTTATCACATTTCATATCTTTTTTTTTTTAAAGAGAATTCTTATATTTGATATAAGATTTCTCTACACATTTATTTATACATAAATTCCATTTAAGGAGACTAACACTTTCGAAATTAAAATCAATCTTTTATGCATCTTCTTATGCATAATTTCAATTTGGTAGGGAATTACACTTTTAGAATAAAAGAATTTCTCTTATGCATCTAAGTTAAGCATAAAATCCATTTATGAGGAAAATCACACTTTTAGTATAAAAAGAATATCTTTTATGCATACCTATATGCATGAAATCCAATATGATAAAAGTAACACTTTTGATATAAAATTTTTTTCCTTTATGCATACTTCTATGCATGAAAATTAAAAATGATAAAAGTAACACTTTTGATATAAAAAATTTTCCTTTATGCATACTTCTATGCATGAAAATTAAAAATGATAAAAGTAACACTTTTGATATAAAATTTTTTCCTTTATGCATACTTCTATGCATGAAAATTAAAAATGATAAAAGTAACACTTTTGATATAAAAAATTTTCCTTTATGCATACTTCTATGCATGAAAATTAAAAATGATAAAAGTAACACTTTTGATATAAAAATTTTCTTTTATGCATACTTTTATGCATGAAAATTAAAAATGATAAAAGTAACACTTTTGATATAAAAAAAATTTCTTTTATGCATACTTCTATGCATGAAAATTAAAAATGATAAAAGTAACACTTTTGATATAAAAATTTTTCCTTTTATGCATACTTCTATGCATGAAAATTAAAAATGATAAAAGTAACACTTTTGATATAAAAATTTTTCCTTTATGCATACTTCTATGCATGAAAATTAAAAATGATAAAAATAACACTTTTGATATAAAAATTTATCCACTATGCATACTTTTATGCATGAAATAAAAATGGTAAAAATAACACTTTTGATATAAAAACTTATCCTTTATGCATGATATTAAAATTCAATTTCTCCATGATTGTAATGAAATTCTTTCAATTAATCTAGGATGATAATTCCTAGAATATGGTAGGAAGTCCTCTTTTTATGCTTTGAATGAGATTATTTTATGCATAATTTTTATAAAAATTTTGCCATAGCTCCGCTGCTATGACTGATAAATCTCAATTTTTCTAAGGGATAATGCTTATCATTAAGAAAATAATTAAAATGATCTCTAATTGGATTATTAATCCATAATGTATTGAATCATTAATATACATAAACTAAAAGCATAGAAAAAAGCCATTAATTTGGCCTCAAGCATAGCTTAATCTTGGGTTAAGGAAAAGCTTTATGAAAAGCTTGATTTGGATTGAGAATGGGTCATGAGTATGACCATTTCTTGAGTGAGAGAGAGAATTTACATAAAAATCATTAGAATTTAAACATAAATGAAAATTAACTTCAATAGCATTATGTAACTCTTCACTACTATTCAAACTTCAATAGCATTTAAAAAAAACCATACCAATTAAACTTCTCAAGCTTGAGAGGGGTTGAGAAGAGAGAAACATTGAGAAATTATAGAAAGATCAATATTCACTAATTACCTTACAACTTGCTTGATTCTTTGTTCACGATAGAGGCCCCCAACCAATCAATTGGTTAAGTATGTTGATGGAGCCACTAATGGGGATTGAAGAAAGAGGGAAGCTCCAAAAACTAGTGAATTATTAAATGAATTCACAGTTCTTGGCTTAGGTGGAGTAGAGTAACGATGCATAAACACTATCTATTTTTCAACAAGGGGGAGGCTTCTGTTTATAGGAAAAATTGAGCTCCTAACCAAACAAACTGATTCTAGAATTTTCTAAATCAGTTTGGTCAATATTTGACCATTTTTAGGTCAGTTAAGCTAACTTTTTGGAACTAGACTTGAATGAGGAGAGAGGAGAGATAAAATATCCCAATTTTTATGAGTTTAAAACTCATTCAAGCATGTGAAATATGCACCTCCTTTAAAGAACTCCCCTTCCTTACATATGTGTCATAATGGAATCATTTTAATATTGCTCATAGTTTTTTACTAATAAACCTTGTACATTTTCAACTCTTCATCTTATGTGAAATATGCACCTCTTTTAAAGAATTCCCCTTCCTTACATATGTGTCATAATGGAATCATTTTAATATTGCTCATAGTTTTTTACTAATAAACCTTGTACATTTTCAACTCTTCATCTTATGTGAAATATGCACCTCTTTTAAAGAATTCCCCTTCCTTACATATGTGTCATAATGGAATCATTTTAATATTGCTCATAGTTTTTTACTAATAAACCTTGTACATTTTCAACTCTTCATCTTATGTGAAATATGCACCTCCTTTAAAGAATTCCCCTTCCTTACATATGTGTCATAATGGAATCATTTTAATACTGCTCATAGTTTTTTTACTAATAAACCTTGTACATTTTCAACTCTTCATCTTATGTGAGCATTTACTCATTTTTGGATACCCAAAATATCTCATATTTTTAATATTGCTATAGTTTTTTACTAATAAACCTTGTACATTTTCAACTCTTCACCTTATGTGAGCATTTACTCATTTTTGGGTATCTTCTTTTTACAAATTTGGATTTATCTCTTCTCTACACATGGATTGATGCTATTGGCCCATAGGAACCTTAATTGGACCATAGTCTAAAGATTTCTGAAAATCTAGACCCTTAGACTAAGGTTCTTTATACCTATTTCCAATTAATTCCAATTGCACATTGGAAAATTCTTTTTGAATTTCTGTTTCAGGGGAACTCATCTGAATTATAAGAGATATTTTTCTATCCAAAAATATTCAAAATCTGAATATTCTCTCTCTAGAATAATTTTTCTCTCTCTAGGCTAAAATAGTTAGCAACAGGGTCTTTATATTTCTGAAGAGGGTTGATTACAGGGGAAGATACTAGACATCAAAAAGGGGTTGGGGGAGGAATCTTACATTCTACCCCACTTAAAAAACGCGAGATGTCCTCATCTCGCAACTTGTGATAATTTCGCAAGATTCACGAATATGAGACTTAGAGAAAAATTTTAATCAAGATTAACCACCAAGATAAGTCTTAAAGAGAGCAAGATTCGAAATACGAACAAGATTTAAACTTTATTCATTCTCGAAACTTATACAGTAAAGATAGAGGAACTCTTTACACTTCCATAAGCCCGTCCATCATATGGTCACAAAAGCAGTCCTCACAAGCTGCACAAGTATAAGGTAACTCATCTATGGGAATGATTCTGTGGGTTATTTTGCTGCGCCTATCTCAGTGGTATGAGGTGTTCTAACAAAAGGACCTCTGAGAGGCAAGCCAAAAACGGGGTAAAGGCATATCTTCTCATGAGGAAGAAAACACGCCAGTAAGAAGACCCGCTCAGAAAACCCAGGATGCCTTGATCTCATGACGCAGTAGTATCGGGGACCCAAACCCAAAGCTTCAATAACCATGGCCAAGCGGACATTGTTACGAAAGTGCTGCTGACCCCAGGGTGTTACCCTAGTTATGTCTTGATAGGTCCGCCATTTTGTCTGCGCTACAGAAGTTCCTAGGTGAGGGAAAAGTGAGCGCTCATACTGCTCTATAAAATCTTTCTTCACAGACTCCCTTGCGTCTTGAAGGTGAGAAATCATCATGGATAAAACTAATTCTTGTTGCCAAGCCATGAAGGAGATTAAGAAAGAAAGAAGATCGATGGAAGTAAGATTACTGTGAACGACAAGTAAAAGTTGGGACTTATATAAAGGAAGGAGCTAGCGTAACTTAGAAGCCAACGGTAACTTGCCACTGAAGTTTTACCATTTTTCCATGATTTGGGTTTGGCATATTTTTCTATAGAAGGAATTTAGAACTTTGAGATGAGGAGATAAAAGAAGTTCGTAAGCTAAATCACCTACTTTCTTTGGTCCACAATATCTGGGAGATAACTTCTTATACTTCCCAAGAGATAAAGAACTTCTTTTGGGCCGTACTCGAATGAAGACCAAAACCTTGATATCCAAAACATCGATTCTCACTTCTGAACTCATTGTTCTGAATCTTAAAACAGGTGGGACTCTTGAGAAGTATTCAGGGAAAAGGTTCTTCCTTTTTTAAACAGAATCTTTCTTTTATTTTAGAGAGAGAATAATTATAAGATCAGAAAGGGAGATTCTTACTCCTGTATACCTCGAAGGCTGGGGGAGAATCTTACATTCTACCCCACTTGAAAAGTGCGAGATGTCCTCATCTCGCAAGGTAGAGGACAACTCTTTTTCTTAAGATCCAATTTATTCTGGGGTTCCTTATATTCTGGTCAACCCAACAGAATACGGGGATAATTATCCCTTATATAGAACTCATCATTAAATAACAATTCATTCAGATCATATCATTCATATCTTTAACACGATAATGGTCCATTAGTCTGAAAACTTTCCTTCTGAACATTCCTCCACAGGAATTTTAGTTAAGCAAGTTCTCAATTTGTCATCCCTTAACTCAATCTACCGTCTCAAGTGTTAACAGTAGCAATCTGACAGCACAATCCACTAATCTCATAGTGATTTGCTGAAATCATTATCATCATTCCAGTTATGAATATCATCACTGGGACTCGTCCCATTCATCCTCATTGTGGTTTCGATCAGCTTATTACATTTCAACTAAATTTCGGAAATCGTCATTTTTCAATCAGAATCCAATTCAATTCATCAATTCTCAAACAGAATTAAAAATCATATCAACCACATTCGAAATCATCATCTGGATAGCATTAACGCTTATAATTTCAAGTCTTAGATTTACTCGTATATACTGTCGGTAAAGAGCTGCAGTTATACCCTCGGTATATACGGATAGTCATGATACTCGAAACTGTAAGGTAAATACCATCATGTCTAGGTCTCAAGCAAGTCAGGGTTCCATACAATTGCGGTACTTCCAATTGAAGACCCAATTACTAATTTACGAATTTCAATTTGAATTAACAATTTGTATGAATTATATCAAACAATTACAACCTTTTTGTGCGTCTTGATAAACTTTTGACATAATTTGCTCCTCAGTTGATCTTATTGGAGATCTATGACTTAAGTCTGATAAATAGATTTTTCTTTATCCGATCGTCCGTAAAAAAAAAAGCATTTGTATATTTATATACAAGTTGCAATAATTACATAGAGTGGCTCGGCTCCAAATTTCAAAATCTCTTCGAGAGACGCATAAGACGACGGTACTGGGCCATAGTCATGCCCTGTTACATAAGTTCTCTAACTGCGAAGGGAGCTATTATTTTCTCCTTAGGGATAAATCGACTAAGGAGTCTATAAATTCGACATGAAAGTCTGAAATTTCGAGGTGTCGAATGATATAGAATGACACCACGCACCATTTTCAGCTTTAACAGGATCATAGTCAATGAAAGATTCTGCCACAGCATTGTATGGTGGTTGCAATGGGCGTGGACATATTGCCCTGCAAACCACTTATGTTGTATTCTCTCCGCTGGGGTAGGAAAATATAAATCCGCGAAATGGCGTGCGAGTCTTGCTCGGCTTGTTTGAGTTGAAGCGGAAGAGATGAGATGCTCAAAGGCAAATGCAATCATATCTTGAGACTGGGTGAGGTCGGAAATACCAGATAAATGTGGAACTTCCATCTATAAAAACAATTTCTTTGATTAAAATTTCTTCATTAAAGAAGCTTACGGAATGAAAATACATTATGAAAATGCTGTTTCTGAATTCTTATTACCAATTTCAGATAAGAATTTAATTATCTTTATTAGCTTTCAAAACCGCTCTGATACCAACTGTAAGATCCCTGTTCCCACCGAGCAACGGATTCGGGGTACTAGCAGCGGAAGTAGCACTTCTCGCGCGGAACAGGGGTCCCACACTCGGGGCCTCGCCCACGGATATCCGGACAAGAGACTAATCCGTCGGTTTGTCCAAAACCGAAACTGGAAAAACTTCCTTTACCCGGAAAGCACGGCGATTCCACCAGGATAACTCTTTACTCTAACGTAGTCAAGATCATTACTGATCAAACTGATCTGATTGCACCTTTAACGGTACTTGGTCAAATCAAGGAAGAACTTGCACTTGGATCATTGGGATCAACGCTTTTTTCCCCATCAAGAGGCACAGCCGTTGATTCCTATCCATAGAACAATTTCTATCCGGGATTTACTTCATCTATCGTAATAATAGAAATTAAATCTCGATTTACGGATCCATCAGTCCAGCCTAACCCCATCCGATCCCATGGGTTAGCCAACCGCCCAACCACTGTAGTGATGGGATCCAATTTGGAATTTGGTTAGGTTTTGTCCCGGGTACCATGGAAAAGAGTTCCAAGGCCCCCTAGCCGGAAGTTCATGCAAACATAAAACCAGTCATACCACTTACACACCCAATATGAAATTGCCTTTTTCTTAGCATCAACTAGCTTTAAAACAATCCTTTAATAAAACCATTATGTCACTGATGACAAACCTCAAAGTCTCTGGTTGAATCCTTATTTCCAGTCATTCTTTCATCAGTATACTTATGGCATCATTGGCAACCAGAACGCTCACCACCTGTTCTCTCAGGGGCCTTTTCCATGGTTCCTAGCTCATAGTAACCGGCAATATATTCATATAATAGAATGGAATCTCCGTGGAAGATCAGCAAGATCAACCCACAGATCCATATAAAAGAGCCATGGACTCATCTGTTGAGGACCAGCAAGGTCAATCAACCAGATCCATGCCCGGTTTCAGAAAACAACTCTTACTCCTTATTCCAATATCTTCCACGACGCACGTGTGGGTATCTTCGGCGACCCAGAGCCCGAGCACCGTATGGTCAGCACCCTCTAGGATCCTTCGCAGGTGACCTAGCGCTTCACTCATAGGCCGCTTCCTTGGTCCCTCATCCACCGTACCGGAAGCTCACCATTTAAATCGAGCCGAGGCTGGTCAAGACCTCGATCGACCTTGCTACGCGAGACGTCCTCCATTGACTCTCCGTCAGCAGTTGCAACTTTATCAGTTCAGTCTTCATGACCTTAATCCTCAAGACGGTCAAAATGCTTCTCCAGCATTCTTGACATAAAACAGTCATTTACAAACAGTCACAAATACAGTTTCTATAACGAACTCTTGTCTTTCCATATTATCCACTCTCGGACCACATTACTTATTCCACATTCCATTCAGTGTGTACTCGTTCTCATCCATTCACTCATATAGACTACATTATCTCACATACATCTTCATATTCATTATTCTACATACATATCCATGTTCGTACGTCCACATCATACATCCAATTTCACATTTATACATACGCATCTACATGCATACATCCACATCTACATTCATACATCCATACCTCCATTTCCACATCCACACATCCACATTCATATTCATACATCCACATTCACATGCATACATCCATTTTCACATCCTCATTCATACATCCACATTCACATACATACATCCACATCCGTATCTACATCCATACATTCACATCCACCTCTTCATTCACAATCACATCCATACATCCACATCTACATACATACATCCACATCTGTATCTACATCCATACATTCACATCCATCTCTTCATTCACAATCACATCCATACATCCACATCTACATACATACATCCACCTCTTCATTCACAATCACATCCATACATCCACATCTACATACATACATCCATACATCCACATCTATATACATACGTCCATTTTTACATCCTCATTCATACATACACATCCACATACATACATACACATCCGTATCTACATCCATACATTCACATCCACCTCTTCATTCACATCCTATCACTTTCCATACGCATTTTATCAATTCTTATCACATCTCATACACATCTTATCACATCTTTTTACATCTCATACACCTCTTATCACATCCTATCACTTTCCATATGCATCTTATCAATTCTTATCACATCTCATACACCTCTTATCACATCCTATCACTTTCCATACGCATCTTATCAATTCTTATCACATCTCATACACCTCTTATCACATCCTATCACTTTCCATACGCATCTTATCAATTCTTATCACATCTCATACACCTCTTATCACATCTTATCACTTTCCATACGCATCTTATCAATTCTTATCACATCTCATACACCTCTTATCACATCTTATCACATTTCATATCTTTTTTTTTTTAAAGAGAATTCTTATATTTGATATAAGATTTCTCTACACATTTATTTATACATAAATTCCATTTAAGGAGACTAACACTTTCGAAATTAAAATCAATCTTTTATGCATCTTCTTATGCATAATTTTAATTTGGTAGGGAATTACACTTTTAGAATAAAAGAATTTCTCTTATGCATCTAAGTTAAGCATAAAATCCATTTATGAGGAAAATCACACTTTTAGTATAAAAAGAATATCTTTTATGCATACCTATATGCATGAAATCCAATATGATAAAAGTAACACTTTTGATATAAAATTTTTTTCCTTTATGCATACTTCTATGCATGAAAATTAAAAATGATAAAAGTAACACTTTTGATATAAAAAATTTTCCTTTATGCATACTTCTATGCATGAAAATTAAAAATGATAAAAGTAACACTTTTGATATAAAATTTTTTCCTTTATGCATACTTCTATGCATGAAAATTAAAAATGATAAAAGTAACACTTTTGATATAAAAAATTTTCCTTTATGCATACTTCTATGCATGAAAATTAAAAATGATAAAAGTAACACTTTTGATATAAAAATTTTCTTTTATGCATACTTTTATGCATGAAAATTAAAAATGATAAAAGTAACACTTTTGATATAAAAAAAATTTCTTTTATGCATACTTCTATGCATGAAAATTAAAAATGATAAAAGTAACACTTTTGATATAAAAATTTTTCCTTTTATGCATACTTCTATGCATGAAAATTAAAAATGATAAAAGTAACACTTTTGATATAAAAATTTTTCCTTTATGCATACTTCTATGCATGAAAATTAAAAATGATAAAAATAACACTTTTGATATAAAAATTTATCCACTATGCATACTTTTATGCATGAAATAAAAATGGTAAAAATAACACTTTTGATATAAAAACTTATCCTTTATGCATGATATTAAAATTCAATTTCTCCATGATTGTAATGAAATTCTTTCAATTAATCTAGGATGATAATTCCTAGAATATGGTAGGAAGTCCTCTTTTTATGCTTTGAATGAGATTATTTTATGCATAATTTTTATAAAAATTTTGCCATAGCTCCGCTGCTATGACTGATAAATCTCAATTTTTCTAAGGGATAATGCTTATCATTAAGAAAATAATTAAAATGATCTCTAATTGGATTATTAATCCATAATGTATTGAATCATTAATATACATAAACTAAAAGCATAGAAAAAAGCCATTAATTTGGCCTCAAGCATAGCTTAATCTTGGGTTAAGGAAAAGCTTTATGAAAAGCTTGATTTGGATTGAGAATGGGTCATGAGTATGACCATTTCTTGAGTGAGAGAGAGAATTTACATAAAAATCATTAGAATTTAAACATAAATGAAAATTAACTTCAATAGCATTATGTAACTCTTCACTACTATTCAAACTTCAATAGCATTTAAAAAAAAACCATACCAATTAAACTTCTCAAGCTTGAGAGGGGTTGAGAAGAGAGAAACATTGAGAAATTATAGAAAGATCAATATTCACTAATTACCTTATAACTTGCTTGATTCTTTGTTCACGGAAGAGGCCCCCAACCAATCAATTGGTTAAGTATGTTGATGGAGCCACTAATGGGGATTGAAGAAAGAGGGAAGCTCCAAAAACTAGTGAATTATTAAATGAATTCACAGTTCTTGGCTTAGGTGGAGTAGAGTAACGATGCATAAACACTATCTATTTTTCAACAAGGGGGAGGCTTCTGTTTATAGGAAAAATTGAGCTCCTAACCAAACAAACTGATTCTAGAATTTTCTAAATCAGTTTGGTCAATATTTGACCATTTTTAGGTCAGTTAAGCTAACTTTTTGGAACTAGACTTGAATGAGGAGAGAGGAGAGATGAAATATCTCAATTTTTATGAGTTTAAAACTCATTCAAGCATGTGAAATATGCACCTCCTTTAAAGAACTCCCCTTCCTTACATATGTGTCATAATGGAATCATTTTAATATTGCTCATAGTTTTTTACTAATAAACCTTGTACATTTTCAACTCTTCATCTTATGTGAAATATGCACCTCTTTTAAAGAATTCCCCTTCCTTACATATGTGTCATAATGGAATCATTTTAATATTGCTCATAGTTTTTTACTAATAAACCTTGTACATTTTCAACTCTTCATCTTATGTGAAATATGCACCTCTTTTAAAGAATTCCCCTTCCTTACATATGTGTCATAATGGAATCATTTTAATATTGCTCATAGTTTTTTACTAATAAACCTTGTACATTTTCAACTCTTCATCTTATGTGAAATATGCACCTCCTTTAAAGAATTCCCCTTCCTTACATATGTGTCATAATGGAATCATTTTAATACTGCTCATAGTTTTTTACTAATAAACCTTGTACATTTTCAACTCTTCATCTTATGTGAGCATTTACTCATTTTTGGATACCCAAAATATCTCATATTTTTAATATTGCTCATAGTTTTTTACTAATAAACCTTGTACATTTTCAACTCTTCACCTTATGTGAGCATTTACTCATTTTTGGGTATCTTCTTTTTACAAATTTGGATTTATCTCTTCCCTACACATGGATTGATGCTATTGGCCCATAGGAACCTTAATTGGACCATAGTCTAAAGATTTCTGAAAATCTAGACCCTTAGACTAAGGTTCTTTATACCTATTTCCAATTAATTCCAATTGCACATTGGAAAATTCTTTTTGAATTTCTGTTTCAGGGGAACTCATCTGAATTATAAGAGATATTTTTCTATCCAAAAATAATCATAATCTGAATATTCTCTCTCTAGAATAATTTTTCTCTCTCTAGGCTAAAATAGTTAGCAACAGGGTCTTTATATTTCTGAAGAGGGTTGATTACAGGGGAAGATACTAGACATCAAAAAGGGGTTGGGGGAGGAATCTTACACTATCTTTGCAGTAAAAATGAGACCATTTCATAGCTAGAAAGAAGGCAACTCTTTATGAGGAACCATATCATAATCTCAGCCAGGCCGCCACTTTATCCTGTTGTTGATTATACACGCGATCTCAAAATCATAATTTTGCAAGGTTGCCAACCACCTTCTTCGCTTAGGAGACGGATTCGGTCACAGGAGAGAATTACTTCAATGCACGGTACGGTGATCACTTCTCACATAAAAATCACTCATATCGTAAAGGTAATGATGCCACTTTTTGATGGCATGCAAAATAGCCATCATCTCTTGATCATACAAATCTCCTTTTGTTGGTAGAATCTTCAGAATTTAAAGCATATCGTGAAACTCATAGTTCAGCCATGCCCTCATGCATTTATTTCTTGTTCTCAACACCATATCATCCTCTTTGCAATGCTATAAAACAATCACACAGTCCATTAGCTCTGATTCCCAATCTCCTTCTTCGAGTTCCGAATTCTCCTATGGGCATCGGCATAATGCTTCATTGAGATTACTTTCATGTATGCCTTGCATTTTTGGGGAGAAGAGCATTCATTATCTCCACTTTCTCTTTTGCATTTGGATTCACTTCCTTTTGCTTGACAGCTATCATGGGTGCAGTTGCCTTCTAACCATACGCGATGCCTCAAAAGGTGGCATTCACCATCTAAGCATACACAGTGCCTCAAAAGGTGGTGTGGTGGCATGCATTCACCTTTTCTAACTATACACAATGCCTTAGAAAGCGGCATGCCAACACTCTCACGAGATGAGGTACTATTGTAGGAAAAATGGGCTAAAGCCGACCATTCGTCCCACACACTTTTTAAGTGTAAACTTTTTCGTCGTGATCTCTATTTGACCTTGAATCTCGGGATGGAAGCGATGCTTGGCGGTCGCTTGGTTTGCATGATATCAAACAAAGTAATCTAAAATGAACTCATGAATTTGACATCCTGGTCACTCGCAATACGTTGTAGTACACCATGTAACCTGAATACAATGGACCACCAATGGCCTTGCAACCACGGATGTCGTATACTTGACATTTGTAGAGATGAAATGTGATAGCACAATCCACATATAAGCTATCTCAACCTTTCTTTGTGTGTGGAAGACCCATAGTGAGATTCATAGAAATATGGATCCACTTACCCATCGAAAATTGATAGGCAAGTTGAAGAAACCCACCGAGCTTACCTTATCAAGTTGAAAAGGCATACATCTTGTGTGACAAGAGCATGTAAGTCCTTCCACATCCCTTTCCTCAAGAAGCTCTTTTCTCACATAAAAATGACTACCATAAAGGTAATGATGCCACTTCTTGACGGCACGAAAGATAGCGCTCATCTCTTGATCATACACATGCATGCATATACATCTCTTTTTGTTGGTAGATTCTTTGGAATTTAAAACATATCATGAAACTCATCCAATAGTTCAGCCATGCCCTCATGCATTTGTTTCTTGTTCTCAACCATATCATACCATCCTCTCTGCTAGGCTATAAAACAAATACACAGCCCATTTGCTTCGGTTCCCTCGAGTATTTGTAGCTCCTAAAAAACATTTAATCTCCTTCTTGAAGCTCCAGAGGTGGAGTCCTATGGGCTTCGACATAATTCTTGATTCTCACTTGAGCTCACTTTCATGTTTGCCTTGCATTGTTGGAGAAGAGCATGCACTACCTCACTTCCTCTTTCTCATTTGGATTCACTCCTTCTTACTTGACAACTATCATAGGTGCGCACCATTCACTTTCTAACCATACACGATACCTCAGAAAAGTGGCGTGCCAATACTCTCATGATGATGAGCAGTACTATTAATAGTAGGAAAACTTGAGTAAAGCTGAGCCTTCATCCCACACACTTTGAGCATCATGGAAATGCTATCTCAAACTAAGTTTCCACCCACTTATTCACGCCCTTTGTTTGGACCTTTGATCTCAGGATGGTAGCGATGCTTGGCGTCAACTTGGTTTGCATGATCTCAAACAAATTGTTTGCAAAATGAACTCATCATGCATTTGGCATTCTTGATCACTTACAATATGTTATGGTACACCATGTAACTTCAAGGTAGGATCCCAAAATTGCCTCGCAAAAACGATAGATGTCGTATCCTTGACCTTTGTAGAGATGAAATGTGCCACCCTTGTCAACCTATCCACCACAACATGTAAGCTATCGCAACCTTTCTTTGTGTGTGTGGAAGACCCATATAGTGAAATCCATAGAAATACGAATCCACTGCATACATACATCTTGTGGGACAGAAGCATATAATTTCCTCACGTTCCTCTCAATTAGAAGCTCCTATCTTATCAAAGGTGTTGAAATTCCCAACTGCCCCATCGTTGTGCTGAAGAATGCATTTCTCAAATCAGCCTTTGCTTGTAATTTTTGATGATGCCTATAGGCACCATGTAGACTCTATAGATCTTTGTAGCCAGAAGCGAGGCAACTCTTTTCTAAGAACCGTGTTGTAATTTCTGCACCATTCGTGGCACCTCCTTATTTAACGTATACTCCTCTTGAATTCTCCTATAGGCATCGGCATAATGCTTCATTGAGATTACTTTCATGATTGCCTTGCATTTTTGGGGAGAAGAGCATTCACTATCTCCACTTTCTCTTTTGCATTTGGATTCACTCCCTTTTGCTTGATAGCTATCATGGGTGCAGTTGCCTTCTAACCATACGCGATGCCTCAAAAGGTGGCATACACAGTGCCTCAAAAGGTGGCGCGACGGCATGCCAATACTCTTACGAGATGAGGTACTATTGTAGGAAAAATGGGCTAAAGCCGACCATTCATCCCACACACTTTTTAAGTGTAAACTTATTCATCGTGATCTCTATTTGACCTTAAATCTCCGGAAGGTAGCGATGCTTGGCAGTCGCTTGGTTTGCATGATATCAAATAAAGTAATCTAAAATGAACTCATGAATTTGACATCCTGGTCACTCTCAATACGTTGTAGTACACCATGTAACCTGAATACATGGACCACCAATTGCCTTGCAACCACGGATGTCATATACTTGACCTTTGTAGAGATGAAATGTGCCACCACAAGCCACATATAAGCTATCTCAACCTTTCTTTGTGTGTGGAAGACCCATAGTGAGATCCATAGAAATATGGATCCACTTGCCCATCGAAAATTGATAGGCAAGTTGAAGAAACCCACCAGGCTTACCTTATCAGGTTGAAAAGGCATACATCTTGTGTGACAAGAGCATGTAAGTCCTTCCACATCCCTTTCCTCTAGAAGCTCTTTCTTATCTTATCAAAGGACTTGAATATTCCCAATTGCCCCACCATTGATGAAGAATGCATTTTTTTATGTAGGTACCACATGTAGACTCTATCTCTATAGTAAAAAACGAGACCATTATGGGAAAAAATGAGACTCTATTACGTAGGCACCATGTAGACTCTATAGATCTTTGTCGTAAAAATGAGACCATTACATAGCCAAAAAATGAGGCAACTCTTTATGAAAACCAGGTCGTAATTTCAGCACCATTTGTGACACCCCCTTATTTAAGAGATCTTCCTTTTGAAATTCCATGACCCAATGTTTGTATACTTTAGGTATAACTGATAGAGATTCAGCAACTACATTATCCTTGCCCTTTATATAGCTCATCTCAAAATCATAATTTTGCAAGGTTTCTTCTTTGCGTAGGAGAAAGATTCGGTTGGGAGAGGAATTACTTCAACACACAATGATCACTTCTCACATAAAAATGACTAACATAAAAATGACTACCATAAAGGTAATGATGCCACTTCTTGACGGCACGAAAGATAGCGCTCATCTCTTGATCATACACATGCATGCATATACATCTCTTTTTGTTGGTAGATTCTTTGGAATTTAAAACATATCATGAAATTCATCCAATAGTTCAGCCATGCCCTCGTGCATTTGTTTCTTGTTCTCAACCATATCATACCATCCTCTCTGCTAGGCTATAAAACAAATACACAGCCCATTTGCTTCGGTTCCCTTGAGTATTTGTAGCTCCTAAAAAACATTTAATATCCTTCTTGAAGCTCCAGAGGTGGAGTCCTATGGGCTTCGACATCATTCTTGATTCTCACTTGAGTTCGCTTTCATGTTTGCCTTACATTGTTGGAAAAGAGCATGCACTACCTCACTTCCTCTTTCTCATTTGGATTCACTCCTTCTTACTTGACAACTATCATAGGTGCGTACCATTCACTTTCTAACCATACACGATGCCTCAGAAAGGTAGCGTGCCAATACTCTCATGATGATGAGCAGTACTATTAATAGTAGGAAAACTTGAGTAAAGCTGAGCCTTCATCCCACACACTTTGAGCATCATGGAAATGCTATCTCAAACTAAGTTTCCACCCACTTATTCATGCCTTCTCTTTGACCTTTGATCTCAGGATGGTAGCGATGCTTGGCATCAACTTGGTTTGCATGATCTCAAACAAATTGTTTGCAAAATGAACTCATCATGCATTTGGCATTCTTGATCACTTACAATATGTTATGGTACACCATGTAACTTCAAGGTAGGATCCCAAAATTGCCTCGCAAAAACGATAAGATGTCGTATCCTTGACCTTTGTAGAGATGAAATGTGCCACCCTTGTCAACCTATCCACCACCACATGTAAGCTATCGCAACCTTTCTTTGTGTGTGTGGAAGACCCATATAGTGAAATCCATAGAAATACGAATCCACTGCATATATACATCTTGTGGGACAGAAGCATGTAATTTCCTCATGTTCCTCTCAATTAGAAGCTCTTATCTTATCAAAGGTGTTGAAATTCCCAACTGCCCCATCGTTGTGCTGAAGAATGCATTTCTCAGATCAGCCTTTGCTTTTAATTTTTGATGATGCCTATAGGCACCATGTAGACTCTATAGATCTTTGTAGCCAGAAGCGAGGCAACTCTTTTCTAAGAACCATGTTGTAATTCCTGCACCATTTGTGGCACCTCCTTATTTAACGTATAATCCTCTTGAATTTCCAGAACTCAATCTTTGTGTACTTGGGAAATAGTCGATAGTGAACATTTAAGCATCGGCCCCACCACATTATTCTTGCTCTTTATATAGGCAATCTCAAAATCGTAATTTTGCAAGGCTGCCACACCCACCTTCTTTGCTTAGGAGATAGACTCGGTTCGGAGACGAATTACTTCAATGCACATGGATCACTTCTCACATAAAAGGACTACCATAAAGGCTCTAATACATTGCAATGTAAGAAAGGGATCAATAGCTTTAAGTAGAGCTCTGATACCAACAATGCAAGAAAGGGATCTAGTGAGAGATCAAGAAAATGCACCCATTATACATGGAGTATACTTATCATAGAGAGTACTAGTAGTCCACCCAAACATGGAAAGTCTGCCATGACACCGTAAGTAAGACGTCAACTTACAAATACCCTTTCTTCCAAGAGAAAAGGAAAACGTCATGTAATCATTTGTACAACAATTTGATGGTGGAACCACATTCTTTGATTACCAAGTCTTTCCTTTTTTCATCCTCTTAAAATCCCACTGCCTTCCAGCCATAGATGTCATATACTCGAACTTTCTAGAGATGAAATGTTGGACTTATATGTATTGGGTTCTTATTAAGTTGAGAAGGCGTACATCTTGTGAGAAAAGCATGGAAGTCCTTCCACATCCCTTTCTAATAGAAGCCCTTTTCCTTATCCTATCCAACGGTCCTGAATACTCTTGATTGCCACACTGTTGGTGAAGGCAACGGTCTTGAATATTCCTGACTGCCCCACACCATTGGTGAAGAATGTATTTGTTTGATCAACCTTTGCTTGTAACTTTTGATGTAGGCACCATGTAGACTCTATCTTTGCAGTAAAAATGAGACCATTTCATAGCTAGAAAGAAGGCAACTCTTTATGGGGAACCATATCATAATCTCAGCCAGGCCGCCACTTTATCCTGTTGTTGATTATACACGCGATCTCAAAATCATAATTTTGCAAGGTTGCCAACCACCTTCTTCGCTTAGGAGATGGATTCGGTCACAGGAGAGAATTACTTCAATGCACGGTACGGTGATCACTTCTCACATAAAAATCACTCATATCATAAAGGTAATGATGCCACTTTTTGATGGCATGCAAAATAGCCATCATCTCTTGATCATACAAATCTCCTTTTGTTGGTAGAATCTTCAAAATTTAAAGCATATCATGAAACTCATAGTTCAGCCATGCCCTCATGCATTTGTTTCTTGTTCTCAACACCATATCATCCTCTTTGCAATGCTATAAAACAATCACACAGTCCATTAGCTCTGATTCCCAATCTCCTTCTTTGAGTTTCGAATTCTCCTATGGGCATCGGCATAATGTTTCATTGAGATTACTTTCATGTATGCCTCGCATTTTTGGGGAGAAGAGCATTCATTATCTCCACTTTCTCTTTTGCATTTGGATTCACTCCCTTTTGCTTGACAGCTATCATGGGTGCAGTTGCCTTCTAACCATACGCGATGCCTCAAAAGGTGGCATTCACCATCTAAGCATACACAGTGCCTCAAAAGGTGGCGTGGTGGCATGCATTCACCTTTTCTAACTATACACAATGCCTTAGAAAGCGGCATGCCAACACTCTCACGAGATGAGGTACTATTGTAGGAAAAATGGGCTAAAGCCGACCATTCGTCCCACACACTTTTTAAGTGTAAACTTATTCGTCGTGATCTCTATTTGACCTTGAATCTCGGGATGGAAGCGATGCTTGGCGGTCGCTTGGTTTGCATGATATCAAACAAAGTAATCTAAAATGAACTCATGAATTTGACATCCTGGTCACTCGCAATACGTTGTAGTACACCATGTAACCTGAATACAATGGACCACCAATGGCCTTGCAACCACAGATGTCGTATACTTGACATTTGTAGAGATGAAATGTGACAGCACAATCCACATATAAGCTATCTCAACCTTTCTTTGTGTGTGGAAGACCCATAGTGAGATTCATAGAAATATGGATCCACTTACCCATCGAAAATTGATAGGCAAGTTGAAGAAACCCACCGAGCTTACCTTATCAAGTTGAAAAGGCATACATCTTGTGTGACAAGAGCATGTAAGTCCTTCCACATCCCTTTCCTCAAGAAGCTCTTTTCTCACATAAAAATGACTACCATAAAGGTAATGATGCCACTTCTTGACGGCACGAAAGATAGCGCTCATCTCTTGATCATACACATGCATGCATATACATCTCTTTTTGTTGGTAGATTCTTTGGAATTTAAAACATATCATGAAACTCATCCAATAGTTCAGCCATGCCCTCATGCATTTGTTTCTTGTTCTCAACCATATCATACCATCCTCTCTGCTAGGCTATAAAACAAATACACAGCCCATTTGCTTCGGTTCCCTCGAGTATTTGTAGCTCCTAAAAAACATTTAATCTCCTTCTTGAAGCTCCAGAGGTGGAGTCCTATGGGCTTCGACATAATTCTTGATTCTCACTTGAGCTCACTTTCATGTTTGCCTTGCATTGTTGGAGAAGAGCATGCACTACCTCACTTCCTCTTTCTCATTTGGATTCACTCCTTCTTACTTGACAACTATCATAGGTGCGCACCATTCACTTTCTAACCATACACGATGCCTCAAAAAGGTGGCGTGCCAATACTCTCATGATGATGAGCAGTACTATTAATAGTAGGAAAACTTGAGTAAAGCTGAGCGTTCATCCCACACACTTTGAGCATCATGGAAATGCTATCTCAAACTAAGTTTCCACCCACTTATTCATGCCTTCTCTTTGACCTTTGATCTCAGGATGGTAGCGATGCTTGGCGTCAACTTGGTTTGCATGATCTCAAACAAATTGTTTGCAAAATGAACTCATCATGCATTTGGCATTCTTGATCACTTACAATATGTTATGGTACACCATGTAACTTCAAGGTAGGATCCCAAAATTGCCTCGCAAAAACGATAGATGTCGTATCCTTGACCTTTGTAGAGATGAAATGTGCCACCCTTGTCAACCTATCCACCACAACATGTAAGCTATCGCAACCTTTCTTTGTGTGTGTGGAAGACCCATATAGTGAAATCCATAGAAATACGAATCCACTGCATATATACATCTTGTGGGACAGAAGCATGTAATTTCCTCACGTTCCTCTCAATTAGAAGCTCTTATCTTATCAAAGGTGTTGAAATTCCCAACTGCCCCATCGTTGTGCTGAAGAATGCATTTCTCAGATCAGCCTTTGCTTGTAATTTTTGATGATGCCTATAGGCACCATGTAGACTCTATAGATCTTTGTAGCCAGAAGCGAGGCAACTCTTTTCTAAGAACCGTGTTGTAATTTCTGCACCATTCGTGGCACCTCCTTATTTAACGTATATTCCTCTTGAATTCTCCTATAGGCATCGGCATAATGCTTCATTGAGATTACTTTCATGATTGCCTTGCATTTTTGGGGAGAAGAGCATTCACTATCTCCACTTTCTCTTTTGCATTTGGATTCACTCCCTTTTGCTTGATAGCTTTCATGGGTGCAGTTGCCTTTTAACCATACGCGATGCCTCAAAAGGTGGCATACACAGTGCCTCAAAAGGTGGCGCGACGGCATGCCAATACTCTTACGAGATGAGGTACTACTGTAGGAAAAATGGGCTAAAGCCGACCATTCATCCCACACACTTTTTAAGTGTAAACTTATTCATCGTGATCTCTATTTGACCTTAAATCTCCGGAAGGTAGCGATGCTTGGCAGTCGCTTGGTTTGCATGATATCAAATAAAGTAATCTAAAATGAACTCATGAATTTGACATCCTGGTCACTCTCAATACGTTGTAGTACACCATGTAACCTGAATACATGGACCACCAATTGCCTTGCAACCACGGATGTCGTATACTTGACCTTTGTAGAGATGAAATGTGCCACCACAAGCCACATATAAGCTATCTCAACCTTTCTTTGTGTGTGGAAGACCCATAGTGAGATCCATAGAAATATGGATCCACTTGCCCATCGAAAATTGATAGGCAAGTTGAAGAAACCCACCAGGCTTACCTTATCAGGTTGAAAAGGCATACATCTTGTGTGAGAAGAGCATGTAAGTCCTTCCACATCCCTTTCCTCTAGAAGCTCTTTCTTATCTTATCAAAGGACTTGAATATTCCCAATTGCCCCACCATTGATGAAGAATGCATTTTTTTATGTAGGTACCACATGTAGACTCTATCTCTATAGTAAAAAACGAGACCATTATGGGAAAAAATGAGACTCTATTACGTAGGCACCATGTAGACTCTATCTCTATAGTAAAAAACGAGACCATTATGGGAAAAAATGAGACTCTATTACGTAGGCACCATGTAGACTCTATAGATCTTTGTCGTAAAAATGAGACCATTACATAGCCAAAAAATGAGGCAACTCTTTATGAGAACCAGGTCGTAATTTCAGCACCATTTGTGACACCCCCTCATTTAAGAGATCTTCCTTTTGAAATTCCATGACCCAATGTTTGTATACTTTAGGTATAACTGATAGAGATTCAGCCACTACATTATCCTTGCCCTTTATATAGCTCATCTCAAAATCATAATTTTGCAAGGTTTCTTCTTTGCGTAGGAGATAGATTCGGTTGGGAGAGGAATTACTTCAACACACAATGATCACTTCTCACATAAAAATGACTACCATAAAGGTAATGATGCTAGTTCTTGACGGCACGAAAGATAGCGCTCATCTCTTGATCATACACATGCATGCATATACATCTCTTTTTGTTGGTAGATTCTTTGGAATTTAAAACATATCATGAAACTCATCCAATAGTTCAGCCATGCCCTCGTGCATTTGTTTCTTGTTCTCAACCATATCATACCATCCTCTCTGCTAGGCTATAAAACAAATACACAGCCCATTTGCTTCGGTTCCCTCGAGTATTTGTAGCTCCTAAAAAACATTTAATCTCCTTCTTGAAGCTCCAGAGGTGGAGTCCTATGGGCTTCGACATAATTCTTGATTCTCACTTGAGCTCACTTTCATGTTTGCCTTGCATTGTTGGAGAAGAGCATGCACTACCTCACTTCCTCTTTCTCATTTGGATTCACTCCTTCTTACTTGACAACTATCATAGGTGCATACCATTCACTTTCTAACCATACACGATGCCTCAAAAAGGTGGCGTGCCAATACTCTCATGATGATGAGCAGTACTATTAATAGTAGGAAAACTTGAGTAAAGCTGAGCGTTCATCCCACACACTTTGAGCATCATGGAAATGCTATCTCAAACTAAGTTTCCACCCACTTATTCATGCCTTCTCTTTGACCTTTGATCTCAGGATGGTAGCGATGCTTGGCGTCAACTTGGTTTGCATGATCTCAAACAAATTGTTTGCAAAATGAACTCATCATGCATTTGGCATTCTTGATCACTTACAATATGTTATGGTACACCATGTAACTTCAAGGTAGGATCCCAAAATTGCCTCGCAAAAACGATAGATGTCGTATCCTTGACCTTTGTAGAGATGAAATGTGCCACCCTTGTCAACCTATCCACCACAACATGTAAGCTATCGCAACCTTTCTTTGTGTGTGTGGAAGACCCATATAGTGAAATCCATAGAAATACGAATCCACTGCATATATACATCTTGTGGGACAGAAGCATGTAATTTCCTCACGTTCCTCTCAATTAGAAGCTCTTATCTTATCAAAGGTGTTGAAATTCCCAACTGCCCCATCGTTGTGCTGAAGAATGCATTTCTCAGATCAGCCTTTGCTTGTAATTTTTTATGATGCCTATAGGCACCATGTAGACTCTATAGATCTTTGTAGCCAGAAGCGAGGCAACTCTTTTCTAAGAACCGTGTTGTAATTCCTGCACCATTTGTGGCACCTCCTTATTTAACGTATATTCCTCTTGAATTTCCAGAACTCAATCTTTGTGTACTTGGGAAATAGTCGATAGTGAACATTTAAGCATCGGCCCCACCACATTATTCTTGCTCTTTATATAGGCAATCTCAAAATCGTAATTTCGCAAGGCTGCCACACCCACCTTCTTTGCTTAGGAGATAGACTCGGTTCGGAGACGAATTACTTCAATGCACATGGATCACTTCTCACATAAAAGGACTACCATAAAGGCTCTAATACATTGCAATGTAAGAAAGGGATCAATGGCTTTAAGTAGAGCTCTGATACCAACAATGCAAGAAAGGGATCTAGTGAGAGATCAAGAAAATGCACCCATTATACATGGAGTATACTTATCATAGAGAGTACTAGTAGTCCACCCAAACATGGAAAGTCTGCCATGACACCGTAAGTAAGACGTCAACTTACAAATACCCTTTCTTCCAAGAGAAAAGGAAAACTTCATGTAATCATTTGTACAACAATTTGATGGTGGAACCACATTCTTTGATTACCAAGTCTTTCCTTTTTTCATCCTCTTAAAGTCCCACTGCCTTCCAGCCATAGATGTCATATACTCGAACTTTCTAGAGATGAAATGTTCCACCCTTGTCACCTATTCACAGACACACACATGACCTATCCCAATGTTTCTTTGTGTGTGGAAGACCCATAGTGAAATCCATAGAAATACGAATCCACTTCCCTTCGAGAGTAGGAAAGTTGAAGTAGCCCATCGGACTTATATGTATTGGGTTCTTATTAAGTTGAGAAGGCGTACATCTTGTGAGAAAAGCATGGAAGTCCTTCCACATCCCTTTCTAATAGAAGCCCTTTTCCTTATCCTATCCAACGGTCCTGAATACTCTTGATTGCCACACTGTTGGTGAAGGCAACGGTCTTGAATATTCCTGACTGCTCCACACCATTGGTGAAGAATGTATTTGTTCGATCAACCTTTGCTTGTAACTTTTGATGTAGGCACCATGTAGACTCTATCTTTGCAGTAAAAATGAGACCATTTCATAGCTAGAAAGAAGGCAACTCTTTATGAGGAACCATATCATAATCTCAGCCAGGCCGCCACTTTATCCTGTTGTTGATTATACACGCGATCTCAAAATCATAATTTTGCAAGGTTGCCAACCACCTTCTTCGCTTAGGAGACGGATTCGGTCACAGGAGAGAATTACTTCAATGCACGGTACGGTGATCACTTCTCACATAAAAATCACTCATATCGTAAAGGTAATGATGCCACTTTTTGATGGCATGCAAAATAGCCATCATCTCTTGATCATACAAATCTCCTTTTGTTGGTAGAATCTTCAGAATTTAAAGCATATCGTGAAACTCATAGTTCAGCCATGCCCTCATGCATTTATTTCTTGTTCTCAACACCATATCATCCTCTTTGCAATGCTATAAAACAATCACACAGTCCATTAGCTCTGATTCCCAATCTCCTTCTTCGAGTTCCGAATTCTCCTATGGGCATCGGCATAATGCTTCATTGAGATTACTTTCATGTATGCCTCGCATTTTTGGGGAGAAGAGCATTCATTATCTCCACTTTCTCTTTTGCATTTGGATTCACTTCCTTTTGCTTGACAGCTATCATGGGTGCAGTTGCCTTCTAACCATACGCGATGCCTCAAAAGGTGGCATTCACCATCTAAGCATACACAGTGCCTCAAAAGGTGGCGTGGTGGCATGCATTCACCTTTTCTAACTATACACAATGCCTTAGAAAGCGGCATGCCAACACTCTCACGAGATGAGGTACTATTGTAGGAAAAATGAGCTAAAGCCAACCATTCGTCCCACACACTTTTTAAGTGTAAACTTTTTCGTCGTGATCTCTATTTGACCTTGAATCTCGGGATGGAAGCGATGCTTGGCGGTCGCTTGGTTTGCATGATATCAAACAAAGTAATCTAAAATGAACTCATGAATTTGACATCCTGGTCACTCGCAATACGTTGTAGTACACCATGTAACCTGAATACAATGGACCACCAATGGCCTTGCAACCACGGATGTCATATACTTGACATTTGTAGAGATGAAATGTGACAGCACAATCCACATATAAGCTATCTCAACCTTTCTTTGTGTGTGGAAGACCCATAGTGAGATTCATAGAAATATGGATCCACTTACCCATCCAAAATTGATAGGCAAGTTGAAGAAACCCACCGAGCTTACCTTATCAAGTTGAAAAGGCATACATCTTGTGTGACAAGAGCATGTAAGTCCTTCCACATCCCTTTCCTCAAGAAGCTCTTTTCTCACATAAAAATGACTACCATAAAGGTAATGATGCCACTTCTTGACGGCACGAAAGATAGCGCTCATCTCTTGATCATACACATGCATGCATATGCATCTCTTTTTGTTGGTAGATTCTTTGGAATTTAAAACATATCATGAAACTCATCCAATAGTTCAGCCATGCCCTCATGCATTTGTTTCTTGTTCTCAACCATATCATACCATCCTCTCTGCTAGGCTATAAAACAAATACACAGTCCATTTGTTTCGGTTCCCTCGAGTATTTGTAGCTCCTAAAAAACATTTAATCTCCTTCTTGAAGCTCCAGAGGTGGAGTCCTATGGGCTTCGACATAATTCTTGATTTTCACTTGAGCTCACTTTCATGTTTGCCTTGCATTGTTGGAGAAGAGCATGCACTACCTCACTTCCTCTTTCTCATTTGGATTCACTCCTTCTTACTTGACAACTATCATAGGTGCGCACCATTCACTTTCTAACCATACACGATACCTCAGAAAAGTGGCGTGCCAATACTCTCATGATGATGAGCAGTACTATTAATAGTAGGAAAACTTGAGTACTGAGCCTTCATCCCACACACTTTGAGCATCATGGAAATGCTATCTCAAACTAAGTTTCCACCCACTTATTCACGCCCTTTGTTTGGACCTTTGATCTCAGGATGGTAGCGATGCTTGGCGTCAACTTGGTTTGCATGATCTCAAACAAATTGTTTGCAAAATGAACTCATCATGCGTTTGGCATTCTTGATCACTTACAATATGTTATGGTACACCATGTAACTTCAAGGTAGGATCCCAAAATTGCCTCGCAAAAACGATAGATGTCGTATCCTTGACCTTTGTAGAGATGAAATGTGCCACCCTTGTCAACCTATCCACCACAACATGTAAGCTATCGCAACCTTTCTTTGTGTGTGTGGAAGACCCATATAGTGAAATCCATAGAAATACGAATCCACTGCATACATACATCTTGTGGGACAGAAGCATATAATTTCCTCACGTTCCTCTCAATTAGAAGCTCTTATCTTATCAAAGGTGTTGAAATTCCCAACTGCCCCATCGTTGTGCTGAAGAATGCATTTCTCAGATCAGCCTTTGCTTGTAATTTTTGATGATGCCTATAGGCACCATGTAGACTCTATAGATCTTTGTAGCCAGAAGCGAGGCAACTCTTTTCTAAGAACCGTGTTGTATGTAAGATTCCTCCCCCAACCCCTTTTTGATGTCTAGTATATTCCCCTGTAATCAATTCCCTTTTCTGAAATATAAGAGATCTTGTTTGTGGTTGTTTTAACCTAGAGAGAGAAAATATTCTAGAGAGAGAATATTCAGATTTTGAATATTTTTGGATAGAAAAATATCTCTTATAATTCAGATGAGTTCCCCTGAAACAGAAATTTAAAAAGAATTTTCCAATGTGCAATTGGAATTAATTGGAAATAGGTATAAAGAACCTTAGCCTAAAGGTCTAGATTTTCAGAAATCTTTAGACTATGGTCCAATTAAGGTTCCTATGGGCCAATAGCATCAATCCATGTGTAGGGAGGAGATAAATCCAATTTGTAAAAGAAGATACCGAAAAATGAGTAAATGCTCACATAAGATGAAGAGTTGAAAATGTACAAGGTTTATTAGTAAAAAACTATGAGCAATATTAAAAATATGAGATATTTTGGGTATCCAAAAATGAGTAAATACTCACATAAGATGAAGAGTTGAAAATGTACAAGGTTTATTAGTAAATAAACACATATGTAAGGAAGGGGAGTTCTTTAAAGGAGGAGCATATTTCACATAAGATGAAGAGTTGAAAATGTACAAGGTTTATTAGTAAATAAACACATATGTAAGGAAGGGGAGTTCTTTAAAGGAGGTGCATATTTCACATAAGATGAAGAGTTGAAAATGTACAAGGTTTATTAGTAAAAAAACTATGACACATATGTAAGGAAGAGGAGTTCTTTAAAGGAGGTGCATATTTCACATAAGATGAAGAGTTGAAAATGTACAAGGTTTATTAGTAAAAAACTATGAGCAATAAAATTTTGACACATATGTAAGGAAGGGGAATTCTTTAAAGGAGGTGCATATTTCACATGCTTGAATGAGTTTTAAACTCAAAAATAATGTGATATTTTTATCTCTCATCTCTCTTGAACCAAACCAAATCAAAATGGAACCAAACCGAATCAAAAAGTAACCAAACTAGGTCCAAATCTAGTCCAAATTCAACCAAACTGACTTGGAAAATTCTAGAATCAGTTTGTTTGGTTAGGAGCTCAATTTTTCCTATAAATAGAAGCCTCCCCTTATTGAAAAATATATAGTGTCTTATGCTTTGTTACTCTTCTCCATCTAAGCCAAAATATATAGTGTCTTATGCTTTGTTACTCTACTCCACCTAAGCCAAAATATATAGTGTCTTATGCTTTGTTACTCTTCTCCACCTAAGCCAAAATATATAGTGTCTTATGCTTTGTTACTCTTCTCCATCTAAACCAAAATAGATAGTGTCTTATGCTTTGTTACTCTACTCCTCCTAAGCCAAAATAGATAGTGTCTTATGCTTTGTTACTCTACTCCTCCTAAGCCAAAATAGATAATGTCTTATACCTTGTTACTCTACTCCACCTAAGCCAAAATATAGAGTGTCTTATGCTTTATTACTCTACTCCACCTAAGCCAAAATATAGAGTGTCTTAGACATTGTTACTCTACTCTACCTAAGCCAAGAACTGTGAATTCTTTAATAATTCACTAGTTTTTGATACTTCTCTCTTTCTTCAATCCCCATTGGTGGCTCCATCAACATACTAAACCAATTGATTGGTTGGGGGCCTCTACCGTGAATAAAGAATCAAGCAAATCATAAGGTAAGTATATTGAATTTTGATCTTTTCTATGATTTCTCAATGATTCTCTCTTCTCAACCCCTCTCAAGCTTGAGAAGTTTAATTGGTATGGTTTTTTTAAATGCTATTGAAGTTAATTGGTGAATAGTAGTGAAGAGTTACATAATTTAATAAATGCTATAGAAGTTAATTTCCACTTATATTTAAATTCTAATGGTTTTTATAATTTCTCTCTCTCACTCAAGAAATGGTCATACTCATGACCCATTCTCAATCCAAATGAAGCTTTTCATAAAGCTTTTCCTTAATCCAAGATTAAGCTATGCTTGAGGCCAAATTAATGGCTTTTTGCTATGCTTTTAGTTTATGCACATTGATGATTCAATCCATTATGGATTGATGACCCAATTAGAGACCATTCTAATTGTTTTCTTAACGATCCAATTAGAGACCATTATGGATTGATGATCCAATTAGAGACCATTCTAATTGTTTTCTTAATGATCCAATTAGAGACCATTATGGATTGATGATCCAATTAGAGACCATTCTAATTGTTTTCTTAATGATCCAATTAGAGACCATTATGGATTGATGATCCAATTAGAGACCATTCTAATTATTTCTTTAATAATGAGCTTTATCCCTTAGAAAAAAATTGAGATTTATCAGTCATAGTAGCAGAGCTATGGCAAAAGTTTTATAGAAATTACGCATAAAATAAATTCATTCAAAGTATAAAAAGAGGAATTCCTACCATATTCTAGGAACTATCATCCTAGATTAATTAAAAGAATTTTATTATGCATGGAGATGTGGATGTTGCATGTAGATGTAGATGTATGGATGTGAGTGTGAATGTGGAGGTGGATGTATGCATGGGACGTGGATGTATGCATGTAGAAATAGATGTGTAGATGAGGATGTAAATGGAGATATGGATGGATGCATGTAGATGTAGAGGTATAGATGTAGATGTGAATGGAGATGTGGATGTATACATGTAGATGTAGATGTATAGATGTAGATGTGGATGTGGATGCATGTAGATGTAGATGTATAGATGTAGATGGGAATGGAGATATGGATGTATGCATGTAGATGTAGTTGTGAATGGAGATGTATATGTATACATGTAGATGTAGATGTACAGATGTAGATGTGGATGTGGATGGGGATGTATGCATGTAGATGTAGGTGTATAGACATAGATGTGGATGTAGAGGTGGATGTATGCATGTAGATGTAGATGTATAGATGTGGATGTGAATGTGGAGTGGATGTATGCATGTAGATGTAGATGTATGGAGGTGAATGTGAATGTGAATGTGGATGTATGCATAGAGATGTAGATGTATGCATGTAGATGTGAATGTACGCATATAGATGTGGATGTATGGATGTGAATATACGATATGCGATGTGAGGGAATCTGAAGTGATGAGATAGAAATGATGTGATGGGATGAGTATACATATAAATGGAATATGGAATAAGTAATGTAGATTGATAATGTGGAAAAATGAAAGTTAAAATAGAAATTGTGTTGTAAACTGTTTGTAAATACTGTTTGTAAATGCTGTTTGTAAATGATTGTTTTATGTCAAGAATGCTGGGGGGAGCATTTTGACCGTCTTGTGATTAAAGTCGTGATGGTAAAGTTGCAACTGCTGACGGGGAGTCAATGAAGGACGTCTCGCGTAGCAAGGTCGGCCGAGGTCTTGACCAGCCTCGGTGCGATTAAAATGGTGAGCTTCCGGTACGGTGGATGAGGGGCCAAGGAAGCGGCCTATGCGTGAAGCGCTAGGTTACCTGCGAAGGATCCTAGAGGGTGCTGACCATACGGTGCTCGGGCTCTGGGTTGCCTAGGATACCCACGCGTGCGTCGAGGAAGATATTGGAACAGAGTTGGAGTTGTTTTCTGAAATCGAGCATGGATCTGGTTGATTGACCTTGCTGGTCTTCAATGGATGAGTCCATGGCTCCTTATATGGATCTGTTGGTTGATCTTGCTGATCTTCAACGAGAGTCCATCTTGTTAAGTGATTATATTGCCAAGTATTATGGGCTAGGAACTATCGAAACGGCTCCTGAGCGTTCTAGTTGCCAATGATGCCATAGATACTCTGATGAAGGATGATGATGGGAAATTAAGAATCAATTGGATAAATTGGAAGATGGTGATCAATGATACTATGGTTTTATTAAAGGATTGTTTTAAACTGGTTGAATTTGGTTGAAAAAGGCAATTTCATATTGGGTGTGTGAGTGGTGTGACTAGTTTTATTTTGCATGAACATCCGGCTAGGGGGCCTTGGAACTCTTTTCCTTGGTACCCGGGACAAAACCTAACCAAATTTTTAATTGGATCCCATCACTACAGTGGTTGGGCGGTTGGCTAACCCATGGGATTGGATGGGGTTAGGCTGGACTGATGGATCCGTAAATCGAGACTCAAACTTTTGTTTTTACGATAGAAAAAAAAAATCCCGGACAGGAACTGTTCTATGGATAGGAATCAACGGCTGTGCCTCTTGAATGGGGAAAAAAGCGTTGATCCCAATGATCCAAGTGCAAGTTTCTTCCTTGAACTGACTAAGTATCTTATAGATGTAATCGGATCATCTCGATCAGAAATGATCTTGACTACGTTAGAGTAAAAAGTTATCCTGGTGGAATCGCCCGTGCTTTCCGGTAGAGGAAGTTTTTCCGGGTTCGGTTTTGGAACAACCGACGGATTAGTCTCTTATCCGGATATCCGTGGGCGAGGCCCCGAGTGTGGGACCCCTGTCCCGCGCGAGAAGCGCTACTTCCGCTGCCAGTACCCTGAATCCGTTGCTCGGTGGGAACAGGGATCTTACAGTTGGTATCAGAGCATTTGGTTAATAAAGATCAACTGAGAAGACAAATATGTCAAAAATTTATCAAGAAACACAAAAAGGTTATAATTATGTGAGATAATTCATACAATTTGATATTCAAACGGAAATTCGTAATTTTGGTAATTGGGTCTTCAGATGGAAGTGCCGCAATTATATAGAATCCCTGACTTGCTTGAGGCCTAGACATGATAGTATTTACCTTATAATTCCAAGGACCGTGACTACCCGTATATACCGAGAGTATACTGCAGCTCTTTACTGACAGTATATACGAGTAAATCTAAGACTTGAAATTATAAGATTCCTCCCCAACCTTCGAGGTATACAGGAGTAAGAATCTCCCTTTCTGATCTTATAATTATTCCCTCTCTAAAATAAAAGAAAGTCTCTATTTAAAAAAGGAAGACCCTTTTCCTAGAATACTTCTCAAGAGTCACGCCTATTTTAAGGATTCAGAACAACGAGTTCAGAAGTGAAAATCGGTGTTTTGGATACCAAGGTTTTGGTTTTCATTCGAGTACGGCCCAAAAGAAGTTCTTTATCTCTTGGGGAGTATAAGAAGTTATCCCCCAGATATTGTGATCCTTATATCTGAATTCAATGAAAGTAGGTGACTTAGCCTACAAGTTTCTTTTATCTCCTCATCTCAAAATTCTTAATGCCTTCTATAGAAAAATGTGTCAAACTCAAATCCTGGAAAGATGGTAAAACTTCAGTGGCAAGTTACCGTTGGCTTCTAGGTTACGCTAGCTCCTTCCCTTATATAAGTCGTAACTTTTCCTTGTCGCTCACAGTAATCTTATTCCCATCAATCTCCTTTCTTTCTTAATCTCCTTCATGGCTTGGCAACAAGAACTAGTTTTATCCATGATGTTTTCTCACCTTCAAGACGCAAGAGAGTCTGTGAAGAAAGACTTTATAGAACAGTATGAGCGCTCACTCTTTCCTCACCTAGGAACTTCTGTAGCGCAGACCAAATGGCGGACCTATCAAAACATAACTAGGGTAACACCCTGGGGTCAGCAGCACTTTCGTAACAATGTCCGCTTGGCCATGGTTATCGAAGCCTTGGGTTTGGGTCCCCGATACTACTGTGTCATGAGATCAAGGCATCTTGGGTTTTCTGAGCGGGTCTTCTTACTGGCATGTTTTCTTCCTCATGAGAAGATATGCCTTTACCCCGTTTTTGGCTTGCCTCTCAGAGGTCCTTTTGTTAGATCACCTCATACCACTGAGATAGGTGCGGCAATAACCAGCAGAATCATTCCCATAGATGAGTTACCCTATACTTGTGCAGCTTGTGAGGACTGCTTTTGTGACCATATGATGGACGGGCTTATGGAAGTGTAAAGAATTCTTCTATCTTACTGTATAAGTCCCGTGAATGAATAAAGTTTAAATCTTGTTCTTATTTTGAATCTTGCTCTCTTTAAGACTTTTCTTGGTGGTTAATCGTGATTAAAATTTTTCTCTAAGTCTCATATTCGTGCATCTTGCGAAATTATTCCAAGTTGCGAGATGAGGACATCTCGCGTTTTTTAAGTGGGGTAGAATGTAAGATTCCTCCCCCAACCCCTTTTTGATGTCTAGTATATTCCCCTGTAATCAATTCCCTTTTCTGAAATATAAGAGATCTTGTTTGTGGTTGTTTTAACCTAGAGAGAGAAAATATTCTAGAGAGAGAATATTCAGATTTTGAATATTTTTGGATAGAAAAATATCTCTTATAATTCAGATGAGTTCCCCTGAAACAGAAATTTAAAAAGAATTTTCCAATGTGCAATTGGAATTAATTGGAAATAGGTATAAAGAACCTTAGCCTAAAGGTCTAGATTTTCAGAAATCTTTAGACTATGGTCCAATTAAGGTTCCTATGGGCCAATAGCATCAATCCATGTGTAGGGAGGAGATAAATCCAATTTGTAAAAGAAGATACCGAAAAATGAGTAAATGCTCACATAAGATGAAGAGTTGAAAATGTACAAGGTTTATTAGTAAAAAACTATGAGCAATATTAAAAATATGAGATATTTTGGGTATCCAAAAATGAGTAAATACTCACATAAGATGAAGAGTTGAAAATGTACAAGGTTTATTAGTAAATAAACACATATGTAAGGAAGGGGAGTTCTTTAAAGGAGGAGCATATTTCACATAAGATGAAGAGTTGAAAATGTACAAGGTTTATTAGTAAATAAACACATATGTAAGGAAGGGGAGTTCTTTAAAGGAGGTGCATATTTCACATAAGATGAAGAGTTGAAAATGTACAAGGTTTATTAGTAAAAAAACTATGACACATATGTAAGGAAGAGGAGTTCTTTAAAGGAGGTGCATATTTCACATAAGATGAAGAGTTGAAAATGTACAAGGTTTATTAGTAAAAAACTATGAGCAATAAAATTTTGACACATATGTAAGGAAGGGGAATTCTTTAAAGGAGGTGCATATTTCACATGCTTGAATGAGTTTTAAACTCAAAAATAATGTGATATTTTTATCTCTCATCTCTCTTGAACCAAACCAAATCAAAATGGAACCAAACCGAATCAAAAAGTAACCAAACTAGGTCCAAATCTAGTCCAAATTCAACCAAACTGACTTGGAAAATTCTAGAATCAGTTTGTTTGGTTAGGAGCTCAATTTTTCCTATAAATAGAAGCCTCCCCTTATTGAAAAATATATAGTGTCTTATGCTTTGTTACTCTTCTCCATCTAAGCCAAAATATATAGTGTCTTATGCTTTGTTACTCTACTCCACCTAAGCCAAAATATATAGTGTCTTATGCTTTGTTACTCTTCTCCACCTAAGCCAAAATATATAGTGTCTTATGCTTTGTTACTCTTCTCCATCTAAACCAAAATAGATAGTGTCTTATGCTTTGTTACTCTACTCCTCCTAAGCCAAAATAGATAGTGTCTTATGCTTTGTTACTCTACTCCTCCTAAGCCAAAATAGATAATGTCTTATACCTTGTTACTCTACTCCACCTAAGCCAAAATATAGAGTGTCTTATGCTTTATTACTCTACTCCACCTAAGCCAAAATATAGAGTGTCTTAGACATTGTTACTCTACTCTACCTAAGCCAAGAACTGTGAATTCTTTAATAATTCACTAGTTTTTGATACTTCTCTCTTTCTTCAATCCCCATTGGTGGCTCCATCAACATACTAAACCAATTGATTGGTTGGGGGCCTCTACCGTGAATAAAGAATCAAGCAAATCATAAGGTAAGTATATTGAATTTTGATCTTTTCTATGATTTCTCAATGATTCTCTCTTCTCAACCCCTCTCAAGCTTGAGAAGTTTAATTGGTATGGTTTTTTTAAATGCTATTGAAGTTAATTGGTGAATAGTAGTGAAGAGTTACATAATTTAATAAATGCTATAGAAGTTAATTTCCACTTATATTTAAATTCTAATGGTTTTTATAATTTCTCTCTCTCACTCAAGAAATGGTCATACTCATGACCCATTCTCAATCCAAATGAAGCTTTTCATAAAGCTTTTCCTTAATCCAAGATTAAGCTATGCTTGAGGCCAAATTAATGGCTTTTTGCTATGCTTTTAGTTTATGCACATTGATGATTCAATCCATTATGGATTGATGACCCAATTAGAGACCATTCTAATTGTTTTCTTAACGATCCAATTAGAGACCATTATGGATTGATGATCCAATTAGAGACCATTCTAATTGTTTTCTTAATGATCCAATTAGAGACCATTATGGATTGATGATCCAATTAGAGACCATTCTAATTGTTTTCTTAATGATCCAATTAGAGACCATTATGGATTGATGATCCAATTAGAGACCATTCTAATTATTTCTTTAATAATGAGCTTTATCCCTTAGAAAAAAATTGAGATTTATCAGTCATAGTAGCAGAGCTATGGCAAAAGTTTTATAGAAATTACGCATAAAATAAATTCATTCAAAGTATAAAAAGAGGAATTCCTACCATATTCTAGGAACTATCATCCTAGATTAATTAAAAGAATTTTATTATGCATGGAGATGTGGATGTTGCATGTAGATGTAGATGTATGGATGTGAGTGTGAATGTGGAGGTGGATGTATGCATGGGACGTGGATGTATGCATGTAGAAATAGATGTGTAGATGAGGATGTAAATGGAGATATGGATGGATGCATGTAGATGTAGAGGTATAGATGTAGATGTGAATGGAGATGTGGATGTATACATGTAGATGTAGATGTATAGATGTAGATGTGGATGTGGAGTGGATGGATGCATGTAGATGTAGATGTATAGATGTAGATGGGAATGGAGATATGGATGTATGCATGTAGATGTAGTTGTGAATGGAGATGTATATGTATACATGTAGATGTAGATGTATAGATGTAGATGTGGATGTGGATGGGGATGTATGCATGTAGATGTAGGTGTATAGACATAGATGTGGATGTAGAGGTGGATGTATGCATGTAGATGTAGATGTATAGATGTGGATGTGAATGTGGAGTGGATGTATGCATGTAGATGTAGATGTATGGAGGTGAATGTGAATGTGAATGTGGATGTATGCATAGAGATGTAGATGTATGCATGTAGATGTGAATGTACGCATATAGATGTGGATGTATGGATGTGAATATACGATATGCGATGTGAGGGAATCTGAAGTGATGAGATAGAAATGATGTGATGGGATGAGTATACATATAAATGGAATATGGAATAAGTAATGTAGATTGATAATGTGGAAAAATGAAAGTTAAAATAGAAATTGTGTTGTAAACTGTTTGTAAATACTGTTTGTAAATGCTGTTTGTAAATGATTGTTTTATGTCAAGAATGCTGGGGGGAGCATTTTGACCGTCTTGTGATTAAAGTCGTGATGGTAAAGTTGCAACTGCTGACGGGGAGTCAATGAAGGACGTCTCGCGTAGCAAGGTCGGCCGAGGTCTTGACCAGCCTCGGTGCGATTAAAATGGTGAGCTTCCGGTACGGTGGATGAGGGGCCAAGGAAGCGGCCTATGCGTGAAGCGCTAGGTTACCTGCGAAGGATCCTAGAGGGTGCTGACCATACGGTGCTCGGGCTCTGGGTTGCCTAGGATACCCACGCGTGCGTCGAGGAAGATATTGGAACAGAGTTGGAGTTGTTTTCTGAAATCGAGCATGGATCTGGTTGATTGACCTTGCTGGTCTTCAATGGATGAGTCCATGGCTCCTTATATGGATCTGTTGGTTGATCTTGCTGATCTTCAACGAGAGTCCATCTTGTTAAGTGATTATATTGCCAAGTATTATGGGCTAGGAACTATCGAAACGGCTCCTGAGCGTTCTAGTTGCCAATGATGCCATAGATACTCTGATGAAGGATGATGGTGGGAAATTAAGAATCAATTGGATAAATTGGAAGATGGTGATCAATGATACTATGGTTTTATTAAAGGATTGTTTTAAACTGGTTGAATCTGGTTGAAAAAGGCAATTTCATATTGGGTGTGTGAGTGGTGTGACTAGTTTTATTTTGCATGAACATCCGGCTAGGGGGCCTTGGAACTCTTTTCCTTGGTACCCGGGACAAAACCTAACCAAATTTTTAATTGGATCCCATCACTACAGTGGTTGGGCGGTTGGCTAACCCATGGGATTGGATGGGGTTAGGCTGGACTGATGGATCCGTAAATCGAGACTCAAACTTTTGTTTTTACGATAGAAAAAAAAAATCCCGGACAGGAACTGTTCTATGGATAGGAATCAACGGCTGTGCCTCTTGAATGGGGAAAAAAGCGTTGATCCCAATGATCCAAGTGCAAGTTTCTTCCTTGAACTGACTAAGTATCTTATAGATGTAATCGGATCATCTCGATCAGAAATGATCTTGACTACGTTAGAGTAAAAAGTTATCCTGGTGGAATCGCCCGTGCTTTCCGGTAGAGGAAGTTTTTCCGGGTTCGGTTTTGGAACAACCGACGGATTAGTCTCTTATCCGGATATCCGTGGGCGAGGCCCCGAGTGTGGGACCCCTGTCCCGCGCGAGAAGCGCTACTTCCGCTGCCAGTACCCTGAATCCGTTGCTCGGTGGGAACAGGGATCTTACAGTTGGTATCAGAGCATTTGGTTAATAAAGATCAACTGAGAAGACAAATATGTCAAAAATTTATCAAGAAACACAAAAAGGTTATAATTATGTGAGATAATTCATACAATTTGATATTCAAACGGAAATTCGTAATTTTGGTAATTGGGTCTTCAGATGGAAGTGCCGCAATTATATAGAATCCCTGACTTGCTTGAGGCCTAGACATGATAGTATTTACCTTATAATTCCAAGGACCGTGACTACCCGTATATACCGAGAGTATACTGCAGCTCTTTACTGACAGTATATACGAGTAAATCTAAGACTTGAAATTATAAGCGTTAATGCTATCTAGATGATGATTTCGAATGTGATTGATATGATTTTTAATTCTGTTTGAGAATTGATGAATTGATTTGGATTCTGATTGAAAATGTTGATTGAAAAATGTTGATTTTTAAAAATTAGTTGAAATATAATGAAACCACAATGAGGGGGAATGGGACGAATCCCTGTGATGATATTCATAACTAGAATGATGATAATGAATTCAGCAAATCACTATGAGATTAGTGGGTTGTGCTGTTAGATTGCTACTGTTAATACTTGACCGGTAGATCAAGTTAAGGGATGTCAAATTGAGGACTAGCTTAACTGAAATTCTCGTGAAGGAATGTTCAGAAGAAAATTTTTCGGTCTAATGGACCATTATCATGTTAAAGATATGAATGATAAGATCTGAATGAATTGTTATTCAATTATGAGTTCTATATAAGGGATATTTATCCCAGTATTATGTTGGGTTGACCAGAATATAAGGAACCCCAGAATAAAATTGGATCTTAAGAAAAAGAGTTGTCCTCTACCTTGCGAGATGAGGACATCTCGCACTTTTTAAGTGGGGTAGGATGTAAGATTCCTCCCCAACCTTCGAGGTATACAGGAGTAAGAATCTCCCTTTCTGATCTTATAATTATTCCCTCTCTAAAATAAAAGAAAGTCTCTATTTAAAAAAGGAAGACCCTTTTCCTAGAATACTTCTCAAGAGTCACGCCTATTTTAAGGATTCAGAACAACGAGTTCAGAAGTGAAAATCGGTGTTTTGGATACCAAGGTTTTGGTTTTCATTCGAGTACGGCCCAAAAGAAGTTCTTTATCTCTTGGGGAGTATAAGAAGTTATCCCCCAGATATTGTGATCCTTATATCTGAATTCAATGAAAGTAGGTGACTTAGCCTACAAGTTTCTTTTATCTCCTCATCTCAAAATTCTTAATGCCTTCTATAGAAAAATGTGTCAAACTCAAATCCTGGAAAGATGGTAAAACTTCAGTGGCAAGTTACCGTTGGCTTCTAGGTTACGCTAGCTCCTTCCCTTATATAAGTCGTAACTTTTCCTTGTCGCTCACAGTAATCTTATTCCCATCAATCTCCTTTCTTTCTTAATCTCCTTCATGGCTTGGCAACAAGAACTAGTTTTATCCATGATGTTTTCTCACCTTCAAGACGCAAGAGAGTCTGTGAAGAAAGACTTTATAGAACAGTATGAGCGCTCACTCTTTCCTCACCTAGGAACTTCTGTAGCGCAGACCAAATGGCGGACCTATCAAAACATAACTAGGGTAACACCCTGGGGTCAGCAGCACTTTCGTAACAATGTCCGCTTGGCCATGGTTATCGAAGCCTTGGGTTTGGGTCCCCGATACTACTGTGTCATGAGATCAAGGCATCTTGGGTTTTCTGAGCGGGTCTTCTTACTGGCATGTTTTCTTCCTCATGAGAAGATATGCCTTTACCCCGTTTTTGGCTTGCCTCTCAGAGGTCCTTTTGTTAGATCACCTCATACCACTGAGATAGGTGCGGCAATAACCAGCAGAATCATTCCCATAGATGAGTTACCCTATACTTGTGCAGCTTGTGAGGACTGCTTTTGTGACCATATGATGGACGGGCTTATGGAAGTGTAAAGAATTCTTCTATCTTACTGTATAAGTCCCGTGAATGAATAAAGTTTAAATCTTGTTCTTATTTTGAATCTTGCTCTCTTTAAGACTTTTCTTGGTGGTTAATCGTGATTAAAATTTTTCTCTAAGTCTCATATTCGTGCATCTTGCGAAATTATTCCAAGTTGCGAGATGAGGACATCTCGCGTTTTTTAAGTGGGGTAGAATGTAAGATTCCTCCCCCAACCCCTTTTTGATGTCTAGTATATTCCCCTGTAATCAATTCCCTTTTCTGAAATATAAGAGATCTTGTTTGTGGTTGTTTTAACCTAGAGAGAGAAAATATTCTAGAGAGAGAATATTCAGATTTTGAATATTTTTGGATAGAAAAATATCTCTTATAATTCAGATGAGTTCCCCTGAAACAGAAATTTAAAAAGAATTTTCCAATGTGCAATTGGAATTAATTGGAAATAGGTATAAAGAACCTTAGCCTAAGGGTCTAGATTTTCAGAAATCTTTAGACTATGGTCCAATTAAGGTTCCTATGGGCCAATAGCATCAATCCATGTGTAGGGAGGAGATAAATCCAATTTGTAAAAGAAGATACCGAAAAATGAGTAAATGCTCACATAAGATGAAGAGTTGAAAATGTACAAGGTTTATTAGTAAAAAACTATGAGCAATATTAAAAATATGAGATATTTTGGGTATCCAAAAATGAGTAAATACTCACATAAGATGAAGAGTTGAAAATGTACAAGGTTTATTAGTAAATAAACACATATGTAAGGAAGGGGAGTTCTTTAAAGGAGGAGCATATTTCACATAAGATGAAGAGTTGAAAATGTACAAGGTTTATTAGTAAATAAACACATATGTAAGGAAGGGGAGTTCTTTAAAGGAGGTGCATATTTCACATAAGATGAAGAGTTGAAAATGTACAAGGTTTATTAGTAAAAAAACTATGACACATATGTAAGGAAGAGGAGTTCTTTAAAGGAGGTGCATATTTCACATAAGATGAAGAGTTGAAAATGTACAAGGTTTATTAGTAAAAAACTATGAGCAATAAAATTTTGACACATATGTAAGGAAGGGGAATTCTTTAAAGGAGGTGCATATTTCACATGCTTGAATGAGTTTTAAACTCAAAAATAATGTGATATTTTTATCTCTCATCTCTCTTGAACCAAACCAAATCAAAATGGAACCAAACCGAATCAAAAAGTAACCAAACTAGGTCCAAATCTAGTCCAAATTCAACCAAACTGACTTGGAAAATTCTAGAATCAGTTTGTTTGGTTAGGAGCTCAATTTTTCCTATAAATAGAAGCCTCCCCTTATTGAAAAATATATAGTGTCTTATGCTTTGTTACTCTTCTCCATCTAAGCCAAAATATATAGTGTCTTATGCTTTGTTACTCTACTCCACCTAAGCCAAAATATATAGTGTCTTATGCTTTGTTACTCTTCTCCACCTAAGCCAAAATATATAGTGTCTTATGCTTTGTTACTCTTCTCCATCTAAACCAAAATAGATAGTGTCTTATGCTTTGTTACTCTACTCCTCCTAAGCCAAAATAGATAGTGTCTTATGCTTTGTTACTCTACTCCTCCTAAGCCAAAATAGATAATGTCTTATACCTTGTTACTCTACTCCACCTAAGCCAAAATATAGAGTGTCTTATGCTTTATTACTCTACTCCACCTAAGCCAAAATATAGAGTGTCTTAGACATTGTTACTCTACTCTACCTAAGCCAAGAACTGTGAATTCTTTAATAATTCACTAGTTTTTGATACTTCTCTCTTTCTTCAATCCCCATTGGTGGCTCCATCAACATACTAAACCAATTGATTGGTTGGGGGCCTCTACCGTGAATAAAGAATCAAGCAAATCATAAGGTAAGTATATTGAATTTTGATCTTTTCTATGATTTCTCAATGATTCTCTCTTCTCAACCCCTCTCAAGCTTGAGAAGTTTAATTGGTATGGTTTTTTTAAATGCTATTGAAGTTAATTGGTGAATAGTAGTGAAGAGTTACATAATTTAATAAATGCTATAGAAGTTAATTTCCACTTATATTTAAATTCTAATGGTTTTTATAATTTCTCTCTCTCACTCAAGAAATGGTCATACTCATGACCCATTCTCAATCCAAATGAAGCTTTTCATAAAGCTTTTCCTTAATCCAAGATTAAGCTATGCTTGAGGCCAAATTAATGGCTTTTTGCTATGCTTTTAGTTTATGCACATTGATGATTCAATCCATTATGGATTGATGACCCAATTAGAGACCATTCTAATTGTTTTCTTAACGATCCAATTAGAGACCATTATGGATTGATGATCCAATTAGAGACCATTCTAATTGTTTTCTTAATGATCCAATTAGAGACCATTATGGATTGATGATCCAATTAGAGACCATTCTAATTGTTTTCTTAATGATCCAATTAGAGACCATTATGGATTGATGATCCAATTAGAGACCATTCTAATTATTTCTTTAATAATGAGCTTTATCCCTTAGAAAAAAATTGAGATTTATCAGTCATAGTAGCAGAGCTATGGCAAAAGTTTTATAGAAATTACGCATAAAATAAATTCATTCAAAGTATAAAAAGAGGAATTCCTACCATATTCTAGGAACTATCATCCTAGATTAATTAAAAGAATTTTATTATGCATGGAGATGTGGATGTTGCATGTAGATGTAGATGTATGGATGTGAGTGTGAATGTGGAGGTGGATGTATGCATGGGACGTGGATGTATGCATGTAGAAATAGATGTGTAGATGAGGATGTAAATGGAGATATGGATGGATGCATGTAGATGTAGAGGTATAGATGTAGATGTGAATGGAGATGTGGATGTATACATGTAGATGTAGATGTATAGATGTAGATGTGGATGTGGATGCATGTAGATGTAGATGTATAGATGTAGATGGGAATGGAGATATGGATGTATGCATGTAGATGTAGTTGTGAATGGAGATGTATATGTATACATGTAGATGTAGATGTATAGATGTAGATGTGGATGTGGATGGGGATGTATGCATGTAGATGTAGGTGTATAGACATAGATGTGGATGTAGAGGTGGATGTATGCATGTAGATGTAGATGTATAGATGTGGATGTGAATGTGGAGTGGATGTATGCATGTAGATGTAGATGTATGGAGGTGAATGTGAATGTGAATGTGGATGTATGCATAGAGATGTAGATGTATGCATGTAGATGTGAATGTACGCATATAGATGTGGATGTATGGATGTGAATATACGATATGCGATGTGAGGGAATCTGAAGTGATGAGATAGAAATGATGTGATGGGATGAGTATACATATAAATGGAATATGGAATAAGTAATGTAGATTGATAATGTGGAAAAATGAAAGTTAAAATAGAAATTGTGTTGTAAACTGTTTGTAAATACTGTTTGTAAATGCTGTTTGTAAATGATTGTTTTATGTCAAGAATGCTGGGGGGAGCATTTTGACCGTCTTGTGATTAAAGTCGTGATGGTAAAGTTGCAACTGCTGACGGGGAGTCAATGAAGGACGTCTCGCGTAGCAAGGTCGGCCGAGGTCTTGACCAGCCTCGGTGCGATTAAAATGGTGAGCTTCCGGTACGGTGGATGAGGGGCCAAGGAAGCGGCCTATGCGTGAAGCGCTAGGTTACCTGCGAAGGATCCTAGAGGGTGCTGACCATACGGTGCTCGGGCTCTGGGTTGCCTAGGATACCCACGCGTGCGTCGAGGAAGATATTGGAACAGAGTTGGAGTTGTTTTCTGAAATCGAGCATGGATCTGGTTGATTGACCTTGCTGGTCTTCAATGGATGAGTCCATGGCTCCTTATATGGATCTGTTGGTTGATCTTGCTGATCTTCAACGAGAGTCCATCTTGTTAAGTGATTATATTGCCAAGTATTATGGGCTAGGAACTATCGAAACGGCTCCTGAGCGTTCTAGTTGCCAATGATGCCATAGATACTCTGATGAAGGATGATGATGGGAAATTAAGAATCAATTGGATAAATTGGAAGATGGTGATCAATGATACTATGGTTTTATTAAAGGATTGTTTTAAACTGGTTGAATCTGGTTGAAAAAGGCAATTTCATATTGGGTGTGTGAGTGGTGTGACTAGTTTTATTTTGCATGAACATCCGGCTAGGGGGCCTTGGAACTCTTTTCCTTGGTACCCGGGACAAAACCTAACCAAATTTTTAATTGGATCCCATCACTACAGTGGTTGGGCGGTTGGCTAACCCATGGGATTGGATGGGGTTAGGCTGGACTGATGGATCCGTAAATCGAGACTCAAACTTTTGTTTTTACGATAGAAAAAAAAATCCCGGACAGGAACTGTTCTATGGATAGGAATCAACGGCTGTGCCTCTTGAATGGGGAAAAAAGCGTTGATCCCAATGATCCAAGTGCAAGTTTCTTCCTTGAACTGACTAAGTATCTTATAGATGTAATCGGATCATCTCGATCAGAAATGATCTTGACTACGTTAGAGTAAAAAGTTATCCTGGTGGAATCGCCCGTGCTTTCCGGTAGAGGAAGTTTTTCCGGGTTCGGTTTTGGAACAACCGACGGATTAGTCTCTTATCCGGATATCCGTGGGCGAGGCCCCGAGTGTGGGACCCCTGTCCCGCGCGAGAAGCGCTACTTCCGCTGCCAGTACCCTGAATCCGTTGCTCGGTGGGAACAGGGATCTTACATTGTAATTTCTGCACCATTCGTGGCACCTCCTTATTTAACGTATATTCCTCTTGAATTCTCCTATAGGCATCGGCATAATGCTTCATTGAGATTACTTTCATGATTGCCTTGCATTTTTGGGGAGAAGAGCATTCACTATCTCCACTTTCTCTTTTGCATTTGGATTCACTCCCTTTTGCTTGACAGCTATCATGGGTGCAGTTGCCTTCTAACCATACATGATGCCTCAAAAGGTGGCATACACAGTGCCTCAAAAGGTGGCGCGACGGCATGCCAATACTCTTACGAGATGAGGTACTATTGTAGGAAAAATGGGCTAAAGCCGACCATTCATCCCACACACTTTTTAAGTGTAAACTTATTCATCGTGATCTCTATTTGACCTTAAATCTCGGGAAGGTAGCGATGCTTGGTAGTCGCTTGGTTTGCATGATATCAAATAAAGTAATCTAAAATGAACTCATGAATTTGACATCCTGGTCAATCTCAATACGTTGTACTACACCATGTAACCTGAATACATGGACCACCAATGGCCTTGCAACCACGGATGTCGTATACTTGACGTTTGTAGAGATGAAATGTGACAGCACAATCCACATATAAGCTATCTCAACCTTTCTTTGTGTGTGGAAGACCCATAGTGAGATCCATAGAAATATGGATCTACTTACCCATCGAAAATTGATAGGCAAGTTGAAGAAACCCACCGGGTTTACCTTATCAGGTTGAAAAGGCATACAACTTGTGTGACAAGAGCATGTAAGTCCTTCCACATCCCTTTCCTCAAGAAGCTCTTTCTTATCTTATCAAGGGACTTGAATATTCCCAATTGCCCCACCATTGATGAAGAATGCATTTTTTATGTAGGTACCACATGTAGGCTCTATCTCTGTAGGAAAAAATGAGAGCATTATGGGAACCATGTTGTAATTTTTGACATAGGCACCATGTAGACTCTATCTTTGTAGTAAAAATGAGACCATTACGTAGCCAAAAAATGAGGCAACTCTTTATGAGAACCAGGTCGTAATTTCAGCACCATTTTTGACACCCCCTTATTTAAGAGATCTTCCTTTTGAAATTCCATGACCCAATGTTTGTATACTTTAGGTATAACTGATAGAGATTCAGCCACTACATTATCCTTGCCCTTTATATAGCTCATCTCAAAATCATAATTTTGCAAGGTTTCTTCTTTGCGTAGGAGATAGATTCGGTTGGGAGAGGAATTACTTCAACACACAATGATCACTTCTCACATAAAAATGACTACCATAAAGGTAATGATGCCAGTTCTTGACGGCACGAAAGATAGCGCTCATCTCTTGATCATACACATGCATGCATATACATCTCTTTTTGTTGGTAGATTATTTGGAATTTAAAACATATCATGAAACTCATCCAATAGTTCAGCCATGCCCTCGTGCATTTGTTTCTTGTTCTCAACCATATCATACCATCCTCTCTGCTAGGCTATAAAACAAATACACAGCCCATTTGCTTCGGTTCCCTTGAGTATTTGTAGCTCCTAAAAAACATTTAATATCCTTCTTGAAGCTCCAGAGGTGGAGTCCTATGGGCTTCGACATCATTCTTGATTCTCACTTGAGTTCGCTTTCATGTTTGCCTTACATTGTTGGAGAAGAGCATGCACTACCTCACTTCCTCTTTCTCATTTGGATTCACTCCTTCTTACTTGACAACTATCATAGGTGCGTACCATTCACTTTCTAACCATACACGATGCCTCAGAAAGGTGGCGTGCCAATACTCTCATGATGATGAGCAGTACTATTAATAGTAGGAAAACTTGAGTAAAGCTAAGCGTTCATCCCACACACTTTGAGCATCATGGAAATGCTATCTCAAACTAAGTTTCCACCCACTTATTCATGCCTTCTCTTTGACCTTTGATCTCAGGATGGTAGCGATGCTTGGCGTCAACTTGGTTTGCATCGGTCACAGGAGAGAATTACTTCATTGCACGGTACGGTGATCACTTCTCACATAAAAATCACTCATATCGTAAAGGTAATGATGCCACTTTTTGATGGCATGCAAAATAGCCATCATCTCTTGATCATACAAATCTCCTTTTGTTGGTAGAATCTTCAGAATTTAAAGCATATCGTGAAACTCATAGTTCAGCCATGCCCTCATGCATTTATTTCTTGTTCTCAACACCATATCATCCTCTTTGCAATGCTATAAAACAATCACACAGTCCATTAGCTCTGATTCCCAATCTCCTTCTTCGAGTTCCGAATTCTCCTATGGGCATCGGCATAATGCTTCATTGAGATTACTTTCATGTATGCCTCGCATTTTTGGGGAGAAGAGCATTCATTATCTCCACTTTCTCTTTTGCATCTGGATTCACTCCCTTTTGCTTGACAGCTATCATGGGTGCAGTTGCCTTCTAACCATACGCGATGCCTCAAAAGGTGGCATTCACCATCTAAGCATACACAGTGCCTCAAAAGGTGGCGTGGTGGCATGCATTCACCTTTTCTAACTATACACAATGCCTTAGAAAGCGGCATGCCAACACTCTCACGAGATGAGGTACTATTGTAGGAAAAATGGGCTAAAGCCGACCATTCGTCCCACACACTTTTTAAGTGTAAACTTTTTCGTCGTGATCTCTATTTGACCTTGAATCTCGGGATGGAAGCGATGCTTGGCGGTCGCTTGGTTTGCATGATATCAAACAAAGTAATCTAAAATGAACTCATGAATTTGACATCCTGGTCACTCGCAATACGTTGTAGTACACCATGTAACCTGAATACAATGGACCACCAATGGCCTTGCAACCACGGATGTCGTATACTTGACATTTGTAGAGATGAAATGTGACAGCACAATCCGCATATAAGCTATCTCAACCTTTATTTGTGTGTGGAAGACCCATAGTGAGATTCATAGAAATATGGATCCACTTACCCATCGAAAATTGATAGGCAAGTTGAAGAAACCCACCGAGCTTACCTTATCAATTTGAAAAGGCATACATCTTGTGTGACAAGAGCACGTAAGTCCTTCCACATCCCTTTCCTCAAGAAGCTCTTTTCTCACATAAAAATGACTACCATAAAGGTAATGATGCCACTTCTTGACGGCACAAAAGATAGCGCTCATCTCTTGATCATACACATGCATGCATATACATCTCTTTTTGTTGGTAGATTCTTTGGAATTTAAAACATATCATGAAACTCATCCAATAGTTCAGCCATGCCCTCATGCATTTGTTTCTTGTTCTCAACCATATCATACCATCCTCTCTGCTAGGCTATAAAACAAATACACAGCCCATTTGCTTCGGTTCCCTCGAGTATTTGTAGCTCCTAAAAAACATTTAATCTCCTTCTTGAAGCTCCAGAGGTGGAGTCCTATGGGCTTCGACATAATTCTTGATTCTCACTTGAGCTCACTTTCATGTTTGCCTTGCATTGTTGGAGAAGAGCATGCACTACCTCACTTCCTCTTTCTCATTTGGATTCACTCCTTCTTACTTGACAACTATCATAGGTGCGCACCATTCACTTTCTAACCATACACGATACCTCAGAAAAGTGGCGTGCCAATACTCTCATGATGATGAGCAGTACTATTAATAGTAGGAAAACTTGAGTAAAGCTGAGCCTTCATCCCACACACTTTGAGCATCATGGAAATGCTATCTCAAACTAAGTTTCCACCCACTTATTCACGCCCTTTGTTTGGACCTTTGATCTCAGGATGGTAGCGATGCTTGGCGTCAACTTGGTTTGCATGATCTCAAACAAATTGTTTGCAAAATGAACTCATCATGCATTTGGCATTCTTGATCACTTACAATATGTTATGGTACACCATGTAACTTCAAGGTAGGATCCCAAAATTGCCTCGCAAAAACGATAGATGTCGTATCCTTGACCTTTGTAGAGATGAAATGTGCCACCCTTGTCAACCTATCCACCACAACATGTAAGCTATCGCAACCTTTCTTTGTGTGTGTGGAAGACCCATATAGTGAAATCCATAGAAATACGAATCCACTGCATACATACATCTTGTGGGACAGAAGCATATAATTTCCTCACGTTCCTCTCAATTAGAAGCTCCTATCTTATCAAAGGTGTTGAAATTCCCAACTGCCCCATCGTTGTGCTGAAGAATGCATTTCTCAAATCAGCCTTTGCTTGTAATTTTTGATGATGCCTATAGGCACCATGTAGACTCTATAGATCTTTGTAGCCAGAAGCGAGGCAACTCTTTTCTAAGAACCGTGTTGTAATTTCTGCACCATTCGTGGCACCTCCTTATTTAACGTATATTCCTCTTGAATTCTCCTATAGGCATCGGCATAATGCTTCATTGAGATTACTTTCATGATTGCCTTGCATTTTTGGGGAGAAGAGCATTCACTATCTCCACTTTCTCTTTTGCATTTGGATTCACTCCCTTTTGCTTGATAGCTATCATGGGTGCAGTTGCCTTCTAACCATACGCGATGCCTCAAAAGGTGGCATACACAGTGCCTCAAAAGGTGGCGCGACGGCATGCCAATACTCTTACGAGATGAGGTACTACTGTAGGAAAAATGGGCTAAAGCCGACCATTCATCCCACACACTTTTTAAGTGTAAACTTATTCATCGTGATCTCTATTTGACCTTAAATCTCCGGAAGGTAGCGATGCTTGGCAGTCGCTTGGTTTGCATGATATCAAATAAAGTAATCTAAAATGAACTCATGAATTTGACATCCTGGTCACTCTCAATACGTTGTAGTACACCATGTAACCTGAATACATGGACCACCAATTGCCTTGCAACCACGGATGTCGTATACTTGACCTTTGTAGAGATGAAATGTGCCACCACAAGCCACATATAAGCTATCTCAACCTTTCTTTGTGTGTGGAAGACCCATAGTGAGATCCATAGAAATATGGATCCACTTGCCCATCGAAAATTGATAGGCAAGTTGAAGAAACCCACCAGGCTTACCTTATCAGGTTGAAAAGGCATACATCTTGTGTGACAAGAGCATGTAAGTCCTTCCACATCCCTTTCCTCTAGAAGCTCTTTCTTATCTTATCAAAGGACTTGAATATTCCCAATTGCCCCACCATTGATGAAGAATGCATTTTTTTATGTAGGTACCACATGTAGACTCTATCTCTATAGTAAAAAACGAGACCATTATGGGAAAAAATGAGACTCTATTACGTAGGCACCATGTAGACTCTATCTCTATAGTAAAAAACGAGACCATTATGGGAAAAAATGAGACTCTATTACGTAGGCACCATGTAGACTCTATAGATCTTTGTCGTAAAAATGAGACCATTACATAGCCAAAAAATGAGGCAACTCTTTATGAGAACCAGGTCGTAATTTCAGCACCATTTGTGACACCCCCTCATTTAAGAGATCTTCCTTTTGAAATTCCATGACCCAATGTTTGTATACTTTAGGTATAACTGATAGAGATTCAGCCACTACATTATCCTTGCCCTTTATATAGCTCATCTCAAAATCATAATTTTGCAAGGTTTCTTCTTTGCGTAGGAGATAGATTCGGTTGGGAGAGGAATTACTTCAACACACAATGATCACTTCTCACATAAAAATGACTACCATAAAGGTAATGATGCCAGTTCTTGACGGCACGAAAGATAGCGCTCATCTCTTGATCATACACATGCATGCATATACATCTCTTTTTGTTGGTAGATTCTTTGGAATTTAAAACATATCATGAAACTCATCCAATAGTTCAGCCATGCCCTCGTGCATTTATTTCTTGTTCTCAACCATATCATACCATCCTCTCTGCTAGGCTATAAAACAAATACACAGCCCATTTGCTTCGGTTCCCTCGAGTATTTGTAGCTCCTAAAAAACATTTAATCTCCTTCTTGAAGCTCCAGAGGTGGAGTCCTATGGGCTTCGACATAATTCTTGATTCTCACTTGAGCTCACTTTCATGTTTGCCTTGCATTGTTGCCTTGCATTGTTGGAGAAGAGCATGCACTACCTCACTTCCTCTTTCTCATTTGGATTCACTCCTTCTTACTTGACAACTATCATAGGTGCATACCATTCACTTTCTAACCATACACGATGCCTCAAAAAGGTGGCGTGCCAATACTCTCATGATGATGAGCAGTACTATTAATAGTAGGAAAACTTGAGTAAAGCTGAGCGTTCATCCCACACACTTTGAGCATCATGGAAATGCTATCTCAAACTAAGTTTCCACCCACTTATTCATGCCTTCTCTTTGACCTTTGATCTCAGGATGGTAGCGATGCTTGGCGTCAACTTGGTTTGCATGATCTCAAACAAATTGTTTGCAAAATGAACTCATCATGCATTTGGCATTCTTGATCACTTACAATATGTTATGGTACACCATGTAACTTCAAGGTAGGATCCCAAAATTGCCTCGCAAAAACGATAGATGTCGTATCCTTGACCTTTGTAGAGATGAAATGTGCCACCCTTGTCAACCTATCCACCACAACATGTAAGCTATCGCAACCTTTCTTTGTGTGTGTGGAAGACCCATATAGTGAAATCCATAGAAATACGAATCCACTGCATATATACATCTTGTGGGACAGAAGCATGTAATTTCCTCACGTTCCTCTCAATTAGAAGCTCTTATCTTATCAAAGGTGTTGAAATTCCCAACTGCCCCATCGTTGTGCTGAAGAATGCATTTCTCAGATCAGCCTTTGCTTGTAATTTTTGATGATGCCTATAGGCACCATGTAGACTCTATAGATCTTTGTAGCCAGAAGCGAGGCAACTCTTTTCTAAGAACCGTGTTGTAATTCCTGCACCATTTGTGGCACCTCCTTATTTAACGTATATTCCTCTTGAATTTCCAGAACTCAATCTTTGTGTACTTGGGAAATAGTCGATAGTGAACATTTAAGCATCGGCCCCACCACATTATTCTTGCTCTTTATATAGGCAATCTCAAAATCGTAATTTCGCAAGGCTGCCACACCCACCTTCTTTGCTTAGGAGATAGACTCGGTTCGGAGACGAATTACTTCAATGCACATGGATCACTTCTCACATAAAAGGACTACCATAAAGGCTCTAATACATTGCAATGTAAGAAAGGGATCAATGGCTTTAAGTAGAGCTCTGATACCAACAATGCAAGAAAGGGATCTAGTGAGAGATCAAGAAAATGCACCCATTATACATGGAGTATACTTATCATAGAGAGTACTAGTAGTCCACCCAAACATGGAAAGTCTGCCATGACACCGTAAGTAAGACGTCAACTTACAAATACCCTTTCTTCCAAGAGAAAAGGAAAACTTCATGTAATCATTTGTACAACAATTTGATGGTGGAACCACATTCTTTGATTACCAAGTCTTTCCTTTTTTCATCCTCTTAAAGTCCCACTGCCTTCCAGCCATAGATGTCATATACTCGAACTTTCTAGAGATGAAATGTTCCACCCTTGTCACCTATTCACAGACACACACATGACCTATCCCAATGTTTCTTTGTGTGTGGAAGACCCATAGTGAAATCCATAGAAATACGAATCCACTTCCCTTCGAGAGTAGGCAAGTTGAAGTAGCCCATCGGACTTATATGTATTGGGTTCTTATTAAGTTGAGAAGGCGTACATCTTGTGAGAAAAGCATGGAAGTCCTTCCACATCCCTTTCTAATAGAAGCCCTTTTCCTTATCCTATCCAACGGTCCTGAATACTCTTGATTGCCACACTGTTGGTGAAGGCAACGGTCTTGAATATTCCTGACTGCTCCACACCATTGGTGAAGAATGTATTTGTTCGATCAACCTTTGCTTGTAACTTTTGATGTAGGCACCATGTAGACTCTATCTTTGCAGTAAAAATGAGACCATTTCATAGCTAGAAAGAAGGCAACACTTTATGAGGAACCATATCATAATCTCAGCGTGGCCGCCACTTTATCCTGTTGTTGATTATACACGCGATCTCAAAATCATAATTTTGCAAGGTTGCCAACCACCTTCTTCGCTTAGGAGACGGATTCGGTCACAGGAGAGAATTACTTCAATGCACGGTACGGTGATCACTTCTCACATAAAAATCACTCATATCGTAAAGGTAATGATGCCACTTTTTGATGGCATGCAAAATAGCCATCATCTCTTGATCATACAAATCTCCTTTTGTTGGTAGAATCTTCAGAATTTAAAGCATATCGTGAAACTCATAGTTCAGCCATGCCCTCATGCATTTATTTCTTGTTCTCAACACCATATCATCCTCTTTGCAATGCTATAAAACAATCACACAGTCCATTAGCTCTGATTCCCAATCTCCTTCTTCGAGTTCCGAATTCTCCTATGGGCATCGGCATAATGCTTCATTGAGATTACTTTCATGTATGCCTCGCATTTTTGGGGAGAAGAGCATTCATTATCTCCACTTTCTCTTTTGCATTTGGATTCACTTCCTTTTGCTTGACAGCTATCATGGGTGCAGTTGCCTTCTAACCATACGCGATGCCTCAAAAGGTGGCATTCACCATCTAAGCATACACAGTGCCTCAAAAGGTGGCGTGGTGGCATGCATTCACCTTTTCTAACTATACACAATGCCTTAGAAAGCGGCATGCCAACACTCTCACGAGATGAGGTACTATTGTAGGAAAAATGGGCTAAAGCCGACCATTCGTCCCACACACTTTTTAAGTGTAAACTTATTCGTCGTGATCTCTATTTGACCTTGAATCTCGGGATGGAAGCGATGCTTGGCGGTCGCTTGGTTTGCATGATATCAAACAAAGTAATCTAAAATGAACTCATGAATTTGACATCCTGGTCACTCGCAATACGTTGTAGTACACCATGTAACCTGAATACAATGGACCACCAATGGCCTTGCAACCACGGATGTCGTATACTTGACATTTGTAGAGATGAAATGTGACAGCACAATCCACATATAAGCTATCTCAACCTTTCTTTGTGTGTGGAAGACCCATAGTGAGATTCATAGAAATATGGATCCACTTACCCATCCAAAATTGATAGGCAAGTTGAAGAAACCCACCGAGCTTACCTTATCAAGTTGAAAAGGCATACATCTTGTGTGACAAGAGCATGTAAGTCCTTCCACATCCCTTTCCTCAAGAAGCTCTTTTCTCACATAAAAATGACTACCATAAAGGTAATGATGCCACTTCTTGACGGCACGAAAGATAGCGCTCATCTCTTGATCATACACATGCATGCATATACATCTCTTTTTGTTGGTAGATTCTTTGGAATTTAAAACATATCATGAAACTCATCCAATAGTTCAGCCATGCCCTCATGCATTTGTTTCTTGTTCTCAACCATATCATACCATCCTCTCTGCTAGGCTATAAAACAAATACACAGCCCATTTGCTTCGGTTCCCTCGAGTATTTGTAGCTCCTAAAAAACATTTAATCTCCTTCTTGAAGCTCCAGAGGTGGAGTCCTATGGGCTTCGACATAATTCTTGATTCTCACTTGAGCTCACTTTCATGTTTGCCTTGCATTGTTGGAGAAGAGCATGCACTACCTCACTTCCTCTTTCTCATTTGGATTCACTCCTTCTTACTTGACAACTATCATAGGTGCGCACCATTCACTTTCTAACCATACACGATACCTCAGAAAAGTGGCGTGCCAATACTCTCATGATGATGAGCAGTACTATTAATAGTAGGAAAACTTGAGTAAAGCTGAGCCTTCATCCCACACACTTTGAGCATCATGGAAATGCTATCTCAAACTAAGTTTCCACCCACTTATTCACGCCCTTTGTTTGGACCTTTGATCTCAGGATGGTAGCGATGCTTGGCGTCAACTTGGTTTGCATGATCTCAAACAAATTGTTTGCAAAATGAACTCATCATGCATTTGGCATTCTTGATCACTTACAATATGTTATGGTACACCATGTAACTTCAAGGTAGGATCCCAAAATTGCCTCGCAAAAACGATAGATGTCGTATCCTTGACCTTTGTAGAGATGAAATGTGCCACCCTTGTCAACCTATCCACCACAACATGTAAGCTATCGCAACCTTTCTTTGTGTGTGTGGAAGACCCATATAGTGAAATCCATAGAAATACGAATCCACTGCTACATACATACATCTTGTGGGACAGAAGCATATAATTTCCTCACGTTCCTCTCAATTAGAAGCTCCTATCTTATCAAAGGTGTTGAAATTCCCAACTGCCCCATCGTTGTGCTGAAGAATGCATTTCTCAAATCAGCCTTTGCTTGTAATTTTTGATGATGCCTATAGGCACCATGTAGACTCTATAGATCTTTGTAGCCAGAAGCGAGGCAACTCTTTTCTAAGAACCGTGTTGTAATTTCTGCACCATTCGTGGCACCTCCTTATTTAACGTATATTCCTCTTGAATTCTCCTATAGGCATCGGCATAATGCTTCATTGAGATTACTTTCATGATTGCCTTGCATTTTTGGGGAGAAGAGCATTCACTATCTCCACTTTCTCTTTTGCATTTGGATTCACTCCCTTTTGCTTGATAGCTATCATGGGTGCAGTTGCCTTCTAACCATACGCGATGCCTCAAAAGGTGGCATACACAGTGCCTCAGAAGGTGGCGCGACGGCATGCCAATACTCTTACGAGATGAGGTACTACTGTAGGAAAAATGGGCTAAAGCCGACCATTCATCCCACACACTTTTTAAGTGTAAACTTATTCATCGTGATCTCTATTTGACCTTAAATCTCCGGAAGGTAGCGATGCTTGGCAGTCGCTTGGTTTGCATGATATCAAATAAAGTAATCTAAAATGAACTCATGAATTTGACATCCTGGTCACTCTCAATACGTTGTAGTACACCATGTAACCTGAATACATGGACCACCAATTGCCTTGCAACCACGGATGTCGTATACTTGACCTTTGTAGAGATGAAATGTGCCACCACAAGCCACATATAAGCTATCTCAACCTTTCTTTGTGTGTGGAAGACCCATAGTGAGATCCATAGAAATATGGATCCACTTGCCCATCGAAAATTGATAGGCAAGTTGAAGAAACCCACCAGGCTTACCTTATCAGGTTGAAAAGGCATACATCTTGTGTGACAAGAGCATGTAAGTCCTTCCACATCCCTTTCCTCTAGAAGCTCTTTCTTATCTTATCAAAGGACTTGAATATTCCCAATTGCCCCACCATTGATGAAGAATGCATTTTTTTATGTAGGTACCACATGTAGACTCTATCTCTATAGTAAAAAACGAGACCATTATGGGAAAAAATGAGACTCTATTACGTAGGCACCATGTAGACTCTATCTCTATAGTAAAAAACGAGACCATTATGGGAAAAAATGAGACTCTATTACGTAGGCACCATGTAGACTCTATAGATCTTTGTCGTAAAAATGAGACCATTACATAGCCAAAAAATGAGGCAACTCTTTATGAGAACCAGGTCGTAATTTCAGCACCATTTGTGACACCCCCTCATTTAAGAGATCTTCCTTTTGAAATTCCATGACCCAATGTTTGTATACTTTAGGTATAACTGATAGAGATTCAGCCACTACATTATCCTTGCCCTTTATATAGCTCATCTCAAAATCATAATTTTGCAAGGTTTCTTCTTTGCGTAGGAGATAGATTCGGTTGGGAGAGGAATTACTTCAACACACAATGATCACTTCTCACATAAAAATGACTACCATAAAGGTAATGATGCCAGTTCTTGACGGCACGAAAGATAGCGCTCATCTCTTGATCATACACATGCATGCATATACATCTCTTTTTGTTGGTAGATTCTTTGGAATTTAAAACATATCATGAAACTCATCCAATAGTTCAGCCATGCCCTCGTGCATTTGTTTCTTGTTCTCAACCATATCATACCATCCTCTCTGCTAGGCTATAAAACAAATACACAGCCCATTTGCTTCGGTTCCCTCGAGTATTTGTAGCTCCTAAAAAACATTTAATCTCCTTCTTGAAGCTCCAGAGGTGGAGTCCTATGGGCTTCGACATAATTCTTGATTCTCACTTGAGCTCACTTTCATGTTTGCCTTGCATTGTTGGAGAAGAGCATGCACTACCTCACTTCCTCTTTCTCATTTGGATTCACTCCTTCTTACTTGACAACTATCATAGGTGCATACCATTCACTTTCTAACCATACACGATGCCTCAAAAAGGTGGCGTGCCAATACTCTCATGATGATGAGCAGTACTATTAATAGTAGGAAAACTTGAGTAAAGCTGAGCGTTCATCCCACACACTTTGAGCATCATGGAAATGCTATCTCAAACTAAGTTTCCACCCACTTATTCATGCCTTCTCTTTGACCTTTGATCTCAGGATGGTAGCGATGCTTGGCGTCAACTTGGTTTGCATGATCTCAAACAAATTGTTTGCAAAATGAACTCATCATGCATTTGGCATTCTTGATCACTTACAATATGTTATGGTACACCATGTAACTTCAAGGTAGGATCCCAAAATTGCCTCGCAAAAACGATAGATGTCGTATCCTTGACCTTTGTAGAGATGAAATGTGCCACCCTTGTCAACCTATCCACCACAACATGTAAGCTATCGCAACCTTTCTTTGTGTGTGTGGAAGACCCATATAGTGAAATCCATAGAAATACGAATCCACTGCATATATACATCTTGTGGGACAGAAGCATGTAATTTCCTCACGTTCCTCTCAATTAGAAGCTCTTATCTTATCAAAGGTGTTGAAATTCCCAACTGCCCCATCGTTGTGCTGAAGAATGCATTTCTCAGATCAGCCTTTGCTTGTAATTTTTGATGATGCCTATAGGCACCATGTAGACTCTATAGATCTTTGTAGCCAGAAGCGAGGCAACTCTTTTCTAAGAACCGTGTTGTAATTCCTGCACCATTTGTGGCACCTCCTTATTTAACGTATATTCCTCTTGAATTTCCAGAACTCAATCTTTGTGTACTTGGGAAATAGTCGATAGTGAACATTTAAGCATCGGCCCCACCACATTATTCTTGCTCTTTATATAGGCAATCTCAAAATCGTAATTTTGCAAGGCTGCCACACCCACCTTCTTTGCTTAGGAGATAGACTCGGTTCGGAGACGAATTACTTCAATGCACATGGATCACTTCTCACATAAAAGGACTACCATAAAGGCTCTAATACATTGCAATGTAAGAAAGGGATCAATGGCTTTAAGTAGAGCTCTGATACCAACAATGCAAGAAAGGGATCTAGTGAGAGATCAAGAAAATGCACCCATTATACATGGAGTATACTTATCATAGAGAGTACTAGTAGTCCACCCAAACATGGAAAGTCTGCCATGACACCGTAAGTAAGACGTCAACTTACAAATACCCTTTCTTCCAAGAGAAAAGGAAAACGTCATGTGATCATTTGTACAACAATTTGATGGTGGAACCACATTCTTTGATTACCAAGTCTTTCCTTTTTTCATCCTCTTAAAGTCCCACTGCCTTCCAGCCATAGATGTCATATACTCGAACTTTCTAGAGATGAAATGTTCCACCCTTGTCACCTATTCACAGACACACACATGACCTATCCCAATGTTTCTTTGTGTGTGGAAGACCCATAGTGAAATCCATAGAAATACGAATCCACTTCCCTTCGAGAGTAGGCAAGTTGAAGTAGCCCATCGGGGACTTATATGTATTGGGTTCTTATTAAGTTGAGAAGGCGTACATCTTGTGAGAAAAGCATGGAAGTCCTTCCACATCCCTTTCTAATAGAAGCCCTTTTCCTTATCCTATCCAACGGTCCTGAATACTCTTGATTGCCACCCTGTTGGTGAAGGCAACGGTCTTGAATATTCCTGACTGCTCCACACCATTGGTGAAGAATGTATTTGTTCGATCAACCTTTGCTTGTAACTTTTGATGTAGGCACCATGTAGACTCTATCTTTGCAGTAAAAATGAGACCATTTCATAGCTAGAAAGAAGGCAACTCTTTATGAGGAACCATATCATAATCTCAGCCAGGCCGCCACTTTATCCTGTTGTTGATTATACACGCGATCTCAAAATCATAATTTTGCAAGGTTGCCAACCACCTTCTTCGCTTAGGAGACGGATTCGGTCATAGGAGAGAATTACTTCAATGCACGGTACGGTGATCACTTCTCACATAAAAATCACTCATATCGTAAAGGTAATGATGCCACTTTTTGATGGCATGCAAAATAGCCATCATCTCTTGATCATACAAATCTCCTTTTGTTGGTAGAATCTTCAGAATTTAAAGCATATCGTGAAACTCATAGTTTAGCCATGCCCTCATGCATTTATTTCTTGTTCTCAACACCATATCATCCTCTTTGCAATGCTATAAAACAATCACACAGTCCATTAGCTCTGATTCCCAATCTCCTTCTTCGAGTTCCGAATTCTCCTATGGGCATCGGCATAATGCTTCATTGAGATTACTTTCATGTATGCCTCGCATTCTTGGGGAGAAGAGCATTCATTATCTCCACTTTCTCTTTTGCATTTGGATTCACTTCCTTTTGCTTGACAGCTATCATGGGTGCAGTTGCCTTCTAACCATACGCGATGCCTCAAAAGGTGGCATTCACCATCTAAGCATACACAGTGCCTCAAAAGGTGGCCTGGTGGCATGCATTCACCTTTTCTAACTATACACAATGCCTTAGAAAGCGGCATGCCAACACTCTCACGAGATGAGGTACTATTGTAGGAAAAATGGGCTAAAGCCGACCATTCGTCCCACACACTTTTTAAGTGTAAACTTTTTCGTCGTGATCTCTATTTGACCTTGAATCTCGGGATGGAAGCGATGCTTGGCGGTCGCTTGGTTTGCATGATATCAAACAAAGTAATCTAAAATGAACTCATGAATTTGACATCCTGGTCACTCGCAATACGTTGTAGTACACCATGTAACCTGAATACAATGGACCACCAATGGCCTTGCAACCACAGATGTCATATACTTGACATTTGTAGAGATGAAATGTGACAGCACAATCCACATATAAGCTATCTCAACCTTTCTTTGTGTGTGGAAGACCCATAGTGAGATTCATAGAAATATGGATCCACTTACCCATCCAAAATTGATAGGCAAGTTGAAGAAACCCACCGAGCTTACCTTATCAAGTTGAAAAGGCATACATCTTGTGTGACAAGAGCATGTAAGTCCTTCCACATCCCTTTCCTCAAGAAGCTCTTTTCTCACATAAAAATGACTACCATAAAGGTAATGATGCCACTTCTTGACGGCATGAAAGATAGCGCTCATCTCTTGATCATACACATGCATGCATATACATCTCTTTTTGTTGGTAGATTCTTTGGAATTTAAAACATATCATGAAACTCATCCAATAGTTCAGCCATGCCCTCGTGCATTTGTTTCTTGTTCTCAACCATATCATACCATCCTCTCTGCTAGGCTATAAAACAAATACACAACCCATTTGCTTCGGTTCCCTCGAGTATTTGTAGCTCCTAAAAAACATTTAATCTCCTTCTTGAAGCTCCAGAGGTGGAGTCCTATGGGCTTCGACATAATTCTTGATTCTCACTTGAGCTCACTTTCATGTTTGCCTTGCATTGTTGGAGAAGAGCATGCACTACCTCACTTCCTCTTTCTCATTTGGATTCACTCCTTCTTACTTGACAACTATCATAGGTGCATACCATTCACTTTCTAACCATACACGATGCCTCAAAAAGGTGGCGTGCCAATACTCTCATGATGATGAGCAGTACTATTAATAGTAGGAAAACTTGAGTAAAGCTGAGCGTTCATCCCACACACTTTGAGCATCATGGAAATGCTATCTCAAACTAAGTTTCCACCCACTTATTCATGCCTTCTCTTTGACCTTTGATCTCAGGATGGTAGCGATGCTTGGCGTCAACTTGGTTTGCATGATCTCAAACAAATTGTTTGCAAAATGAACTCATCATGCATTTGGCATTCTTGATCACTTACAATATGTTATGGTACACCATGTAACTTCAAGGTAGGATCCCAAAATTGCCTCGCAAAAACGATAGATGTCGTATCCTTGACCTTTGTAGAGATGAAATGTGCCACCCTTGTCAACCTATCCACCACAACATGTAAGCTATCGCAACCTTTCTTTGTGTGTGTGGAAGACCCATATAGTGAAATCCATAGAAATACGAATCCACTGCATATATACATCTTGTGGGACAGAAGCATGTAATTTCCTCACGTTCCTCTCAATTAGAAGCTCTTATCTTATCAAAGGTGTTGAAATTCCCAACTGCCCCATCGTTGTGCTGAAGAATGCATTTCTCAGATCAGCCTTTGCTTGTAATTTTTGATGATGCCTATAGGCACCATGTAGACTCTATAGATCTTTGTAGCCAGAAGCGAGGCAACTCTTTTCTAAGAACCGTGTTGTAATTCCTGCACCATTTGTGGCACCTCCTTATTTAACGTATATTCCTCTTGAATTTCCAGAACTCAATCTTTGTGTACTTGGGAAATAGTCGATAGTGAACATTTAAGCATCGGCCCCACCACATTATTCTTGCTCTTTATATAGGCAATCTCAAAATCGTAATTTTGCAAGGCTGCCACACCCACCTTCTTTGCTTAGGAGATAGACTCGGTTCGGAGACGAATTACTTCAATGCACATGGATCACTTCTCACATAAAAGGACTACCATAAAGGCTCTAATACATTGCAATGTAAGAAAGGGATCAATGGCTTTAAGTAGAGCTCTGATACCAACAATGCAAGAAAGGGATCTAGTGAGAGATCAAGAAAATGCACCCATTATACATGGAGTATACTTATCATAGAGAGTACTAGTAGTCCACCCAAACATGGAAAGTCTGCCATGACACCGTAAGTAAGACGTCAACTTACAAATACCCTTTCTTCCAAGAGAAAAGGAAAACGTCATGTAATCATTTGTACAACAATTTGATGGTGGAACCACATTCTTTGATTACCAAGTCTTTCCTTTTTTCATCCTCTTAAAGTCCCACTGCCTTCCAGCCATAGATGTCATATACTCGAACTTTCTAGAGATGAAATGTTCCACCCTTGTCACCTATTCACAGACACACACATGACCTATCCCAATGTTTCTTTGTGTGTGGAAGACCCATAGTGAAATCCATAGAAATACGAATCCACTTCCCTTCGAGAGTAGGCAAGTTGAAGTAGCCCATCGGGGACTTATATGTATTGGGTTCTTATTAAGTTGAGAAGGCGTACATCTTGTGAGAAAAGCATGGAAGTCCTTCCACATCCCTTTCTAATAGAAGCCCTTTTCCTTATCCTATCCAACGGTCCTGAATACTCTTGATTGCCACCCTGTTGGTGAAGGCAACGGTCTTGAATATTCCTGACTGCTCCACACCATTGGTGAAGAATGTATTTGTTCGATCAACCTTTGCTTGTAACTTTTGATGTAGGCACCATGTAGACTCTATCTTTGCAGTAAAAATGAGACCATTTCATAGCTAGAAAGAAGGCAACTCTTTATGAGCAACCATATCATAATCTCAGCCAGGCCGCCACTTTATCCTGTTGTTGATTATACACGCGATCTCAAAATCATAATTTTGCAAGGTTGCCAACCACCTTCTTCGCTTAGGAGACGGATTCGGTCATAGGAGAGAATTACTTCAATGCACGGTACGGTGATCACTTCTCACATAAAAATCACTCATATCGTAAAGGTAATGATGCCACTTTTTGATGGCATGCAAAATAGCCATCATCTCTTGATCATACAAATCTCCTTTTGTTGGTAGAATCTTCAGAATTTAAAGCATATCGTGAAACTCATAGTTCAGCCATGCCCTCATGCATTTATTTCTTGTTCTCAACACCATATCATCCTCTTTGCAATGCTATAAAACAATCACACAGTCCATTAGCTCTGATTCCCAATCTCCTTCTTCGAGTTCCGAATTCTCCTATGGGCATCGGCATAATGCTTCATTGAGATTACTTTCATGTATGCCTCGCATTTTTGGGGAGAAGAGCATTCATTATCTCCACTTTCTCTTTTGCATTTGGATTCACTTCCTTTTGCTTGACAGCTATCATGGGTGCAGTTGCCTTCTAACCATACGCGATGCCTCAAAAGGTGGCATTCACCATCTAAGCATACACAGTGCCTCAAAAGGTGGCCTGGTGGCATGCATTCACCTTTTCTAACTATACACAATGCCTTAGAAAGCGGCATGCCAACACTCTCACGAGATGAGGTACTATTGTAGGAAAAATGGGCTAAAGCCGACCATTCGTCCCACACACTTTTTAAGTGTAAACTTTTTCGTCGTGATCTCTATTTGACCTTGAATCTCGGGATGGAAGCGATGCTTGGCGGTCGCTTGGTTTGCATGATATCAAACAAAGTAATCTAAAATGAACTCATGAATTTGACATCCTGGTCACTCGCAATACGTTGTAGTACACCATGTAACCTGAATACAATGGACCACCAATGGCCTTGCAACCACAGATGTCATATACTTGACATTTGTAGAGATGAAATGTGACAGCACAATCCACATATAAGCTATCTCAACCTTTCTTTGTGTGTGGAAGACCCATAGTGAGATTCATAGAAATATGGATCCACTTACCCATCCAAAATTGATAGGCAAGTTGAAGAAACCCACCGAGCTTACCTTATTAAGTTGAAAAGGCATACATCTTGTGTGACAAGAGCATGTAAGTCCTTCCACATCCCTTTCCTCAAGAAGCTCTTTTCTCACATAAAAATGACTACCATAAAGGTAATGATGCCACTTCTTGACGGCATGAAAGATAGCGCTCATCTCTTGATCATACACATGCATGCATATACATCTCTTTTTGTTGGTAGATTCTTTGGAATTTAAAACATATCATGAAACTCATCCAATAGTTCAGCCATGCCCTCGTGCATTTGTTTCTTGTTCTCAACCATATCATACCATCCTCTCTGCTAGGCTATAAAACAAATACACAGCCCATTTGCTTCGGTTCCCTCGAGTATTTGTAGCTCCTAAAAAACATTTAATCTCCTTCTTGAAGCTCCAGAGGTGGAGTCCTATGGGCTTCGACATAATTCTTGATTCTCACTTGAGCTCACTTTCATGTTTACCTTGCATTGTTGGAGAAGAGCATGCACTACCTCACTTCCTCTTTCTCATTTGGATTCACTCCTTCTTACTTGACAACTATCATAGGTGCGCACCATTCACTTTCTAACCATACACGATGCCTCAGAAAAGTGGCGTGCCAATACTCTCATGATGATGAGCAGTACTATTAATAGTAGGAAAACTTGAGTAAAGCTGAGCCTTCATCCCACACACTTTGAGCATCATGGAAATGCTATCTCAAACTAAGTTTCCACCCACTTATTCATGCCCTTTGTTTGGACCTTTGATCTCAGGATGGTAGCGATGCTTGGCGTCAACTTGGTTTGCATGATCTCAAACAAATTGTTTGCAAAATGAACTCATCATGCATTTGGCATTCTTGATCACTTACAATATGTTATGGTACACCATGTAACTTCAAGGTAGGATCCCAAAATTGCCTCGCAAAAACGATAGATTTCGTATCCTTGACCTTTGTACAGATGAAATGTGCCACCCTTGTCAACCTATCCACCACAACATGTAAGCTATCGCAAACTTTCTTTGTGTGTGTGGAAGACCCATATAGTGAAATTTATAGAAATACGAATCCACTCCATACATACATCTTGTGGCAGAGAAGCATGTAATTTCCTCACGTTCCTCTCAATTAGAAGCTCCTATCTTATCAAAGGTGTTGAAATTCCCAACTGCCCCATCGTTGTGCTGAAGAATGCATTTCTCAGATCAGCCTTTGCTTGTAATTTTTGATGATGCCTATAGGCACCATGTAGACTCTATAGATCTTTGTAGCCAGAAGCGAGGCAACTCTTTTCTAAGAACCGTGTTGTAATTTCTGCACCATTCGTGGCACCTCCTTATTTAACGTATACTCCTCTTGAATTCTCCTATAGGCATCGGCATAATGCTTCATTGAGATTACTTTCATGATTGCCTTGCATTTTTGGGGAGAAGAGCATTCACTATCTCCACTTTCTCTTTTGCATTTGGATTCACTCCCTTTTGCTTGATAGCTATCATGGGTGCAGTTGCCTTCTAACCATACGCGATGCCTCAAAAGGTGGCATACACAGTGCCTCAAAAGGTGGCGCGACGGCATGCCAATACTCTTACGAGATGAGGTACTATTGTAGGAAAAATGGGCTAAAGCCGACCATTCATCCCACACACTTTTTAAGTGTAAACTTATTCATCGTGATCTCTATTTGACCTTAAATCTCGGGAAGGTAGCGATGCTTGGCAGTCGCTTGGTTTGCATGATATCAAATAAAGTAATCTAAAATGAACTCATGAATTTGACATCCTGGTCACTCTCAATACGTTGTAGTACACCATGTAACCTGAATACATGGACCACCAATTGCCTTGCAACCACGGATGTCGTATACTTGACCTTTGTAGAGATGAAATGTGCCACCACAAGCCACATATAAGCTATCTCAACCTTTCTTTGTGTGTGGAAGACCCATAGTGAGATCCATAGAAATATGGATCCACTTGCCCATCGAAAATTGATAGGCAAGTTGAAGAAACCCACCAGGCTTACCTTATCAGGTTGAAAAGGCATACATCTTGTGTGACAAGAGCATGTAAGTCCTTCCACATCCCTTTCCTCTAGAAGCTCTTTCTTATCTTATCAAAGGACTTGAATATTCCCAATTGCCCCACCATTGATGAAGAATGCATTTTTTTATGTAGGTACCACATGTAGACTCTATCTCTATAGTAAAAAACGAGACCATTATGGGAAAAAATGAGACTCTATTACGTAGGCACCATGTAGACTCTATAGATCTTTGTCGTAAAAATGAGACCATTACATAGCCAAAAAATGAGGCAACTCTTTATGAAAACCAGGTCGTAATTTCAGCACCATTTGTGACACCCCCTTATTTAAGAGATCTTCCTTTTGAAATTCCATGACCCAATGTTTGTATACTTTAGGTATAACTGATAGAAATTCAGCCACTACATTATCCTTGCCCTTTATATAGCTCATCTCAAAATCATAATTTTGCAAGGTTTCTTCTTTGCGTAGGAGATAGATTCGGTTGGGAGAGGAATTACTTCAACACACAATGATCACTTCTCACATAAAAATGACTAACATAAAAATGACTACCATAAAGGTAATGATGCCACTTCTTGACGGCACGAAAGATAGCGCTCATCTCTTGATCATACACATGCATGCATATACATCTCTTTTTGTTGGTAGATTCTTTGGAATTTAAAACATATCATGAAACTCATCCAGTAGTTCAGCCATGCCCTCGTGCATTTGTTTCTTGTTCTCAACCATATCATACCATCCTCTCTGCTAGGCTATAAAACAAATACACAGCCCATTTGCTTCGGTTCCCTTGAGTATTTGTAGCTCCTAAAAAACATTTAATATCCTTCTTGAAGCTCCAGAGGTGGAGTCCTATGGGCTTCGACATCATTCTTGATTCTCACTTGAGTTCGCTTTCATGTTTGCCTTACATTGTTGGAAAAGAGCATGCACTACCTCACTTCCTCTTTCTCATTTGGATTCACTCCTTCTTACTTGACAACTATCATAGGTGCGTACCATTCACTTTCTAACCATACACGATGCCTCAGAAAGGTGGCGTGCCAATACTCTCATGATGATGAGCAGTACTATTAATAGTAGGAAAACTTGAGTAAAGCTGAGCGTTCATCCCACACACTTTGAGCATCATGGAAATGCTATCTCAAACTAAGTTTCCACCCACTTATTCATGCCTTCTCTTTGACCTTTGATCTCAGGATGGTAGCGATGCTTGGCATCAACTTGGTTTGCATGATCTCAAACAAATTGTTTGCAAAATAAACTCATCATGCATTTGGCATTCTTGATCACTTACAATATGTTATGGTACACCATGTAACTTCAAGGTAGGATCCCAAAATTGCCTCGCAAAAACGATAGATGTCGTATCCTTGACCTTTGTAGAGATGAAATGTACCACCCTTGTCAACCTATCCACCACAACATGTAAGCTATCGCAACCTTTCTTTGTGTGTGTGGAAGACCCATATAGTGAAATCCATAGAAATACGAATCCACTGCATATATACATCTTGTGGGACAGAAGCATGTAATTTCCTCATGTTCCTCTCAATTAGAAGCTCTTATCTTATCAAAGGTGTTGAAATTCCCAACTGCCCCATCGTTGTGCTGAAGAATGCATTTCTCAGATCAGCCTTTGCTTTTAATTTTTGATGATGCCTATAGGCACCATGTAGACTCTATAGATCTTTGTAGCCAGAAGCGAGGCAACTCTTTTCTAAGAACCGTGTTGTAATTCCTGCACCATTTGTGGCACCTCCTTATTTAACGTATATTCCTCTTGAATTTCCAGAACTCAATCTTTGTGTACTTGGGAAATAGTCGATAGTGAACATTTAAGCATCGGCCCCACCACATTATTCTTGCTCTTTATATAGGCAATCTCAAAATCGTAATTTTGCAAGGCTGCCACACCCACCTTCTTTGCTTAGGAGATAGACTCGGTTCGGAGACGAATTACTTCAATGCACATGGATCACTTCTCACATAAAAGGACTACCATAAAGGCTCTAATACATTGCAATGTAAGAAAGGGATCAATGGCTTTAAGTAGAGCTCTGATACCAACAATGCAAGAAAGGGATCTAGTGAGAGATCAAGAAAATGCACTCATTATACATGGAGTATACTTATCATAGAGAGTACTAGTAGTCCACCCAAACATGGAAAGTCTGCCATGACACCGTAAGTAAGACGTCAACTTACAAATACCCTTTCTTCCAAGAGAAAAGGAAAACGTCATGTAATCATTTGTACAACAATTTGATGGTGGAACCACATTCTTTGATTACCAAGTCTTTCCTTTTTTCATCTTCTTAAAATCCCACTGCCTTCCAGCCATAGATGTCATATACTCGAACTTTCTAGAGATGAAATGTTGGACTTATATGTATTGGGTTCTTATTAAGTTGAAAAGGCGTACATCTTGTGAGAAAAGCATGGAAGTCCTTCCACATCCCTTTCTAATAGAAGCCCTTTTCCTTATCCTATCCAACGGTCCTGAATACTCTTGATTGCCACACTGTTGGTGAAGGCAACGGTCTTGAATATTCCTGACTGCCCCACACCATTGGTGAAGAATGTATTTGTTTGATCAACCTTTGCTTGTAACTTTTGATGTAGGCACCATGTAGACTCTATCTTTGCAGTAAAAATGAGACCATTTCATAGCTAGAAAGAAGGCAACTCTTTATGAGGAACCATATCATAATCTCAGCCAGGCCGCCACTTTATCCTGTTGTTGATTATACACGCGAACTCAAAATCATAATTTTGCAAGGTTGCCAACCACTTTCTTCGCTTAGGAGACGGATTTGGTCACAGGAGAGAATTACTTCAATGCACGGTACGGTGATCACTTCTCACATAAAAATCACTCATATCATAAAGGTAATGATGCCACTTTTTGATGGCATGCAAAATAGCCATCATCTCTTGATCATACAAATCTCCTTTTGTTGGTAGAATCTTCAAAATTTAAAGCATATCATGAAACTCATAGTTCAGCCATGCCCTCATGCATTTGTTTCTTGTTCTCAACACCATATCATCCTCTTTGCAATGCTATAAAACAATCACACAGTCCATTAGCTCTGATTCCCAATCTCCTTCTTCGAGTTTCGAATTCTCCTATGGGCATCGGCATAATGTTTCATTGAGATTACTTTCATGTATGCCTCGCATTTTTGGGGAGAAGAGCATTCATTATCTCCACTTTCTCTTTTGCATTTTGATTCACTCCCTTTTGCTTGACAGCTATCATGGGTGCAGTTGCCTTCTAACCATACGCGATGCCTCAAAAGGTGGCATTCACCATCTAAGCATACACAGTGCCTCAAAAGGTGGCGTGGTGGCATGCATTCACCTTTTCTAACTATACACAATGCCTTAGAAAGCGGCATGCCAACACTCTCACGAGATGAGGTACTATTGTAGGAAAAATGGGCTAAAGCCGACCATTCGTCCCACACACTTTTTAAGTGTAAACTTATTCGTCGTGATCTCTATTTGTCCTTGAATCTCGGGATGGAAGCGATGCTTGGCGGTCGCTTGGTTTGCATGATATCAAACAAAGTAATCTAAAATGAACTCATGAATTTGACATCCTGGTCACTCGCAATACGTTGTAGTACACCATGTAACCTGAATACAATGGACCACCAATGGCCTTGCAACCACCGATGTCGTATACTTGACATTTGTAGAGATGAAATGTGACAGCACAATCCACATATAAGCTATCTCAACCTTTCTTTGTGTGTGGAAGACCCATAGTGAGATTCATAGAAATATGGATCCACTTACCCATCGAAAATTGATAGGCAAGTTGAAGAAACCAACCGAGCTTACCTTATCAAGTTGAAAAGGCATACATCTTGTGTGACAAGAGCATGTAAGTCCTTCCACATCCCTTTCCTCAAGAAGCTCTTTTCTCACATAAAAATGACTACCATAAAGGTAATGATGCCACTTCTTGACGGCACGAAAGATAGCGCTCATGTCTTGATCATACACATGCATGCATATACATTTCTTTTTGTTGGTAGATTCTTTGGAATTTAAAACATATCATGAAACTCATCCAATAGTTCAGCCATGCCCTCATGCATTTGTTTCTTGTTCTCAACCATATCATACCATCCTCTCTGCTAGGCTATAAAACAAATACACAGTCCATTTGTTTCGGTTCCCTCGAGTATTTGTAGCTCCTAAAAAACATTTAATCTCCTTCTTGAAGCTCCAGAGGTGGAGTCCTATGGGCTTCGACATAATTCTTGATTTTCACTTGAGCTCACTTTCATGTTTGCCTTGCATTGTTGGAGAAGAGCATGCACTACCTCACTTCCTCTTTCTCATTTGGATTCACTCCTTCTTACTTGACAACTATCATAGGTGCGCACCATTCACTTTCTAACCATACACGATACCTCAGAAAAGTGGCGTGCCAATACTCTCATGATGATGAGCAGTACTATTAATAGTAGGAAAACTTGAGTACTGAGCCTTCATCCCACACACTTTGAGCATCATGGAAATGCTATCTCAAACTAAGTTTCCACCCACTTATTCACGCCCTTTGTTTGGACCTTTGATCTCAGGATGGTAGCGATGCTTGGCGTCAACTTGGTTTGCATGATCTCAAACAAATTGTTTGCAAAATGAACTCATCATGCGTTTGGCATTCTTGATCACTTACAATATGTTATGGTACACCATGTAACTTCAAGGTAGGATCCCAAAATTGCCTCGTAAAAACGATAGATGTCGTATCCTTGACCTTTGTAGAGATGAAATGTGCCACCCTTGTCAACCTATCCACCACAACATGTAAGCTATCGCAACCTTTCTTTGTGTGTGTGGAAGACCCATATAGTGAAATCCATAGAAATACGAATCCACTGCATACATACATCTTGTGGGATAGAAGCATATAATTTCCTCACGTTCCTCTCAATTAGAAGCTCTTATCTTATCAAAGGTGTTGAAATTCCCAACTGCCCCATCGTTGTGCTGAAGAATGCATTTCTCAGATCAGCCTTTGCTTGTAATTTTTGATGATGCCTATAGGCACCATGTAGACTCTATAGATCTTTGTAGCCAAAAGCGAGGCAACTCTTTTCTAAGAACCGTGTTGTAATTTCTGCACCATTCGTGGCACCTCCTTATTTAACGTATATTCCTCTTGAATTCTCCTATAGGCATCGGCATAATGCTTCATTGAGATTACTTTCATGATTGCCTTGCATTTTTGGGGAGAAGAGCATTCACTATCTCCACTTTCTCTTTTGCATTTGGATTCACTCCCTTTTGCTTGACAGCTATCATGGGTGCAGTTGCCTTCTAGCCATACACGATGCCTCAAAAGGTGGCATACACAGTGCCTCAAAAGGTGGCGCGATGGCATGCCAATACTCTTACGAGATGAGGTACTGTTGTAGGAAAACTGGGCTAAAGCCGACCATTCATCCCACACACTTTTTAAGTGTAAACTTATTCATCGTGATCTCTATTTGACCTTAAATCTCGGGAAGGTAGCGATGCTTGGCAGTCGCTTGGTTTGCATGATATCAAATAAAGTAATCTAAAATGAACTCATGAATTTGACATCCTGGTCAATCTCAATACGTTGTACTACACCATGTAACCTGAATACATGGACCACCAATTGCCTTGCAACCACGGATGTCGTATACTTGACGTTTGTAGAGATGAAATGTGACAGCACAATCCACATATAAGCTATCTCAACCTTTCTTTGTGTGTGGAAGACCCATAGTGAGATCCATAGAAATATGGATCCACTTGCCCATCAAAAATTGATAGGCAAGTTGAAGAAACCCACCAGGCTTACCTTATCAGGTTGAAAAGGCATACATCTTGTGTGACAAGAGCATGTAAGTCCTTCCACATCCCTTTCCTCTAGAAGCTTTTTCTTATCTTATCAAAGGACTTGAATATTCCCAATTGCCCCACCATTGATGAAGAATGCATTTTTTTATGTAGGTACCACATGTAGACTCTATCTCTATAGTAAAAAACGAGACCATTATGGGAAAAAATGAGACTCTATTACGTAGGCACCATGTAGACTCTATAGATCTTTGTCGTAAAAATGAGACCATTACGTAGCCAAAAAATGAGGCAACTCTTTATGAGAACCAGGTCGTAATTTCAGCACCATTTGTGACACCCCCTTATTTAAGAGATCTTCCTTTTGAAATTCCATGACCCAATGTTTGTATACTTTAGGTATAACTGATAGAGATTCAGCCACTACATTATCCTTGCCCTTTATATAGCTCATCTCAAAATCATAATTTTGCAAGGTTTCTTCTTTGCGTAGGAGATAGATTCGGTTGGGAGAGGAATTACTTCAACACACAATGATCACTTCTCACATAAAAATGACTACCATAAAGGTAATGATGCCAGTTCTTGACGGCACGAAAGATAGCGCTCATCTCTTGATCATACACATGCATGCATATACATCTCTTTTTGTTGGTAGATTATTTGGAATTTAAAACATATCATGAAACTCATCCAATAGTTCAGCCATGCCCTCGTGCATTTGTTTCTTGTTCTCAACCATATCATACCATCCTCTCTGCTAGGCTATAAAACAAATACACAGCCCATTTGCTTCGGTTCCCTTGAGTATTTGTAGCTCCTAAAAAACATTTAATATCCTTCTTGAAGCTCCAGAGGTGGAGTCCTATGGGCTTCGACATCATTCTTGATTCTCACTTGAGTTCGCTTTCATGTTTGCCTTGGAGAAGAGCATGCACTACCTCACTTCCTCTTTCTCATTTGGATTCACTCCTTCTTACTTGACAACTATCATAGGTGCGTACCATTCACTTTCTAACCATACACGATGCCTCAGAAAGGTGGCGTGCCAATACTCTCATGATGATGAGCAGTACTATTAATAGTAGGAAAACTTGAGTAAAGCTGAGCGTTCATCCCACACACTTTGAGCATCATGGAAATGCTATCTCAAACTAAGTTTCCACCCACTTATTCATGCCTTCTCTTTGACCTTTGATCTCAGGATGGTAGCGATGCTTGGCGTCAACTTGGTTTGCATGATCTCAAACAAATTGTTTACAAAATGAACTCATCATTCATTTTGCATTCTCGATCACTTACAATATGTTGTGGTACACCATGTAACTTCAAGGTAGGATCCCGAAATTTCCTCGCAAAAATGATAGATGTCGTATCCTTGACCTTTGTAGAGATGAAATGTGCCACCCTTGTCAACCTATCCACCACAACATGTAAGCTATCGCTACCTTTCTTTGTGTGTGTGGAAGACCCATATAGTGAAATCCATAGAAATATGAATCCACTGCATATATACATCTTGTGGGACAGAAACATGTCAGTTCCTCACATTCCTCTCAATTAGAAGCTCTTATCTTATCAAAGGTGTTGAAATTCCCAACTGTCCCATCGTTGTGCTGAAGAATGTATTTCTCAAATCAGCCTTTGCTTGTAATTTTTGATGATGCCTATAGGCACCATGTAGACTCTATAGATCTTTGTAGCCAGAAGCAAGGCAACTCTTTTCTAAGAACCGTGTTGTAATTCCTGCACCATTCGTTGCACCTCCTTATTTAACGGATATTCCTCTTGAATTTTCAGAACTCAAAGCATTGGGTACAGAGAAGCTCCGCAGATTCACTTTGAAAATAGTCAATAGTGAACATTTAAGCATCGGCCCCACCACATTATTCTTGCTCTTTATATAGGCAATCTCAAAATCACATGTAGACTCTATCTCTGTCGTAAAAAATGAGACCATTATGGGAACCATGTTGTAATTTTGACATAGGCACCATGTAGACTCTATCTTTGTTAGTAAAAATGAGACCATTATGTAGCCAAAAAACGAGGCAACTCTTTATGAGAACGAGGTTGCCACACCCACCTTCTTTGCTTAGGAGATAGACTCGGTTCGGAGACGAATTACTTCAATGCACATGGATAACTTCTGACATAAAATGACTACCATAAAGCTCTAATCAATGCAATGTAAGAAAGGGATCAATGGCTTTAAGTAGAGCTCTGATACCAACAATGCAAGAAAGGGATCTAGTGAGAGATCAAGAAAATGCACTCATTATACATGGAGTATACTTATCATAGAGAGTACTAGTAGTCCACCCAAACATGGAAAGTCTACCATGACACCGTAAGTAAGACTTCAACTTACAAATACCCTTTCTTCCAAGGAAAAAGGACAACACCATGTAATCATTTGTACAACAATTTGATGGTGGAACCACATCCTTTGATTACCAAGTCTTTCCTTTTTTTATGCTCTTAAAATCCCACTGCCTTGCAGCCATAGTGTCATATACTCGAACTATCTAGAGATGAAATGTTCCACCCTTGTCAACCTATTCAGAGACACACATGCCCTATCCCAATGTTTCTTTGTGTGTGGAAGACCCATAGTGAAATCCATAGAAATTACGAATCCACTTCCCTTCGAGAGTAGGCAAGTTGAAGTAGCCCATCGCGAACTTATATGTATTGGGTTCTTATTAAGTTGAGAAGGCGTACATCTTGTGAGAAAAGCATGGAAGTCCTTCCACATCCCTTTCTAATAGAAGCCCTTTTCCTTATCCTATCAACGATCCTGAATACTCTTGATTGCCACACCGTTGGTCAAGGCAACGATATTCCTGACTGCCCCACACCATTGGTGAAGAATGTATTTGTTCGATCGGCCTTTGCTGTAACTTTTGATGTAGGCACCATGTAAACTCTATCTTTGCAGTAAAAATGAAACCATTTCATAGCTAGAAAGAAGGCAACTCTTTATGAGAACCTTATCATAATCTCAGCCAGGCCACCACATTATCCTATTGTTGATTATACACGCGATCTCAAAATCATAATTTTGCAAGGTTGCCAACCACCTTCTTCGCTTAGGAGACGGATTCGGTCACAGGAGAGAATTACTTCAATGCACGGTACAGTGATCACTTCTCACACAAGAATCACTCATATCCTAAAGGTAATGATGCCACTTCTTGATGGCATGCAAAATAGCCATCATCTCTTGATCATACAAATCTCCTTTTGTTGGTAGAATCTTGAGAATTTAAAGCATATGATGAAACTCATAGTTCAGCCATGTCCATTAGCTTTGATTCTTAATCTCCTTCTTGGAGTTCCGAATTCTCCTATGGGCATCGGCATAATGCTTCATTGAGATTAGTTTCATGTTTGCCTTGCATTTTTGGAGAAGTGCATTCACTATCTCCACTTTCTCTTTTGCATTTGCATTCACTCCCTTTTGCTCGACAGCTATCATGGGTACAGTTGCCTTCTAACCATACGCGATGCCTCAAAAGGTGGCATTCACCATCTAAGCATACACAGTGCCTCAAAAGGTGTCGCAGCGGCATGCATTCACCTTTTCTAACTATACACAATGCCTTAGAAAGTGGCATGCCAATACTCTCATGAGATGAGGTACTATTGTAGGAAAAATGGGCTAAAGCCGACCATCCTCCCACACACTTTTTAAGTGTAAACTTATTCGTCGTGATCTCTATTTGACCTTAAATCTCGGGAAGGTAGTGATGCTTGGCAGTCGCTTGGTTTGCATGATATCAAATAAAGTAATCTAAAATTAACTCATGAATTTATCTAAAATGAACTCATGAATTTGACATCCTGGTCACTCTCAATACGTTGTAGTACACCATGTAACCTAAATACATGGACCACCAGTTGTCTTGCAACCGCGGATGTCGTATACTTGACCTTTGTAGAGATGAAATGTGCCACCACAAGCCACATATAAGCTATCTCAACCTTTCATTGTGTGTGGAAGACCCATAGTGAGATCCATAGAAATATGGATCCACTTCCCCATCGAAAATTGATAGGCAAGTTGAAGAAACCCACCGGGCTTACCTTATCAGGTTGAAAAGGGATACATCTTAAGTGACAAGAGCATGTAAGTCCTTCCACATCCCTTTCCTCTAGAAGCTCTTTCTTATCTTATCAAAGGACTTGAATATTCCCAATTGCCCCACCATTGATGAAGAATGCATTTTTTATGTAGGTACCACATGTAGACTCTATCTCTATAGTAAAAAATAAGACCATTATGGGAACCATCTTGTAATTTTTGACATAGGCACCATGTAGACTCTATCTTTTAGTAAAAATGAAACCATTACGTAGCCAAAAAACGAGAACCAGGTTGTAATTTCAGCACCATTTGTGACGCTCCCTTATTTAAGAGATCTTCCTTTTGAAGTTCCATGACCCAATGTTTGTATACTTTAGGTATAACTGATAGAGTATCAGCCACTACATTATCCTTGCCCTTTATATAGCTCATCTCAAAATCATAATTTTGCAAGGTTTCTTCTTTGCGTAGGAGATAGATTCGGTTGGGAGAGGAATTACTTCAACACACAATGATCACTTCTCACATAAAAATGACTACCATAAAGGTAATGATGCCACTTCTTGACGGCACGAAAGATAGCACTCATGTCTTGATCATACACATGCATATACATCTCTTTTTGTTGGTAGATTCTTTGGAATTTAAAGCATATCATGAAACTCATCCAATAGTTCAGCCATGCCCTCATGCATTTGTTTCTTATTCTCAACCATATCATACCATCCTCTCTGCTAGGCTATAAAACAAATACACAGCCCATTTGCTTTGGTTCCCTCGAGTATTTGTAGCTCCTAAAAAACATTTAATCTCCTTCTTGAAGCTCCAGAGGTGGAGTCTTATGGGCTTTGACATAATTCTTGATTCTCACTTGAGCTCGCTTTCATGTTTGCCTTACATTGTTGGAGAAGAGCATGCACTACCTCACTTCCTCTTTCTCATTTGGATTCACTCCTTCTTACTTGACAACTATCATAGGTGCGCACTATTCACTTTCTAACCATACACGATGCCTCAGAAAGGTGGCGTGCCAATACTCTCAAGATGATGAGAGCAGTACTATTAGGAAAACTTGAGTAAAGCTGAGCGTTCATCCCACACACTTTGAGCATCATGGAAATGCTATCTCAAACACTTCTGACATAAAATGACTACCATAAAGCTCTAATACATTGCAATGTAAGAAAGGGATCAATGGCTTTAAGTAGAGCTCTGATACCAACAATGCAAGAAAGGGATCTAGTGAGAGATCAAGAAAATGCACTCATTATACATGGAGTATACTTATCATAGAGAGTACTAGTAGTCCACCCAAACATGGAAAGTCTGCCATGACACCGTAAGTAAGACTTGAACTTACAAATACCCTTTCTTCCAAGGGAAAAGGACAACATCATGTAATCATTTGTACAACAATTTGATGGTGGAACCACATTCTTTAATTTCCAAGTCTTTCCTTTTTTTATGCTCTTAAAATCCCACTGCCTTGCAGCCATAGTGTCATATACTCGAACTTTCTAGAGATGAAATGTTACACCCTTGTCAACCTATTCAGAGACACACATGCCCTATCCCAATGTTTCTTTGTGTGTGGAAGACCCATAGTGAAATGCATAGAAATACGAATCTAATTTCCTTCGAGAGTAGGCAAGTTGAAGTAGCCCATCGAACTTATATGTATTGGGTTCTTATTAAGTTGAGAAGGCGTACATCTTGTGAGAAAAGCATGGAAGTCCTTCCACATCCCTTTCTAATAGAAGCCCTTTTCCTTATCCTATCAACGGTCCTAAATACTCTTGATAGCCACACCGTTGGTGAAGGCAACGGTCTTGAATATTCCTGACTGCCCCACACCATTGGTGAAGAATGTATTTGTTCGATCGGCCTTTGCTTGTAACTTTTGATGTAGGCACCATGTAAACTCTATCTTTGCAGTAAAAATGAGACCATTTCATAGCTAGAAAGAAGGCAACTCTTTATGAGAACCATATCATAATCTCAGCCAGGCCGCCACATTATCCTATTGTTGATTATACACGCGATCTCAAAATCATAATTTTGCAAGGTTGCCGACCACCTTCTTCGCTTAGGAGACGGATTCGGTCACAGGAGAGAATTATTTCAATGCACGGTACGGTGATCACTTCTGACATAAAAATCACTCATATCGTAAAGGTAATGATGCCACTTCTTGATGGCATGCAAACTAGCCATCATCTCTTGATCATACAAATCTCCTTTTGTTGGTAGAATCTTCAGAATTTAAAGCATATAATGAAACTCATAGTTCAGCCATGCCCTCATGCATTTGTTTCTTGTTCTTAACCACCATATCATCCTCTTTTGCAATGCTATAAAACAATCACACAGTCCATTAGCTTTGATTCTTAATCTCCTTCTTGGAGTTCCGAATTCTCCTATGGGCATCGGCATAATGCTTCATTGAGATTACTTTCATGTTTGCCTTGCATTTCTGGAGAAGAGCATTCACTATCTCCACTTTTTCTTTTGCATTTGGATTTGCTTCCTTTTGCTCAATAGCTATCATGGGTACAGTTGCCTTCTAACCATACGCGACGCCTCAAAAGGTGGCATGCACCATCTAAGCATACACAGTGCCTCACAAAAGGTGGCGCGGCGGCATGCATTTACCTTTTCTAACTATACACAATACCTTAGAAAGCGCCATGCCAATACTCTCACGAGATGAGGTACTATTGTAGGAAAAATGGGCTAAAGCCGACCATTCGTCCCACACACTTTTTAAGTGTAAACTTATTCGTCATGATCTCTATTTGACCTTAAATCTTGGGAAGGTAGCGATGCTTGGTAGTCGCTTGGTTTGCATGATATCAAATAAAGTAATCTAAAATAAACTCATGAATTTATCTAAAATGTACTCATGAATTTGACATCCTGGTCACTCTCAATACGTTGTAGTATACCATGTAACCTGAATACATGGACCACCAATTGCCTTGCAACCACGGATGTCGTATACTTGACCTTTGTAGAGATGAAATGTGCCACCACAAGCCACATATAAGCTATCTCAACCTTTCTTTGTGTGTGGAAGACCCATAGTGAGATCCATAGAAATATGGATCCTCTTTCCCATTGAAAATTGATAGGCAAGTTGAAGAAACCCACCGGGCTTACCTTATCAGGTTGAAAAGGCATACATCTTGTGTGACAAGAGCATGTAAGTCCTTCCAGAGCATCCCTTTCCTCTAAAAGATCTTTCTTGTCTTATCAAAGGACTTGAATATTCCCAATTGCCCCACTATTGATGAAGAATGCATTTTTTATGTAGGTACCACATGTAGACTCTATCTCTGTAGTAAAAAATGAGACCATTATGGGAACCATGTTGTAATTTTTGACATAGGCACCATGTAGACTCTATCTTTGTTAGTAAAAATGAGACCATTATGTAGCCAAAAAATGAGGCAACTCTTTATGAGAACGAGGTTGCCACACCCACCTTCTTTGCTTAAGAGATAGACTCGGTTCGGAGAGGAATTACGTCAATGCACATGGATCACTTCTAACATAAAATGACTACCATAAAGGATCTAATACATTGCAATGTAAGAAAGGGATCAATGGCTTTAAGTAGAGCTCTGATACCAACAATGCAAGAAAGGGATCTAGTGAGAGATCAAGAAAATGCACTCATTATACATGGAGTATACTTATCATAGAGAGTACTAGTAGTCCACCCAAACATGGAAAGTCTGCCATGACACCGTAAGTAAGACTTCAACTTACAAATACCCTTTCTTCCAAGGAAAAAGGACAATGTCATGTAATCATTTGTACAACAATTTGATGGTGGAACCACATTCTTTGATTACCAAGTCTTTCCTTTTTTTATGCTCTTAAAATCCCACTGCCTTGCAGCCATAGTGTCATATACTCCAACTTTCTAGAGATGAAATGTTCCACCTTTGTCAACCTATTCAGAGACACACATGCCCTATCCCAATGTTTCTATGTGTGGAAGACCCATAGTGAAATCCATAGAAATTACGAATCCACTTCCCTTCGAGAGTAGGCAAGTTGAAGTAGACCATTGGACTTATATGTATTGGGTTCTTATTAAGTTGAGAAGGCGTACATCTTATGTGAGAAAAGCATGGAAGTCCTTCCACATCCATTTCTAATAGAAGCCCTTTTCCTTATCCTATCAACGATCCTGAATACTCTTGATTGCCACACCGTTAGTGAAGGCAACGGTCTTGAATATTCCTGACTGCCCCACACCATTGGTGAAGAATGTATTTGTTCGATCGGCCTTTGCTTGTAACTTTTGATGTAGGCACCATGTAGACTCTAGCTTTGTAGTAAAAATGAGACCATTTCATAGCTAGAAACAAGGTAACTCTTTATAAGAACCATATCATAATCTCATCTGGGTTGCCACATTATCCTGTTGTTGATTATACACGCGATCTCAAAATCATAATTTTGCAAGGTTGCCAAACAACCACCTTCTTCGCTTAGGAGACGGATTCGGCCACAGGAGAGAATTACTTCAATGCACGATACGGTGATCACTTCTCAGATAAAAATCACTCATATCGTAAAGGTAATGATGCCACTTCTTGATGGCATAATGCAAAATAGCCATCATCTCTTGATCATACAAATCTCCTTTTGTTGGTAGAATCTTCAGAATTGAAAGCATATCATGAAACTCATAGTTTAGCCATGCCCTCATGCATTTGTTTCTTGTTCTCAACCACCATATCATCCTCTTTGCAATGCTATAAAACAATCACACAGTCCATTAGCTTTGATTCCCAATCTCCTTCTTGGAGTTCCGAATTCTCCTATGGGCATCGGCATAATGCTTCATTGAGATTACTTTCATATTTGCCTCACATTTTTGCGGAGAAGAGCATTCACTATCTCCACTTTCTCTTTTGCATTTGGATTCACTCCCTTTTGCTCGACAGCTATCATGGGTGCAGTTGCCTTCTAACCATACGCGATGTCTCAAAAGGTGGCATTCACCATCTAAGCATACACAGTGCCTCAAAAGGTGGCGCGGCGGCATGCATTCACCTTTTCTAACTATACACAATGCCTTAGAAAGCGGCATGCCAATACTTTCACGAGATGAGGTACTATTGTAGGAAAAATGGGCTAAAGCCGACCATTCGTCCCACACACTTTTTAAGTGTAAACTTATTCGTTGTGATCTCTATTTGACCTTAAATCTCGGGAAGGTAACGATGCTTGGCAGTCGCTTGGTTTGCATGATATCAAAAAAAGTAATCTAAAATGAACTCATGAATTTTTCTAAAATGTACTCATGAGTTTGACATCCTGGTCACTCTCAATACGTTGTAGTACACCAAGTAACCTGAATACATGGACCACCAACTACCTTGCAACCGCGGATGTCATATACTTGACCTTTGTAGAGATGAAATGTGCCACCACAAGCCACATATAAGCTATCTCAACCTTTCTTTGTGTGTGGAAGACCCATAGTGAGATCCATAGAAATATGGATCCACTTCCCCATCGAAAATTGATAGGCAAGTTGAAGAAACCCACCGGGCTTACCTTATCAGGTTGAAAAGGCATACATCTTGTGTGACAAGAGCATGTAAGTCCTTCCACATCCCTTTCCTCTAGAAGCTCTTGCTTATCTTATCAAAGGACTTGAATATTCCCAAATGCCCCACCATTGATGAAGAATGCATTTTTTATGTAGGTACCACATGTAGACTCTGTCTCTGTAGTAAAAAATGAGACCATTATGGGAAAAAATGAGACTCTATTACGTAGGCACCATGTAGACTATCTTTGTACTAAAAATGAGACCATTACGTAGCCAAAAACGAGGCAACTCTTTATGAGAACTAGGTCGTAATTTCAGCACCATTTGTGACGCCTCCTTATTTAAGAGATCTTCCTTTTGAAATTCCATGACCCAATGTTTGTATACTTTAGGTATAACTGATAGAGATTCAGCCACTACATTATCCTTGCCCTTTATATAGCTCATCTCAAAATCATAATTTTGCGAGGTTTCTTCTTTGCGTAGGAGATAGATTCGGTTGGGAGAGGAATTACTTCAACACACAATGATCACTTCTCACATAAAAATGACTACCATAAAGGTAATGATGCCACTTCTTGACGGCATGAAAGATAGCGCTCATCTCTTGATCATACACATGCATATACATCTCTTTTTGTTAGTAGATTCTTTGGAATTTAAAACATATCATGAAACTCATCCAATAGTTCAGCCATGCCCTCATGCATTTGTTTCTTATTGTCAACCATATCATACCATCCTCTCTGCTAGGCTATAAAACAAATACACAGCCCATTTGCTTCGGTTCCCTCGAGTATTTGTAGCTCCTAAAAAATATTTAATCTCCTTCTTGAAGCTCCAGAGGTGGAGTCCTATGGGCTTCGACATAATTCTTGATTCTTGAGCTCGCTTTCATGTTTGCCTTGCATTGTTGGAGAAGAGCATGCACTACCTCACTTCCTCTTTCTCATTTGGATTCACTCCTTCCTACTTGACAACTATCATAGGTGCATACCATTCACTTTCTAACCATACACGATGCCTCAGAAAGGTGGCTTGCCAATACTCTCATGATGATGAGAGCAGTACTATTAATAGTAGGAAAACTTGAGTAAAGCTGAATGTTCATCCCACACACTTTGAGCATCATGGAAATGCTATCTCAAACTAAGTTTCCACCCACTTATTCACGCCCTCTGTTTGACCTTTGATCTCTGGATGGTAACGATGCTTGGCGTCAACTTGGTTTGCATGATCTCAAACAAATTGTTTGCAAAATGAACCCATCATGCATTCGGCATTCTTGATCACTTACAATATGTTGTGGTACACCGTGTAACTTCAAGGTAGGATCTCGAAATTGCCTCGCAAAAATGATAGATGTCGTATCCTTGACCTTTGTAGAGATGAAATGTGCCACCCTTGTCAACCTATCCACCACCACATGTAAGCTATCGCAACCTTTCTTTGTGTGTGTGGAAGACCCATATAGTGAAATCCATAGAAATACGAATCCACTGCATACATATATCTTGTGGGACAGAAGCATGTAAGTTCCTCATGTTCCTCTCAATTAGAAGCTCTTATCTTATCAAAGGTGCTGAAATTCCCAACTGGCCCATCGTTGTGCTGAAGCATGCATTTCTCAGATCAGCCTTTGCTTGTAGTTTTTGATGATGCCTATAGGCACCATGTAGACTCTATAGATCTTTGTAGCCAGAAGCGAGGCAACTCTTTTCTAAGAACCGTGTTATAATTCATGCACCATTCGTGGCACCTCCTTATTTAACGGATATTCCTCTTGAATTTCCAAAACTTAATCTTTGTGTACTTTGGAAATAGTCGATAGTGAACATTTAAGCATCGGCCCCACCACATTATTCTTGCTCTTTATAATCTTGCAAGGCTGCCACACCCACCTTCTTTGCTTAGGAGATAGACTCGGTTCGGAGAGGAATTACTTCAATGCACATGGATCACTTCTGACATAAAATGACTACCATAAAGCTCTAATACATTGCAATGTAAGAAAGGGATCAATGGCTTTAAGTAGAGCTCTGATACCAACAATGCAAGAAAGGGATCTAGTCAGAGATCAAGAAAATGCACTCAATATACATGGAGTATACTAGTAGTCCACCCAAACATGGAAAGTCTGCCATGACACTGTAAGTAAGACCAACTTACAAATACCCTTTCTTCCAAGGGAAAAGGACAATATCATGTAATCATTTTTTATGCTCTTAAAATCCCACTGCCTTGCAGACATAGTGTCATATACTCGAACTTTCTAGAGATGAAATGTTCCACCCTTGTCAACCTATTCAGAGACACACATGCCATATCCCAATGTTTCTTAGTGTGTGGAAGACCCATAGTGAAATCCATAGAAATACGAATCCAATTCCCTTTGAGAGTAGGGAAGTTGAAGTAGCCCATCGAACTTATATGTATTGGGTTCTTATGAAGTTGAGAAGGCGTACATTTTGTGAGAAAAGCATGGAAGTCCTTCCACATCCCTTTCTAATAGAAGCCCTTTTCCTTATCCTATCCTGAATACTCTTGATTGCCACACCCTTGGTGAAGGCAACGGTCTTGAATATTCCTGACTGCCCCACACCATTGGTGAAGAATGTATTTGTTCGATCGACCTTTGCTTGTAACTTTTGATGTAGGCACCATGTAAACTCTATCTTTGCAGTAAAAATGAGACCATTTCATAGCTAGAAAGAAGGCAACTCTTTATAAGAACCATATCATAATCTCAGCCAGGCCGCCACATTATCCTATTGTTGATTATACACGCAATCTCAAAATCATAATTTTGCAAGGTTGCCGACCACCTTCTTCACTTAGGAGACGGATTCGGTCACAGGAGAGAATTACTTCAATGCACGGTACGGTGATCACTTCTCACATAAAAATCACTCATATCGTAAAGGTAATGACGCCACTTCTTGATGGCATGCAAAATAGCCATCATCTCTTGATCATACAAATCTCCTTTTGTTCATAGAATCTTCATAATTTAAAGCATATGATGAAACTTATAGTTCAGCCATGCCCTCATGCATTTGTTTCTTGTTCTTAACCACCATATCATCCTATTTTGCAATGCTATAAAACAATCACACAGTCCATTAGCTTTGATTCCCAATCTCCTTCTTGGAGTTCCGAATTCTCCTATGGGCATCGGCATAATGCTTCATTGAGATTACGTTGATGTTTGCCTCGCATTTTTGGGGAGAAGGGCATTCACTATCTCCACTTTCTCTTTTGCATTTGGATTCACTCCCTTTTGCTCGACAGCTATCATGGGTGCAGTTGCCTTCTAACCATACACGATGCCTCAAAAGGTGGCATTCACCATCTAAGCATACACAGTGCCTCAAAAGGTGGCGCGACGGCATGCATTCACCTTTTCTAACTATACACAATGCCTTAGAAAGCGGCATGCCAATACTCTCACGAGATGAGGTACTATTGTAGGAAAAATGGGCTAAAGCCGACCATTCGTCCCACACACTTTTTAAGTGTAAACTTATTCGTCGTGATCTCTATTTGACTTAAATCTCGGGAAGGTAGCGATGCTTGGTAGTCGCTTGGTTTGCATGATATTAAATAAAGTAATCTAAAATGAACTCATGAATTTATCTAAAATGTACTCATGAATTTGACATCCTGGTCACTCTCCATACATTGTAGTACACCATGTAACCTGAATACATGGACCACCAACTGCCTTGCAACCACGGATGTCGTATACTTGACCTTTGTAGAGATGAAATGTGCCACCACAAGCCACATATAAGCTATCTCAACCTTTCTTTGTGTATGGAAGACCCATAGTGAGATCCATAGAAATATGGATCCACTTTCCCATCAAAAATTGATAGGCAAGTTGAAGAAACCCACTGGGCTTACCTTATCAGGTTGGAAAGCGATACATCTTGTGTGACAAGAGCATGTAAGTCCTTCCACATCCCTTTCCTCTAGAAGCTCTTTCTTATCTTATCAAAGGACTTGAATATTCCCAATTGCCCCACCATTGATGAAGAATGCATTTTTTATGTAGGTACCACATGTAGACTCTATCTCTGTAGTAAAAAATGAGACCATTATGGGAACTATGTTGTAATTTTTAACATAGACACCATGTAGACTCTATCTTTGTTAGTAAAAATGAGACCATTATGTAGCCAAAAACGAGGCAACTCTTTATGAGAACCAGGTTGTAATTTTAGCACCATTTGTGACACCCCCTTACTTAAGAGATCTTTCTTTTGAAATTCCATGACCCAATGTTTGTATACTTTAGGTATAGCTGATAGAGCATCAGCCACTACATTATCCTTAGCGCTCATCTCTTGATCATACACATGCATATACATCTCTTTTTGTTGGTAGATTCTTTGGAATTTAAAACATATCATGAAACTCATCCAATAGTTCAGCCATGCCCTCTGCATTTGTTTCTTGTTCTCAACCATATCATACCATCCTCTCTGCTAGGCTATAAAACAAATACACAGCCCATTTGCTTCGGTTCCCTTGAGTATTTGAAGCTCCTAAAGAACATTTAATCTCCTTCAAGCTCCCCAGAGGTGGAGTCCTATGGGCTTCGACATAATTCTTGATTCTCACTTGAGCTCGCTTTCATGTTTGCCTTGCATTGTTGGAGAAGAGCATGCACTACCTCACTTCCTCTTTCTCATCTGGATTCACTCCTTCTTACTTAAAAACTATCATAGGTGCGCACCATTCACTTTCTAACCATACACGATGCCTCAGAAAGGTGGCGTGCCAATACTCTCATGATGATGAGTAGTACTATTAATAGTAGGAAAACTTGAGTAAAGTTGAGCCTTCATCCCACAGTTTGAGCATCATGGAAATGCTATCTCAAACTAAGTTTCCACCCACTTATTCACGCCCTCTAATTGACCTTTGATCTCAGGATGGTAGCAATGCTTGGCATCAACTTGGTTTGCATGATCTCAAACAAATTGTTTGCAAAATGAACTCATCATGCATTTGGCATTCTTGATCACGTACAATATGTTGTGGTACACCATGTAACTTCAAGGTAGGATCCCGAAATTGCCTCGCAAAAACGATAGATATCGTATCCTTGACCTTTGTAGAGATGAAATGTGCCACCCTTGTCAACCTATCCACCACAACATGTAAGCTATCGCAACCTTTCTTTGTGTGTGTGGAAGACCCATATAGTGAAATCCATAGAAATACGAATCCACTGCATACATACATCTTGTGGGGCAGAAGCATGTAAGTTCCTCACGTTCCTCTCAATTAGAAGCTCTTATCTTATCAAAGGTGTTAAAATTCCCAACTGCCCCATCGTTGTGCTAAAGAATGCATTTCTCAGATCAGCCTTTTCTTGTAATTTTTGATGATGCCTATAGGCACCATGTAGACTCTATAGATCTTTGTAGCCAGAAGCGAGGCAACTCTTTTCTAAGAACCGTGTTGTAATTCCTCACCATTCATGTCACCTCCTTATTTAACCGATATTTCTCTTGAATTTCCAGAACTCAATCTTTGTGTACTTTGGAAATAGTCGATAGTGAACATTTAAGCATCGGCCCCACCACATTATTCTTGCTCTTTATATAGGCAATCTCAAAATCATAAGGTTGCAAGGCTGCCACACCCATGTTCTTTGCTTAGGAGATAGACTCGGTTCGGAGAGGAATTACTTCAATGCACATGGATCACTTCTGACATAAAATGACTACCATTAAGCTCTAATACATTGCAATGTAAGAAAGGGATCAATGGCTTTAAGTAGAGCTCTGATACCAACAATGCAAGAAAGGGATCTAGTGAGAGATCAAGAACATGCACTCATTATACATGGAGTATACTTATCATAGAGAGTACTAGTAGTCCGCCCAAACATGGAAAGTCTGCCATGACACCGTAAGTAAGACTTCAACTTACAAATACCCTTTCTTCCAAGGGAAAAGGACAATGTCATGTAATCATTTGTACAACAATTTGATGGTGGAACCATATTCTTTGATTACCAAGTCTTTCCTTTTTTTATGCTCTTAAACTCGCACTGCCTTGCAGCCATAGTGTCATATGCTTGAACTTTCTAGAGATGAAATGTTCCACCCTTGTCAACCTATTCAGAGACACACATGCCCTATCCAAATGTTTCTTTGTATTGGGTTCTTATTAAGTTGAGAAGGCGTACATCTTGTGAGAAAAGCATGGAAGTCCTTCCACATCCCTTTCTAATAGAAGCCCTTTTCCTTATCCTATCAACGGTCCTGAATACTCTTGATTGCCACACCGTTGGTAAAGGCAACGGTCTTGAATATTCCTGAGTGTCCCACACCATTGGTGAAGAATGTATTTGTTCGATCGGCCTTTGCTTGTAACTTTTGATGTAGGCACCATGTAGACTCTATCTTTGCAGTAAAAATGAGACCATTTAATAGCTAGAAAGAAGGCAACTCTTTATGAGAACCATATCATAATCTCAGCCAGAGGCCGCCACATTATCCTATTGTTGATTATACACGCGATCTCAAAATCATAATTTTGCAAGGTTGCTAACCACCTTCTTCGCTTAGGAGACGGATTCGGTCACAGGAGAGAATTGCTTCAATGCACGGTATGGTGATCACTTCTCACATAAAAATCACTCATATCACCATATCATCCTCTTTGCAATGCTATAAAACAATCACACAGTCCATTAGCTTTGATTCCCAATCTCCTTCTTGGAGTTCCGAATTCTCCTATGGGCATCGGCATAATGCTTCATTGAGATTACTTTCATGTTTGCCTCGCATTTTTGGGGAGAAGAGCATTCACTATCTCCACTTTCTCTTTTGCATTTGGATTCACTCCCTTTTGCTCGACAGTGATCATGGGTGCAGTTGCCTTCTAACCATACGCGATGCCTCAAAAGGTGGAATTCACCATCTAAGAATACACAGTGCCTCAAAAGGTGGCGCGGCGGCATGCATTCACCTTTTCTAACTATACACAATGCCTTAGAAAGCGGCATGCCAATACTCTCACGAGATGAGGTACTATTGTAGGAAAAATGGGCTAAAGCCGACCATTCGTCCCACACACTTTTTTAAGTGTAAACTTATTCGTCGTGATCTCTATTGGACCTTAAATCTCGGGATGGTAGCGATGCTTGGCGGTCGCTTGGTTTGCATGATATCAAACAAAGTAATCTAAATTGAACTCATGAATTTGACATCCTGGTCACTCGCAATACGTTGTAGTACACCATGCAACCTGAATACATGGACCACCAATAGCCTTGCAACCATGGATGTCGTATACTTGACATTTGCAGAGATGAAATGTGACACCCAAGCCACATATAAGCTATCTCAACCTTTCTTTGTGTGTTGAAGACCCATAGTAAGATCCATAGAAATATGGATCCACTTCCCCATCGAAAATTGATAGGCAAGTTGAAGAAACCCACCGGGCTTACCTTATCAAGTTGAAAAGGCATACATCTTGTGTGACAAGAGCATGTAAGTCCTTCCACATCCCTTTCCTCTAGAATCTCTTTCTTATCTTATTAAAGGACTTGAATATTCCCAATTGCCCCACCATTGATGAAGAATGCATTTTGTATGTAGGTACCACATGTAGACTCTATCTCTGTAGTAAAAGATGAGACCATTATGGGAACCATGTTATAATTTTCGACATAGGCACCATGTAGACTCTATCTTTGTAGTAAAAATGAGACCATTATGTAGCCAAAAAACGAGGCAACTCTTTATGAGAACCAGGTCGTAATTTCAGCACCATTTGTGACACTCCCTTATTTAAGAGATCTTCCTTTTGAAATTCCATGACCCAATGTTTGTATACTTTAGGTATAGCTGATAGAGTATCAGCCACTACATTATCCTTGCCCTTTATATAGCTCATCTCAAAATCATAATTTTGCGAGGTTTCTTCTTTGCGTAGGAGATAGATTCGGTTGGGAGAGGAATTACTTCATTACACAATGATCACTTCTCACATAAAAATGACTACCATAAAGGTAATGATGCCCCTTCTTGACGGCAAGAAAGATAGCGCTCATCTCTTGATCATACACATGCATATACATCTCTTTTTGTTGGTAGATTCTTTGGAATTTAAAACATATCATGAAACTCATCCAATAGTTCAGCCATGCCCTCTGCATTTGTTTCTTGTTCTCAACCATATCATACCATCCTCTCTGCTAGGCCATAAAACAAATACACAGCCCATTTGCTTCGGTTCCCTCGAGTATTTGTAGCTCCTAAAAAACATTTAATCTCCTTCTTGAAGCTCCAGAGGTGGAGTCCTATGGGCTTTGACATAATTCTTGATTCTCACTTGAGCTCGATTTCATGTTTGCCTTGCATTGTTGGAGAAGAGCATGCACTACCTCACTTCCTCTTTCTCATTTGGATTCACTCCTTCTTACTTGACAACTATCATAGGTGCGTACCATTCACTTTCTAACCATACACGATGCCTCAGAAAGGTGGCGTGCCAATACTCTCATGATGATGAGCAGTACTATTAATAGTAGGAAAACTTGAGTAAAGCTGAGCATTCATCCCACACTATTTGAGCATCATGGAAATGCTATCTCAAACTAAGTTTCCACCCACTTATTCATGCCTTCTCTTTGACCTTTGATCTCATGATGGTAGCAATGCTTGGCGTCAACTTGGTTTGCATGATCTCAAACAAATTGTTTACAAAATGAACTCATCATGCATTTAGCATTCTTGATCACTTACAATATGTTGTGGTACACCATGTAACTTCAAGGTAGGATCCCGAAATTGCCTCGCAAAAACGATAGATGTCGTATCCTTGACCTTTGTAGAGATGAAATGTGCCACCCTTGTCAACCTATCCACCATAACATGTAAGCTATCGCTACCTTTCTTTGTGTGTGTGGAAGACCAATTTAGTGAAATCCATAGAAATACGAATCCACTGCATACATACATCTTGTGGGACAGAAGCATGTAAGTTCCTCACATTCCTCTCAATTAGAAGCTCTTATCTTATCAAAGGTGTTGAACTTCCCAACTGCCCCATCGTTGTGCTGAAGAATGCATTTCTCAAATCAGCCTTTGCTTGTAATTTTTGATGATGCCTATAGGCACCATGTAGACTCTATAGATCTTTGTAGCCAGAAGCGAGGCAACTCTTTTCTAAGAACCGTGTTATAATTCCTGCACCATTCGTGGCACCTCCTTATTTAATGGATATTCCTCTTGAATTTTCAGAACTCAATCTTCGTGTACTTTGGAAATAGTCAATAGTGAACATTTAAGCATCGGCCCCACCACATTATTCTTGCTCTTTATATAGGCAATCTCAAAATCATAATTTTGCAAGGCTGCCACACCCACCTTCTTTGCTTAGGAGATAGACTCGGTTCGGAGAGGAATTACTTCAATGCACATGGATCACTTCTGACATAAAATGACTACCATAAAGCTCTAATCAATGCAATGTAAGAAAGGGATCAATGGCTTTAAGTAGAGCTCTGATACCAACAGTGCAAGAAAGGGATCTAGTGAGAGATCAAGAAAATGCACTCATTATACATGGAGTATACTTATCATAGAGAGTACTAGTAGTCCACCCAAACATGGAAAGGCTACCATGACACCGTAAGTAAGACTTCAACTTATAAATACCCTTTCTTCCAAGCGAAAAGGACAACATCATGTAATCATTTGTACAACAATTTGATGGTGGAACCACATTCTTTGATTACCAAGTCTTTCCTTTTTTTATGCTCTTAATATCCCACTGCCTTGCAGCCATAGTGTCATATACTCGAACTATCTAGAGATGAAATGTTCCACCCTTGTCAACCTATTTAGAGACACACATGCCCTATCCCAATGTTTCTTTGTGTGTGGAAGACCCATAGTGAAATCCATAGAAATACGAATCCAATTCCCTTGGAAAGTAGGCAAGTTGAAGTAGCCCATCGAACTTATATGTATTGGGTTCTTATTAAGTTGAGAAGGCGTACATCTTGTGAGAAACGCATGGAAGTCCTTCCACATCCCTTTCTAATAGAAGCCCTTTTCCTTATCCTATCCTGAATACTCTTGATTGCCACACCGTTGGTCAAGGCAACGGTATTCCTGACTGCCCCACACCATTGGTGAAGAATGTATTTGTCCGATCGGCCTTTGCTTGTAACTTTTGATGTAGGCACCATGTAAACTCTATCTTTGCAGTAAAAATGAGACCATTTCATAGCTAGAAAGAAGGCAACTCTTTATGAGAACCATATCATAATCTCAGCCAGGCCGCCACATTATCCTATTGTTGATTATACACGTGATCTCAAAATCATAATTTTGCAAGGTTACCAACCACCTTCTTTGCTTAGGAGACGGATTCGGTCACAGGAGAGAATTACTTCAATGCACGGTACGGTGATCACTTCTCACATAAGAATCACTCATTTCCTAAAGGTAATGATGCCACTTCTTGATGGCATGCAAAATAGCCATCATCTCTTGATCATACAAATCTCCTTTTGTTGGTAGAATCTTCAGAATTTAAAGCATATGATGAAACTCATAGTTCAGCCATGTCCATTAGCTTTGATTCTTAATCTCCTTCTTGGAGTTCCGAATTCTCCTATGGGCATCGGCATAATGCTTCATTGAGATTACTTTCATGTTTGCCTTACATTTTTGGAGAAGAGCATTCACTATCTCCACTTTCTCTTTTGCATTTGGATTCACTCTCTTTTGCTCGACAGCTATCATGGGTACAGTTGCCTTCTAACCATACGCGATGCCTCAAAAGGTGGCATTCACCATCTAAGCATACACAGTGCCTCAAAAGGTGTCGCGGCGGCATGCATTCACCTTTTCTAACTATACACAATGCCTGAGAAAGCGGCATGCCAATACTCTCACGAGATGAGGTACTATTGTAAGAAAAATGGGCTAAAGCCGACCATTCGTCCCACACACTTTTTAAGTGTAAACTTATTCGTCGTGATCTCTATTTGACCTTAAATCTCGAGAAGGTAGTGATGCTTGGCAGTCGCTTGGTTTGCATGATATCAAATAAAGTAATCTAAAATTAACTCATGAATTTATCTAAAATGTACTCATGAATTTGACATCCTGGTCACTCTCAATACGTTGTAGTACACCATGTAACCTGAATACATGGACCACCAACTGTCTTGCAACCACGGATGTTGTATACTTGACCTTTGTAGAGATGAAATGTGCCACCACAAGCCACATATAAGCTATCTCAACCTTTCTTTGTGTGTGGAAGACCCATAGTGAGATCCATAGAAATATGGATTCACTTCCCCATCGAAAATTGATAGGCAAGTTGAAGAAACCCACCGGGCTTACCTTATTAGGTTGAAAAGCGATACATCTTGTGTGACAAGAGCATGTAAGTCCTTCCACATCCCTTTCCTCTAGAAGCTCTTTCTTATCTTATCAAAGGACTTGAATATTCCCAATTGCCCCACCATTGATGAAGAATGCATTTTGTATGTAGGTACCACATGTAGACTCTATCTCTGTAGTAAAAAATGAGACCATTATGGGAACCATCTTGTAATTTTCGACATAGGCACCATGTAGACTCTATCTTTGTAGTAAAAATGAGACCATTACGTAGCCAAAAAACGAGGCAACTCTTTATAAGAACCAGGTTGTAATTTCAGCACCATTTGTGACGCCCCCTTATTTAAGAGATCTTCCTTTTGAAATTCCATGACCCAATGTTTGTATACTTTAGGTATAACTGAAAGAATATCAGCCACTACATTATCCTATCCCTTTATATAGCTCATCTCAAAATCATAATTTTGCGAGGTTTCTTCTTTGCGTAGGAGATAGATTCGGTTGGGAGAGGAATTACTTCAACACACAATGATCACTTCTCACATAAAAATGACTACCATAAAGGTAATGATGCCACTTCTTGACGGCATGAAAGATAGCGCTCATCTCTTGATCATACACATGCATATACATCTCTTTTTGTTAGTAGATTCTTTGGAATTTAAAACATATCATGAAACTCATCCAATAGTTCAGCCATGCCCTCATGCATTTGTTTCTTATTCTCAACCATATCATACCATCCTCTCTGCTAGGCTATAAAACAAATACACAGCCCATTTGCTTTGGTTCCCTCGAGTATTTGTAGCTCCTAAAAAACATTTAATCTCCTTCTTGAAGCTCCAAAGGTGAAGTCCTATGGGCTTCGACATAATTCTTGATTCTCACTTGAGCTTGCTTTCATGTTTGCCTTACATTGTTGGAGAAGAGCATGCACTACCTCACTTCCTCTTTCTCATTTGGATTCACTCCTTCTTACTTGACAACTATCATAGGTGCGCACTATTCACTTTCTAACCATACACGATGCCTCAGAAAGGTGGCGTGCCAATACTCTCATGATGATGAGAGCAGTACTATTAATAGTAGGAAAACTTGAGTAAAGCTGAGCGTTCATCCCACACACTTTGAGCATCATGGAAATGCTATCTCAAACACTTCTGACATAAAATGACTACCATAAACCTCTAATACATTGCAATGTAAGAAAGGGATCAATGGCTCTAATTAGAGCTCTGATACCAACAATGCAAGAAAGGGATCTAGTGAGAGATCAAGAAAATGCACTCATTATACATGGAGTATACTTATCATAGAGAGTACTAGTAGTCCACCCAAACATGGAAAGTCTGCCATTACACCGTAAGTAAGACTTCAACTTACAAATACCCTTTCTTCCAAGCGAAAAGGACAACATCATGTAATCATTTGTACAACAATTTGATGGTGGAACCACATTCTTTAATTACCAAGTCTTTCCTTTTTTTATGCTCTTAAAATCCCACTGCCTTGCAGCCATAGTGTCATATACTCGAACTGTCTAGAGATGAAATGTTCCACCCTTGTCAACCTATTCAGAGACACACATGCCCTATCCCAATGTTTCTTTGTGTGTGGAAGACCCATAGTGAAATCCATAGAAATACGAATCCAATTCCCTTCGAGAGTAGGGAAGGTGAAGTAGCCCATCGAACTTATATGTATTGGGTTCTTATTAAGTTGAGAAGGCGTACATCTTGTGAGAAAAGCATGGAAGTCCTTCCACATCCCTTTCTAATAGAAGCCCTTTTCCTTATCCTATCAACGGTCCTGAATACTCTTGATTGCCACACCGTTGGTGAAGGCAACGGTCTTGAATATTCTTGACTGCCCCACACCATTGGTGAAGAATGTATTTGTTCGATCGGCCTTTGCTTGTAACTTTTGATGTAGGCACCATGTAAACTCTATCTTTGCAGTAAAAATGAGACCATTTCATAGCTAGAAAGAAGGAAACTCTTTATGAGAACCATATCATAATCTCAGCCAGGCCGCCACATTATCCTATTGTTGATTATACACGCAATCTCAAAATCATAATTTTGCAAGGTTGCCGACCACCTTCTTCGCTTAGGAGACGGATTCGGTCACAGGAGAGAATTACTTCAATGCACGGTATGGTGATCACTTCTAACATAAAAATCACTCATATCGTAAAGGTAATGATGCCACTTCTTGATGGCATGCAAAATAGCCATCATCTCTTGATCATACAAATCTCCTTTTGTTGGTAGAATCTTCAGAATTTAAAGCATATAATGAAACTCATAGTTCAGCCATGCCCTCATGCATTTGTTTCTTGTTCTTAACCACCATATCATCCTCTTTTGCAATGCTATAAAACAATCACACAGTCCATTAGCTTTGATTCTTAATCTCCTTCTTGGAGTTCCGAATTCTCCTATGGGCATCGGCATAATGCTTCATTGAGATTACTTTCATGTTTGCCTTGCATTTCTGGAGAAGAGCAATTACTATCTCCACTTTCTCTTTTGCATTTGGATTCGCTTCCTTTTGCTCGACAGCTATCATGGGTACAGTTGCCTTCGAACCATACGCGACGCCTCAAAAGGTGGCATTCACCATCTAAGCATACACAGTTCCTCAAAAGGTGGCGCGGCGGCATGCATTTACCTTTTCTAACTATACACAATACCTTAGAAAGCGCCATGCCAATACTCTCACGAGATGAGGTACTATTGTAGGAAAAATGGGCTAAAGCCGACCATTCGTCCCACACACTTTTTAGGTGTAAACTTATTCGTCGTGATCTCTATTTGACCTTAAATCTTGGGAAGGTAGCTTTGCTTGGCAGTCGCTTGGTTTGCATGATATCAAACAAAGTAATCTAAAATGAACTCATGAATTTATCTAAAATGTACTCATGAATTTGACATCCTGATCACTCTCAATACGTTGTAGTACACCATGTAACCTGAATACATGGACCACTAATTGCCTTGCAACCAATGGATGTCGTATACTTGACCTTTGTAGAGATGAAATGTGCCACCACAAGCCACATATAAGCTATCTCAACCTTTCTTTGTGTGTGGAAGACCCATAGTGAGATCCATAGAAATATGGATCCACTTCCCCATCGAAAATTCATAGGCAAGTTGAAGAAACCCACTGGGCTTACCTTATCAGGTTAAAAAGGCATACATCTTGTGTGACAAGAGCATGTAAGTCCTTCCACATCCCTTTCCTATAAAAGATCTTTCTTGTCTTATCAAAGGACTTGAATATTCCCAATTGCCCCACTATTGATGAAGAATGCATTTTTTATGTAGGTACCACATGTAGACTCTATCTTTGTAGTAAATAATGAGACCATTATGGGAACCATGTTGTAATTTTGACATAGGCACCATGTAGACTCTATCTTTGTTAGTAAAAATGAGACCATTATGTAGCCAAAAAACGAGGCAACTCTTTATGAGAACGAGGTTGCCACACCCACCTTCTTTGCTTAGGAGATAGACTCGGTTCGGAGAGGAATTACTTCAATGCACATGGATCACTTCTGACATAAAATGACTACCATAAAGGCTCTAATACATTGCAATGTAAGAAAGGGATCAATGGCTTTAAGTAGAGCTCTGATACCAACAATGCAAGAAAGGGATCTAGTGAGAGATCAAGAAAATGCACTCATTATACATGGAGTATACTTATCATAGAGAGTACTAGTAGTCCACCCAAACATGGAAAGTCTGCCATGACACCGTAAGTAAGACTTCAACTTACAAATACCCTTTCTTCCAAGAAAAAAGGACAATGTCATGTAACCATTTGTACAACAATTTGATGGTGGAACCACATTCTTTGATTACCAAATCTTTCCTTTTTTTATGCTCTTAAAATCCCACTGCCTTGCAGCCATAGTGTCATATACTCCAACTTTCTAGAGATGAAATGTTCCATCCTTGTCAACCTATTCAGAGACACACCTGCCCTATCCCAATGTTTCTTTGTGTGTGGAAGACCCATAGTGAAATCTATAGAAATACGAATCCACTTCCCTTCGAGAGTAGGCAAGTTGAAGTAGCCCATTGGACTTATATGTATTGGGTTCTTATTAAGTTGAGAAGGCGTATATCTTATGTGAGAAAAGCATGGAAGGCCTTCCACATCCGCCCTTTTCCTTATCCTATCAACGATCCTGAATACTCTTGATTGCCACACCGTTGGTGAAGGCAACGGTCTTGAATATTACTGACTGCGCCACACCATTGGTGAAGAATGTATTTGTTCGATCGGCCTTTGCTTGTAACTTTTAATGTAGGCACCATGTAGACTCTAGCTTTGTAGTAAAAATGAGACCATTTCATAGCTAGAAAGAAGGCAACTCTTTATGAGAACAATATCATAATCTCATCTGGGTCGCCACATTATCCTGTTGTTGATTATACACGCGATCTCAAAATCATAATTTTGCAAGGTTGCCAAACAACCACCTTCTTCGCTTAGGAGACGGATTCGGCCACAGGAGAAAATTACTTCAATGCACGATACGGTGATCACTTCTCAGATAAAAATCACTCATATCGTAAAGGTAATGATGCCACTTCTTGATGGCATAATGCAAAATAGCCATCATCTCTTGATCATACAAATCTCCTTTTGTTGGTAGAATCTTCAGAATTGAAAGCATATCATGAAACTCATAGTTTAGCCATGCCCTCATGCATTTGTTTCTTGTTCTCAACCACCATATCATCCTCTTTGCAATGCTATAAAAGAATCACACAGTCCATTAGCTTTGATTCCCAATCTCCTTCTTGGAGTTCCGAATTCTCCTATGGGCATCGGCATAATGCTTCATTGAGATTACTTTCATATTTGCCTCACATTTTTGCGGAGAAGAGCATTCACTATCTCCACTTTCTCTTTTGCATTTGGATTCACTCCCTTTTGCTCGCCAGCTATCATGGGTGCAGTTGCCTTCTAACCATACACGATGTCTCAAAAGGTGGCATTCACTATCTAAGCATACACAGTGCCTCAAAAGGTGGCACGGCGGCATGCATTCACCTTTTCTAACTATACACAAGGCCTTAGAAAGCGGCATGCCAATACTCTCACGAGATGAGGTACTATTGTAGGAAAAATGGGCTAAAGCCGACCATTCGTCCCACACACTTTTTAAGTGTAAACTTATTCGTTGTGATCTCTATTTGACCTTAAATCTCGGGAAGGTAGCGATGCTTGGCAGTCGCTTGGTTTGCATGATATCAAATAAAGTAATCTAAAATGAACTCATGAATTTATCTAAAATGTACTCATGAATTTGACATCCTGGTCACTCTCAATACGTTGTAGTACACCATGTAACCTCAATACATGGACCACCAATTGCCTTGCAACCACGGATGTCGTATACTTGACCTTTTTAGAGATGAAATGTGCCACCACAAGCCACATATAAGCTATCTCAACCTTTCTTTGTGTGTGGAAGACCCATAGTGAGATCCATAGAAATATGGATCCACTTACACGATGCCTCAGAAAGGTGGCGTGCCAATACTCTCATGATGATGAGAGCAGTACTATTAATAGTAGGAAAACTTGAGTAAAGCTGAGTGTTCATCCCACACACTTTGAGCATCATGGAAATGCTATCTCAAACTAAGTTTCCACCCACATATTCACGCCCTTTGTTTGACCTTTGATCTCAGGATGGTAGCGATGCTTGGTGTCAACTTGGTTTGCATGATCTGAAACAAATTGTTTGCAAAATGAACTCATCATGCATTTGGCATTCTTGATCACTTACAATATGTTGTGGTACACCGTGTAACTTCAAGGTAGGATCCCGAAATTGCCTCGCAAAAACGATAGATGTCGTATCCTTGACCTTTGTAGAGATGAAATGTGCCACCCTTGTTAACCTATCCACCACCACATGTAAGCTATCGCAACCTTTCTTTGTGTGTGTGGAAGACCCATATAGTGAAATCCATAGAAATACGAATCATCTGCATACATATATCTTGTGGGGCAGAAGCATGTAAGTTCCTCACGTTCCTCTCAATTAGAAGCTCTTATCTTATCAAAGGTGCTGAAATTCCCAACTGCCCCATCGTTGTGCTGAAGCATGCATTTCTCAGATCAGCCTTTGCTTGTAGTTTTTGATGATGCCTATAGGCACCATGTAGACTCTACAGATCTTTGTAGCCAGAAGCGAGGCAACTCTTTTCTAAGAACCGTGTTGTAATTCATGCACCATTCGTGGCACCTCCTTATTTAACGGATATTCCTCTTGAATTTCCAGAACTCAATCTTTGTGTACTTTGGAAATAGTCGATAGTGAACATTTAAGCATCGGCCCCACCACATTATTCTTGCTCTTTATAATCTTGCAAGGCTGCCACACCCACCTTCTTTTCTTAGGAGATAGACTCGGTTTGGAGAGGAATTACTTCAATGCACATGGATCACTTCTGACATAAAATGACTACCATAAAATGACTACCATAAAGCTCTAATACATTGCAATGTAAGAAAGGGATCAATGGCTTTAAGTAGAGCTCTGATACCAACAATGCAAGAAAGGGATCTAGTCAGAGATCAAGAAAATGCACTCATTATACATGGAGTATACTTATCATAGAGAGTACTAGTAGTCCACCCAAACATGGAAAGTCTGCCATGACACCGTAAGTAAGACTTCAACTTACAAATACCCTTTCTTCCAAGGGAAAAGGACAATATCATGTAATCATTTTTTATGCTCTTAAAATCCCACTGCCTTGCAGACATAGTGTCATATACTCGAACTTTCTAGAGATGAAATGTTCCACCCTTGTCAACCTATTTAGAGACACACATGCCCTATCCCAATGTTTCTTTGTGTGTAGAAGACTTATAGTAAAATCCATAGAAATACGGATCCAATTCCCTTCGAGAGTAGGGAAGTTGAAGTAGCCCATCGAACTTATATGTATTGGGTTCTTATTAAGTTGAGAAGGCGTACATCTTGTGAGAAAAGCATGGAAGTCCTTCCACATCCCTTTCTAATAGAAGCCCTTTTCCTTATCCTATCCTGAATACTCTTGATTGCCACACCCTTGGTGAATGAAGGCAACGGTCTTGAATATTCCTGACTGCCCCACACCATTGGTGAAGAATGTATTTGTTCGATCGACCTTTGCTTGTAACTTTTGATGTAGGCACCATGTTAGCTCTATCTTTGCAGTAAAAATGAGACCATTTCATAGCTAGAAAGAAGGCAACTCTTTATGAGAACCATATCATAATCTCAGCTAGGCCGCCACATTATCCTATTGTTGATTATACACGCGATCTCAAAATCATAATTTTGCAAGGTTGCCGACCACCTTCTTCGCTTAGGAGACGGATTCGGTCACAGGAGAGAATTACTTCAATGCACGGTACGGTGATCACTTCTCACATAAAAATCACTCATATCATAAAGGTAATGACGCCACTTCTTGATGGCATGCAAAATAGCCATCATCTCTTGATCATACAAATCTCGTTTTGTTCGTAGAATCTTCAGAATTTAAAACATATGATGAAACTTATAGTTCAGCCATGCCCTCATGCATTTGTTTCTTGTTCTTAACCACCATATCATCCTCTTTTGCAATGCTATAAAACAATCACACAGTCCATTAGCTTTGATTCCCAATCTCCTTCTTGGAGTTCCGAATTCTCCTATGGGCATCGGCATAATGCTTCATTGAGATTACTTTCATGTTTGCCTCGCATTTTTGGGGAGAAGGGCATTCACTATCTCCACTTTCTCTTTTGCATTTGCATTCACTCCCTTTTGCTCGACAGCTATCATGGGTGCAGTTGCCTTCTATCCATACACGATGCCTCAAAAGGTGGCATTCACCATCTAAGCATACACAGTGCCTCAAAAGGTGGCGCGATGGCATGCATTCACCTTTTCTAACTATACACAATGCCTTAGAAAGCGGCATGCCAATACTCTCACGAGATGAGGTACTATTGTAGGAAAAATGGGCTAAAGCCGACCATTCTCCCCACACATTTTTTAAGTGTAAACTTCTTCGTCGTGATCTCTATTTGACCTTAAATCTCGGGAAGGTAGCGATGCTTGGCAGTCGCTTGGTTTGCATGATATCAAATAAAGTCATCTAAAATTAACTCATGAATTTATCTAAAATGTACTCATGAATTTGACATCCTGGTCACTCTCAATACATTGTAGTACACCATGTAACCTGAATACATGGACCACCAATTGCCTTGCAACCACGGATGTCGTATACTTGACCTTTGTAGAGATGAAATGTGCCACCACAAGCCACATATAAGCTATCTCAACCTTTCTTTGTGTATGGAAGACCCATAGTGAGATCCATAGAAATATAGATCCACTTCCCCATCGAAAATTGATAGGCAAGTTGAAGAAACCCACTGGGCTTACCTTATCAGGTTGAAAAGGCATACATCTTGTGTGACAAGAGCATGTAAGTCCTTCCACATGCCTTTCCTCTAGAAGCTCTTTCTTATCTTATCAAAGGACTTGAATATTCCCAATTGCCCCACCATTGATGAAGAATGCATTTTTTATGTAGGTACCACATGTAGACTCTATCTCTGTAGTAAAAAATGAGACCATTATGGGAACTATGTTGTAATTTTTAACATAGACACCATGTAGACTCTATCTTTGTTAGTAAAAATGAGACCATTATGTAGCCAAAACAGGGCAACTCTTTATGAGAACCAGGTTGTAATTTTAGCACCATTTGTGACACCCCCTTATTTAAGAGATCTTTCTTTTGAAATTCCATGACCCAATGTATGTATACTTTAGGTATAGCTGATAGAGCATCAGCCACTACATTATCCTTAGCGCTCATCTCTTGATCATACACATGCATATACATCTCTTTTTGTTGGTAGATTCTTTGGAATTTAAAACATATCATGAAACTCATCCAATAGTTCATTCATGCCCTCTGCATTTGTTTCTTGTTCTCAACCATATCATACCATCCTCTCTGCTAGGCTATAAAACAAATACACAGCCCATTTGCTTCGGTTCCCTTGAGTATTTGTAGCTCCTAAAAAACATTCAATCTCCTTCAAGCTCCCCATAGGTGGAGTCCTATGGGCTTCGACATAATTCTTGATTCTCACTTGAGCTCGCTTTCATGTTTGCCTTGCATTGTTGGAGAAGAGCATGCACTACCTCACTTCCTCTTTCTCATTTGGATTCACTCCTTCTTACTTAAAAACTATCATAGGTGCGCACCATTCACTTTCTAACCATACACGATGCCTCAGAAAGGTGGCGTGCCAATACTCTCATGATGATGAGCAGTACTATTAATAGTAGGAAAACTTGAGTAAAGCTGAGCGTTCATCCCACAGTTTGAGCATCATGGAAATGCTATCTCAAACTAAGTTTCCACCCACTTATTCACGCCCTCTATTTGACCTTTGATCTCAGGATGGTAGCGATGCTTGGCATCAACTTGGTTTGCATGATCTCAAACAAATTGTTTGCAAAATGAACTCATCATGCATTTGGCATTCTTGATCACTTACAATATGTTGTGGTACACCATGTAACTTCAAGGTAGGATCCCAAAATTGCCTCGCAAAAACGATAGATGTCGTATCCTTGACCTTTGTAGAGATGAAATGTGCCACCCTTGTTAACCTATCCACCACAACATGTAAGCTATCGCAACCTTTCTTTGTGTGTGTGGAAGACCCATATAGTGAAATCCATAGAAATATGAATCCACTGCATACATACATCTTGTGGGACAGAAGCATGTAAGTTCCTCACGTTCCTCTCAATTAGAAGCTCTTATCTTATCAAAGGTGTTGAAATTCCAAACTACCCCATCGTTGTGCTAAAGAATGCATTTCTCAGATCAGCCTTTTCTTGTAATTTTTGATGATGCCTATAGGCACCATGTAGACTCTATAGATCTTTGTAGCCAGAAGCGAGGCAACTCTTTTCTAAGAACCGTGTTGTAATTCCTCACCATTCGTGTCACCTCCTTATTTAACCGATATTCCTCTTGAATTTCCAGAACTCAATCTTTGTGTACTTTGGAAATAGTCGATAGTGAACATTTAAGCATCGGCCCCACCACATTATTCTTGCTCTTTATATAGGCAATCTCAAAATCATAATTTTGCAAGGCTGCCACACCCACGTTCTTTGCTTAGGAGATAGACTCGGTTCGGAGAGGAATTACTTCAATGCACATGGATCACTTCTGACATAAAATGACTACCATTAAGCTCTAATACATTGCAATGAAAGAAAGGGATCAATGGCTTTAAGTAGAGCTCTGATACCAACAATGCAAGAAAGGGATCTAGTGAGAGATCAAGAAAATGCACTCATTATACATGGAGTATACTTATCATAGAGAGTACTAGTAGTCCGCCCAAACATGGAAAGTCTGCCATGACACCGTAAGTAAGACTTCAACTTACAAATACCCTTTCTTCCAAGGGAAAAGGACAATGTCATGTAATCATTTGTACAACAATTTGATGGTGGAACCATATTCTTTGATTACCGAGTCTTTCCTTCTTTTATGCTCTTAAAATCCCACTACCTTGCAGCCATAGTGTCATATACTGGAACTTTCTAGAGATGAAATGTTCCACCCTTGTCAACCTATTCACAGACACACATGCCCTATCCAAATGTTTCTTTGTATTGGGTTCTTATTAAGTTAAGAAGGCGTACATCTTGTGAGAAAAGCATGGAAGTCCTTCCACATCCCTTTCTAATAAAAGCCCTTTTCCTTATCCTATCAACGGTCCTGAATACTCTTGATTGCCACACCATTGGTAACGGCAACGGTCTTGAATATTCCTGACTGTCCCCCAACATTGGTGAAGAATGTATTTGTTCGATCGGCCTTTGCTTGTAACTTTTGATGTAGGCACCATGTAGACTCTATCTTTCGAGTAAAAATGAGACCATTTCATAGCTAGAAAGAAGCAAACTCTTTATGAGAACCATATCATAATCTCAGCCAGAGGCCGCCACATTATCCTATTGTTGATTATACACGCGATCTCAAAATCATAATTTTGCAAGGTTGCCAACCACCTTCTTCGCTTAGGAGACGGATTCGGTCACAGGAGAGAATTACTTCAATGCACGGTACGGTGATCACTTCTCACATAAAAATCACTCATATCACCATATCATCCTCTTTGCAATGCTATAAAACAATCACACAGTCCATTAGCTTTGAATCCCAATCTCCTTCTTGGAGTTCCGAATTCTCCTATGGGCATCGGCATAATGCTTCATTGAGATTACTTTCATGTTTGCCTTGCATTTTTGGGGAGAAGAGAATTCACTATCTCCACTTTCTCTTTTGCATTTGGATTCACTCCCTTTTGCTCGACAGTGATCATGGGTGCAGTTGCCTTCTATCCATACGCGATGCCTCAAAAGATGGCATTCACCATCTAAGCATACACAGTGCCTCAAAAGGTGGCACGGCGGCATGCATTCACCTTTTCTAACTATACACAATGCCTTAGAAAGCGGCATGCCAATACTCTCACGAGATGAGGTACTATTGTAGGAAAAATGGGCTAAAGCCGACCATTCGTCCCACACACTTCTTAAGTGTAAACTTATTCGTCGTGATCTCTATTGGACCTTAAATCTCGGGATGGTAGCGATGCTTGGCGGTCGCTTGGTTTGCATGATATCAAACAAAGAATCTAAATTGAACTCATGAATTTGACATCCTGGTCACTCGCAATACGTTGTAGTACACCATGCAACCTGAATACATGGACCACCAATAGCCTTGCAACCATGGATGAAATGTGACACCCAAGCCACATATAAGCTATCTCAACCTTTCTTAGTGTGTTGAAGACCTATAGTAAGATCCATAGAAATATGGATCCACTTCCCCATCGAAAATTGATAGGCAAGTTGAAGAAACCCACCGGGCTTACCTTATCAAGTTGAAAAGGCATACATCTTGTGTGACAAGAGCATGTAAGTCCTTCCACATCCCTTTCCTCTAGAAGCTCTTTCTTATCTTATTAAAGGACTTGAATATTCCGAATTTCCCCACCATTGATGAAGAATGCATTTTGTATGTAGGTACCACATGTAGACTCTATCTCTGTAGTAAAAAATGAGACCATTATGGGAACCATGTTATAATTTTCGACATAGGCACCATGTAGACTCTATCTTTGTAGTAAAAATGAGACCATTATGTAGCCAAAAAACGAGGCAGCTCTTTATGAGAACCAGGTCGTAATTTCAGCGCCATTTGTGACACCCCCTTATTTAAGAGATCTTCCTTTTGAAATTCCATGACCCAATGTTTGTATACTTTAGGTATAGCTGATAGAGTATCAGCCACTACATTATCCTTGCCCTTTATATAGCTCATCTCAAAATCATAATTTTGCGAGGTTTCTTCTTTGCGTAGGAGATAGATTTTGTTGGGAGAGGAATTACTTCAACACACAATGATCACTTCTCACATAAAAATGACTACCATAAAGGTAATGATGCCACTTCTTGACGGCACGAAAGATAGCGCTCATCTCTTGATCATACACATGCATATACATCTCTTTTTGTTGGTAGATTCTTTGGAATTTAAAACATATCATGAAACTCATCCAATAGTTCAGCCATGCCCTCTGCATTTGTTTCTTGTTCTCAACCATATCATACCATCCTCTCTGCTAGGCCATAAAACAAATACACAGCCCATTTGCTTCGGTTCCCTCGAGTATTTGTAGCTCCTAAAAAACATTTAATCTCCTTCTTGAAGCTCCAGAGGTGGAGTCCTATGGGCTTCGACATAACTTCAAGGTAGGATCCCGAAATTGCCTCGCAAAAACGATAGATGTCGTATCCTTGACCTTTGTAGAGATGAAATATGCCACCCTTGTCAACCTATCCACCACAACATGTAAGCTATCGCAACCTTTCTTTGTGTGTGTGGAAGACCCATATAAAGAAATCCATAGAAATACGAATCCACTGCATACATACATCTTGTGGGACAGAAGCATGTAATTTCCTCACGTTCCTCTCAATTAGAAGCTCTTATCTTATCAAAGGTGTTGAAATTCCCAACTGCCCCATCGTTGTGCTGAAGAATGCATTTCTCAGATCAGCCTTTGCTTGTAATTTTTAATGATGCCTATAGGCACCATGTAGACTCTATAGATCTTTGTAGCCAGAAGCGAGGCAACTCTTTTCTAAGAACCGTGTTGTAATTCCTGCACCATTCGTGGCACCTCCTTATTTAACGTATATTCCTCTTGAATTCTCCTATAGGCATCGGCATAATGCTTCATTGAGATTACTTTCATGATTGCCTTGCATTTTTGGGGAGAAGAGCATTCACTATCTCCACTTTCTCTTTTGCATTTGGATTCACTCCCTTTTGCTCGACAGCTATCATGGGTGCAGTTGCCTTCTAACCATACGCGATGCCTCAAAAGGTGGCATACACAGTGCCTCAAAAGGTGGCGCGACGGCATGCCAATACTCTTACGAGATGAGGTACTATTGTAGGAAAAATGGGCTAAAGCCGACCATTCATCCCACACACTTTTTAAGTGTAAACTTATTCATCGTGATCTCTATTTGACCTTAAATCTCGGGAAGGTAGCGATGCTTGGTAGTCGCTTGGTTTGCACGATATCAAATAAAGTAATCTAAAATGAACTCATGAATTTGACATCCTGGTCACTCTCAATACGTTGTAGTACACCATGTAACCTGAATACATGGACCACCAATTGCCTTGCAACCATGGATGTCATATACATGACCTTTGTAGAGATGAAATGTGCCACCACAAGCCACATATAAGCTATCTCAACCTTTCTGTGTGTGTGGAAGACCCATAGTGAGATCCATAGAAATATGGATCCACTTACCCATCGAAAATTGATAGGCAAGTTGAAGAAACCCACCAGGCTTACCTTATCAGGTTGAAAAGGCATACATCTTGTGTGACAAGAGCATGTAAGTCCTTCCACATCCCTTTCCTCTAGAAGCTCTTTCTTATCTTATCAAAGGACTTGAATATTCCCAATTGCCCCACCATTGATGAAGAATGCATTTTTTATGTAGGTACCACATGTAGACTCTATCTCTATAGTAAAAAACGAGACCATTATGGGAAAAAATGAGACTCTATTACGTAGGCACCATGTAGACTCTATCTTTGTCATAAAAATGAGACCATTACATAGCCAAAAAATGAGGCAACTCTTTATGAGAACTGAGTCGTAATTTCAGCACCATTTGTGACACCCCCTTATTTAAGAGATCTTCCTTTTGAAATTCCATGATCGAATATTTGTATACTTCAGGTATAGCTAATAGAGCATCAGCTAGTACATTATCCTTGCCCTTTATATAGCTCATCTCAAAATTATAATTTTGCGAGGTTTCTTGCGCATAGACAATGGCACATCTCCAACATGGGCAATTGGATGAGCAGTGTCATCCCCTCACTTCCTCTTTCTCATTTGGATTCACTCCTTCTTACTTGACAACTATCATAGGTGTGTACCATTCACTTTCTAACCATACACGATGCCTCAGAAAGGTGGCGTGCCAATACTCTCATGATGATGTGCTAGCAGTACTATTAATAGTAGGAAAACTTGAGTAAAGCTGAGCATTCATCCCACACACTTTGAGCATCATGGAAATGCTATCTCAAACTAAGTTTCCACCCACTTATTCATGCCTTCTCTTTGACCTTTGATCTCATGATGGTAGCGATGCTTGGCGTCAACTTGGTTTGCATGATCTCAAACAAATTGTTTACAAAATGAACTCATCATGCATTTAGCATTCTTGATCACTTACAATATGTTGTGGTACACCATGTAACTTCAAGGTAGGATCCTGAAATTGCCTCGCAAAAACGATAGATGTCGTATCCTTGACCTTTGTAGAGATGAAATGTGCCACCCTTGTCAACCTATCCACCACAACATGTAAGCTATCGCTACCTTTCTTTGTGTGTGTGGAAGACCCATATAGTGAAATCCATAGAAATACTAATCCACTGCATACATACATCTTGTGGGACAGAAGCATGTAAGTTCCTCACATTCCTCTCAATTAGAAGCTCTTATCTTATCAAAGGTGTTGAAATTCCCAACTGCCCCATCGTTGTGCTGAAGAATGCATTTCTCAAATCAGCCTTTGCTTGTAATTTTTGATGATGCCTATAGGCACCATGTAGACTCTATAGATCTTTGTAGCCAGAAGCGAGGCAACTCTTTTCTAAGAACCGTGTTCTAATTCCTGCACCATTCGTGGCACCTCCTTATTTAATGGATATTCCTCTTGAATTTTCAGAACTCAATCTGTGTACTTTGGAAATAGTCAATAGTGAACATTTAAGCATCGGCCCCACCACATTATTCTTGCTCTTTATATAGGCAATCTCAAAATCATAATTTTGCAAGGCTGCCACACCCACCTTCTTTGCTTAGGAGATAGACTCGGTTTGGAAAGGAATTACTTCAATGCACATGGATAACTTCTGACATAAAATGACTACCATAAAGCTCTAAACAATGCAATGTAAGAAAGGGATCAATGGCTTTAAGTAGAGCTCTGATACCAACAGTGCAAGAAAGGGATCTAGTGAGAGATCAAGAAAATGCAGTCATTATACATGGAGTATACTTATCATAGAGAGTACTAGTAGTCCACCCAAACATGGAAAGGCTACCATGACACCGTAAGTAAGACTTCAACTTACAAATACCCGTTCTTCCAAGCGAAAAGGACAACACCATGTAATCATTTGTACAATAATTTGATGGTGGAACCACATTCTTTGATTACCAAGTCTTTCCTTTTTTTATGCTCTTAAAATCCTACTGCCTTGCAACCATAGTGTCATATACTCGAACTATCTAGAGATGAAATGTTCCACCCTTGTCAACCTATTCAGAGACACACATGCCCTATCCCAATGTTTCTTTGTGTGTGGAAGACCCATAGTGAAATCCATAGAAATACGAATCCAATTCCCTTCGAGAGTAGGCAAGTTGAAGTAGCCCATCGAACTTATATGTATTGGGTTCTTATTAAGTTGAGAAGGCGTACATCTTATGAGAAAAGCATGGAAGTCCTTCCACATCCCTTTCTAATAGAAGCCCTTTTCCTTATCCTATCAACGGTCCTGAATACTCTTGATTGCCACACCGTTGGTCAAGGCAACGGTATTCCTGACTGCCCCACACCATTGGTGAAGAATGTATTTGTTCAATCGGCCTTTGTTTGTAACTTTTGATGTAGGCACCATGTAAACTCTATCTTTGCAGTAAAAATGAGACCATTTCATAGCTAGAAAGAAGGCAACTCTTTATGAGAACCATATCATAATCTCAGCCAGGCCACCACATTATCCTATTGTTGATTATACACGTGATCTCAAAATCATAATTTTGCAAGGTTGCCAACCACCTTCTTCGCGTAGAAGACGGATTCGGTCACAGGAGAGAATTACTTCAATGCACGGTACGGTGATCACTTCTCACATAAGAATCACTCATATCCTAAAGGTAATGATGCCACTTCTTGATGGCATGCAAAATAGCCATCATCTCTTGATCATACAAATCTCCTTTTGTTGGTAGAATCTTCAGAATTTAAAGCATATGATGAAACTCATAGTTCAGCCATGTCCATTAGCTTTGATTCTTAATCTCCTTCTTGGTGTTTCGAATTCTCCTATGGGCATCGGCATAATGCTTCATTGAGATTACTTTCATGTTTGCCTTGCATTTTTGGAGAAGAGCATTCACTATCTCCACTTTCTCTTTTGCATTTGGATTCACTCTCTTTTGCTCGACAGCTATCATGGGTACAGTTGCCTTCTAACCATACGCAATGCCTCAAAAAGGTGGCATTCACCATTTAAGCATACACAGTGCCTCAAAAGGTGTCGCGGCGGCATGCATTCACCTTTTCTAACTATACACAATGCCTTAGAAAGCGGCATGCCAATACTCTCACGAGATGAGGTACTATTGTAGGAAAATGGGCTAAAGCCGACCATTCGTCCCACACACTTTTTAAGTGTAAACTTATTCGTCATGATCTCTATTTGACCTTAAATCTCGGGAAGGTAGTGATGCTTGGCAGTCGCTTGATTTGCATGATATCAAATAAAGTAATCTAAAATCAACTCATGAATTTATCTAAAATGAACTCATGAATTTGACATCTTGGTCACTCTCAATACGTTGTAGTACACCATGTAACCTGAATACATGGACCACCAACTGTCTTGCAACCACGGATGTCGTATACTTGACCTTTGTAGAGATGAAATGTGCCACCACAAGCCACATATACGCTATCTCAACCTTTCTTTGTGTGTGGAAGACCGATAGTGAGATCCATAGAAATATGGATCCACTTCCCCATTGAAAATTGATAGGCAAGTTGAAGAAACCCACTGGGCTTACCTTATCAGGTTGGAAAGCGATACATCTTGTGTGACAAGAGCATGTAAGTCCTTCCACATCCATTTTCTCTAGAAGCTCTTTCTTATCTTATCAAAGGACTTGAATATTCCCAATTGCCCCACCATTGATGAAGAATGCATTTTTTATGTAGGTACCACATGTAGACTCTATCTTTGTAGTAAAAAATGAGACCATTATGGGAACCATCTTGTAATTTTCGACATAGGCACCATGTAGACTCTATCTTTGTAGTAAAAATGAGACCATTATGTAGCCAAAAAATGAGGCAACTCTTTATGAGAACCAGGTTGTAATTTTAGCACCATTTGTGACGCCCCCTTATTTAAGAGATCTTCCTTTTGAAATTCCATGACCCAATGTTTGTATACTTTAGGTATAACTGATAGAGTATCAGCCACTACATTATCCTTGCCCTTTATATAGCTGATCTCAAAATTATAATTTTGCGAGGTTTCTTCTTTGCGTAGGAGATAGATTCGGTTGGGAGAGGAATTACTTCAACACAGAATGATCACTTCTCACATAAAAATGACTACCATAAAGGTAATGATGCCACTTCTTGACGGCACGAAAGATAGCACTCATCTCTTGATCATACACATGCATATACAGCTCTTTTTGTTAGTAGATTCTTTGGAATTTAAAACATATCATGAAACTCATCCAATAGTTCAGCCATGCCCTCATGCATTTGTTTCTTATTCTCAACCATATCATACCATCCTCTCTGCTAGGCTATAAAACAAATACACAGCCCATTTGCTTCGGTTCCCTCAAGTATTTGTAGCTCCTAAAAAACATTTAATCTCCTTCTTGAAGCTCCAGAGGTGGAGTCCTATGGGCTTCGACATAATTCTCGATTCTCACTTGAGCTCCCTTTCATGTTTGCCTTGCATTGTTGGAGAAGAGCATGCACTACCTCACTTCCTCTTTCTCATTTGGATTCACTCCTTCTTACTTGACAACTATCATAGGTGCGCACTATTCACTTTCTAACCATACACGATGCCTCAGAAAGGTGGCGTGCCAATACTCTCATGATGATGAGAGCAGTACTATTAATAGTAGGAATACTTGAGTAAAGCTGAGCGTTCATCCCACACACTTTGAGCATCATGGAAATGCTATCTCAAACACTTCTGACATAAAATGACTACCATAAACCTCTAATACATTGCAATGTAAGAAAGGGATCAATGGCTCTAAGTAGAGCTCTGATACCAACAATGCAAGAAAGGGATCTAGTGAGAGATCAAGAAAATGCACTCATTATACATGGAGTATACTTATCATAGAGAGTACTAGTAGTCCACCCAAACATGGAAAGCCTGCCATGACACCGTAAGTAAGACTTCAACTTACAAATACCCTTTCTTCCAAGGGAAAAGGACAACATCATGTAATCATTTGTACAACAATTTGATGGTGGAACCACATTCTTTAATTACCAAGTCTTTCCTTTTTTTATGCTCTTAAAATCCCACTGCCTTGCAGCCATAGTGTCATATACTCGAACTATCTAGAGATGAAATGTTCCACCCTTGTCAACCTATTCAGAGACACACATGCCCTATCCCAATGTTTCTTTGTGTGTGGAAGACCCATAGTGAAATCCATAGAAATACGAATCCAATTCCCTTCGAGAGTAGGGAAGGTGAAGTAGCCCATCGAACTTATATGTATTGGGTTCTTATTAAGTTGAGAAGGCATACATCTTGTGAGAAAAGCATGGAAGTCCTTCCACATCCCTTTCTAATAGAAGCCCTTTTCCTTATCCTATCAACGGTCCTGAATACTCTTGATTGCCACACCGTTGGTGAAGGCAACGGTCTTGAATATTCCTGACTGCCCCACACCATTGGTGAAGAATGTATTTGTTCGATCGGCCTTTGCTTGTAACTTTTGATGTAGGCACCATGTAAACTCTATCTTTGCAGTAAAAATGAGACCATTTCATAGCTAGAAAGAAGGCAACTCTTTATGAGAACCATATCATCATCTCATCTGGGTCGCCACATTATCCTGTTGTTGATTATACACGCGATCTCAAAATCATAATTTTGCAAGGTTGCCGACCACCTTCTTCGCTTAGGAGACGGATTCGATCACAGGAGAGAATTACTTCAATGCACGGTACGGTGATCACTTCTGACATAAAAATCACTCATATCGTAAAGGTAATGATGCCACTTCTTGATGGCATGCAAAATAGCCATCATCTCTTGATCATACAAATCTCCTTTTGTTGGTAGAATCTTCAGAATTTAAAGCATATAATGAAACTCATAGTTCAGCCATGCCCTCATGCATTTGTTTCTTGTTCTTAACCACCATATAATCCTCTTTTGCAATGCTATAAAACAATCACACAGTCCATTAGCTTTGATTCTTAATCTCCTTCTTGGAGTTTCGAATTCTCCTATGGGCATCGGCATAATGCTTCATTGAGATTACTTTCATGTTTGCCTTGCATTTCTGGAGAAGAGCATTCACTATCTCCACTTTCTCTTTTGCATTTGGATTTGCTTCCTTTTGCACGACAGCTATCATGGGTACAGTTGCCTTCTAACCATACGCGACGCCTCAAAAGGTGGCATTCACCATCTAAGCATACACAGTGCCTCAAAAGGTGGTGCGGCGGCATGCATTTACCTTTTCTCACTATACACAATACCTTAGAAAGCGCCATGCCAATACTCTCACGAGATGAGGTACTATTGTAGGAAAAATGGGCTAAAGCCGACCATTCGTCCCACCCAATTTTTTAGTGTAAACTTATTCGTCATGACCTCTATTTGACCTTAAATCTTGGGAAGGTAGCAATGCTTGGCAGTCGCTTGGTTTGCATGATATCACATAAAGTAATCTAAAATGAACTCATGAATTTATCTAAAATGTACTCATGAATTTGACATCCTGGTCACTCTCAATACGTTGTAGTACACCATGTAACCTGAATACATGGACCACTAATTGCCTTGCAACCACGGATGTCGTATACTTGACCTTTGCAGAGATGAAATGTGCCACCACAAGCCACATATAAGCTATCTCAACCTTTCTTTGTGTGTGGAAGACCCATAGTGAGATCCATAGAAATATGCATCCACTTCCCCATCGAAAATTGATAGGCAAGTTGAAGAAACCCACCGGGCTTACCTTATCAGGTTGAAAAGGCATACATCTTGTGTGACAAGAGCATGTAAGTCCTTCCACATCCCTTTCCTCTAAAAGATCTTTCTTGTCTTATCAAAGGACTTGAATATTCCCAATTGCCCCACATTGATGAAGAATGCATTTTTTATGTAGGTACCACATGTAGACTCTATCTCTGTAGTAAAAAATGAGACCATTATGGGAACCATGTTGTAATTTTGACATAGGCACCATGTAGACTCTATCTTTGTTAGTAAAAATGAGACCATTATGTAGCCAAAAAACGAGGCAACTCTTTATGAGAACGAGGTTGCCACACCCACCTTCTTTGCTTAGGAGATAGACTCGGTTCGGAGAGGAATTACTTCAATGCACATGGATCACTTCTGACATAAAATGACTACCATAAAGGCTCTAATACATTGCAATGTAAGAAAGGGATCAATGGCTTTAAGTAGAGCTCTGATACCAACAATGCAAGAAAGGGATCTAGTGAGAGATCAAGAAAATGCACTCATTATACATGGAGTATACTTATCATAGAGAGTACTAGTAGTCCACCCAAACATGGAAAGTCTGCCATGACACCGTAAGTAAGACTTCAACTTACAAATACCCTTTCTTCCAAGAAAAAAGAACAATGTCATGTAATCATTTGTACAACAATTTGATGGTGGAACCACATTCTTTGATTACCAAATCTTTCCTTTTTTTATGCTCTTAAAATCCCACTACCTTGCAGCCATAGTGTCATATACTCCAACTTTCTAGAGATGAAATGTTCCACCCTTGTCAACCTATTCAGAGACACACATGCCCTATCCCAATGTTTCTTTGTGTGTGGAAGACCCATAGTGAAATCCATAGAAATACGAATCCACTTCCCTTCGAGAGTAGGCAAGTTGAAGTAGCCCATTGGACTTATATGTATTGTGTTCTTATTAAGTTGAGAAGGCGTACATCTTATGTGAGAAAAGCATGGAAGGCCTTCCACATCCGTTTCTAATAGAAGCCCTTTTCCTTATCCTATCAACGATCTTGAATACTCTTGATTGCCACACCATTGGTGAAGGCAACGGTCTTGAATATTCCTGACTGCCCCACACCATTGGTGAAGAATGTATTTGTTCGATCGGCCTTTGCTTGTAACTTTTAATGTAGGCACCATGTAGACTCTAGCTTTGTAGTAAAAATGAGACCATTTCATAGCTAGAAAGAAGGCAACTCTTTATGAGAACCATATCATCATCTCATCTGGGTCGCCACATTATCCTGTTGTTGATTATACACGCGATCTCAAAATCATAATTTTGCAAGGTTGCCAAACAACCACCTTCTTCGCTTAGGAGACGGATTCGGCCACAGGAGAGAATTACTTCAATGCACGATACGGTGATCACTTCTCAGATAAAAATCACTCATATCGTAAAGGTAATGATGCCACTTCTTGATGGCATAATGCAAAATAGCCATCATCTCTTGATCATACAAATCTCCTTTTGTTGGTAGAATCTTCAGAATTTAAAGCATATAATGAAACTCATAGTTCAGCCATGCCCTCATGCATTTGTTTCTTGTTCTTAACCACCATATCATCCTCTTTTGCAATGCTATAAAACAATCACACAGTCCATTAGCTTTGATTCTTAATCTCCTTCTTGGAGTTCCGAATTCTCCTATGGGCATCGGCATAATGCTTCATTGAGATTACTTTCATGTTTGCCTTGCATTTCTGGAGAAGAGCATTCACTATCTCCACTTTCTCTTTTGCATTTGGATTTGCTTCCTTTTGCTCGACAGCTATCATGGGTACAGTTGCCTTCTAACCATACGCGACGCCTCAAAAGGTGGCATTCACCATCTAAGCATACACAGTGCCTCAAAAGGTGGCGCAGCGGCATGCATTTACCTTTTCTAACTATACACAATACCTTAGAAAGCGCCATGCCAATACTCTCACGAGATGAGGTACTATTGTAGGAAAAATGGGCTAAAGCTGACCATTTGTCCCACACACTTTTTAAGTGTAAACTTATTCGTTGTGATCTCTATTTGACCTTAAATCTCGGGAAGGTAGCGATGCTTGGCAGTCGCTTGGTTTGCATGATATCAAATAAAGTAATCTAAAATAAACTCATGAATTTATCTAAAATGTACTCATGAATTTGACATCCTGGTCACTCTCAATACGTTGTAGTACACCATGTAACCTGAATACATGGACCACCAATTACCTTGCAACCACGCATGTCGTATACTTGACCTTTGTAGAGATGAAATGTGCCACCACAAGCCACATATAAGCTATCTCAACCTTTCTTTGTGTATGGAAGACCCATAGTGAGATCCGTAGAAATATGGATCCAATTCCCAATCGAAAATTGATAGGCAAGTTGAAGAAACCCACTGGGCTTACCTTATCAGGTTGAAAAGGCATACATCTTGTGTGACAAGAGCATGTAAGTCCTTCCACATCCCTTTCCTCTAGAAGCTCTTTCTTATCTTATCAAAGGACTTGAATATTCCCAATTACATCACCATTGATGAAGAATGCATTTTTCATGTAGGTACCACATGTAGACTCTATCTCTGTAGTAAAAAATGAGACCATTATGGGAACTATGTTGTAATTTTTAACATAGACACCATGTAGACTCTATCTTTGTTAGTAAAAATGAGACCATTATGTAGCCAAAAACGAGGCAACTCTTTATGAGAACCAGGTCGTAATTTTAGCACCATTTGTGACACCCCCTTATTTAAGAGATCTTCCTTTTGAAATTCCATGACCCAATGTTTGTATACTTTAGGTATAGCTGATAGAGCATCAACCACTACATTATCCTTAGCGCTCATCTCTTGATCATACACATGCATATACATCTCTTTTTTTTGGTAGATTCTTTGGAATTTAAAACATATCATGAAACTCATCCAATAGTTCAGCCATGCCCTCTGCATTTGTTTCTTGTTCTCAACCATATCATACCATCCTCTCTGCTAGGCTATAAAACAAATACACAGCCCATTTGCTTCGGTTCCCTTGAGTATTTGTAGCTCCTAAAAAACATTTAATCTCCTTCAAGCTCCCCAGAGGTGAAGTCCTATGGGCTTTGACATAATTCTTGATTCTCACTTGAGCTCGCTTTCATGTTTGCCTTGCATTGTTGGAGAAGAGCATGCACTACCTCACTTCCTCTTTCTCATTTGGATTCACTCCTTCTTACTTAAAAACTATCATAGGTGCACACCATTCACTTTCTAACCATACACGATGCCTCAGAAAGGTGGCGTGCCAATACTCTCATGATGATGAGCAGTACTATTAATAGTAGAAAAACTTGAGTAAAGCTGAGCGTTCATCCCACAGTTTGAGCATCATGGAAATGCTATCTCAAACTAAGTTTCCACCCACTTATTCACGCCCTCTATTTGACCTTTGATCTCAGGATGGTAGCAATGCTTGGCGTCAACTTGGTTTGCATGATCTCAAACAAATTGTTTGCAAAATGAACTCATCATGCATTTAGCATTCTTGATCACTTACAATATGTTGTGGTACACCATGTAACTTCAACGTAGGATCCCAAAATTGCCTCGCAAAAACGATAGATGTCGTATCCTTGACCTTTGTAGAGATGAAATGTGCCACCCTTGTCAACCTATCCACCACAACCTGTAAGCTATCGCAACCTTTCTTTGTGTGTGTGGAAGACCCATATAGTGAAATCCATAGAAATACGAATCCACTGCATACATACATCTTGTGGGACAGAAGCATGTAAGCTCCTCACGTTCCTCTCAATTAGAAGCTCTTATCTTATCAACGGTGTTGAAATTCCCAACTGCCCCATCGTTGTGCTAAAGAATGCATTTCTCAGATCAGCCTTTTCTTGTAATTTTTGATGATGCCTATAGGCACCATGTAGACTCTATAGATCTTTGTAGCCAGAAGCAAGGCAACTCTTTTCTAAGAACCGTGTTGTAATTCATGCACCATTCGTGGCACCTCCTTATTTAACCGATATTCCTCTTGAATTTCCAGAACTCAATCTTTGTGTACTTTGGAAATAGTCGATAGTGAACATTTAAGCATCGGCCCCACCACATTATTCTTGCTCTTTATACAGGCAATCTCAAAATCATAATTTTGCAAGGCTGCCACACCCACGTTCTTTGCTTAGGAGATAGACTCGGTTCGGAGAGGAATTACTTCAATGCACATGGATCACTTCTGACATAAAATGACTACCATTAAGCTCTAATACATTGCAATGTAAGAAAGGGATCAATGGCTTTATGTAGAGCTCTGATACCAACAATGCAAGAAAGGGATCTAGTGAGAGATCAAGAAAATGCACTCATTATACATGGAGTATACTTATCATAGAGAGTACTAGTAGTTCGCCAAAACATGGAAAGTCTGCCATGACACCGTAAGTAGGACTTCAACTTACAAATACCCTTTCTTCCAAGGGAAAAGGACAATGTCATGTAATCATTTGTACAACAATTTGATGGTGGAACCACATTCTTTGATTACCAAGTCTTTCCTTTTTTTATGCTCTTAAAATCCCACTGCCTTGCAGCCATAGTGTCATATACTTGAACTTTCTAGAGATGAAATGTTCCACCCTTGTCAACCTATTCAGAGACACACATGCCCTATCTCAATGTTTCTTTGTATTGGGTTCTTATTAAGTTGAGAAGGCGTACATCTTGTGAGAAAAGCATGGAAGTCCTTCCACATCCCTTTCTAATAGAAGCCCTTTTCCTTATCCTATCAACGGTCCTGAATACTCTTGATTGCCACACCGTTGGTGAAGGCAACGGTCTTGAATATTCTTGACTGCCCCACACCATTGGTGAAGAATGTATTTGTTCGATCGGCCTTTGCTTGTAACTTTTGATGTAGGCACCATGTAGACTCTATCTTTGCAATAAAAATGAGACCATTTCATAGCTAGAAAGAAGGCAACTCTTTATGAGAACCATATCATAATCTCAGCCAGAGGCCGCCACATTATCCTATTGTTGATTATACACGCGATCTCAAAATCATAATTTTGCAAGGTTGCCAACCACCTTCTTCGCTTAGGAGACGGATTCGGTCACAGGAGAGAATTACTTCAATGCACGGTACGGTGATCACTTCTCACATAAAAATCACTCATATCACCATATCATCCTCTTTGCAATGGTATAAAACAATCACACAGCCCATTAGCTTTGATTCCCAATCTCCTTCTTGGAGTTCCGAATTCTCCTATGGGCATCGACATAATGCTTCATTGAGATTACTTTCATGTTTGCCTCGCATTTTTGGGGAGAAGAGCATTCACTATCTCCACTTTCTCTTTTGCATTGCCTTAGAAAGCGGCATGCCAATACTCTCACGAGATGAGGTACTATTGTAGGAAAAATGGGCTAAAGCCGACCATTCGTCCCACACACTTTTTAAGTGTAAACTTATTCGTCGTGATCTCTATTGGACCTTAAATCTCGGGATGGTAGCGATGCTTGGCGGTCGCTTGGTTTGCATGATATCAAACAAAGTAATCTAAATTGAACTCATGAATTTGACATCCTGGTCACTCGCAATACGTTGTAGTACACCATGCAACCTGAATACATGGACCACCAATAGCCTTGCAACCATGGATGTCGTATACTTGACATTTGTAGAGATGAAATGTGACACCCAAGCCACATATAAGCTATCTCAACCTTTCTTTGTGTGTTGAAGACCTATAGTAAGATCCATAGAAATATGGATCCACTTCCCCATCGAAAATTGATAGGCAAGTTGAAGAAACCCACCGGGCTTACCTTATCAAGTTGAAAAGGCATACATCTTGTGTGACAAGAGCATGTAAGTCCTTCCACATCCCTTTCCTCTAGAAGCTCTTTCTTATCTTATTAAAGGACTTGAATATTCCCAATTGCTCCACCATTGATGAAGAATGCATTTTGTATGTAGGTACCACATGTAGACTCTATCTCTGTAGTAAAAAATGAGACCATTATGGGAATCATGTTATAATTTTCGACATAGGCACCATGTAGACTCTATCTTTGTAGTAAAAATGAGACCATTATGTAGCCAAAAAACGAGGCAAGTCTTTATGAGAACCAGGTCGTAATTTCAGCACCATTTGTGACACCCCCTTATTTAAGAGATCTTCCTTTTGAAATTCCATGACCCAATGTTTGTATACTTTAGGTATAGCTGATAGAGTATCAACCACTACATTATCCTTGCCCTTTATATAGCTCATCTCAAAATCATAATTTTGCGAGGTTTCTTCTTTGCGTAGGAGATAGATTCGGTTGGGAGAGGAATTACTTCAACACACAATGATCACTTCTCACATAAAAATGACTACCATAAAGGAAATGATGCCACTTCTTGACGGCACGAAAGATAGCGCTCATCTCTTGATCATACACATGCATATACATCTCTTTTTGTTGGTAGATTCTTTGGAATTTAAAACATATCATGAAACTCATCCAATAGTTCAGCCATGCCCTCTGCATTTGTTTCTTGTTCTCAACCATATCATACCATCCTCTCTGCTAGGCCATAAAAGAAATACACAGCCCATTTGCTTCGGTTCCCTCGAGTATTTGTAGCTCCTAAAAAACATTTAATCTCCTTCTTGAAGCTCCAGAGGTGGAGTCCTATGGGCTTCGACATAACTTCAACGTAGGATCTCGAAATTGCCTCGCAAAACGATAGATGTCGTATCCTTGACCTTTGTAGAGATGAAATGTGCCACCCTTGTCAACCTATCCACCACAACATGTAAGCTATCGCAACCTTTCTTTGTGTGTGTGGAAGACCCATATAGTGAAATCCATAGAAATACGAATCCACTACATACATACATCTTGTGGAACAGAAGCATGTAATTTCCTCACGTTCCTCTCAATTAGAAGCTCTTATCTTATCAAAGGTGTTGAAATTCCCAACTGCCCCATCGTTGTGCTGAAGAATGCATTTCTCAGATCAGCCTTTGCTTGTAATTTTTTATGATGCCTATAGGCACCATGTAGACTCTATAGATCTTTGTAGCCAGAAGCGAGGCAACTCTTTTCTAAGAACCGTGTTGTAATTCCTGCACCATTCGTGGCACCTCCTTATTTAACGTATATTCCTCTTGAATTCTCCTATAGGCATCGGCATAATGCTTCATTGAGATTACTTTCATGATTGCCTTGCAATTTTGGGGAGAAGAGCATTCACTATCTCCACTTTCTCTTCTGCATTTGGATTCACTCCCTTTTGCTCGACAGCTATCATGGGTGCAGTTGCCTTCTAACCATACGCGATGCCTCAAAAGGTGGCATACACAGTGCCTCAAAAGGTGGCGCGACGACATGCCAATACTCTTACGAGATGAGGTACTATTGTAGGAAAAATGGGCTAAAGCCGACCATTCATCCCACACACTTTTTAAGTGTAAACTTATTCATCGTGATCTCTATTTGACCTTAAATCTTGGGAAGGTAGCGACGCTTGGTAGTCGCTTGGTCTGCATGATATCAAATAAAGTAATCTAAAATGAACTCATGAATTTGACATCCTGGTCACTCTCAATACGTTGTAGTACACCATGTAACCTGAATACATGGACCACTAATTAACTTGCAACCATGGATGTCGTATACTTGACCTTTGTAGAGATGAAAAAATGTGCCACCACAAGCCACATATAAGCTATCTCAACCTTTCTTTGTGTGTGGAAGACCCATAGTGAGATCCATAGAAATATGGACCCACTTACCCATCGAAAATTGATAGGCAAGTTGAAGAAACCCACCGGGCTTACCTTATCAGGTTGAAAAGGCATACATCTTGTGTGACAAGAGCATGTAAGTCCTCCCACATCCCTTTCCTCTAGAAGCTCTTTCTTATCTTATCAAAGGACTTGAATATTCCCAATTGCCCCACCATTGATGAAGAATGCATTTTTTATGTAGGTACCACATGTAGACTCTATCTCTATAGTAAAAAACGAGACCATTATGGGAAAAAATGAGACTCTATTACGTAGGCACCATGTAGACTCTATCTTTGTCGTAAAAATGAGACCATTACATAGCCAAAAAACGAGGCAACTCTTTAGGAGAACCGAGTCGTAATTTCAGCACCATTTGTGACACCCCCTTATTTAAGAGATCTTCCTTTTGAAATTCCATGACCGAATGTTTGTATACTTCAGGTATAGCTAATAGAGCATCAGCTAGTACATTATCCTTGCCCTTTATATAGCTCATCTCAAAATCATAATTTTGCGAGGTTTCTTCTTTGCGTAGGAGATAGATTCGGTTGGGAGAGGAATTACTTCAACACACAATGATCACTTCTCACATAAAAATGACTACCATAAAGGTAATAATGTCACTTCTTGACGGCACGAAAGATAGCGCTCATCTCTTGATCATACACATGCATTCATATACATGTCTTTTTGTTGGTAGATTCTTTGGAATTTAAAACATATCATGAAACTCATCCAATAGTTCAGCCATGCCCTCGTGCATTTGTTTCTTGTTCTCAACCATATCATACCATCCTCTCTGCTAGGCTATAAAACAAATACACAGCCCATTTGCTTCGGTTCCCTCGAGTATTTGTAGCTCCTAAAAAACATTTAATCTCCTTCTTGAAGCTCCAGAGGTGGAGTCCTATGGGCTTTGACATAATTCTTGATTCTCACTTGAGCTCGCTTTCATGTTTGCCTTGCATTGTTGGAGAAGAGCATGCACTACCTCACTTCCTCTTTCTCATTTGGATTCACTCCTTCTTACTTGACAACTATCATAGGTGCGTACCATTCACTTTCTAACCATACACGATGCCTCAGAAAGGTGGCGTGCCAATACTCTCATGATGATGAGCAGTACTATTAATAGTAGGAAAACTTGAGTAAAGCTGAGCATTCATCCCACACACTTTGAGCATCATGAAAATGCTATCTCAAACTAAGTTTCCACCCACTTATTCATGCCTTCTCTTTGACCTTTGATCTCACGATGGTAGCAATGCTTGGCGTCAACTTGGTTTGCATGATCTCAAACAAATTGTTTGCAAAATGAACTCATCATGCATTTAGCATTCTTGATCACTTACAATATGTTGTGGTACACCATGTAACTTCAAGGTAGGATCCCGAAATTGCCTCGCAAAAACGATAGATGTCGTATCCTTGACCTTTGTAGAGATGAAATGTGCCACCCTTGTCAACCTATCCACCACAACATGTAAGCTATCGCTACCTTTCTTTGTGTGTGTGGAAGACCCATATAGTGAAATCCATAGAAATACGAATCCACTGCATACATACATCTTGTGGGACAGAAGCATGTAAGTTCCTCACATTCCTCTCAATTAGAAGCTCTTATCTTATCAAAGGTGTTGAAATCCCCAACTACCCCATCGTTGTGCTGAAGAATGCATTTCTCAAATCAGTCTTTGCTTGTAGTTTTTGATGATGCCTATAGGCACCATGTAGACTCTATAGATCTTTGTAGCCAGAAGCGAGGCAACTCTTTTCTAAGAACCGTGTTGTAATTCTTGCACCATTCGTGGCACCTCCTTATTTAACAGATATTCCTCTTGAATTTTCAGAACTCAATCTTTGTGTACTTTGGAAATAGTCAATAGTGAACATTATTCTTGCTCTTTATATAGGCAATCTCAAAATCATAATTTTGCAAGGCTGCCACACCCACCTTCTTTGCTTAGGAGATAGACTCGGTTTGGAGAGGAATTACTTCAATGCACATGGATAACTTCTGACATAAAATGACTACCATAAAGCTCTAATCAATGCAATGTAAGAAAGGGATCAATGGCTTTAAGTAGAGCTCTGATACCAACAGTGCAAGAAAGGGATCTAGTGAGAGATCAAGAAAATGCACTCATTATACATGGAGTATACTTATCTTTAAGCATCGGCCCCACCACATTATTCTTGCTCTTTATATAGGCAATCTCAAAATCATAATTTTGCAAGGCTGCCACACCCACGCACTTTGCTTAGGAGATAGGCTCGGTTCGGAGAGGAATTACTTCAATGCACATGGATCACTTCTAAAATAAAATGACTACCATTAAGCTCTAATACATTGCAATGTAAGAAAGGGATCAATGACTTTAAGTAGAGCTCTGATACCAACAATGCAAGAAAGGGATCTAGTGAGAGATCAAGAAAATGCACTCATTATACATGGAGTATACTTATCATAGAGAGTACTAGTAGTCCGCTCAAACATGGAAAGTCTGCCATGACACCGTAAGTAAGACTTCAACTTACAAATACTCTTTCTTCCAAGGGAAAAGGACAATGTCATGTAATCATTTGTACAACAATTTGATGGTGGAACCACATTCTTTGATTACCAAGTCTTTCCTTTTTTTATGCTCTTAAAATCCCACTGCCTTGCAGCCATATTGTCATATACTTGAACTTTCTAGAGATGAAATGTTCCACCCTTGTCAACCTATTCAGAGACACACATGCCCTTTCCTAATGTTTCTTTGTGTGTGGAAGACCCATAGTGAAATCCATAGAAATACAAATCCAATTCCCTTCGAGAGTAGGCAAGTTGAAGTAGCCCATCGGACTTATATGTATTGGGTTCTTATTAAGTTGAGAAGGCGTACATCTTGTGAGAAAAGCATGGAAGTCCTTCCACATCCCTTTCTAATAGAAGCCCTTTTCCTTATCCTATCAACGGTCTTGAATACTCTTGATTGCCACACCGTTGGTAAAGGCAACGGTCTTGATTATTCCTGACTGTCCCACACCATTGGTGAAGAATGTATTTGTTCGATCGGCCTTTGCTTGTAACTTTTGATGTAGGCACCATGTAGACTCTATCTTTGCAGTAAAAATGAGACCATTTCATAGCTAGAAAGAAGGCAACTCTTTATGAGAACCATATCATAATCTCAGCCAGAGGCCGCCACATTATCCTATTGTTGATTATACACGCGATCTCAAAATCATAATTTTGCAAGGTTGCCAACCACCTTCTTCGCTTAGGAGACGGATTCGGTCACAGGAGAGAATTACTTCAATGCACGGTAAGGTGATCACTTCTCACATAAAAATCATACAAATCTCCTTTTGTTGGTAGAATCTTCAGAATTTAAAGCATATGATGAAACTCATAGTTTAGCTTTGATTCTTAATTTCCTTCTTGGAGTTCCGAATTCTCCTATGGGCATCGGCATAATGCTTCATTGAGATTAGTTTCATGTTTGCCTTGCATTTTTGGAGAAGAGCATTCACTATCTCCACTTTCACTTTTGCATTTGGATTCACTCCCTTTTGCTCGACAGCTATCATGGGTACAGTTGCCTTCTAACCATACGCGATGCCTCAAAAGGTGGCATTCACCATCTAAGCATACACAGTGCCTCAAAAGGTGTCGCGACGGCATGCATTCACCTTTTCTAACTATACACAATGCCTTAGAAAGCGGCATGCCAATACTCTCACGAGATGAGGTACTATTGTAAGAAAAATGGGCTAAAGCCGACCATTCGTCCCACACACTTTTTAAGTGTAAACTTATTCGTCGTGATCTCTATTTGACCTTAAATCTCGGGAAGGTAGTGATGCTTGGCAGTCGCTTGGTTTGCATGATATCAAATAAAGTAATCTAAAATTAACTCATGAATTTATCTAAAATGAACTCATGAATTTGACATCCTGGTCACTCTCAATACGTTGTAGTACACCATGTAACCTGAATACATGGACCACCAATTGTCTTGCAACCACGGATGTCGTATACTTGACCTTTGTAGAGATGAAATGTGCCACCACAAGCCACATATAAGCTATCTCAACCTCTCATTGTGTGTGGAAGACCCATAGTGAGACCCATAGAAATATGGATCCACTTCCCCATCGAAAATTGATAGGCAAGTTGAAGAAACCCACCGGGCTTACCTTATCAGGTTGAAAAGGGATACATCTTGTGTGACAAGAGCATGTAAGTCCTTCCACATCCCTTTCCTCTAGAAGCTCTTTCTTATCTTATCAAAGGACTTGAATATTCCCAATTGCCCCACCATTGATGAAGAATGCATTTTTTATGTAGGTACCACATGTAGACTCTATCTCTGTAGTAAAAAATGAGACCATTATGGGAACCATGTTGTAATTTTCGACATAGGCACCATGTAGACTCTATCTTTGTAGTAAAAATGAGACCATCACGTAGCCAAAAAACGAGGCAACTCTTTATGAGAACCAGGTTGCAATTTTAGCACCATTTCTGACGCCCCCTTATTTAAGAGATCTTCCTTTTCAAATTCCATGACCCAATGTTTGTATACTTTAGGTATAACTGATAGAGTATCAGCCACTACATTATCCTTGCCCTTTTATATAGCTCATCTCAAAATCATAATTTTGCGAGGTTTCTTCTTTGCGTAGGAGATAGATTCGGTTGGGAGAGGAATTACTTCAACACACAATGATCACTTCTCACATTAAAATGACTACCATAAAGGTAATGATGCCACTTCTTGACGGCACGAAAGATAGCACTCATGTCTTGATCATACACATGCATATACATCTCTTTTTGTTGGTAGATTCTTTGGAATTTAAAACATATCATGAAACTCATCCAATAGTTCAGCCATGCCCTCATGCATTTGTTTCTTATTCTCAACCATATCATACCATCCTCTCTGCTAGGCTATAAAACAAATACACAGCCCATTTGCTTTGGCTCCCTCGAGTATTTGTAGCTCCTAATAAACATTTAATCTCCTTCTTGAAGCTCCAAAAGGTGGAGTCCTATGGGCTTCGACATAATTCTTGATTCTTACTTGAGCTCGCTTTCATGTTTGCCTTACATTGTTGGAGAAGAGCATGCACTACCTCACTTCCTCTTTCTCATTTGGATTCACTCCTTCTTACTTCACAACTATCATAGGTGCGCACTATTCACTTTCTAACCATACACGATGCCTCAGAAAGGTGGCGTGCCAATACTCTCATGATGATGAGAGTAGTACTATTAATAGTAGGAAAACTTGAGTAAAGCTGAGCGTTCATCCCACACACTTTGAGCATCATGGAAATGCTATCTCAAACACTTCTGACATAAAATGACTACCATAAAGCTCTAATACATTGCAATGTAAGAAAGGGATCAATGGCTTTAAGTAGAGTAATCTAAAATTAACTCATGAATTTATCTAAAATGAACTCATGAATTTGACATCCTGGTCACTCTCAATACGTTGTTGTACACCATGTAACCTGAATACATGGACCACCAATTGTCTTGCAACCACGGATGTCGTATACTTGACCTTTGTAGAGATGAAATGTGCCACCACAAGCCACATATAAGCTATCTCAACCTCTCATTGTGTGTGGAAGACCCATAGTGAGACCCATAGAAATATGGATCCACTTCCCCATCGAAAATTGATAGGCAAGTTGAAGAAACCCACCGGGCTTACCTTATCAGGTTGAAAAGGGATACATCTTGTGTGACAAGAGCATGTAAGTCCTTCCACATCCCTTTCCTCTAGAAGCTCTTTCTTATCTTATCAAAGGACTTGAATATTCCCAATTGCCCCACCATTGATGAAGAATGCATTTTTTATGTAGGTACCACATGTAGACTCTATCTCTGTAGTAAAAAATGAGACCATTATGGGAACCATGTTGTAATTTTCGACATAGGCACCATGTAGACTCTATCTTTGTAGTAAAAATGAGACCATTACGTAGCCAAAAAATGAGGCAACTCTTTATGAGAACCAGGTTGCAATTTTAGCACCATTTCTGATGCCCCCTTATTTAAGAGATCTTCCTTTTGAAATTCCATGACCCAATGTTTGTATACTTTAGGTATAACTGATAGAGTATCAACCAATACATTATCCTTGCCCTTTTATATAGCTCATCTCAAAATCATAATTTTGCGAGGTTTCTTCTTTGCGTAGGAGATAGATTCGGTTGGGAGAGGAATTACTTCAACACACAATGATCACTTCTCACATTAAAATGACTACCATAAAGGTAATGATGCCACTTCTTGACGGCACGAAAGATAGCACTCATGTCTTGATCATACACATGCATATACATCTCTTTTTGTTGGTAGATTCTTTGGAATTTAAAACATATCATGAAACTCATCCAATAGTTCAGCCATGCCCTCATGCATATGTTTCTTATTCTCAACCATATCATACCATCCTCTCTGCTAGGCTATAAAACAAATACACAGCCCATTTGCTTTGGCTCCCTCGAGTATTTGTAGCTCCTAATAAACATTTAATCTCCTTCTTGAAGCTCCAAAAGGTGGAGTCCTATGGGCTTTGACATAATTCTCGATTCTTACTTGAGCTCGCTTTCATGTTTGCCTTACATTGTTGGAGAAGAGCATGCACTATCTCACTTCCTCTTTCTCATTTGGATTCACTCCTTCTTACTTGACAACTATCATAGGTGCGCACTATTCACTTTCTAACCATACACGATGCCTCAGAAAGGTGGCGTGCCAATACTCTCATGATGATGAGAGCAGTACTATTAATAGTAGGAAAACTTGAGTAAAGCTGAGCGTTCATCCCACACACTTTGAGCATCATGGAAATGCTATCTCAAACACTTCTGACATAAAATGACTACCATAAAGCTCTAATACATTGCAATGTAAGAAAGGGATCAATGGCTTTAAGTAGAGCTCTGATACCAACAATGCAAGAAAGGGATCTAGTGAGAGATCAAGAAAATGCACTCATTATACATGGAGTATACTTATCATAGAGAGTACTAGTAGTCCACCCAAACATGGAAAGTCTGCCATGACACCGTAAGTAAGACTTCAACTTACAAATACCCTTTCTTCCAAGGGAAAAGGACAACATCATGTAATCATTTGTACAACAATTTGATGGTGGAACCACATTCTTTAATTACCAAGTCTTTCCTTTTTTTATGCTCTTAAAATCCCACTGCCTTGCAGCCATAGTGTCATATACTCGAACTATCTAGAGATGAAATGTTCCACCCTTGTCAACCTATTCAGAGACACACATGCCCTATCCCAATGTTTCTTTGTGTGTGGAAGACCCATAGTGAAATCCATAGAAATACGAATCCAATTCCCTTCGCGAGAGTAGGGAAGTTGAAGTAGCCCATCGAACTTATATGTATTGGATTCTTATTAAGTTGAGAAGGCGTACATCTTGTGAGAAAAGCATGGAAGTCCTTCCACATCCCTTTCTAATAGAAGCCCTTTTCCTTATCCTATCAACGGTCCTGAATACTCTTGATTGCCACACCGTTGGTGAAGGCAACGGTCTTGAATATTCCTGACTGCCCCACACCATTGTTGGTGAAGAATGTATTTGTTCGATCGGCCTTTGCTTGTAACTTTTGATGTAGGCACCATGTAAACTCTATCTTTGCAGTAAAAATGAGACCATTTCATAGCTAGAAAGAAGGCAACTCTTTATGAGAACCATATCATAATCTCAGCCAGGCCGCCACATTATCCTATTGTTGATTATACACGCGATCTCATAATCATAATTTTGCAAGGTTGCCGACCACCTTCTTCGCTTAGGAGACGGATTCGGTCACAGGAGAGAATTACTTCAATGCACGGTACGGTGATCACTTCTGACATAAAAATCACTCATATTGTAAAGGCAATGATGCCACTTCTTGATGGCATGCAAAATAGCCATCATCTCTTGATCATACAAATCTCCTTTTGTTGGTAGAATCTTCATAATTTAGCATATAATAAAACTCATAGTTCAGCCATGCCCTCATGCATTTGTTTCTTGTTCTATAAAACAATCACACAGTCCATTAGCTTTGATTCTTAATCTCCTTCTTGGAGTTCCGAATTCTCCTATGGGCATCGGCATAATGCTTCATTGAGATTACTTTCATGTTTGCCTTGCATTTTTGGAGAAGAGCATTCACTATCTCCACTTTCTCTTTTGCATTTGGATTCGCTTCCTTTTGCTCGACAGCTATCATGGGTACAGTTGCCTTCTAACCATACGCGATGCCTCAAAAGGTGGCATTCACCATCTAAGCATACACAGTGCCTCAAAAGGTGGCGCGGCAGCATGCATTTACCTTTTCTAACTATACACAATACCTTAGAAAGCGCCATGCCAATACTCTCACGAGATGAGGTACTATTGTAGGAAACATGGGCTAAAGCCGACCATTCGTCCCACACACTTTTCAAGTGTAAACTTATTCATCGCGTGATCTCTATTTGACCTTAAATCTTGGGAAGGTAGCGATGCTTGGCAGTTGCTTGGTTTGCATGATATCAAATAAAGTTATCTAAAATGAACTCATGAATTTACCTAAAATGTACTCATGAATTTGACATCCTGGTCACTCTCAATACGTTGTAGTACACCATGTAACCTGAATACATGGACCACTAATTGCCTTGCAACCACGGATGTCGTATACTTGACCTTTGTAGAGATGAAATGTGCCACCACAAGCCACATATAAGCTATCTCAACCTTTCTTTGTGTGTGGAAGACCCATAGTGAGATCCATAGAAATATGGATCCACTTCCCCATCGAAAATTGATAGGCAAGTTGAAGAAACCCACCGGGCTTACCTTATCAGGTTGAAAAGGGATACATCTTGTGTGACAAGAGCATGTAAGTCCTTCCACATCCCTTTCCTCTAGAAGCTCTTTCTTATCTTATCAAAGGACTTGAATATTCCCAATTGCCCCACCATTGATGAAGAATGCATTTTTTATGTAGGTACCACATGTAGACTCTATCTCTGTAGTAAAAAATGAGACCATTATGGGAACCATGTTGTAATTTTGACTTAGGCACCATGTAGACTCTATCTTTGTTAGTAAAAATGAGACCATTATGTAGCCAAAAAATGAGGCAACTCTTTATGAGAACGAGGTTGCCACACCCACCTTCTTTGCTTAGGAGATAGACTCGGTTCGGAGAGGAATTACTTCAATGCACATGGATCACTTCTGACATAAAATGACTACCATAAAGGCTCTAATACATTGCAATGTAAGAAAGGGATCAATGGCTTTAAGTAGAGCTCTGATACCAACAATGCAAGAAAGGGATCTAGTGAGAGATCAAGAAAATGCACTCATTATACATGGAGTATACTTATCATAGAGAGTACTAGTAGTCCACCTAAACATGGAAAGTCTGCCATGACACCGTAAGTAAGACTTCAACTTACAAATACCCTTTCTTCCAAGGGAAAAGGACAATGTCATGTAATCATTTGTACAACAATTTGATGGTGGAACCACATTCTTTGATTACCAAGTCTTTCCTTTTTTTATGCTCTTAAAATCCCATTGCCTTGCAGCCATAGTGTCATATACTCCAACTTTCTAGAGATGAAATGTTCCACCCTTGTCAACCTATTCAGAGACACACATGCCCTATCCCAATGTTTCTTTGTGTGTGGAAGACCTATAGTGAAATGCATAGAAATACGAATCCACTTCCCTTCGAGAGAATGCAAATTGAAGTAGCCCATTGGACTTATATGTATTGCTTTCTTATTAAGTTCAGAAGGCGTACATCTTATGTGAGAAAAGCATGGAAGTCCTTCCACATCCGTTTCTAATAGAAGCCCTTTTCCTTATCCTATCAACGATCCTGAATACTCTTGATTGCCACACCGTTGGTGAAGGCAACGGTCTTGAATATTCCTGACTGCCCCACACCATTGGTGAAGAATGTATTTGTTCGATCGGCCTTTGCTTGTAACTTTTGATGTAGGCACCATGTAGACTCTAGCTTTGTAGTAAAAATGAGACCATTTCATAGCTAGAAAGAAGGCAACTCTTTATGAGAACCATATCATAATCTCATCCGGGTCGCCTTATTATCCTGTTGTTGATTATACACGCGATCTCAAAATCATAATTTTGCAAGGTTGCCAAACAACCACCTTCTTCGCTTAGGAGACGGATTCGGCCACAGGAGAGAATTACTTCAGTGCACGATACGGTGATCACTTCTCAGATAAAAATCACTCATATCGTAGAGGTAATGATGCCACCTCTTGATGGCATAATGCAAAATAGCCATCATCTCTTGATCATACAAATCTCCTTTTGTTGGTAGAATCTTCATAATTTAAAGCGTATGATGAAACTCATAGTTCAGCCATGCCCTCATGCATTTGTTTTTGTTCTCAACCACCATATCATCCTCTTTGCAATGCTATAAAACAATCACAAAGTCCATTAGCTTTGATTCCCAATCTCCTTCTTGGAGTTCCGAATTCTCCTATGGGCATCGGCATAATGCTTCATTGAGATTACTTTCATGTTTGCCTCGCATTTTTGGGGAGAAGAGCATTCACTATCTCCACTTTCTCTTTTGCATTTGGATTCACTCCCTTTTGCTCGACAGCTATCATGGGTGCAGTTGCCTTCTAACCATACGCGATGCCTCAAAAGGTGGCATTCACCATCTAAGCATACACAGTGCCTCAAAAGGTGGCGCGACGGCATGCATTCACCTTTTCTAACTATACACAATGCCTTAGAAAGCGGCATGCCAATACTCTCACGAGATGAGGTACTATTGTAGGAAAAATGGGCTAAAGCCGACCATTCGTCCCACACACTTTTTAAGTGTAAACTTATTCGTCGTGATCTCTATTTGACCTTAAATCTCGGGAAAGTAGCGATGCTTGGCAGTCGCTTGGTTTGCATGATATCAAATAAAGTAATCTGAAATGAACTCATGAATTTATCTAAAATGTACTCATGAATTTGACATCCTGGTCACTCTCAATACGTTGTAGTACACCATGTAACCTGAATACATGGACCACCAATTGCCTTGCAACCACGGATGTCGTATACTTGACCTTTGTAGAGATGAAATGTGCCACCACAAGCCACATATAAGCTATCTCAACCTTTCTTTGTGTATGGAAGACCCATAGTGAGATCCATAGAAATATGGATCCACTTTCCCATCGAAAATTGATAGGCAAGTTGAAGAAACCCACTGGGCTTACCTTATCAGGTTGAAAAGGCATACATCTTGTGTGACAAGAGCATGTAAGTCCTTCCACATCCCTTTCCTCTAGAAGCTCTTTCTTATCTTATCAAAGGACTTGAATATTCCCGATTGCCCCACCATTGATGAAGAATGCATTTTGTATGTAGGTACCACATGTAGACTCTATCTTTGTAGTAAAAAATGAGACCATTATGGGAACTATGTTGTAATTTTTAACATAGACACCATGTAGACTCTATCTTTGTTAGTAAAAATGAGACCATTATGTAGCCAAAAACGAGGCAACTCTTTATGAGAACCAGGTCGTAATTTTAGCACCATTTGTGACACCCCCTTGTTTAAGAGATCTTCCTTTTGAAATTCCGTGACCCAATGTTTGTATACTTTAGGTATAGCTGATAGAGCATCAGCCACTACATTATCCTTAGCGCTCATCTCTTGATCATACACATGCATATACATCTCTTTTTGTTGGTAGATTCTTTGGAATTTAAAACATATCATGAAACTCATCCAATAGTTCAGCCATGCCCTCTGCATTTATTTCTTGTTCTCAACCATATCATACCATCCTCTCTGCTAGGCTATAAAACAAATACACAGCCCATTTGCTTCGGTTCCCTTGAGTATTTGTAGCTTCTAAAAAACATTTAATCTCCTTCTTGAAGCTCCCCAGAGGCGGTCCTATGGGCTTCGATATAATTCTTGATTCTCACTTGAGCTCGCTTTCATGTTTGCCTTGCATTGTTGGAGAAGAGCATGCACTACCTCACTTCCTCTTTCTCATTTGGATTCACTCCTTCTTACTTGAAAACTATCATAGTAGGTGCGCACCATTCACTTTCTAACCATACACGATGCCTCAGAAAGGTGGCGTGCCAATACTCTCATGATGATGAGCAGTACTATTATTAGTAGGAAAACTTGAGTAAAGCTGAGCGTTCATCCCACAGTTTGAGCATCATGGAAATGCTATCTCAAACTAAGTTTCCACCCACTTATTCACGCCCTCTGTTTGACCTTTGATCTCAGGATGGTAGCGATGCTTGGCGTCAACTTGGTTTGCATGATCTCAAACAAATTGTTTGCAAAATGAACTCATCATGCATTTGGCATTCTTGATCACTTACAATATGTTGTGGTACACCCTGTACCTTCAAGGTAGGATCCCGAAACTGCCTCGCAAAAACGATAGATGTCGTATCCTTGACCTTTGTAGAGATGAAATGTGCCACCCTTGTCAACCTATCCACCACAACATGTAAGCTATCGCAACCTTTCTTTGTGTGTGTGGAAGACCCATATAGTGAAATCCATAGAAATACGAATCCACTGCATACATACATCTTGTGGGACAGAAGCATGTAAGTTCCTCACGTTCCTCTCAATTAGAAGCTCTTATCTTATCAAAGGTGTTGAAATTCCCAACTGCCCCATCGTTGTGCTAAAGAATGCATTTCTCAGATCAGCCTTTGCTTGTAATTTTTGATGATGCCTATAGGCACCATGTAGACTCTATAGATCTTTGTAGCCAGAAGCGAGGCAACTCTTTTCTAAGAACCGTGTTGTAATTCCTGCACCATTCGTGTCACCTCCTTATTTAACGGATATTCCTCTTGAATTTCCAGAACTCAATCTTTGTGTACTTTGGAAATAGTCGATAGTGAACATTTAAGCATCGGCCCCACCACATTATTCTTGCTCTTTATATAGGCAATCTCAAAATCATAATTTTGCAAGGCTGCCACACCCACGTTCTTTGCTTAGGAGATAGACTCGGTTCGGAGAGGAATTACTTCAATGCACATGGATCACTTCTAAAATAAAATGACTACCATTAAGCTCTAATACATTGCAATGTAAGAAAGGGATCAATGGCTTTAAGTAGAGCTCTGATACCAACAATGCAAGAAAGGGATCTAGTGAGAGATCAAGAAAATGCACTCATTATACATGGAGTATACTTATCATAGAGAGTACTAGTAGTCCGCTCAAACATGGAAAGTCTGCCATGACACCGTAAGTAAGACTTCAACTTACAAATACCCTTTCTTCCAAGGGAAAAGGACAATGTCATGTAATCATTTGTACAACAATTTGATGGTGGAACCACATTCTTTGATTACCAAGTCTTTCCTTTTTTTATGCTCTTAAAATCCCACTGCCTTGCAGCCATATTGTCATATACTTGAACTTTCTAGAGATGAAATGTTCCACCCTTGTCAACCTATTCAGAGACACACATGCCCTTTCCTAATGTTTCTTTGTGTGTGGAAGACCCATAGTGAAATCCATAGAAATACAAATCCAATTCCCTTCGAGAGTAGGCAAGTTGAAGTAGCCCATCGGACTTATATGTATTGGGTTCTTATTAAGTTGAGAAGGCGTACATCTTGTGAGAAAAGCATGGAAGTCCTTCCACATCCCTTTCTAATAGAAGCCCTTTTCGTTATCCTATCAACGGTCTTGAATACTCTTGATTGCCACACCGTTGGTAAAGGCAACGGTCTTGATTATTCCTGACTGTCCCACACCATTGGTGAAGAATGTATTTGTTCGATCGGCCTTTGCTTGTAACTTTTGATGTAGGCACCATGTAGACTCTATCTTTGCAGTAAAAATGAGACCATTTCATAGCTAGAAAGAAGGCAACTCTTTATGAGAACCATATCATAATCTCAGCCAGAGGCCGCCACATTATCCTATTGTTGATTATACACGCGATCTCAAAATCATAATTTTGCAAGGTTGCCAACCACCTTCTTCGCTTAGGAGACGGATTCGGTCACAGGAGAGAATTACTTCAATGCACGGTACGGTGATCACTTCTCACATAAAAATCATACAAATCTCCTTTTGTTGGTAGAATCTTCAGAATTTAAAGCATATGATGAAACTCATAGTTCAGCCATGTCCCTTAGCTTTCATTCTTAATTTCCTTCTTGGAGTTTCGAATTCTCCAATGGGCATCGGCATAATGCTTCATTGAGATTAGTTTCATGTTTGCCTTGCATTTTTGGAGAAGAGCATTCACGATCTCCACTTTCACTTTTGCATTTGGATTCACTCCCTTTTGCTCGACAGCTATCATGGGTACAATTGCCTTCTAACCATACGCGATGCCTCAAAAGGTGGCATTCACCATCTAAGCATACACAGTGCCTCAAAAGGTGTCGCGACGGCATGCATTCACCTTTTCTAACTATACACAATGCCTTAGAAAGCGGCATGCCAATACTCTCACGAGATGAGGTACTATTGTAGGAAAAATGGGCTAAAGCCGACCATTCGTCCCACACACTTTTTAAGTGTAAACTTATTCGTCGTGATCTCTATTTGACCTTAAATCTCGGGAAGGTAGTGATGCTTGGCAGTCGCTTGGTTTGCATGATATCAAATAAAGTAATCTAAAATTAACTCATGAATTTATCTAAAATGAACTCATGAATTTGACATCCTGGTCACTCTCAATACGTTGTAGTACACCATGTAACCTGAATACATGGACCACCAATTGTCTTGCAACCACGGATGTCGTATACTTGACCTTTGTAGAGATGAAATGTGCCACCACAAGCCACATATAAGCTATCTCAACCTCTCATTGTGTGTGGAAGACCCATAGTGAGACCCATAGAAATATGGATCCACTTCCCCATCGAAAATTGATAGGCAAGTTGAAGAAACCCACCGGGCTTACCTTATCAGGTTGAAAAGGGATACATCTTGTGTGACAAGAGCATGTAAGTCCTTCCACATCCCTTTCCTCTAGAAGCTCTTTCTTATCTTATCAAAGGACTTGAATATTCCCAATTGCCCCACCATTGATGAAGAATGCATTTTTTATGTAGGTACCACATGTAGACTCTATCTCTGTAGTAAAAAATGAGACCATTATGGGAACCATGTTGTAATTTTTGACATAGGCACCATGTAGACTCTATCTTTGTAGTAAAAATGAGACCATTACGTAGCCAAAAAACGAGGCAACTCTTTATGAGAACCAGGTTGCAATTTTAGCACCATTTCTGATGCCCCCTTATTTAAGAGATCTTCCTTTTGAAATTCCATGACCCAATGTTTGTATACTTTAGGTATAACTGATAGAGTATCAACCAATACATTATCCTTGCCCTTTTATATAGCTCATCTCAAAATCATAATTTTGCGAGGTTTCTTCTTTGCGTAGGAGATAGATTCGGTTGGGAGAGGAATTACTTCAACACACAATGATCACTTCTCACATTAAAATGACTACCATAAAGGTAATGATGCCACTTCTTGACGGCACGAAAGATAGCACTCATGTCTTGATCATACACATGCATATACATCTCTTTTTGTTGGTAGATTCTTTGGAATTTAAAACATATCATGAAACTCATCCAATAGTTCAGCCATGCCCTCATGCATTTGTTTCTTATTCTCAACCATATCATACCATCCTCTCTGCTAGGCTATAAAACAAATACACAGCCCATTTGCTTTGGCTCCCTCGAGTATTTGTAGCTCCTAATAAACATTTAATCTCCTTCTTGAAGCTCCAAAAGGTGGAGTCCTATGGGCTTCGACATAATTCTTGATTCTTACTTGAGCTCGCTTTCATGTTTGCCTTACATTGTTGGAGAAGAGCATGCACTACCTCACTTCCTCTTTCTCATTTGGATTCACTCCTTCTTACTTGACAACTATCATAGGTGCGCACTATTCACTTTCTAACCATACACGATGCCTCAGAAAGGTGGCGTGCCAATACTCTCATGATGATGAGAGCAGTACTATTAATAGTAGGAAAACTTGAGTAAAGCTGAGCGTTCATCCCACACACTTTGAGCATCATGGAAATGCTATCTCAAACACTTCTGACATAAAATGACTACCATAAAGCTCTAATACATTGCAATGTAAGAAAGGGATCAATGGCTTTAAGTAGAGTAATCTAAAATTAACTCATGAATTTATCTAAAATGAACTCATGAATTTGACATCCTGGTCACTCTCAATACGTTGTTGTACACCATGTAACCTGAATACATGGACCACCAATTGTCTTGCAACCACGGATGTCGTATACTTGACCTTTGTAGAGATGAAATGTGCCACCACAAGCCACATATAAGCTATCTCAACCTCTCATTGTGTGTGGAAGACCCATAGTGAGACCCATAGAAATATGGATCCACTTCCCCATCGAAAATTGATAGGCAAGTTGAAGAAACCCACCGGGCTTACCTTATCAGGTTGAAAAGGGATACATCTTGTGTGACAAGAGCATGTAAGTCCTTCCACATCCCTTTCCTCTAGAAGCTCTTTCTTATCTTATCAAAGGACTTGAATATTCCCAATTGCCCCACCATTGATGAAGAATGCATTTTTTATGTAGGTACCACATGTAGACTCTATCTCTATAGTAAAAAATGAGACCATTATGGGAACCATGTTGTAATTTTCGACATAGGCACCATGTAGACTCTATCTTTGTAGTAAAAATGAGACCATTACGTAGCCAAAAAACGAGGCAACTCTTTATGAGAACCAGGTTGCAATTTTAGCACCATTTCTGATGCCCCCTTATTTAAGAGATCTTCCTTTTGAAATTCCATGACCCAATGTTTGTATACTTTAGGTATAACTGATAGAGTATCAACCAATACATTATCCTTGCCCTTTTATATAGCTCATCTCAAAATCATAATTTTGCGAGGTTTCTTCTTTGCGTAGGAGATAGATTCGGTTGGGAGAGGAATTACTTCAACACACAATGATCACTTCTCACATTAAAATGACTACCATAAAGGTAATGATGCCACTTCTTGACGGCACGAAAGATAGCACTCATGTCTTGATCATACACATGCATATACATCTCTTTTTGTTGGTAGATTCTTTGGAATTTAAAACATATCATGAAACTCATCCAATAGTTCAGCCATGCCCTCATGCATTTGTTTCTTATTCTCAACCATATCATACCATCCTCTCTGCTAGGCTATAAAACAAATACACAGCCCATTTGCTTTGGCTCCCTCGAGTATTTGTAGCTCCTAATAAACATTTAATCTCCTTCTTGAAGCTCCAAAAGGTGGAGTCCTATGGGCTTCGACATAATTCTTGATTCTTACTTGAGCTCGCTTTCATGTTTGCCTTACATTGTTGGAGAAGAGCATGCACTACCTCACTTCCTCTTTCTCATTTGGATTCACTCCTTCTTACTTGACAACTATCATAGGTGCGCACTATTCACTTTCTAACCATACACGATGCCTCAGAAAGGTGGCGTGCCAATACTCTCATGATGATGAGAGCAGTACTATTAATAGTAGGAAAACTTGAGTAAAGCTGAGCGTTCATCCCACACACTTTGAGCATCATGGAAATGCTATCTCAAACACTTCTGACATAAAATGACTACCATAAAGCTCTAATACATTGCAATGTAAGAAAGGGATCAATGGCTTTAAGTAGAGTAATCTAAAATTAACTCATGAATTTATCTAAAATGAACTCATGAATTTGACATCCTGGTCACTCTCAATACGTTGTTGTACACCATGTAACCTGAATACATGGACCACCAATTGTCTTGCAACCACGGATGTCGTATACTTGACCTTTGTAGAGATGAAATGTGCCACCACAAGCCACATATAAGCTATCTCAACCTCTCATTGTGTGTGGAAGACCCATAGTGAGACCCATAGAAATATGGATCCACTTCCCCATCGAAAATTGATAGGCAAGTTGAAGAAACCCACCGGGCTTACCTTATCAGGTTGAAAAGGGATACATCTTGTGTGACAAGAGCATGTAAGTCCTTCCACATCCCTTTCCTCTAGAAGCTCTTTCTTATCTTATCAAAGGACTTGAATATTCCCAATTGCCCCACCATTGATGAAGAATGCATTTTTTATGTAGGTACCACATGTAGACTCTATCTCTGTAGTAAAAAATGAGACCATTATGGGAACCATGTTGTAATTTTCGACATAGGCACCATGTAGACTCTATCTTTGTAGTAAAAATGAGACCATTACGTAGCCAAAAAACGAGGCAACTCTTTATGATAACCAGGTTGCAATTTTAGCACCATTTCTGATGCCCCCTTATTTAAGAGATCTTCCTTTTGAAATTCCATGACCCAATGTTTGTATACTTTAGGTATAACTGATAGAGTATCAACCAATACATTATCCTTGCCCTTTTATATAGCTCATCTCAAAATCATAATTTTGCGAGGTTTCTTCTTTGCGTAGGATATAGATTCGGTTGGGAGAGGAATTACTTCAACACACAATGATCACTTCTCACATTAAAATGACTACCATAAAGGTAATGATGCCACTTCTTGACGGCACGAAAGATAGCACTCATGTCTTGATCATACACATGCATATACATCTCTTTTTGTTGGTAGATTCTTTGGAATTTAAAACATATCATGAAACTCATCCAATAGTTCAGCCATGCCCTCATGCATTTGTTTCTTATTCTCAACCATATCATACCATCCTCTCTGCTAGGCTATAAAACAAATACACAGCCCATTTGCTTTGGCTCCCTCGAGTATTTGTAGCTCCTAATAAACATTTAATCTCCTTCTTGAAGCTCCAAAAGGTGGAGTCCTATGGGCTTCGACATAATTCTTGATTCTTACTTGAGCTCGCTTTCATGTTTGCCTTACATTGTTGGAGAAGAGCATGCACTACCTCACTTCCTCTTTCTCATTTGGATTCACTCCTTCTTACTTGACAACTATCATAGGTGCGCACTATTCACTTTCTAACCATACACGATGCCTCAGAAAGGTGGCGTGCCAATACTCTCATGATGATGAGAGCAGTACTATTAATAGTAGGAAAACTTGAGTAAAGCTGAGCGTTCATCCCACACACTTTGAGCATCATGGAAATGCTATCTCAAACACTTCTGACATAAAATGACTACCATAAAGCTCTAATACATTGCAATGTAAGAAAGGGATCAATGGCTTTAAGTAGAGTAATCTAAAATTAACTCATGAATTTATCTAAAATGAACTCATGAATTTGACATCCTGGTCACTCTCAATACGTTGTTGTACACCATGTAACCTGAATACATGGACCACCAATTGTCTTGCAACCACGGATGTCGTATACTTGACCTTTGTAGAGATGAAATGTGCCACCACAAGCCACATATAAGCTATCTCAACCTCTCATTGTGTGTGGAAGACCCATAGTGAGACCCATAGAAATATGGATCCACTTCCCCATCGAAAATTGATAGGCAAGTTGAAGAAACCCACCGGGCTTACCTTATCAGGTTGAAAAGGGATACATCTTGTGTGACAAGAGCATGTAAGTCCTTCCACATCCCTTTCCTCTAGAAGCTCTTTCTTATCTTATCAAAGGACTTGAATATTCCCAATTGCCCCACCATTGATGAAGAATGCATTTTTTATGTAGGTACCACATGTAGACTCTATCTCTATAGTAAAAAATGAGACCATTATGGGAACCATGTTGTAATTTTCGACATAGGCACCATGTAGACTCTATCTTTGTAGTAAAAATGAGACCATTACGTAGCCAAAAAACGAGGCAACTCTTTATGAGAACCAGGTTGCAATTTTAGCACCATTTCTGATGCCCCCTTATTTAAGAGATCTTCCTTTTGAAATTCCATGACCCAATGTTTGTATACTTTAGGTATAACTGATAGAGTATCAACCAATACATTATCCTTGCCCTTTTATATAGCTCATCTCAAAATCATAATTTTGCGAGGTTTCTTCTTTGCGTAGGAGATAGATTCGGTTGGGAGAGGAATTACTTCAACACACAATGATCACTTCTCACATTAAAATGACTACCATAAAGGTAATGATGCCACTTCTTGACGGCACGAAAGATAGCACTCATGTCTTGATCATACACATGCATATACATCTCTTTTTGTTGGTAGATTCTTTGGAATTTAAAACATATCATGAAACTCATCCAATAGTTCAGCCATGCCCTCATGCATTTGTTTCTTATTCTCAACCATATCATACCATCCTCTCTGCTAGGCTATAAAACAAATACACAGCCCATTTGCTTTGGCTCCCTCGAGTATTTGTAGCTCCTAATAAACATTTAATCTCCTTCTTGAAGCTCCAAAAGGTGGAGTCCTATGGGCTTCGACATAATTCTTGATTCTTACTTGAGCTCGCTTTCATGTTTGCCTTACATTGTTGGAGAAGAGCATGCACTACCTCACTTCCTCTTTCTCATTTGGATTCACTCCTTCTTACTTGACAACTATCATAGGTGCGCACTATTCACTTTCTAACCATACACGATGCCTCAGAAAGGTGGCGTGCCAATACTCTCATGATGATGAGAGCAGTACTATTAATAGTAGGAAAACTTGAGTAAAGCTGAGCGTTCATCCCACACACTTTGAGCATCATGGAAATGCTATCTCAAACACTTCTGACATAAAATGACTACCATAAAGCTCTAATACATTGCAATGTAAGAAAGGGATCAATGGCTTTAAGTAGAGTAATCTAAAATTAACTCATGAATTTATCTAAAATGAACTCATGAATTTGACATCCTGGTCACTCTCAATACGTTGTTGTACACCATGTAACCTGAATACATGGACCACCAATTGTCTTGCAACCACGGATGTCGTATACTTGACCTTTGTAGAGATGAAATGTGCCACCACAAGCCACATATAAGCTATCTCAACCTCTCATTGTGTGTGGAAGACCCATAGTGAGACCCATAGAAATATGGATCCACTTCCCCATCGAAAATTGATAGGCAAGTTGAAGAAACCCACCGGGCTTACCTTATCAGGTTGAAAAGGGATACATCTTGTGTGACAAGAGCATGTAAGTCCTTCCACATCCCTTTCCTCTAGAAGCTCTTTCTTATCTTATCAAAGGACTTGAATATTCCCAATTGCCCCACCATTGATGAAGAATGCATTTTTTATGTAGGTACCACATGTAGACTCTATCTCTATAGTAAAAAATGAGACCATTATGGGAACCATGTTGTAATTTTCGACATAGGCACCATGTAGACTCTATCTTTGTAGTAAAAATGAGACCATTACGTAGCCAAAAAACGAGGCAACTCTTTATGAGAACCAGGTTGCAATTTTAGCACCATTTCTGATGCCCCCTTATTTAAGAGATCTTCCTTTTGAAATTCCATGACCCAATGTTTGTATACTTTAGGTATAACTGATAGAGTATCAACCAATACATTATCCTTGCCCTTTTATATAGCTCATCTCAAAATCATAATTTTGCGAGGTTTCTTCTTTGCGTAGGATATAGATTCGGTTGGGAGAGGAATTACTTCAACACACAATGATCACTTCTCACATTAAAATGACTACCATAAAGGTAATGATGCCACTTCTTGACGGCACGAAAGATAGCACTCATGTCTTGATCATACACATGCATATACATCTCTTTTTGTTGGTAGATTCTTTGGAATTTAAAACATATCATGAAACTCATCCAATAGTTCAGCCATGCCCTCATGCATTTGTTTCTTATTCTCAACCATATCATACCATCCTCTCTGCTAGGCTATAAAACAAATACACAGCCCATTTGCTTTGGCTCCCTCGAGTATTTGTAGCTCCTAATAAACATTTAATCTCCTTCTTGAAGCTCCAAAAGGTGGAGTCCTATGGGCTTCGACATAATTCTTGATTCTTACTTGAGCTCGCTTTCATGTTTGCCTTACATTGTTGGAGAAGAGCATGCACTACCTCACTTCCTCTTTCTCATTTGGATTCACTCCTTCTTACTTGACAACTATCATAGGTGCGCACTATTCACTTTCTAACCATACACGATGCCTCAGAAAGGTGGCGTGCCAATACTCTCATGATGATGAGAGCAGTACTATTAATAGTAGGAAAACTTGAGTAAAGCTGAGCGTTCATCCCACGCACTTTGAGCATCATGGAAATGCTATCTCAAACACTTCTGACATAAAATGACTACCATAAAGCTCTAATACATTGCAATGTAAGAAAGGGATCAATGGCTTTAAGTAGAGTAATCTAAAATTAACTCATGAATTTATCTAAAATGAACTCATGAATTTGACATCCTGGTCACTCTCAATACGTTGTTGTACACCATGTAACCTGAATACATGGACCACCAATTGTCTTGCAACCACGGATGTCGTATACTTGACCTTTGTAGAGATGAAATGTGCCACCACAAGCCACATATAAGCTATCTCAACCTCTCATTGTGTGTGGAAGACCCATAGTGAGACCCATAGAAATATGGATCCACTTCCCCATCGAAAATTGATAGGCAAGTTGAAGAAACCCACCGGGCTTACCTTATCAGGTTGAAAAGGGATACATCTTGTGTGACAAGAGCATGTAAGTCCTTCCACATCCCTTTCCTCTAGAAGCTCTTTCTTATCTTATCAAAGGACTTGAATATTCCCAATTGCCCCACCATTGATGAAGAATGCATTTTTTATGTAGGTACCACATGTAGACTCTATCTCTGTAGTAAAAAATGAGACCATTATGGGAACCATGTTGTAATTTTCGACATAGGCACCATGTAGACTCTATCTTTGTAGTAAAAATGAGACCATTACGTAGCCAAAAAACGAGGCAACTCTTTATGAGAACCAGGTTGCAATTTTAGCACCATTTCTGATGCCCCCTTATTTAAGAGATCTTCCTTTTGAAATTCCATGACCCAATGTTTGTATACTTTAGGTATAACTGATAGAGTATCAACCAATACATTATCCTTGCCCTTTTATATAGCTCATCTCAAAATCATAATTTTGCGAGGTTTCTTCTTTGCGTAGGATATAGATTCGGTTGGGAGAGGAATTACTTCAACACACAATGATCACTTCTCACATTAAAATGACTACCATAAAGGTAATGATGCCACTTCTTGACGGCACGAAAGATAGCACTCATGTCTTGATCATACACATGCATATACATCTCTTTTTGTTGGTAGATTCTTTGGAATTTAAAACATATCATGAAACTCATCCAATAGTTCAGCCATGCCCTCATGCATTTGTTTCTTATTCTCAACCATATCATACCATCCTCTCTGCTAGGCTATAAAACAAATACACAGCCCATTTGCTTTGGCTCCCTCGAGTATTTGTAGCTCCTAATAAACATTTAATCTCCTTCTTGAAGCTCCAAAAGGTGGAGTCCTATGGGCTTCGACATAATTCTTGATTCTTACTTGAGCTCGCTTTCATGTTTGCCTTACATTGTTGGAGAAGAGCATGCACTACCTCACTTCCTCTTTCTCATTTGGATTCACTCCTTCTTACTTGACAACTATCATAGGTGCGCACTATTCACTTTCTAACCATACACGATGCCTCAGAAAGGTGGCGTGCCAATACTCTCATGATGATGAGAGCAGTACTATTAATAGTAGGAAAACTTGAGTAAAGCTGAGCGTTCATCCCACACACTTTGAGCATCATGGAAATGCTATCTCAAACACTTCTGACATAAAATGACTACCATAAAGCTCTAATACATTGCAATGTAAGAAAGGGATCAATGGCTTTAAGTAGAGTAATCTAAAATTAACTCATGAATTTATCTAAAATGAACTCATGAATTTGACATCCTGGTCACTCTCAATACGTTGTTGTACACCATGTAACCTGAATACATGGACCACCAATTGTCTTGCAACCACGGATGTCGTATACTTGACCTTTGTAGAGATGAAATGTGCCACCACAAGCCACATATAAGCTATCTCAACCTCTCATTGTGTGTGGAAGACCCATAGTGAGACCCATAGAAATATGGATCCACTTCCCCATCGAAAATTGATAGGCAAGTTGAAGAAACCCACCGGGCTTACCTTATCAGGTTGAAAAGGGATACATCTTGTGTGACAAGAGCATGTAAGTCCTTCCACATCCCTTTCCTCTAGAAGCTCTTTCTTATCTTATCAAAGGACTTGAATATTCCCAATTGCCCCACCATTGATGAAGAATGCATTTTTTATGTAGGTACCACATGTAGACTCTATCTCTATAGTAAAAAATGAGACCATTATGGGAACCATGTTGTAATTTTCGACATAGGCACCATGTAGACTCTATCTTTGTAGTAAAAATGAGACCATTACGTAGCCAAAAAACGAGGCAACTCTTTATGAGAACCAGGTTGCAATTTTAGCACCATTTCTGATGCCCCCTTATTTAAGAGATCTTCCTTTTGAAATTCCATGACCCAATGTTTGTATACTTTAGGTATAACTGATAGAGTATCAACCAATACATTATCCTTGCCCTTTTATATAGCTCATCTCAAAATCATAATTTTGCGAGGTTTCTTCTTTGCGTAGGAGATAGATTCGGTTGGGAGAGGAATTACTTCAACACACAATGATCACTTCTCACATTAAAATGACTACCATAAAGGTAATGATGCCACTTCTTGACGGCACGAAAGATAGCACTCATGTCTTGATCATACACATGCATATACATCTCTTTTTGTTGGTAGATTCTTTGGAATTTAAAACATATCATGAAACTCATCCAATAGTTCAGCCATGCCCTCATGCATTTGTTTCTTATTCTCAACCATATCATACCATCCTCTCTGCTAGGCTATAAAACAAATACACAGCCCATTTGCTTTGGCTCCCTCGAGTATTTGTAGCTCCTAATAAACATTTAATCTCCTTCTTGAAGCTCCAAAAGGTGGAGTCCTATGGGCTTCGACATAATTCTTGATTCTTACTTGAGCTCGCTTTCATGTTTGCCTTACATTGTTGGAGAAGAGCATGCACTACCTCACTTCCTCTTTCTCATTTGGATTCACTCCTTCTTACTTGACAACTATCATAGGTGCGCACTATTCACTTTCTAACCATACACGATGCCTCAGAAAGGTGGCGTGCCAATACTCTCATGATGATGAGAGCAGTACTATTAATAGTAGGAAAACTTGAGTAAAGCTGAGCGTTCATCCCACGCACTTTGAGCATCATGGAAATGCTATCTCAAACACTTCTGACATAAAATGACTACCATAAAGCTCTAATACATTGCAATGTAAGAAAGGGATCAATGGCTTTAAGTAGAGTAATCTAAAATTAACTCATGAATTTATCTAAAATGAACTCATGAATTTGACATCGTGGTCACTCTCAATACGTTGTTGTACACCATGTAACCTGAATACATGGACCACCAATTGTCTTGCAACCACGGATGTCGTATACTTGACCTTTGTAGAGATGAAATGTGCCACCACAAGCCACATATAAGCTATCTCAACCTCTCATTGTGTGTGGAAGACCCATAGTGAGACCCATAGAAATATGGATCCACTTCCCCATCGAAAATTGATAGGCAAGTTGAAGAAACCCACCGGGCTTACCTTATCAGGTTGAAAAGGGATACATCTTGTGTGACAAGAGCATGTAAGTCCTTCCACATCCCTTTCCTCTAGAAGCTCTTTCTTATCTTATCAAAGGACTTGAATATTCCCAATTGCCCCACCATTGATGAAGAATGCATTTTTTATGTAGGTACCACATGTAGACTCTATCTCTGTAGTAAAAAATGAGACCATTATGGGAACCATGTTGTAATTTTCGACATAGGCACCATGTAGACTCTATCTTTGTAGTAAAAATGAGACCATTACGTAGCCAAAAAACGAGGCAACTCTTTATGAGAACCAGGTTGCAATTTTAGCACCATTTCTGATGCCCCCTTATTTAAGAGATCTTCCTTTTGAAATTCCATGACCCAATGTTTGTATACTTTAGGTATAACTGATAGAGTATCAACCAATACATTATCCTTGCCCTTTTATATAGCTCATCTCAAAATCATAATTTTGCGAGGTTTCTTCTTTGCGTAGGAGATAGATTCGGTTGGGAGAGGAATTACTTCAACACACAATGATCACTTCTCACATTAAAATGACTACCATAAAGGTAATGATGCCACTTCTTGACGGCACGAAAGATAGCACTCATGTCTTGATCATACACATGCATATACATCTCTTTTTGTTGGTAGATTCTTTGGAATTTAAAACATATCATGAAACTCATCCAATAGTTCAGCCATGCCCTCATGCATTTGTTTCTTATTCTCAACCATATCATACCATCCTCTCTGCTAGGCTATAAAACAAATACACAGCCCATTTGCTTTGGCTCCCTCGAGTATTTGTAGCTCCTAATAAACATTTAATCTCCTTCTTGAAGCTCCAAAAGGTGGAGTCCTATGGGCTTCGACATAATTCTTGATTCTTACTTGAGCTCGCTTTCATGTTTGCCTTACATTGTTGGAGAAGAGCATGCACTACCTCACTTCCTCTTTCTCATTTGGATTCACTCCTTCTTACTTGACAACTATCATAGGTGCGCACTATTCACTTTCTAACCATACACGATGCCTCAGAAAGGTGGCGTGCCAATACTCTCATGATGATGAGAGCAGTACTATTAATAGTAGGAAAACTTGAGTAAAGCTGAGCGTTCATCCCACACACTTTGAGCATCATGGAAATGCTATCTCAAACACTTCTGACATAAAATGACTACCATAAAGCTCTAATACATTGCAATGTAAGAAAGGGATCAATGGCTTTAAGTAGAGTAATCTAAAATTAACTCATGAATTTATCTAAAATGAACTCATGAATTTGACATCCTGGTCACTCTCAATACGTTGTTGTACACCATGTAACCTGAATACATGGACCACCAATTGTCTTGCAACCACGGATGTCGTATACTTGACCTTTGTAGAGATGAAATGTGCCACCACAAGCCACATATAAGCTATCTCAACCTCTCATTGTGTGTGGAAGACCCATAGTGAGACCCATAGAAATATGGATCCACTTCCCCATCGAAAATTGATAGGCAAGTTGAAGAAACCCACCGGGCTTACCTTATCAGGTTGAAAAGGGATACATCTTGTGTGACAAGAGCATGTAAGTCCTTCCACATCCCTTTCCTCTAGAAGCTCTTTCTTATCTTATCAAAGGACTTGAATATTCCCAATTGCCCCACCATTGATGAAGAATGCATTTTTTATGTAGGTACCACATGTAGACTCTATCTCTATAGTAAAAAATGAGACCATTATGGGAACCATGTTGTAATTTTCGACATAGGCACCATGTAGACTCTATCTTTGTAGTAAAAATGAGACCATTACGTAGCCAAAAAACGAGGCAACTCTTTATGAGAACCAGGTTGCAATTTTAGCACCATTTCTGATGCCCCCTTATTTAAGAGATCTTCCTTTTGAAATTCCATGACCCAATGTTTGTATACTTTAGGTATAACTGATAGAGTATCAACCAATACATTATCCTTGCCCTTTTATATAGCTCATCTCAAAATCATAATTTTGCGAGGTTTCTTCTTTGCGTAGGAGATAGATTCGGTTGGGAGAGGAATTACTTCAACACACAATGATCACTTCTCACATTAAAATGACTACCATAAAGGTAATGATGCCACTTCTTGACGGCACGAAAGATAGCACTCATGTCTTGATCATACACATGCATATACATCTCTTTTTGTTGGTAGATTCTTTGGAATTTAAAACATATCATGAAACTCATCCAATAGTTCAGCCATGCCCTCATGCATTTGTTTCTTATTCTCAACCATATCATACCATCCTCTCTGCTAGGCTATAAAACAAATACACAGCCCATTTGCTTTGGCTCCCTCGAGTATTTGTAGCTCCTAATAAACATTTAATCTCCTTCTTGAAGCTCCAAAAGGTGGAGTCCTATGGGCTTCGACATAATTCTTGATTCTTACTTGAGCTCGCTTTCATGTTTGCCTTACATTGTTGGAGAAGAGCATGCACTACCTCACTTCCTCTTTCTCATTTGGATTCACTCCTTCTTACTTGACAACTATCATAGGTGCGCACTATTCACTTTCTAACCATACACGATGCCTCAGAAAGGTGGCGTGCCAATACTCTCATGATGATGAGAGCAGTACTATTAATAGTAGGAAAACTTGAGTAAAGCTGAGCGTTCATCCCACGCACTTTGAGCATCATGGAAATGCTATCTCAAACACTTCTGACATAAAATGACTACCATAAAGCTCTAATACATTGCAATGTAAGAAAGGGATCAATGGCTTTAAGTAGAGTAATCTAAAATTAACTCATGAATTTATCTAAAATGAACTCATGAATTTGACATCCTGGTCACTCTCAATACGTTGTTGTACACCATGTAACCTGAATACATGGACCACCAATTGTCTTGCAACCACGGATGTCGTATACTTGACCTTTGTAGAGATGAAATGTGCCACCACAAGCCACATATAAGCTATCTCAACCTCTCATTGTGTGTGGAAGACCCATAGTGAGACCCATAGAAATATGGATCCACTTCCCCATCGAAAATTGATAGGCAAGTTGAAGAAACCCACCGGGCTTACCTTATCAGGTTGAAAAGGGATACATCTTGTGTGACAAGAGCATGTAAGTCCTTCCACATCCCTTTCCTCTAGAAGCTCTTTCTTATCTTATCAAAGGACTTGAATATTCCCAATTGCCCCACCATTGATGAAGAATGCATTTTTTATGTAGGTACCACATGTAGACTCTATCTCTGTAGTAAAAAATGAGACCATTATGGGAACCATGTTGTAATTTTCGACATAGGCACCATGTAGACTCTATCTTTGTAGTAAAAATGAGACCATTACGTAGCCAAAAAACGAGGCAACTCTTTATGATAACCAGGTTGCAATTTTAGCACCATTTCTGATGCCCCCTTATTTAAGAGATCTTCCTTTTGAAATTCCATGACCCAATGTTTGTATACTTTAGGTATAACTGATAGAGTATCAACCAATACATTATCCTTGCCCTTTTATATAGCTCATCTCAAAATCATAATTTTGCGAGGTTTCTTCTTTGCGTAGGATATAGATTCGGTTGGGAGAGGAATTACTTCAACACACAATGATCACTTCTCACATTAAAATGACTACCATAAAGGTAATGATGCCACTTCTTGACGGCACGAAAGATAGCACTCATGTCTTGATCATACACATGCATATACATCTCTTTTTGTTGGTAGATTCTTTGGAATTTAAAACATATCATGAAACTCATCCAATAGTTCAGCCATGCCCTCATGCATTTGTTTCTTATTCTCAACCATATCATACCATCCTCTCTGCTAGGCTATAAAACAAATACACAGCCCATTTGCTTTGGCTCCCTCGAGTATTTGTAGCTCCTAATAAACATTTAATCTCCTTCTTGAAGCTCCAAAAGGTGGAGTCCTATGGGCTTCGACATAATTCTTGATTCTTACTTGAGCTCGCTTTCATGTTTGCCTTACATTGTTGGAGAAGAGCATGCACTACCTCACTTCCTCTTTCTCATTTGGATTCACTCCTTCTTACTTGACAACTATCATAGGTGCGCACTATTCACTTTCTAACCATACACGATGCCTCAGAAAGGTGGCGTGCCAATACTCTCATGATGATGAGAGCAGTACTATTAATAGTAGGAAAACTTGAGTAAAGCTGAGCGTTCATCCCACACACTTTGAGCATCATGGAAATGCTATCTCAAACACTTCTGACATAAAATGACTACCATAAAGCTCTAATACATTGCAATGTAAGAAAGGGATCAATGGCTTTAAGTAGAGTAATCTAAAATTAACTCATGAATTTATCTAAAATGAACTCATGAATTTGACATCCTGGTCACTCTCAATACGTTGTTGTACACCATGTAACCTGAATACATGGACCACCAATTGTCTTGCAACCACGGATGTCGTATACTTGACCTTTGTAGAGATGAAATGTGCCACCACAAGCCACATATAAGCTATCTCAACCTCTCATTGTGTGTGGAAGACCCATAGTGAGACCCATAGAAATATGGATCCACTTCCCCATCGAAAATTGATAGGCAAGTTGAAGAAACCCACCGGGCTTACCTTATCAGGTTGAAAAGGGATACATCTTGTGTGACAAGAGCATGTAAGTCCTTCCACATCCCTTTCCTCTAGAAGCTCTTTCTTATCTTATCAAAGGACTTGAATATTCCCAATTGCCCCACCATTGATGAAGAATGCATTTTTTATGTAGGTACCACATGTAGACTCTATCTCTATAGTAAAAAATGAGACCATTATGGGAACCATGTTGTAATTTTCGACATAGGCACCATGTAGACTCTATCTTTGTAGTAAAAATGAGACCATTACGTAGCCAAAAAACGAGGCAACTCTTTATGAGAACCAGGTTGCAATTTTAGCACCATTTCTGATGCCCCCTTATTTAAGAGATCTTCCTTTTGAAATTCCATGACCCAATGTTTGTATACTTTAGGTATAACTGATAGAGTATCAACCAATACATTATCCTTGCCCTTTTATATAGCTCATCTCAAAATCATAATTTTGCGAGGTTTCTTCTTTGCGTAGGAGATAGATTCGGTTGGGAGAGGAATTACTTCAACACACAATGATCACTTCTCACATTAAAATGACTACCATAAAGGTAATGATGCCACTTCTTGACGGCACGAAAGATAGCACTCATGTCTTGATCATACACATGCATATACATCTCTTTTTGTTGGTAGATTCTTTGGAATTTAAAACATATCATGAAACTCATCCAATAGTTCAGCCATGCCCTCATGCATTTGTTTCTTATTCTCAACCATATCATACCATCCTCTCTGCTAGGCTATAAAACAAATACACAGCCCATTTGCTTTGGCTCCCTCGAGTATTTGTAGCTCCTAATAAACATTTAATCTCCTTCTTGAAGCTCCAAAAGGTGGAGTCCTATGGGCTTCGACATAATTCTTGATTCTTACTTGAGCTCGCTTTCATGTTTGCCTTACATTGTTGGAGAAGAGCATGCACTACCTCACTTCCTCTTTCTCATTTGGATTCACTCCTTCTTACTTGACAACTATCATAGGTGCGCACTATTCACTTTCTAACCATACACGATGCCTCAGAAAGGTGGCGTGCCAATACTCTCATGATGATGAGAGCAGTACTATTAATAGTAGGAAAACTTGAGTAAAGCTGAGCGTTCATCCCACACACTTTGAGCATCATGGAAATGCTATCTCAAACACTTCTGACATAAAATGACTACCATAAAGCTCTAATACATTGCAATGTAAGAAAGGGATCAATGGCTTTAAGTAGAGTAATCTAAAATTAACTCATGAATTTATCTAAAATGAACTCATGAATTTGACATCCTGGTCACTCTCAATACGTTGTTGTACACCATGTAACCTGAATACATGGACCACCAATTGTCTTGCAACCACGGATGTCGTATACTTGACCTTTGTAGAGATGAAATGTGCCACCACAAGCCACATATAAGCTATCTCAACCTCTCATTGTGTGTGGAAGACCCATAGTGAGACCCATAGAAATATGGATCCACTTCCCCATCGAAAATTGATAGGCAAGTTGAAGAAACCCACCGGGCTTACCTTATCAGGTTGAAAAGGGATACATCTTGTGTGACAAGAGCATGTAAGTCCTTCCACATCCCTTTCCTCTAGAAGCTCTTTCTTATCTTATCAAAGGACTTGAATATTCCCAATTGCCCCACCATTGATGAAGAATGCATTTTTTATGTAGGTACCACATGTAGACTCTATCTCTGTAGTAAAAAATGAGACCATTATGGGAACCATGTTGTAATTTTCGACATAGGCACCATGTAGACTCTATCTTTGTAGTAAAAATGAGACCATTACGTAGCCAAAAAACGAGGCAACTCTTTATGATAACCAGGTTGCAATTTTAGCACCATTTCTGATGCCCCCTTATTTAAGAGATCTTCCTTTTGAAATTCCATGACCCAATGTTTGTATACTTTAGGTATAACTGATAGAGTATCAACCAATACATTATCCTTGCCCTTTTATATAGCTCATCTCAAAATCATAATTTTGCGAGGTTTCTTCTTTGCGTAGGATATAGATTCGGTTGGGAGAGGAATTACTTCAACACACAATGATCACTTCTCACATTAAAATGACTACCATAAAGGTAATGATGCCACTTCTTGACGGCACGAAAGATAGCACTCATGTCTTGATCATACACATGCATATACATCTCTTTTTGTTGGTAGATTATTTGGAATTTAAAACATATCATGAAACTCATCCAATAGTTCAGCCATGCCCTCATGCATTTGTTTCTTATTCTCAACCATATCATACCATCCTCTCTGCTAGGCTATAAAACAAATACACAGCCCATTTGCTTTGGCTCCCTCGAGTATTTGTAGCTCCTAATAAACATTTAATCTCCTTCTTGAAGCTCCAAAAGGTGGAGTCCTATGGGCTTTGACATAATTCTTGATTCTTACTTGAGCTCGCTTTCATGTTTGCCTTACATTGTTGGAGAAGAGCATGCACTACCTCACTTCCTCTTTCTCATTTGGATTCACTCCTTCTTACTTGACAACTATCATAGGTGCACACTATTCACTTTCTAACCATACACGATGCCTCAGAAAGGTGGCGTGCCAATACTCTCATGATGATGAGAGCAGTACTATTAATAGTAGGAAAACTTGAGTAAAGCTGAGCGTTCATCCCACACACTTTGAGCATCATGGAAATGCTATCTCAAACACTTCTGACATAAAATGACTACCATAAAGCTCTAATACATTGCAATGTAAGAAAGGGATCAATGGCTCTAAGTAGAGCTCTGATACCAACAATGCAAGAAAGGGATCTAGTGAGAGATCAAGAAAATGCACTCATTATACATGGAGTATACTTATCATAGAGAGTACTAGTAGTCCACCCAAACATGGAAAGTCTGCCATGACACCGTAAGTAAGACTTCAACTTACAAATACCCTTTCTTCCAAGGGAAATGGACAACATCATGTAATCATTTGTACAACAATTTGATGGTGGAACCACATTCTTTAATTACCAAGTCTTTCCTTTTTTTATGCTCTTAAAATCCCACTGCCTTGCAGCCATAGTGTCATATACTCGAACTATCTAGAGATGAAATGTTCCACCCTTGTCAACCTATTCAGAGACACACATGCCCTATCCCAATGTTTCTTTGTGTGTGGAAGACCCATAGTGAAATCCATAGAAATACGAATCCAATTCCCTTCGCGAGAGTAGGGAAGTTGAAGTAGCCCATCGAACTTATATGTATTGGATTCTTATTAAGTTGAGAAGGCGTACATCTTGTGAGAAAAGCATGGAAGTCCTTCCACATCCCTTTCTAATAGAAGCCCTTTTCCTTATCCTATCAACAGTCCTGAATACTCTTGATTGCCACACCGTTGGTGAAGGCAACGGTCTTGAATATTCCTGACTGCCCCACACCATTGGTGAAGAATGTATTTGTTCGATCGGCCTTTGCTTGTAACTTTTGATGTAGGCACCATGTAAACTCTATCTTTGCAGTAAAAATGAGACCATTTCATAGCTAGAAAGAAGGCAACTCTTTATGAGAACCATATCATAATCTCATCCGGGTCGCCTTATTATCCTGTTGTTGATTATACACGCGATCTCAAAATCATAATTTTGCAAGGTTGCCAAACAACCACCTTCTTCGCTTAGGAGACGGATTCGGCCACAGGAGAGAATTACTTCAATGCACGATACGGTGATCACTTCTCAGATAAAAATCACTCATATCGTAAAGGTAATGATGCCACCTCTTGATGGCATAATGCAAAATAGCCATCATCTCTTGATCATACAAATCTCCTTTTGTTGGTAGAATCTTCATAATTTAAAGCATATGATGAAACTCATAGTTCAGCCATGCCCTCATGCATTTGTTTTTCTTCTCAACCACCATATCATCCTCTTTGCAATGCTATAAAACAATCACACAGTCCATTAGCTTTGATTCCCAATCTCCTTCTTGGAGTTCCGAATTCTCCTATGGGCATCGGCATAATGCTTCATTGAGATTACTTTCATGTTTGCCTCGCATTTTTGGGGAGAAGAGCATTCACTATCTCCACTTTCTCTTTTGCATTTGGATTCACTCCCTTTTGCTCGACAGCTATCATGGGTGCAGTTGCCTTCTAACCATACGCGATGTCTCAAAAGGTGGCATTCACCATCTAAGCATACACAGTGCCTCAAAAGGTGGCGCGACGGCATGCATTCACCTTTTCTAACTATACACAATGCCTTAGAAAGCGGCATGCCAATACTCTCACGAGATGAGGTACTATTGTAGGAAAAATGGGCTAAAGCCGACCATTCGTCCCACACACTTTTTAAGTGTAAACTTATTCGTCGTGATCTCTATTTGACCTTAAATCTCGGGAAAGTAGCGATGCTTGGCAGTCGCTTGGTTTGCATGATATCAAATAAAGTAATCTGAAATGAACTCATGAATTTATCTAAAATGTACTCATGAATTTGACATCCTGGTCACTCTCAATACGTTGTAGTACACCATGTAACCTGAATACATGGACCACCAATTGCCTTGCAACCACGGATGTCGTATACTTGACCTTTGTAGAGATGAAATGTGCCACCACAAGCCACATATAAGCTATCTCAACCTTTCTTTGTGTATGGAAGACCCATAGTGAGACCCATAGAAATATGGATCCACTTTCCCATCGAAAATTGATAGGCAAGTTGAAGAAACCCACTGGGCTTACCTTATCAGGTTGAAAAGGCATACATCTTGTGTGACAAGAGCATGTAAGTCCTTCCACATCCCTTTCCTCTAGAAGCTCTTTCTTATCTTATCAAAGGACTTGAATATTCCCGATTGCCCCACCATTGATGAAGAATGCATTTTTTATGTAGGTACCACATGTAGACTCTATCTTTGTAGTAAAAAATGAGACCATTATGGGAACTATGTTGTAATTTTTTACATAGACACCATGTAGACTCTATCTTTGTTAGTAAAAATGAGACCATTATGTAGCCAAAAACGAGGCAACTCTTTATGAGAACCGGGTCGTAATTTTAGCACCATTTGTGACACCCCCTTGTTTAAGAGATCTTCCTTTTGAAATTCCATGACCCAATGTTTGTATACTTTAGGTATAGCTGATAGAGCATCAGCCACTACATTATCCTTAGCGCTCATCTCTTGATCATACACATGCATATACATCTCTTTTTGTTGGTAGATTCTTTGGAATTTAAAACATATCATGAAACTCATCCAATAGTTCAACCATGCCCTCTGCATTTGTTTCTTGTTCTCAACCATATCATACCATCCTCTCTGCTAGGCTATAAAACAAATACACAGCCCATTTGCTTCGGTTCCCTTGAGTATTTGTAGCTTCTAAAAAACATTTAATCTCCTTCTTGAAGCTCCCCAGAGGCGGTCCTATGGGCTTCGATATAATTCTTGATTCTCACTTGAGCTCGCTTTCATGTTTGCCTTGCATTGTTGGAGAAGAGCATGCACTACCTCACTTCCTCTTTCTCATTTGGATTCACTCCTTACTTGAAAACTATCATAGTAGGTGCGCACCATTCACTTTCTAACCATACACGATGCCTCAGAAAGGTGGCGTGCCAATACTCTCATGATGATGAGCAGTACTATTATTAGTAGGAAAACTTGAGTAAAGCTGAGCGTTCATCCCACAGTTTGAGCATCATGGAAATGCTATCTCAAACTAAGTTTCCACCCACTTATTCACGCCCTCTGTTTGACCTTTGATCTCAGGATGGTAGCGATGCTTGGCGTCAACTTGGTTTGCATGATCTCAAACAAATTGTTTGCAAAATGAACTCATCATGCATTTGGCATTCTTGATCACTTACAATATGTTGTGGTACACCCTGTACCTTCAAGGTAGGATCCCGAAACTGCCTCGCAAAAACGATAGATGTCGTATCCTTGACCTTTGTAGAGATGAAATGTGCCACCCTTGTCAACCTATCCACCACAACATGTAAGCTATCGCAACCTTTCTTTGTGTGTGTGGAAGACCCATATAGTGAAATCCATAGAAATACGAATCCACTGCATACATACATCTTGTGGGACAGAAGCATGTAAGTTCCTCACGTTCCTCTCAATTAGAAGCTCTTATCTTATCAAAGGTGTTGAAATTCCCAACTGCCCCATCGTTGTGCTAAAGAATGCATTTCTCAGATCAGCCTTTGCTTGTAATTTTTGATGATGCCTATAGGCACCATGTAGACTCTATAGATCTTTGTAGCCAGAAGCGAGGCAACTCTTTTCTAAGAACCGTGTTGTAATTCCTGCACCATTCGTGTCACCTCCTTATTTAACGGATATTCCTCTTGAATTTCCAGAACTCAATCTTTGTGTACTTTGGAAATAGTCGATAGTGAACATTTAAGCATCGGCCCCACCACATTATTCTTGCTCTTTATATAGGCAATCTCAAAATCATAATTTTGCAAGGCTGCCACACCCACGTTCTTTGCTTAGGAGATAGACTCGGTTCGGAGAGAAATTACTTCAATGCACATGGATCACTTCTAAAATAAAATGACTACCATTAAGCTCTAATACATTGCAATGTAAGAAAGGGATCAATGGCTTTAAGTAGAGCTCTGATACCAACAATGCAAGAAAGGGATCTAGTGAGAGATCAAGAAAATGCACTCATTATACATGGAGTATACTTATCATAGAGAGTACTAGTAGTCCGCTCAAACATGGAAAGTCTGCCATGACACCGTAAGTAAGACTTCAACTTACAAATACCCTTTCTTCCAAGGGAAAAGGACAATGTCATGTAATCATTTGTACAACAATTTGATGGTGGAACCACATTCTTTGATTACCAAGTCTTTCCTTTTTTTATGCTCTTAAAATCCCACTGCCTTGCAGCCATATTGTCATATACTTGAACTTTCTAGAGATGAAATGTTCCACCCTTGTCAACCTATTCAGAGACACACATGCCCTTTCCTAATGTTTCTTTGTGTGTGGAAGACCCATAGTGAAATCCATAGAAATACAAATCCAATTCCCTTCGAGAGTAGGCAAGTTGAAGTAGCCCATCGGACTTATATGTATTGGGTTCTTATTAAGTTGAGAAGGCGTACATCTTGTGAGAAAAGCATGGAAGTCCTTCCACATCCCTTTCTAATAGAAGCCCTTTTCGTTATCCTATCAACGGTCTTGAATACTCTTGATTGCCACACCGTTGGTAAAGGCAACGGTCTTGATTATTCCTGACTGTCCCACACCATTGGTGAAGAATGTATTTGTTCGATCGGCCTTTGCTTGTAACTTTTGATGTAGGCACCATGTAGACTCTATCTTTGCAGTAAAAATGAGACCATTTCATAGCTAGAAAGAAGGCAACTCTTTATGAGAACCATATCATAATCTCAGCCAGAGGCCGCCACATTATCCTATTGTTGATTATACACGCGATCTCAAAATCATAATTTTGCAAGGTTGCCAACCACCTTCTTTGCTTAGGAGACGGATTCGGTCACAGGAGAGAATTACTTCAATGCACGGTACGGTGATCACTTCTCACATAAAAATCATACAAATCTCCTTTTGTTGGTAGAATCTTCAGAATTTAAAGCATATGATGAAACTCATAGTTCAGCCATGTCCCTTAGCTTTGATTCTTAATTTCCTTCTTGGAGTTCCGAATTCTCCTATGGGCATCGGCATAATGCTTCATTGAGATTAGTTTCATGTTTGCCTTGCATTTTTGGAGAAGAGCATTCACGATCTCCACTTTCACTTTTGCATTTGGATTCACTCCCTTTTGCTCGACAGCTATCATGGGTACAGTTGCCTTCTAACCATACGCGATGCCTCAAAAGGTGGCATTCACCATCTAAGCATACACAGTGCCTCAAAAGGTGTCGCGACGGCATGCATTCACCTTTTCTAACTATACACAATGCCTTAGAAAGCGGCATGCCAATACTCTCACGAGATGAGGTACTATTCTAGGAAAAATGGGCTAAAGCCGACCATTCGTCCCACACACTTTTTAAGTGTAAACTTATCGTCGTGATCTCTATTTGACCTTAAATCTCGGGAAGGTAGTGATGCTTGGCAGTCGCTTGGTTTGCATGATATCAAATAAAGTAATCTAAAATTAACTCATGAATTTATCTAAAATGAACTCATGAATTTGACATCTTGGTCACTCTCAATACGTTGTTGTACACCATGTAACCTGAATACATGGACCACCAATTGTCTTGCAACCACGGATGTCGTATACTTGACCTTTGTAGAGATGAAATGTGCCACCACAAGCCACATATAAGCTATCTCAACCTCTCATTGTGTGTGGAAGACCCATAGTGAGACCCATAGAAATATGGATCCACTTTCCCATCGAAAATTGATAGGCAAGTTGAAGAAACCCACCGGGCTTACCTTATCAGGTTGAAAAGGGATACATCTTGTGTGACAAGAGCATGTAAGTCCTTCCACATCCCTTTCCTCTAGAAGCTCTTTCTTATCTTATCAAAGGACTTGAATATTCCCAATTGCCCCACCATTGATGAAGAATGCATTTTTTATGTAGGTACCACATGTAGACTCTATCTCTGTAGTAAAAAATGAGACCATTATGGGAACCATGTTGTAATTTTCGACATAGGCACCATGTAGACTCTATCTTTGTAGTAAAAATGAGACCATTACGTAGCCAAAAAACGAGGCAACTCTTTATGAGAACCAGGTTGCAATTTTAGCACCATTTCTGATGCCCCCTTATTTAAGAGATCTTCCTTTTGAAATTCCATGACCCAATGTTTGTATACTTTAGGTATAACTGATAGAGTATCAACCAATACATTATCCTTGCCCTTTTATATAGCTCATCTCAAAATCATAATTTTGCGAGGTTTCTTCTTTGCGTAGGAGATAGATTCGGTTGGGAGAGGAATTACTTCAACACACAATGATCACTTCTCACATTAAAATGACTACCATAAAGGTAATGATGCCACTTCTTGACGGCACGAAAGATAGCACTCATGTCTTGATCATACACATGCATATACATCTCTTTTTGTTGGTAGATTCTTTGGAATTTAAAACATATCATGAAACTCATCCAATAGTTCAGCCATGCCCTCATGCATTTGTTTCTTATTCTCAACCATATCATACCATCCTCTCTGCTAGGCTATAAAACAAATACACAGCCCATTTGCTTTGGCTCCCTCGAGTATTTGTAGCTCCTAATAAACATTTAATCTCCTTCTTGAAGCTCCAAAAGGTGGAGTCCTATGGGCTTTGACATAATTCTCGATTCTTACTTGAGCTCGCTTTCATGTTTGCCTTACATTGTTGGAGAAGAGCATGCACTATCTCACTTCCTCTTTCTCATTTGGATTCACTCCTTCTTACTTGACAACTATCATAGGTGCGCACTATTCACTTTCTAACCATACACGATGCCTCAGAAAGGTGGCGTGCCAATACTCTCATGATGATGAGAGCAGTACTATTAATAGTAGGAAAACTTGAGTAAAGCTGAGCGTTCATCCCACACACTTTGAGCATCATGGAAATGCTATCTCAAACACTTCTGACATAAAATGACTACCATAAAGCTCTAATACATTGCAATGTAAGAAAGGGATCAATGGCTTTAAGTAGAGCTCTGATACCAACAATGCAAGAAAGGGATCTAGTGAGAGATCAAGAAAATGCACTCATTATACATGGAGTATACTTATCATAGAGAGTACTAGTAGTCCACCCAAACATGGAAAGTCTGCCATGACACCGTAAGTAAGACTTCAACTTACAAATACCCTTTCTTCCAAGGGAAAAGGACAACATCATGTAATCATTTGTACAACAATTTGATGGTGGAACCACATTCTTTAATTACCAAGTCTTTCCTTTTTTTATGCTCTTAAAATCCCACTGCCTTGCAGCCATAGTGTCATATACTCGAACTATCTAGAGATGAAATGTTCCACCCTTGTCAACCTATTCAGAGACACACATGCCCTATCCCAATGTTTCTTTGTGTGTGGAAGACCCATAGTGAAATCCATAGAAATACGAATCCAATTCCCTTCGCGAGAGTAGGGAAGTTGAAGTAGCCCATCGAACTTATATGTATTGGATTCTTATTAAGTTGAGAAGGCGTACATCTTGTGAGAAAAGCATGGAAGTCCTTCCACATCCCTTTCTCATAGAAGCCCTTTTCCTTATCCTATCAACGGTCCTGAATACTCTTGATTGCCACACCGTTGGTGAAGGCAACGGTCTTGAATATTCCTGACTGCCCTACACCATTGTTGGTGAAGAATGTATTTGTTCGATCGGCCTTTGCTTGTAACTTTTGATGTAGGCACCATGTAAACTCTATCTTTGCAGTAAAAATGAGACCATTTCATAGCTAGAAAGAAGGCAACTCTTTATGAGAACCATATCATAATCTCAGCCAGGCTGCCACATTATCCTATTGTTGATTATACACGCGATCTCATAATCATAATTTTGCAAGGTTGCCGACCACCTTCTTCGCTTAGGAGACGGATTCGGTCACAGGAGAGAATTAATTCAATGCACGGTACGGTGATCACTTCTGACATAAAAATCACTCATATTGTAAAGGCAATGATGCCACTTCTTGATGGCATGCAAAATAGCCATCATCTCTTGATCATACAAATCTCCTTTTGTTGGTAGAATCTTCATAATTTAGCATATAATAAAACTCATAGTTCAGCCATGCCCTCATGCATTTGTTTCTTGTTCTTAACCACCATATCATCCTCTTTTGCAATGCTATAAAACAATCACACAGTCCATTAGCTTTGATTCTTAATCTCCTTCTTGGAGTTCCGAATTCTCCTATGGGCATCGGCATAATGCTTCATTGAGATTACTTTCATGTTTGCCTTGCATTTTTGGAGAAGAGCATTCACTATCTCCACTTTCTCTTTTGCATTTGGATTCGCTTCCTTTTGCCCGACAGCTATCATGGGTACAGTTGCCTTCTAACCATACGCGATGCCTCAAAAGGTGGCATTCACCATCTAAGCATACACAGTGCCTCAAAAGGTGGCGCGGCAGCATGCATTTACCTTTTCTAACTATACACAATACCTTAGAAAGCGCCATGCCAATACTCTCACGAGATGAGGTACTATTGTAGGAAAAATGGGCTAAAGCCGACCATTCGTCCCACACACTTTTCAAGTGTAAACTTATTCATCGCGTGATCTCTATTTGACCTTAAATCTTGGGAAGGTAGCGATGCTTGGCAGTTGCTTGGTTTGCATGATATCAAATAAAGTTATCTAAAATGAACTCATGAATTTACCTAAAATGTACTCATGAATTTGACATCTTGGTCACTCTCAATACGTTGTAGTACACCATGTAACCTGAATACATGGACCACTAATTGCCTTGCAACCACGGATGTCGTATACTTGACCTTTGTAGAGATGAAATGTGCCACCACAAGCCACATATAAGCTATCTCAACCTTTCTTTGTGTGTGGAAGACCCATAGTGAGATCCATAGAAATATGGATCCACTTCCCCATCGAAAATTGATAGGCAAGTTGAAGAAACCCACCGGGCTTACCTTATCAGGTTGAAAAGGGATACATCTTGTGTGACAAGAGCATGTAAGTCCTTCCACATCCCTTTCCTCTAGAAGCTCTTTCTTATCTTATCAAAGGACTTGAATATTCCCAATTGCCCCACCATTGATGAAGAATGCATTTTTTATGTAGGTACCACATGTAGACTCTATCTCTGTAGTAAAAAATGAGACCATTATGGGAACCATGTTGTAATTTTGACTTAGGCACCATGTAGACTCTATCTTTGTTAGTAAAAATGAGACCATTATGTAGCCAAAAAATGAGGCAACTCTTTATGAGAACGAGGTTGCCACACCCACCTTCTTTGCTTAGGAGATAGACTCGGTTCGGAGAGGAATTACTTCAATGCACATGGATCACTTCTGACATAAAATGACTACCATAAAGGCTCTAATACATTGCAATGTAAGAAAGGGATCAATGGCTTTAAGTAGAGCTCTGATACCAACAATGCAAGAAAGGGATCTAGTGAGAGATCAAGAAAATGCACTCATTATACATGGAGTATACTTATCATAGAGAGTACTAGTAGTCCACCCAAACATGGAAAGTCTGCCATGACACCGTCAGTAAGACTTCAACTTACAAATACCCTTTCTTCCAAGGGAAAAGGACAATGTCATGTAATCATTTGTACAACAGTTTGATGGTGGAACCACATTCTTTGATTACCAAGTCTTTCCTTTTTTTATGCTCTTAAAATCCCATTGCCTTGCAGCCATAGTGTCATATACTCCAACTTTCTAGAGATGAAATGTTCCACCCTCGTCAACCTATTCAGAGACACACATGCCCTATCCCAATGTTTCTTTGTGTGTGGAAGACCCATAGTGAAATCCATAGAAATACGAATCCACTTCCCTTCGAGAGTAGGCAAGTTGAAGTAGCCCATTGGACTTATATGTATTGGGTTCTTATTAAGTTGAGAAGGCGTACATCTTATGTGAGAAAAGCATGGAAGTCCTTCCACATCCGTTTCTAATAGAAGCCCTTTTCCTTATCCTATCAACGACACGATGCCTCAGAAAGGTGGCGTGCCAATACTCTCATGATGATGAGCAGTACTATTATTAGTAGGAAAACTTGAGTAAAGCTGAGCGTTCATCCCACAGTTTGAGCATCATGGAAATGCTATCTCAAACTAAGTTTCCACCCACTTATTCACGCCCTCTGTTTGACCTTTGATCTCAGGATGGTAGCGATGCTTGGCGTCAACTTGGTTTGCATGATCTCAAACAAATTGTTTGCAAAATGAACTCATCATGCATTTGGCATTCTTGATCACTTACAATATGTTGTGGTACACCCTGTACCTTCAAGGTAGGATCCCGAAACTACCTCGCAAAAACGATAGATGTCGTATCCTTGACCTTTGTAGAGATGAAATGTAACACCCTTGTCAACCTATCCACCACAACATGTAAGCTATCGCAACCTTTCTTTGTGTGTGTGGAAGACCCATATAGTGAAATCCATAGAAATACGAATCCACTGCATACATACATCTTGTGGGACAGAAGCATGTAAGTTCCTCACGTTCCTCTCAATTAGAAGCTCTTATCTTATCAAAGGTGTTGAAATTCCCAACTGCCCCATCGTTGTGCTAAAGAATGCATTTCTCAGATCAGCCTTTGCTTGTAATTTTTGATGATGCCTATAGGCACCATGTAGACTCTATAGATCTTTGTAGCCAGAAGCGAGGCAACTCTTTTCTAAGAACCGTGTTGTAATTCCTGCACCATTCGTGTCACCTCCTTATTTAACGGATATTCCTCTTGAATTTCCAGAACTCAATCTTTGTGTACTTTGGAAATAGTCGATAGTGAACATTTAAGCATCGGCCCCACCACATTATTCTTGCTCTTTATATAGGCAATCTCAAAATCATAATTTTGCAAGGCTGCCACACCCACGTTCTTTGCTTAGGAGATAGACTCGGTTCGGAGAGGAATTACTTCAATGCACATGGATCACTTCTAAAATAAAATGACTACCATTAAGCTCTAATACATTGCAATGTAAGAAAGGGATCAATGGCTTTAAGTAGAGCTCTGATACCAACAATGCAAGAAAGGGATCTAGTGAGAGATCAAGAAAATGCACTCATTATACATGGAGTATACTTATCATAGAGAGTACTAGTAGTCCGCTCAAACATGGAAAGTCTGCCATGACACCGTAAGTAAGACTTCAACTTACAAATACCCTTTCTTCCAAGGGAAAAGGACAATGTCATGTAATCATTTGTACAACAATTTGATGGTGGAACCACATTCTTTGATTACCAAGTCTTTCCTTTTTTTATGCTCTTAAAATCCCACTGCCTTGCAGCCATATTGTCATATACTTGAACTTTCTAGAGATGAAATGTTCCACCCTTGTCAACCTATTCAGAGACACACATGCCCTTTCCTAATGTTTCTTTGTGTGTGGAAGACCCATAGTGAAATCCATAGAAATACAAATCCAATTCCCTTCGAGAGTAGGCAAGTTGAAGTAGCCCATCGGACTTATATGTATTGGGTTCTTATTAAGTTGAGAAGGCGTACATCTTGTGAGAAAAGCATGGAAGTCCTTCCACATCCCTTTCTAATAGAAGCCCTTTTCGTTATCCTATCAACGGTCTTGAATACTCTTGATTGCCACACCGTTGGTAAAGGCAACGGTCTTGATTATTCCTGACTGTCCCACACCATTGGTGAAGAATGTATTTGTTCGATCGGCCTTTGCTTGTAACTTTTGATGTAGGCACCATGTAGACTCTATCTTTGCAGTAAAAATGAGACCATTTCATAGCTAGAAAGAAGGCAACTCTTTATGAGAACCATATCATAATCTCAGCCAGAGGCCGCCACATTATCCTATTGTTGATTATACACGCGATCTCAAAATCATAATTTTGCAAGGTTGCCAACCACCTTCTTCGCTTAGGAGACGGATTCGGTCACAGGAGAGAATTACTTCAATGCACGGTACGGTGATCACTTCTCACATAAAAATCATACAAATCTCCTTTTGTTGGTAGAATCTTCAGAATTTAAAGCATATGATGAAACTCATAGTTCAGCCATGTCCCTTAGCTTTGATTCTTAATTTCCTTCTTGGAGTTCCGAATTCTCCTATGGGCATCGGCATAATGCTTCATTGAGATTAGTTTCATGTTTGCCTTGCATTTTTGGAGAAGAGCATTCACGATCTCCACTTTCACTTTTGCATTTGGATTCACTCCCTTTTGCTCGACAGCTATCATGGGTACAGTTGCCTTCTAACCATACGCGATGCCTCAAAAGGTGGCATTCACCATCTAAGCATACACAGTGCCTCAAAAGGTGTCGCGACGGCATGCATTCACCTTTTCTAACTATACACAATGCCTTAGAAAGCGGCATGCCAATACTCTCACGAGATGAGGTACTATTGTAGGAAAAATGAGCTAAAGCCGACCATTCGTCCCACACACTTTTTAAGTGTAAACTTATTCGTCGTGATCTCTATTTGACCTTAAATCTCGGGAAGGTAGTGATACTTGGCAGTCGCTTGGTTTGCATGATATCAAATAAAGTAATCTAAAATTAACTCATGAATTTATCTAAAATGAACTCATGAATTTGACATCCTGGTCACTCTCAATACGTTGTAGTACACCATGTAACCTGAATACATGGACCACCAATTGTCTTGCAACCACGGATGTCGTATACTTGACCTTTGTAGAGATGAAATGTGCCACCACAAGCCACATATAAGCTATCTCAACCTCTCATTGTGTGTGGAAGACCCATAGTGAGACCCATAGAAATATGGATCCACTTCCCCATCGAAAATTGATAGGCAAGTTGAAGAAACCCACCGGGCTTACCTTATCAGGTTGAAAAGGGATACATCTTGTGTGACAAGAGCATGTAAGTCCTTCCACATCCCTTTCCTCTAGAAGCTCTTTCTTATCTTATCAAAGGACTTGAATATTCCCAATTGCCCCACCATTGATGAAGAATGCATTTTTTATGTAGGTACCACATGTAGACTCTATCTCTGTAGTAAAAAATGAGACTATTATGGGAACCATGTTGTAATTTTCGACATAGGCACCATGTAGACTCTATCTTTGTAGTAAAAATGAGACCATTACGTAGCCAAAAAACGAGGCAACTCTTTATGAGAACCAGGTTGCAATTTTAGCACCATTTCTGATGCCCCCTTATTTAAGAGATCTTCCTTTTGAAATTCCATGACCCAATGTTTGTATACTTTAGGTATAACTGATAGAGTATCAACCAATACATTATCCTTGCCCTTTTATATAGCTCATCTCAAAATCATAATTTTGCGAGGTTTCTTCTTTGCGTAGGAGATAGATTCGGTTGGGAGAGGAATTACTTCAACACACAATGATCACTTCTCACATTAAAATGACTACCATAAAGGTACTGATGCCACTTCTTGACGGCACGAAAGATAGCACTCATGTCTTGATCATACACATGCATATACATCTCTTTTTGTTGGTAGATTCTTTGGAATTTAAAACATATCATGAAACTCATCCAATAGTTCAGCCATGCCCTCATGCATTTGTTTCTTATTCTCAACCATATCATACCATCCTCTCTGCTAGGCTATAAAACAAATACACAGCCCATTTGCTTTGGCTCCCTCGAGTATTTGTAGCTCCTAATAAACATTTAATCTCCTTCTTGAAGCTCCAAAAGGTGGAGTCCTATGGGCTTCGACATAATTCTTGATTCTTACTTGAGCTCGCTTTCATGTTTGCCTTACATTGTTGGAGAAGAGCATGCACTACCTCACTTCCTCTTTCTCATTTGGATTCACTCCTTCTTACTTGACAACTATCATAGGTGCGCACTATTCACTTTCTAACCATACACGATGCCTCAGAAAGGTGGCGTGCCAATACTCTCATGATGATGAGAGCAGTACTATTAATAGTAGAAAAACTTGAGTAAAGCTGAGCGTTCATCCCACACACTTTGAGCATCATGGAAATGCTATCTCAAACACTTCTGACATAAAATGACTACCATAAAGCTCTAATACATTGCAATGTAAGAAAGGGATCAATGGCTTTAAGTAGAGCTCTGATACCAACAATGCAAGAAAGGGATCTAGTGAGAGATCAAGAAAATGCACTCATTATACATGGAGTATACTTATCATAGAGAGTACTAGTAGTCCACCCAAACATGGAAAGTCTGCCATGACACCGTAAGTAAGACTTCAACTTACAAATACCCTTTCTTCCAAGGGAAAAGGACAACATCATGTAATCATTTGTACAACAATTTGATGGTGGAACCACATTCTTTAATTACCAAGTCTTTCCTTTTTTTATGCTCTTAAAATCCCACTGCCTTGCAGCCATAGTGTCATATACTCGAACTATCTAGAGATGAAATGTTCCACCCTTGTCAACCTATTCAGAGACACACATGCCCTATCCCAATGTTTCTTTGTGTGTGGAAGACCCATAGTGAAATCCATAGAAATACGAATCCAATTCCCTTCGCGAGAGTAGGGAAGTTGAAGTAGCCCATCGAACTTATATGTATTGGATTCTTATTAAGTTGAGAAGGCGTACATCTTGTGAGAAAAGCATGGAAGTCCTTCCACATCCCTTTCTAATAGAAGCCCTTTTCCTTATCCTATCAACGGTCCTGAATACTCTTGATTGCCACACCGTTGGTGAAGGCAACGGTCTTGAATATTCCTGACTGCCCCACGCCATTGTTGGTGAAGAATGTATTTGTTCGATCGGCCTTTGCTTGTAACTTTTGATGTAGGCACCATGTAAACTCTATCTTTGCAGTAAAAATGAGACCATTTCATAGCTAGAAAGAAGGCAACTCTTTATGAGAACCATATCATAATCTCAGCCAGGCCGCCACATTATCCTATTGTTGATTATACACGCGATCTCAAAATCATAATTTTGCAAGGTTGCCAAACAACCACCTTCTTCGCTTAGGAGACGGATTCGGCCACAGGAGAGAATTACTTCAATGCACGATACGGTGATCACTTCTCAGATAAAAATCACTCATATCGTAAAGGAAATGATGCCACCTCTTGATGGCATAATGCAAAATAGCCATCATCTCTTGATCATACAAATCTCCTTTTGTTGGTAGAATCTTCATAATTTAAAGCATATGATGAAACTCATAGTTCAGCCATGCCCTCATGCATTTGTTTTTGTTCTCAACCACCATATCATCCTCTTTGCAATGCTATAAAACAATCACACAGTCCATTAGCTTTGATTCCCAATCTCCTTCTTGGAGTTCCGAATTCTCCTATGGGCATCGGCATAATGCTTCATTGAGATTACTTTCATGTTTGCCTCGCATTTTTGGGGAGAAGAGCATTCACTATCTCCACTTTCTCTTTTGCATTTGGATTCACTCCCTTTTGCTCGACAGCTATCATGGGTGCAGTTGCCTTCTAACCATACGCGATGCCTCAAAAGGTGGCATTCACCATCTAAGCATACACAGTGCCTCAAAAGGTGGCGCGACGGCATGCATTCACCTTTTCTAACTATACACAATGCCTTAGAAAGCGGCATGCCAATACTCTCACGAGATGAGGTACTATTGTAGGAAAAATGGGCTAAAGCCGACCATTCGTCCCACACACTTTTTAAGTGTAAACTTATTCGTCGTGATCTCTATTTGACCTTAAATCTCGGGAAAGTAGCGATGCTTGGCAGTCGCTTGGTTTGCATGATATCAAATAAAGTAATCTGAAATGAACTCATGAATTTATCTAAAATGTACTCATGAATTTGACATCCTGGTCACTCTCAATACGTTGTAGTACACCATGTAACCTGAATACATGGACCACCAATTGCCTTGCAACCACGGATGTCGTATACTTGACCTTTGTAGAGATGAAATGTGCCACCACAAGCCACATATAAGCTATCTCAACCTTTCTTTGTGTATGGAAGACCCATAGTGAGATCCATAGAAATATGGATCCACTTTCCCATCGAAAATTGATAGGCAAGTTGAAGAAACCCACTGGGCTTACCTTATCAGGTTGAAAAGGCATACATCTTGTGTGACAAGAGCATGTAAGTCCTTCCACATCCCTTTCCTCTAGAAGCTCTTTCTTATCTTATCAAAGGACTTGAATATTCCCGATTGCCCCAGCATTGATGAAGAATGCATTTTTTATGTAGGTACCACATGTAGACTCTATCTTTGTAGTAAAAAATGAGACCATTATGGGAACTATGTTGTAATTTTTTACATAGACACCATGTAGACTCTATCTTTGTTAGTAAAAATGAGACCATTATGTAGCCAAAAACGAGGCAACTCTTTATGAGAACCAGGTCGTAATTTTAGCACCATTTGTGACACCCCCTTGTTTAAGAGATCTTCCTTTTGAAATTCCATGACCCAATGTTTGTATACTTTAGGTATAGCTGATAGAGCATCAGCCACTACATTATCCTTAGCGCTCATCTCTTGATCATACACATGCATATACATCTCTTTTTGTTGGTAGATTCTTTGGAATTTAAAACATATCATGAAACTCATCCAATAGTTCAACCATGCCCTCTGCATTTGTTTCTTGTTCTCAACCATATCATACCATCCTCTCTGCTAGGCTATAAAACAAATACACAGCCCATTTGCTTTGGCTCCCTCGAGTATTTGTAGCTCCTAATAAACATTTAATCTCCTTCTTGAAGCTCCAAAAGGTGGAGTCCTATGGGCTTCGACATAATTCTTGATTCTTACTTGAGTTCGCTTTCATGTTTGCCTTACATTGTTGGAGAAGAGCATGCACTACCTCACTTCCTCTTTCTCATTTGGATTCACTCCTTCTTACTTGACAACTATCATAGGTGCGCACTATTCACTTTCTAACCATACACGATACCTCAGAAAGGTGGCGTGCCAATACTCTCATGATGATGAGAGCAGTACTATTAATAGTAGGAAAACTTGAGTAAAGCTGAGCGTTCATCCCACACACTTTGAGCATCATGGAAATGCTATCTCAAACACTTCTGACATAAAATGACTACCATAAAGCTCTAATACATTGCAATGTAAGAAAGGGATCAATGGCTTTAAGTAGAGTAATCTAAAATTAACTCATGAATTTATCTAAAATGAACTCATGAATTTGACATCCTGGTCACTCTCAATACGTTGTAGTACACCATGTAACCTGAATACATGGACCACCAATTGTCTTGCAACCACGGATGTCGTATACTTGACCTTTGTAGAGATGAAATGTGTCACCACAAGCCACATATAAGCTATCTCAACCTCTCATTGTGTGTGGAAGACCCATAGTGAGACCCATAGAAATATGGATCCACTTCCCCATCGAAAATTGATAGGCAAGTTGAAGAAACCCACCGGGCTTACCTTATCAGGTTGAAAAGGGATACATCTTGTGTGACAAGAGCATGTAAGTCCTTCCACATCCCTTTCCTCTAGAAGCTCTTTCTTATCTTATCAAAGGACTTGAATATTCCCAATTGCCCCACCATTGATGAAGAATGCATTTTTTATGTAGGTACCACATGTAGACTCTATCTCTGTAGTAAAAAATGAGACTATTATGGGAACCATGTTGTAATTTTCGACATAGGCACCATGTAGACTCTATCTTTGTAGTAAAAATGAGACCATTACGTAGCCAAAAAACGAGGCAACTCTTTATGAGAACCAGGTTGCAATTTTAGCACCATTTCTGATGCCCCCTTATTTAAGAGATCTTCCTTTTGAAATTCCATGACCCAATGTTTGTATACTTTAGGTATAACTGATAGAGTATCAACCAATACATTATCCTTGCCCTTTTATATAGCTCATCTCAAAATCATAATTTTGCGAGGTTTCTTCTTTGCGTAGGAGATAGATTCGGTTGGGAGAGGAATTACTTCAACACACAATGATCACTTCTCACATTAAAATGACTACCATAAAGGTACTGATGCCACTTCTTGACGGCACGAAAGATAGCACTCATGTCTTGATCATACACATGCATATACATCTCTTTTTGTTGGTAGATTCTTTGGAATTTAAAACATATCATGAAACTCATCCAATAGTTCAGCCATGCCCTCATGCATTTGTTTCTTATTCTCAACCATATCATACCATCCTCTCTGCTAGGCTATAAAACAAATACACAGCCCATTTGCTTTGGCTCCCTCGAGTATTTGTAGCTCCTAATAAACATTTAATCTCCTTCTTGAAGCTCCAAAAGGTGGAGTCCTATGGGCTTCGACATAATTCTTGTTTCTTACTTGAGCTCGCTTTCATGTTTGCCTTACATTGTTGGAGAAGAGCATGCACTACCTCACTTCCTCTTTCTCATTTGGATTCACTCCTTCTTACTTGACAACTATCATAGGTGCGCACTATTCACTTTCTAACCATACACGATGCCTCAGAAAGGTGGCGTGCCAATACTCTCATGATGATGAGAGCAGTACTATTAATAGTAGGAAAACTTGAGTAAAGCTGAGCGTTCATCCCACACACTTTGAGCATCATGGAAATGCTATCTCAAACACTTCTGACATAAAATGACTACCATAAAGCTCTAATACATTGCAATGTAAGAAAGGGATCAATGGCTTTAAGTAGAGCTCTGATACCAACAATGCAAGAAAGGGATCTAGTGAGAGATCAAGAAAATGCACTCATTATACATGGAGTATACTTATCATAGAGAGTACTAGTAGTCCACCCAAACATGGAAAGTCTGCCATGACACCGTAAGTAAGACTTCAACTTACAAATACCCTTTCTTCCAAGGGAAAAGGACAACATCATGTAATCATTTGTACAACAATTTGATGGTGGAACCACATTCTTTAATTACCAAGTCTTTCCTTTTTTTATGCTCTTAAAATCCCACTGCCTTGCAGCCATAGTGTCATATACTCGAACTATCTAGAGATGAAATGTTCCACCCTTGTCAACCTATTCAGAGACACACATGCCCTATCCCAATGTTTCTTTGTGTGTGGAAGACCCATAGTGAAATCCATAGAAATACGAATCCAATTCCCTTCGCGAGAGTAGGGAAGTTGAAGTAGCCCATCGAACTTATATGTATTGGATTCTTATTAAGTTGAGAAGGCGTACATCTTGTGAGAAAAGCATGGAAGTCCTTCCACATCCCTTTCTAATAGAAGCCCTTTTCCTTATCCTATCAACGGTCCTGAATACTCTTGATTGCCACACCGTTGGTGAAGGCAACGGTCTTGAATATTCCTGACTGCCCCACGCCATTGTTGGTGAAGAATGTATTTGTTCGATCGGCCTTTGCTTGTAACTTTTGATGTAGGCACCATGTAAACTCTATCTTTGCAGTAAAAATGAGACCATTTCATAGCTAGAAAGAAGGCAACTCTTTATGAGAACCATATCATAATCTCAGCCAGGCCGCCACATTATCCTATTGTTGATTATACACGCGATCTCAAAATCATAATTTTGCAAGGTTGCCAAACAACCACCTTCTTCGCTTAGGAGACGGATTCGGCCACAGGAGAGAATTACTTCAATGCACGATACGGTGATCACTTCTCAGATAAAAATCACTCATATCGTAAAGGAAATGATGCCACCTCTTGATGGCATAATGCAAAATAGCCATCATCTCTTGATCATACAAATCTCCTTTTGTTGGTAGAATCTTCATAATTTAAAGCATATGATGAAACTCATAGTTCAGCCATGCCCTCATGCATTTGTTTTTGTTCTCAACCACCATATCATCCTCTTTGCAATGCTATAAAACAATCACACAGTCCATTAGCTTTGATTCCCAATCTCCTTCTTGGAGTTCCGAATTCTCCTATGGGCATCGGCATAATGCTTCATTGAGATTACTTTCATGTTTGCCTCGCATTTTTGGGGAGAAGAGCATTCACTATCTCCACTTTCTCTTTTGCATTTGGATTCACTCCCTTTTGCTCGACAGCTATCATGGGTGCAGTTGCCTTCTAACCATACGCGATGCCTCAAAAGGTGGCATTCACCATCTAAGCATACACAGTGCCTCAAAAGGTGGCGCGACGGCATGCATTCACCTTTTCTAACTATACACAATGCCTTAGAAAGCGGCATGCCAATACTCTCACGAGATGAGGTACTATTGTAGGAAAAATGGGCTAAAGCCGACCATTCGTCCCACACACTTTTTAAGTGTAAACTTATTCGTCGTGATCTCTATTTGACCTTAAATCTCGGGAAAGTAGCGATGCTTGGCAGTCGCTTGGTTTGCATGATATCAAATAAAGTAATCTGAAATGAACTCATGAATTTATCTAAAATGTACTCATGAATTTGACATCCTGGTCACTCTCAATACGTTGTAGTACACCATGTAACCTGAATACATGGACCACCAATTGCCTTGCAACCACGGATGTCGTATACTTGACCTTTGTAGAGATGAAATGTGCCACCACAAGCCACATATAAGCTATCTCAACCTTTCTTTGTGTATGGAAGACCCATAGTGAGATCCATAGAAATATGGATCCACTTTCCCATCGAAAATTGATAGGCAAGTTGAAGAAACCCACTGGGCTTACCTTATCAGGTTGAAAAGGCATACATCTTGTGTGACAAGAGCATGTAAGTCCTTCCACATCCCTTTCCTCTAGAAGCTCTTTCTTATCTTATCAAAGGACTTGAATATTCCCGATTGCCCCACCATTGATGAAGAATGCATTTTTTATGTAGGTACCACATGTAGACTCTATCTTTGTAGTAAAAAATGAGACCATTATGGGAACTATGTTGTAATTTTTTACATAGACACCATGTAGACTCTATCTTTGTTAGTAAAAATGAGACCATTATGTAGCCAAAAACGAGGCAACTCTTTATGAGAACCAGGTCGTAATTTTAGCACCATTTGTGACACCCCCTTGTTTAAGAGATCTTCCTTTTGAAATTCCATGACCCAATGTTTGTATACTTTAGGTATAGCTGATAGAGCATCAGCCACTACATTATCCTTAGCGCTCATCTCTTGATCATACACATGCATATACATCTCTTTTTGTTGGTAGATTCTTTGGAATTTAAAACATATCATGAAACTCATCCAATAGTTCAACCATGCCCTCTGCATTTGTTTCTTGTTCTCAACCATATCATACCATCCTCTCTGCTAGGCTATAAAACAAATACACAGCCCATTTGCTTTGGCTCCCTCGAGTATTTGTAGCTCCTAATAAACATTTAATCTCCTTCTTGAAGCTCCAAAAGGTGGAGTCCTATGGGCTTCGACATAATTCTTGATTCTTACTTGAGTTCGCTTTCATGTTTGCCTTACATTGTTGGAGAAGAGCATGCACTACCTCACTTCCTCTTTCTCATTTGGATTCACTCCTTCTTACTTGACAACTATCATAGGTGCGCACTATTCACTTTCTAACCATACACGATGCCTCAGAAAGGTGGCGTGCCAATACTCTCATGATGATGAGAGCAGTACTATTAATAGTAGGAAAACTTGAGTAAAGCTGAGCGTTCATCCCACACACTTTGAGCATCATGGAAATGCTATCTCAAACACTTCTGACATAAAATGACTACCATAAAGCTCTAATACATTGCAATGTAAGAAAGGGATCAATGGCTTTAAGTAGAGTAATCTAAAATTAACTCATGAATTTATCTAAAATGAACTCATGAATTTGACATCATGGTCACTCTCAATACGTTGTTGTACACCATGTAACCTGAATACATGGACCACCAATTGTCTTGCAACCACGGATGTCGTATACTTGACCTTTGTAGAGATGAAATGTGCCACCACAAGCCACATATAAGCTATCTCAACCTCTCATTGTGTGTGGAAGACCCATAGTGAGACCCATAGAAATATGGATCCACTTCCCCATCGAAAATTGATAGGCAAGTTGAAGAAACCCACCGGGCTTACCTTATCAGGTTGAAAAGGGATACATCTTGTGTGACAAGAGCATGTAAGTCCTTCCACATCCCTTTCCTCTAGAAGCTCTTTCTTATCTTATCAAAGGACTTGAATATTCCCAATTGCCCCACCATTGATGAAGAATGCATTTTTTATGTAGGTACCACATGTAGACTCTATCTCTGTAGTAAAAAATGAGACCATTATGGGAACCATGTTGTAATTTTCGACATAGGCACCATGTAGACTCTATCTTTGTAGTAAAAATGAGACCATTACGTAGCCAAAAAACGAGGCAACTCTTTATGAGAACCAGGTTGCAATTTTAGCACCATTTCTGATGCCCCCTTATTTAAGAGATCTTCCTTTTGAAATTCCATGACCCAATGTTTGTATACTTTAGGTATAACTGATAGAGTATCAACCAATACATTATCCTTGCCCTTTTATATAGCTCATCTCAAAATCATAATTTTGCGAGGTTTCTTCTTTGCGTAGGAGATAGATTCGGTTGGGAGAGGAATTACTTCAACACACAATGATCACTTCTCACATTAAAATGACTACCATAAAGGTACTGATGCCACTTCTTGACGGCACGAAAGATAGCACTCATGTCTTGATCATACACATGCATATACATCTCTTTTTGTTGGTAGATTCTTTGGAATTTAAAACATATCATGAAACTCATCCAATAGTTCAGCCATGCCCTCATGCATTTGTTTCTTATTCTCAACCATATCATACCATCCTCTCTGCTAGGCTATAAAACAAATACACAGCCCATTTGCTTTGGCTCCCTCGAGTATTTGTAGCTCCTAATAAACATTTAATCTCCTTCTTGAAGCTCCAAAAGGTGGAGTCCTATGGGCTTCGACATAATTCTTGATTCTTACTTGAGCTCGCTTTCATGTTTGCCTTACATTGTTGGAGAAGAGCATGCACTACCTCACTTCCTCTTTCTCATTTGGATTCACTCCTTCTTACTTGACAACTATCATAGGTGCGCACTATTCACTTTCTAACCATACACGATGCCTCAGAAAGGTGGCGTGCCAATACTCTCATGATGATGAGAGCAGTACTATTAATAGTAGAAAAACTTGAGTAAAGCTGAGCGTTCATCCCACACACTTTGAGCATCATGGAAATGCTATCTCAAACACTTCTGACATAAAATGACTACCATAAAGCTCTAATACATTGCAATGTAAGAAAGGGATCAATGGCTTTAAGTAGAGCTCTGATACCAACAATGCAAGAAAGGGATCTAGTGAGAGATCAAGAAAATGCACTCATTATACATGGAGTATACTTATCATAGAGAGTACTAGTAGTCCACCCAAACATGGAAAGTCTGCCATGACACCGTAAGTAAGACTTCAACTTACAAATACCCTTTCTTCCAAGGGAAAAGGACAACATCATGTAATCATTTGTACAACAATTTGATGGTGGAACCACATTCTTTAATTACCAAGTCTTTCCTTTTTTTATGCTCTTAAAATCCCACTGCCTTGCAGCCATAGTGTCATATACTCGAACTATCTAGAGATGAAATGTTCCACCCTTGTCAACCTATTCAGAGACACACATGCCCTATCCCAATGTTTCTTTGTGTGTGGAAGACCCATAGTGAAATCCATAGAAATACGAATCCAATTCCCTTCGCGAGAGTAGGGAAGTTGAAGTAGCCCATCGAACTTATATGTATTGGATTCTTATTAAGTTGAGAAGGCGTACATCTTGTGAGAAAAGCATGGAAGTCCTTCCACATCCCTTTCTAATAGAAGCCCTTTTCCTTATCCTATCAACGGTCCTGAATACTCTTGATTGCCACACCGTTGGTGAAGGCAACGGTCTTGAATATTCCTGACTGCCCCACACCATTGTTGGTGAAGAATGTATTTGTTCGATCGGCCTTTGCTTGTAACTTTTGATGTAGGCACCATGTAAACTCTATCTTTGCAGTAAAAATGAGACCATTTCATAGCTAGAAAGAAGGCAACTCTTTATGAGAACCATATCATAATCTCAGCCAGGCCGCCACATTATCCTATTGTTGATTATACACGCGATCTCAAAATCATAATTTTGCAAGGTTGCCAAACAACCACCTTCTTCGCTTAGGAGACGGATTCGGCCACAGGAGAGAATTACTTCAATGCACGATACGGTGATCACTTCTCAGATAAAAATCACTCATATCGTAAAGGAAATGATGCCACCTCTTGATGGCATAATGCAAAATAGCCATCATCTCTTGATCATACAAATCTCCTTTTGTTGGTAGAATCTTCATAATTTAAAGCATATGATGAAACTCATAGTTCAGCCATGCCCTCATGCATTTGTTTTTGTTCTCAACCACCATATCATCCTCTTTGCAATGCTATAAAACAATCACACAGTCCATTAGCTTTGATTCCCAATCTCCTTCTTGGAGTTCCGAATTCTCCTATGGGCATCGGCATAATGCTTCATTGAGATTAGTTTCATGTTTGCCTTGCATTTTTGGAGAAGAGCATTCACGATCTCCACTTTCACTTTTGCATTTGGATTCACTCCCTTTTGCTCGACAGCTATCATGGGTACAGTTGCCTTCTAACCATACGCGATGCCTCAAAAGGTGGCATTCACCATCTAAGCATACACAGTGCCTCAAAAGGTGGCGCGACGGCATGCATTCACCTTTTCTAACTATACACAATGCCTTAGAAAGCGGCATGCCAATACTCTCACGAGATGAGGTACTATTGTAGGAAAAATGGGCTAAAGCCGACCATTCGTCCCACACACTTTTTAAGTGTAAACTTATTCGTCGTGATCTCTATTTGACCTTAAATCTCGGGAAGGTAGTGATGCTTGGCAGTCGCTTGGTTTGCATGATATCAAATAAAGTAATCTAAAATTAACTCATGAATTTATCTAAAATGAACTCATGAATTTGACATCCTGGTCACTCTCAATACGTTGTAGTACACCATGTAACCTGAATACATGGACCACCAATTGTCTTGCAACCACGGATGTCGTATACTTGACCTTTGTAGAGATGAAATGTGCCACCACAAGCCACATATAAGCTATCTCAACCTCTCATTGTGTGTGGAAGACCCATAGTGAGACCCATAGAAATATGGATCCACTTCCCCATCGAAAATTGATAGGCAAGTTGAAGAAACCCACCGGGCTTACCTTATCAGGTTGAAAAGGGATACATCTTGTGTGACAAGAGCATGTAAGTCCTTCCACATCCCTTTCCTCTAGAAGCTCTTTCTTATCTTATCAAAGGACTTGAATATTCCCAATTGCCCCACCATTGATGAAGAATGCATTTTTTATGTAGGTACCACATGTAGACTCTATCTCTGTAGTAAAAAATGAGACCATTATGGGAACCATGTTGTAATTTTCGACATAGGCACCATGTAGACTCTATCTTTGTAGTAAAAATGAGACCATTACGTAGCCAAAAAACGAGGCAACTCTTTATGAGAACCAGGTCGCAATTTTAGCACCATTTCTGATGCCCCCTTATTTAAGAGATCTTCCTTTTGAAATTCCATGACCCAATGTTTGTATACTTTAGGTATAACTGATAGAGTATCAACCAATACATTATCCTTGCCCTTTTATATAGCTCATCTCAAAATCATAATTTTGTGAGGTTTCTTCTTTACGTAGGAGATAGATTCGGTTGGGAGAGGAATTACTTCAACACACAATGATCACTTCTCACATTAAAATGACTACCATAAAGGTAATGATGCCACTTCTTGACGGCACGAAAGATAGCACTCATGTCTTGATCATACACATGCATATACATCTCTTTTTGTTGGTAGATTCTTTGGAATTTAAAACATATCATGAAACTCATCCAATAGTTCAGCCATGCCCTCATGCATTTGTTTCTTATTCTCAACCATATCATACCATCCTCTCTGCTAGGCTATAAAACACATACACAGCCTATTTGCTTTGGCTCCCTCGAGTATTTGTAGCTCCTAATAAACATTTAATCTCCTTCTTGAAGCTCCAAAAGGTGGAGTCCTATGGGCTTCGACATAATTCTTGATTCTTACTTGAGCTCGCTTTCATGTTTGCCTTACATTGTTGGAGAAGAGCATGCACTACCTCACTTCCTCTTTCTCATTTGGATTCACTCCTTCTTACTTGACAACTATCATAGGTGCGCACTATTCACTTTCTAACCATACACGATGCCTCAGAAAGGTGGCGTGCCAATACTCTCATGATGATGAGAGCAGTACTATTAATAGTAGGAAAACTTGAGTAAAGCTGAGCGTTCATCCCACACACTTTGAGCATCATGGAAATGCTATCTCAAACACTTCTGACATAAAATGACTACCATAAAGCTCTAATACATTGCAATGTAAGAAAGGGATCAATGGCTTTAAGTAGAGCTCTGATACCAACAATGCAAGAAAGGGATCTAGTGAGAGATCAAGAAAATGCACTCATTATACATGGAGTATACTTATCATAGAGAGTACTAGTAGTCCACCCAAACATGGAAAGTCTGCCATGACACCGTAAGTAAGACTTCAACTTACAAATACCCTTTCTTCCAAGGGAAAAGGACAACATCATGTAATCATTTGTACAACAATTTGATGGTGGAACCACATTCTTTAATTACCAAGTCTTTCCTTTTTTTATGCTCTTAAAATCCCACTGCCTTGCAGCCATAGTGTCATATACTCGAACTATCTAGAGATGAAATGTTCCACCCTTGTCAACCTATTCAGAGACACACATGCCCTATCCCAATGTTTCTTTGTGTGTGGAAGACCCATAGTGAAATCCATAGAAATACGAATCCAATTCCCTTCGCGAGAGTAGGGAAGTTGAAGTAGCCCATCGAACTTATATGTATTGGATTCTTATTAAGTTGAGAAGGCGTACATCTTGTGAGAAAAGCATGGAAGTCCTTCCACATCCCTTTCTAATAGAAGCCCTTTTCCTTATCCTATCAATAGTCCTGAATACTCTTGATTGCCACACCGTTGGTGAAGGCAACGGTCTTGAATATTCCTGACTGCCCCACACCATTGTTGGTGAAGAATGTATTTGTTCGATCGGCCTTTGCTTGTAACTTTTGATGTAGGCACCATGTAAACTCTATCTTTGCAGTAAAAATGAGACCATTTCATAGCTAGAAAGAAGGCAACTCTTTATGAGAACCATATCATAATCTCATCCGGGTCGCCTTATTATCCTGTTGTTGATTATACACGCGATCTCAAAATCATAATTTTGCAAGGTTGCCAAACAACCACCTTCTTCGCTTAGGAGACGGATTCGGCCACAGGAGAGAATTACTTCAATGCACGATACGGTGATCACTTCTCAGATAAAAATCACTCATATCGTAAAGGTAATGATGCCACCTCTTGATGGCATAATGCAAAATAGCCATCATCTCTTGATCATACAAATCTCCTTTTGTTGGTAGAATCTTCATAATTTAAAGCATATGATGAAACTCATAGTTCAGCCATGCCCTCATGCATTTGTTTTTGTTCTCAACCACCATATCATCCTCTTTGCAATGCTATAAAACAATCACACAGTCCATTAGCTTTGATTCCCAATCTCCTTCTTGGAGTTCCGAATTCTCCTATGGGCATCGGCATAATGCTTCATTGAGATTACTTTCATGTTTGCCTCGCATTTTTGGGGAGAAGAGCATTCACTATCTCCACTTTCTCTTTTGCATTTGGATTCACTCCCTTTTGCTCGACAGCTATCATGGGTGCAGTTGCCTTCTAACCATACGCGATGCCTCAAAAGGTGGCATTCACCATCTAAGCATACACAGTGCCTCAAAAGGTGGCGCGACGGCATGCATTCACCTTTTCTAACTATACACAATGCCTTAGAAAGCGGCATGCCAATACTCTCACGAGATGAGGTACTATTGTAGGAAAAATGGGCTAAAGCCGACCATTCGTCCCACACACTTTTTAAGTGTAAACTTATTCGTCGTGATCTCTATTTGACCTTAAATCTCGGGAAAGTAGCGATGCTTGGCAGTCGCTTGGTTTGCATGATATCAAATAAAGTAATCTGAAATGAACTCATGAATTTATCTAAAATGTACTCATGAATTTGACATCCTGGTCACTCTCAATACGTTGTAGTACACCATGTAACCTGAATACATGGACCACCAATTGCCTTGCAACCACGGATGTCGTATACTTGACCTTTGTAGAGATGAAATGTGCCACCACAAGCCACATATAAGCTATCTCAACCTTTCTTTGTGTATGGAAGACCCATAGTGAGATCCATAGAAATATGGATCCACTTTCCCATCGAAAATTGATAGGCAAGTTGAAGAAACCCACTGGGCTTACCTTATCAGGTTGAAAAGGCATACATCTTGTGTGACAAGAGCATGTAAGTCCTTCCACATCCCTTTCCTCTAGAAGCTCTTTCTTATCTTATCAAAGGACTTGAATATTCCCGATTGCCCCACCATTGATGAAGAATGCATTTTTTATGTAGGTACCACATGTAGACTCTATCTTTGTAGTAAAAAATGAGACCATTATGGGAACTATGTTGTAATTTTTTACATAGACACCATGTAGACTCTATCTTTGTTAGTAAAAATGAGACCATTATGTAGCCAAAAACGAGGCAACTCTTTATGAGAACCAGGTCGTAATTTTAGCACCATTTGTGACACCCCCTTGTTTAAGAGATCTTCCTTTTGAAATTCCATGACCCAATGTTTGTATACTTTAGGTATAGCTGATAGAGCATCAGCCACTACATTATCCTTAGCGCTCATCTCTTGACCATACACATGCATATACATCTCTTTTTGTTGGTAGATTCTTTGGAATTTAAAACATATCATGAAACTCATCCAATAGTTCAACCATGCCCTCTGCATTTGTTTCTTGTTCTCAACCATATCATACCATCCTCTCTGCTAGGCTATAAAACAAATACACAGCCCATTTGCTTCGGTTCCCTTGAGTATTTGTAGCTTCTAAAAAACATTTAATCTCCTTCTTGAAGCTCCCCAGAGGCGGTCCTATGGGCTTCGATATAATTCTTGATTCTCACTTGAGCTCGCTTTCATGTTTGCCTTGCATTGTTGGAGAAGAGCATGCACTACCTCACTTCCTCTTTCTCATTTGGATTCACTCCTTCTTACTTGAAAACTATCATAGTAGGTGCGCACCATTCACTTTCTAACCATACACGATGCCTCAGAAAGGTGGCGTGCCAATACTCTCATGATGATGAGCAGTACTATTATTAGTAGGAAAACTTGAGTAAAGCTGAGCGTTCATCCCACAGTTTGAGCATCATGGAAATGCTATCTCAAACTAAGTTTCCACCCACTTATTCACGCCCTCTGTTTGACCTTTGATCTCAGGATGGTAGCGATGCTTGGCGTCAACTTGGTTTGCATGATCTCAAACAAATTGTTTGCAAAATGAACTCATCATGCATTTGGCATTCTTGATCACTTACAATATGTTGTGGTACACCCTGTACCTTCAAGGTAGGATCCCGAAACTGCCTCGCAAAAACGATAGATGTCGTATCCTTGACCTTTGTAGAGATGAAATGTGCCACCCTTGTCAACCTATCCACCACAACATGTAAGCTATCGCAACCTTTCTTTGTGTGTGTGGAAGACCCATATAGTGAAATCCATAGAAATACGAATCCACTGCATACATACATCTTGTGGGACAGAAGCATGTAAGTTCCTCACGTTCCTCTCAATTAGAAGCTCTTATCTTATCAAAGGTGTTGAAATTCCCAACTGCCCCATCGTTGTGCTAAAGAATGCATTTCTCAGATCAGCCTTTGCTTGTAATTTTTGATGATGCCTATAGGCACCATGTAGACTCTATAGATCTTTGTAGCCAGAAGCGAGGCAACTCTTTTCTAAGAACCGTGTTGTAATTCCTGCACCATTCGTGTCACCTCCTTATTTAACGGATATTCCTCTTGAATTTCCAGAACTCAATCTTTGTGTACTTTGGAAATAGTCGATAGTGAACATTTAAGCATCGGCCCCACCACATTATTCTTGCTCTTTATATAGGCAATCTCAAAATCATAATTTTGCAAGGCTGCCACACCCACGTTCTTTGCTTAGGAGATAGACTCGGTTCGGAGAGGAATTACTTCAATGCACATGGATCACTTCTAAAATAAAATGACTACCATTAAGCTCTAATACATTGCAATGTAAGAAAGGGATCAATGGCTTTAAGTAGAGCTCTGATACCAACAATGCAAGAAAGGGATCTAGTGAGAGATCAAGAAAATGCACTCATTATACATGGAGTATACTTATCATAGAGAGTACTAGTAGTCCGCTCAAACATGGAAAGTCTGCCATGACACCGTAAGTAAGACTTCAACTTACAAATACCCTTTCTTCCAAGGGAAAAGGACAATGTCATGTAATCATTTGTACAACAATTTGATGGTGGAACCACATTCTTTGATTACCAAGTCTTTCCTTTTTTTATGCTCTTAAAATCCCACTGCCTTGCAGCCATATTGTCATATACTTGAACTTTCTAGAGATGAAATGTTCCACCCTTGTCAACCTATTCAGAGACACACATGCCCTTTCCTAATGTTTCTTTGTGTGTGGAAGACCCATAGTGAAATCCATAGAAATACAAATCCAATTCCCTTCGAGAGTAGGCAAGTTGAAGTAGCCCATCGGACTTATATGTATTGGGTTCTTATTAAGTTGAGAAGGCGTACATCTTGTGAGAAAAGCATGGAAGTCCTTCCACATCCCTTTCTAATAGAAGCCCTTTTCGTTATCCTATCAACGGTCTTGAATACTCTTGATTGCCACACCGTTGGTAAAGGCAACGGTCTTGATTATTCCTGACTGTCCCACACCATTGGTGAAGAATGTATTTGTTCGATCGGCCTTTGCTTGTAACTTTTGATGTAGGCACCATGTAGACTCTATCTTTGCAGTAAAAATGAGACCATTTCATAGCTAGAAAGAAGGCAACTCTTTATGAGAACCATATCATAATCTCAGCCAGAGGCCGCCACATTATCCTATTGTTGATTATACACGCGATCTCAAAATCATAATTTTGCAAGGTTGCCAACCACCTTCTTCGCTTAGGAGACGGATTCGGTCACAGGAGAGAATTACTTCAATGCACGGTACGGTGATCACTTCTCACATAAAAATCATACAAATCTCCTTTTGTTGGTAGAATCTTCAGAATTTAAAGCATATGATGAAACTCATAGTTCAGCCATGTCCCTTAGCTTTGATTCTTAATTTCCTTCTTGGAGTTCCGAATTCTCCTATGGGCATCGGCATAATGCTTCATTGAGATTAGTTTCATGTTTGCCTTGCATTTTTGGAGAAGAGCATTCACGATCTCCACTTTCACTTTTGCATTTGGATTCACTCCCTTTTGCTCGACAGCTATCATGGGTACAGTTGCCTTCTAACCATACGCGATGCCTCAAAAGGTGGCATTCACCATCTAAGCATACACAGTGCCTCAAAAGGTGTCGCGACGGCATGCATTCACCTTTTCTAACTATACACAATGCCTTAGAAAGCGGCATGCCAATACTCTCACGAGATGAGGTACTATTGTAGGAAAAATGAGCTAAAGCCGACCATTCGTCCCACACACTTTTTAAGTGTAAACTTATTCGTCGTGATCTCTATTTGACCTTAAATCTCGGGAAGGTAGTGATACTTGGCAGTCGCTTGGTTTGCATGATATCAAATAAAGTAATCTAAAATTAACTCATGAATTTATCTAAAATGAACTCATGAATTTGACATCCTGGTCACTCTCAATACGTTGTAGTACACCATGTAACCTGAATACATGGACCACCAATTGTCTTGCAACCACGGATGTCGTATACTTGACCTTTGTAGAGATGAAATGTGCCACCACAAGCCACATATAAGCTATCTCAACCTCTCATTGTGTGTGGAAGACCCATAGTGAGACCCATAGAAATATGGATCCACTTCCCCATCGAAAATTGATAGGCAAGTTGAAGAAACCCACCGGGCTTACCTTATCAGGTTGAAAAGGGATACATCTTGTGTGACAAGAGCATGTAAGTCCTTCCACATCCCTTTCCTCTAGAAGCTCTTTCTTATCTTATCAAAGGACTTGAATATTCCCAATTGCCCCACCATTGATGAAGAATGCATTTTTTATGTAGGTACCACATGTAGACTCTATCTCTGTAGTAAAAAATGAGACCATTATGGGAACCATGTTGTAATTTTCGACATAGGCACCATGTAGACTCTATCTTTGTAGTAAAAATGAGACCATTACGTAGCCAAAAAACGAGGCAACTCTTTATGAGAACCAGGTTGCAATTTTAGCACCATTTCTGATGCCCCCTTATTTAAGAGATCTTCCTTTTGAAATTCCATGACCCAATGTTTGTATACTTTAGGTATAACTGATAGAGTATCAACCAATACATTATCCTTGCCCTTTTATATAGCTCATCTCAAAATCATAATTTTGCGAGGTTTCTTCTTTGCGTAGGAGATAGATTCGGTTGGGAGAGGAATTACTTCAACACACAATGATCACTTCTCACATTAAAATGACTACCATAAAGGTACTGATGCCACTTCTTGACGGCACGAAAGATAGCACTCATGTCTTGATCATACACATGCATATACATCTCTTTTTGTTGGTAGATTCTTTGGAATTTAAAACATATCATGAAACTCATCCAATAGTTCAGCCATGCCCTCATGCATTTGTTTCTTATTCTCAACCATATCATACCATCCTCTCTGCTAGGCTATAAAACAAATACACAGCCCATTTGCTTTGGCTCCCTCGAGTATTTGTAGCTCCTAATAAACATTTAATCTCCTTCTTGAAGCTCCAAAAGGTGGAGTCCTATGGGCTTCGACATAATTCTTGATTCTTACTTGAGCTCGCTTTCATGTTTGCCTTACATTGTTGGAGAAGAGCATGCACTACCTCACTTCCTCTTTCTCATTTGGATTCACTCCTTCTTACTTGACAACTATCATAGGTGCGCACTATTCACTTTCTAACCATACACGATGCCTCAGAAAGGTGGCGTGCCAATACTCTCATGATGATGAGAGCAATACTATTAATAGTAGGAAAACTTGAGTAAAGCTGAGCGTTCATCCCACACACTTTGAGCATCATGGAAATGCTATCTCAAACACTTCTGACATAAAATGACTACCATAAAGCTCTAATACATTGCAATGTAAGAAAGGGATCAATGGCTTTAAGTAGAGTAATCTAAAATTAACTCATGAATTTATCTAAAATGAACTCATGAATTTGACATCATGGTCACTCTCAATACGTTGTTGTACACCATGTAACCTGAATACATGGACCACCAATTGTCTTGCAACCACGGATGTCGTATACTTGACCTTTGTAGAGATGAAATGTGCCACCACAAGCCACATATAAGCTATCTCAACCTCTCATTGTGTGTGGAAGACCCATAGTGAGACCCATAGAAATATGGATCCACTTCCCCATCGAAAATTGATAGGCAAGTTGAAGAAACCCACCGGGCTTACCTTATCAGGTTGAAAAGGGATACATCTTGTGTGACAAGAGCATGTAAGTCCTTCCACATCCCTTTCCTCTAGAAGCTCTTTCTTATCTTATCAAAGGACTTGAATATTCCCAATTGCCCCACCATTGATGAAGAATGCATTTTTTATGTAGGTACCACATGTAGACTCTATCTCTGTAGTAAAAAATGAGACCATTATGGGAACCATGTAATTTTCGACATAGGCACCATGTAGACTCTATCTTTGTAGTAAAAATGAGACCATTACGTAGCCAAAAAACGAGGCAACTCTTTATGAGAACCAGGTTGCAATTTTAGCACCATTTCTGATGCCCCCTTATTTAAGAGATCTTCCTTTTGAAATTCCATGACCCAATGTTTGTATACTTTAGGTATAACTGATAGAGTATCAACCAATACATTATCCTTGCCCTTTTATATAGCTCATCTCAAAATCATAATTTTGCGAGGTTTCTTCTTTGCGTAGGAGATAGATTCGGTTGGGAGAGGAATTACTTCAACACACAATGATCACTTCTCACATTAAAATGACTACCATAAAGGTACTGATGCCACTTCTTGACGGCACGAAAGATAGCACTCATGTCTTGATCATACACATGCATATACATCTCTTTTTGTTGGTAGATTCTTTGGAATTTAAAACATATCATGAAACTCATCCAATAGTTCAGCCATGCCCTCATGCATTTGTTTCTTATTCTCAACCATATCATACCATCCTCTCTGCTAGGCTATAAAACAAATACACAGCCCATTTGCTTTGGCTCCCTCGAGTATTTGTAGCTCCTAATAAACATTTAATCTCCTTCTTGAAGCTCCAAAAGGTGGAGTCCTATGGGCTTCGACATAATTCTTGATTCTTACTTGAGCTCGCTTTCATGTTTGCCTTACATTGTTGGAGAAGAGCATGCACTACCTCACTTCCTCTTTCTCATTTGGATTCACTCCTTCTTACTTGACAACTATCATAGGTGCGCACTATTCACTTTCTAACCATACACGATGCCTCAGAAAGGTGGCGTGCCAATACTCTCATGATGATGAGAGCAGTACTATTAATAGTAGGAAAACTTGAGTAAAGCTGAGCATTCATCCCACACACTTTGAGCATCATGGAAATGCTATCTCAAACACTTCTGACATAAAATGACTACCATAAAGCTCTAATACATTGCAATGTAAGAAAGGGATCAATGGCTTTAAGTAGAGCTCTGATACCAACAATGCAAGAAAGGGATCTAGTGAGAGATCAAGAAAATGCACTCATTATACATGGAGTATACTTATCATAGAGAGTACTAGTAGTCCACCCAAACATGGAAAGTCTGCCATGACATCGTAAGTAAGACTTCAACTTACAAATACCCTTTCTTCCAAGGGAAAAGGACAACATCATGTAATCATTTGTACAACAATTTGATGGTGGAACCACATTCTTTAATTACCAAGTCTTTCCTTTTTTTATGCTCTTAAAATCCCACTGCCTTGCAGCCATAGTGTCATATACTCGAACTATCTAGAGATGAAATGTTCCACCCTTGTCAACCTATTCAGAGACACACATGCCCTATCCCAATGTTTCTTTGTGTGTGGAAGACCCATAGTGAAATCCATAGAAATACGAATCCAATTCCCTTCGCGAGAGTAGGGAAGTTGAAGTAGCCCATCGAACTTATATGTATTGGATTCTTATTAAGTTGAGAAGGCGTACATCTTGTGAGAAAAGCATGGAAGTCCTTCCACATCCCTTTCTAATAGAAGCCCTTTTCCTTATCCTATCAACGGTCCTGAATACTCTTGATTGCCACACCGTTGGTGAAGGCAACGGTCTTGAATATTCCTGACTGCCCCACACCATTGTTGGTGAAGAATGTATTTGTTCGATCGGCCTTTGCTTGTAACTTTTGATGTAGGCACCATGTAAACTCTATCTTTGCAGTAAAAATGAGACCATTTCATAGCTAGAAAGAAGGCAACTCTTTATGAGAACCATATCATAATCTCAGCCAGGCCGCCACATTATCCTATTGTTGATTATACACGCGATCTCAAAATCATAATTTTGCAAGGTTGCCAAACAACCACCTTCTTCGCTTAGGAGACGGATTCGGCCACAGGAGAGAATTACTTCAATGCACGATACGGTGATCACTTCTCAGATAAAAATCACTCATATCGTAAAGGAAATGATGCCACCTCTTGATGGCATAATGCAAAATAGCCATCATCTCTTGATCATACAAATCTCCTTTTGTTGGTAGAATCTTCATAATTTAAAGCATATGATGAAACTCATAGTTCAGCCATGCCCTCATGCATTTGTTTTTGTTCTCAACCACCATATCATCCTCTTTGCAATGCTATAAAACAATCACACAGTCCATTAGCTTTGATTCCCAATCTCCTTCTTGGAGTTCCGAATTCTCCTATGGGCATCGGCATAATGCTTCATTGAGATTAGTTTCATGTTTGCCTCGCATTTTTGGGGAGAAGAGCATTCACTATCTCCACTTTCTCTTTTGCATTTGGATTCACTCCCTTTTGCTCGACAGCTATCATGGGTGCAGTTGCCTTCTAACCATACGCGATGCCTCAAAAGGTGGCATTCACCATCTAAGCATACACAGTGCCTCAAAAGGTGGCGCGACGGCATGCATTCACCTTTTCTAACTATACACAATGCCTTAGAAAGCGGCATGCCAATACTCTCACGAGATGAGGTACTATTGTAGGAAAAATGGGCTAAAGCCGACCATTCGTCCCACACACTTTTTAAGTGTAAACTTATTCGTCGTGATCTCTATTTGACCTTAAATCTCGGGAAAGTAGCGATGCTTGGCAGTCGCTTGGTTTGCATGATATCAAATAAAGTAATCTGAAATGAACTCATGAATTTATCTAAAATGTACTCATGAATTTGACATCCTGGTCACTCTCAATACGTTGTAGTACACCATGTAACCTGAATACATGGACCACCAATTGCCTTGCAACCACGGATGTCGTATACTTGACCTTTGTAGAGATGAAATGTGCCACCACAAGCCACATATAAGCTATCTCAACCTTTCTTTGTGTATGGAAGACCCATAGTGAGATCCATAGAAATATGGATCCACTTTCCCATCGAAAATTGATAGGCAAGTTGAAGAAACCCACTGGGCTTACCTTATCAGGTTGAAAAGGCATACATCTTGTGTGACAAGAGCATGTAAGTCCTTCCACATCCCTTTCCTCTAGAAGCTCTTTCTTATCTTATCAAAGGACTTGAATATTCCCGATTGCCCCACCATTGATGAAGAATGCATTTTTTATGTAGGTACCACATGTAGACTCTATCTTTGTAGTAAAAAATGAGACCATTATGGGAACTATGTTGTAATTTTTTACATAGACACCATGTAGACTCTATCTTTGTTAGTAAAAATGAGACCATTATGTAGCCAAAAACGAGGCAACTCTTTATGAGAACCAGGTCGTAATTTTAGCACCATTTGTGACACCCCCTTGTTTAAGAGATCTTCCTTTTGAAATTCCATGACCCAATGTTTGTATACTTTAGGTATAGCTGATAGAGCATCAGCCACTACATTATCCTTAGCGCTCATCTCTTGATCATACACATGCATATACATCTCTTTTTGTTGGTAGATTCTTTGGAATTTAAAACATATCATGAAACTCATCCAATAGTTCAACCATGCCCTCTGCATTTGTTTCTTGTTCTCAACCATATCATACCATCCTCTCTGCTAGGCTATAAAACAAATACACAGCCCATTTGCTTTGGCTCCCTCGAGTATTTGTAGCTCCTAATAAACATTTAATCTCCTTCTTGAAGCTCCAAAAGGTGGAGTCCTATGGGCTTCGACATAATTCTTGATTCTTACTTGAGTTCGCTTTCATGTTTGCCTTACATTGTTGGAGAAGAGCATGCACTACCTCACTTCCTCTTTCTCATTTGGATTCACTCCTTCTTACTTGACAACTATCATAGGTGCGCACTATTCACTTTCTAACCATACACGATGCCTCAGAAAGGTGGCGTGCCAATACTCTCATGATGATGAGAGCAGTACTATTAATAGTAGGAAAACTTGAGTAAAGCTGAGCGTTCATCCCACACACTTTGAGCATCATGGAAATGCTATCTCAAACACTTCTGACATAAAATGACTACCATAAAGCTCTAATACATTGCAATGTAAGAAAGGGATCAATGGCTTTAAGTAGAGTAATCTAAAATTAACTCATGAATTTATCTAAAATGAACTCATGAATTTGACATCATGGTCACTCTCAATACGTTGTTGTACACCATGTAACCTGAATACATGGACCACCAATTGTCTTGCAACCACGGATGTCGTATACTTGACCTTTGTAGAGATGAAATGTGCCACCACAAGCCACATATAAGCTATCTCAACCTCTCATTGTGTGTGGAAGACCCATAGTGAGACCCATAGAAATATGGATCCACTTCCCCATCGAAAATTGATAGGCAAGTTGAAGAAACCCACCGGGCTTACCTTATCAGGTTGAAAAGGGATACATCTTGTGTGACAAGAGCATGTAAGTCCTTCCACATCCCTTTCCTCTAGAAGCTCTTTCTTATCTTATCAAAGGACTTGAATATTCCCAATTGCCCCACCATTGATGAAGAATGCATTTTTTATGTAGGTACCACATGTAGACTCTATCTCTGTAGTAAAAAATGAGACCATTATGGGAACCATGTTGTAATTTTCGACATAGGCACCATGTAGACTCTATCTTTGTAGTAAAAATGAGACCATTACGTAGCCAAAAAACGAGGCAACTCTTTATGAGAACCAGGTTGCAATTTTAGCACCATTTCTGATGCCCCCTTATTTAAGAGATCTTCCTTTTGAAATTCCATGACCCAATGTTTGTATACTTTAGGTATAACTGATAGAGTATCAACCAATACATTATCCTTGCCCTTTTATATATATAGCTCATCTCAAAATCATAATTTTGCGAGGTTTCTTCTTTGCGTAGGAGATAGATTCGGTTGGGAGAGGAATTACTTCAACACACAATGATCACTTCTCACATTAAAATGACTACCATAAAGGTACTGATGCCACTTCTTGACGGCACGAAAGATAGCACTCATGTCTTGATCATACACATTCATATACATCTCTTTTTGTTGGTAGATTCTTTGGAATTTAAAACATATCATGAAACTCATCCAATAGTTCAGCCATGCCCTCATGCATTTGTTTCTTATTCTCAACCATATCATACCATCCTCTCTGCTAGGCTATAAAACAAATACACAGCCCATTTGCTTTGGCTCCCTCGAGTATTTGTAGCTCCTAATAAACATTTAATCTCCTTCTTGAAGCTCCAAAAGGTGGAGTCCTATGGGCTTCGACATAATTCTTGATTCTTACTTGAGCTCGCTTTCATGTTTGCCTTACATTGTTGGAGAAGAGCATGCACTACCTCACTTCCTCTTTCTCATTTGGATTCACTCCTTCTTACTTGACAACTATCATAGGTGCGCACTATTCACTTTCTAACCATACACGATGCCTCAGAAAGGTGGCGTGCCAATACTCTCATGATGATGAGAGCAGTACTATTAATAGTAGAAAAACTTGAGTAAAGCTGAGCGTTCATCCCACACACTTTGAGCATCATGGAAATGCTATCTCAAACACTTCTGACATAAAATGACTACCATAAAGCTCTAATACATTGCAATGTAAGAAAGGGATCAATGGCTTTAAGTAGAGCTCTGATACCAACAATGCAAGAAAGGGATCTAGTGAGAGATCAAGAAAATGCACTCATTATACATGGAGTATACTTATCATAGAGAGTACTAGTAGTCCACCCAAACATGGAAAGTCTGCCATGACACCGTAAGTAAGACTTCAACTTACAAATACCCTTTCTTCCAAGGGAAAAGGACAACATCATGTAATCATTTGTACAACAATTTGATGGTGGAACCACATTCTTTAATTACCAAGTCTTTCCTTTTTTTATGCTCTTAAAATCCCACTGCCTTGCAGCCATAGTGTCATATACTCGAACTATCTAGAGATGAAATGTTCCACCCTTGTCAACCTATTCAGAGACACACATGCCCTATCCCAATGTTTCTTTGTGTGTGGAAGACCCATAGTGAAATCCATAGAAATACGAATCCAATTCCCTTCGCGAGAGTAGGGAAGTTGAAGTAGCCCATCGAACTTATATGTATTGGATTCTTATTAAGTTGAGAAGGCGTACATCTTGTGAGAAAAGCATGGAAGTCCTTCCACATCCCTTTCTAATAGAAGCCCTTTTCCTTATCCTATCAACGGTCCTGAATACTCTTGATTGCCACACCGTTGGTGAAGGTAACGGTCTTGAATATTCCTGACTGCCCCACACCATTGTTGGTGAAGAATGTATTTGTTCGATCGGCCTTTGCTTGTAACTTTTGATGTAGGCACCATGTAAACTCTATCTTTGCAGTAAAAATGAGACCATTTCATAGCTAGAAAGAAGGCAACTCTTTATGAGAACCATATCATAATCTCAGCCAGGCCGCCACATTATCCTATTGTTGATTATACACGCGATCTCAAAATCATAATTTTGCAAGGTTGCCAAACAACCACCTTCTTCGCTTAGGAGACGGATTCGGCCACAGGAGAGAATTACTTCAATGCACGATACGGTGATCACTTCTCAGATAAAAATCACTCATATCGTAAAGGAAATGATGCCACCTCTTGATGGCATAATGCAAAATAGCCATCATCTGTTGATCATACAAATCTCCTTTTGTTGGTAGAATCTTCATAATTTAAAGCATATGATGAAACTCATAGTTCAGCCATGCCCTCATGCATTTGTTTTTGTTCTCAACCACCATATCATCCTCTTTGCAATGCTATAAAACAATCACACAGTCCATTAGCTTTGATTCCCAATCTCCTTCTTGGAGTTCCGAATTCTCCTATGGGCATCGGCATAATGCTTCATTGAGATTACTTTCATGTTTGCCTCGCATTTTTGGGGAGAAGAGCATTCACTATCTCCACTTTCTCTTTTGCATTTGGATTCACTCCCTTTTGCTCGACAGCTATCATGGGTGCAGTTGCCTTCTAACCATACGCGATGCCTCAAAAGGTGGCATTCACCATCTAAGCATACACAGTGCCTCAAAAGGTGGCGCGACGGCATGCATTCACCTTTTCTAACTATACACAATGCCTTAGAAAGCGGCATGCCAATACTCTCACGAGATGAGGTACTATTGTAGGAAAAATGGGCTAAAGCCGACCATTCGTCCCACACACTTTTTAAGTGTAAACTTATTCGTCGTGATCTCTATTTGACCTTAAATCTCGGGAAAGTAGCGATGCTTGGCAGTCGCTTGGTTTGCATGATATCAAATAAAGTAATCTGAAATGAACTCATGAATTTATCTAAAATGTACTCATGAATTTGACATCCTGGTCACTCTCAATACGTTGTAGTACACCATGTAACCTGAATACATGGACCACCAATTGCCTTGCAACCACGGATGTCGTATACTTGACCTTTGTAGAGATGAAATGTGCCACCACAAGCCACATATAAGCTATCTCAACCTTTCTTTGTGTATGGAAGACCCATAGTGAGATCCATAGAAATATGGATCCACTTTCCCATCGAAAATTGATAGGCAAGTTGAAGAAACCCACTGGGCTTACCTTATCAGGTTGAAAAGGCATACATCTTGTGTGACAAGAGCATGTAAGTCCTTCCACATCCCTTTCCTCTAGAAGCTCTTTCTTATCTTATCAAAGGACTTGAATATTCCCGATTGCCCCACCATTGATGAAGAATGCATTTTTTATGTAGGTACCACATGTAGACTCTATCTTTGTAGTAAAAAATGAGACCATTATGGGAACTATGTTGTAATTTTTTACATAGACACCATGTAGACTCTATCTTTGTTAGTAAAAATGAGACCATTATGTAGCCAAAAACGAGGCAACTCTTTATGAGAACCAGGTCGTAATTTTAGCACCATTTGTGACACCCCCTTGTTTAAGAGATCTTCCTTTTGAAATTCCATGACCCAATGTTTGTATACTTTAGGTATAGCTGATAGAGCATCAGCCACTACATTATCCTTAGCGCTCATCTCTTGATCATACACATGCATATACATCTCTTTTTGTTGGTAGATTCTTTGGAATTTAAAACATATCATGAAACTCATCCAATAGTTCAACCATGCCCTCTGCATTTGTTTCTTGTTCTCAACCATATCATACCATCCTCTCTGCTAGGCTATAAAACAAATACACAGCCCATTTGCTTTGGCTCCCTCGAGTATTTGTAGCTCCTAATAAACATTTAATCTCCTTCTTGAAGCTCCAAAAGGTGGAGTCCTATGGGCTTCGACATAATTCTTGATTCTTACTTGAGTTCGCTTTCATGTTTGCCTTACATTGTTGGAGAAGAGCATGCACTACCTCACTTCCTCTTTCTCATTTGGATTCACTCCTTCTTACTTGACAACTATCATAGGTGCGCACTATTCACTTTCTAACCATACACGATGCCTCAGAAAGGTGGCGTGCCAATACTCTCATGATGATGAGAGCAGTACTATTAATAGTAGGAAAACTTGAGTAAAGCTGAGCGTTCATCCCACACACTTTGAGCATCATGGAAATGCTATCTCAAACACTTCTGACATAAAATGACTACCATAAAGCTCTAATACATTGCAATGTAAGAAAGGGATCAATGGCTTTAAGTAGAGTAATCTAAAATTAACTCATGAATTTATCTAAAATGAACTCATGAATTTGACATCATGGTCACTCTCAATACGTTGTTGTACACCATGTAACCTGAATACATGGACCACCAATTGTCTTGCAACCACGGATGTCGTATACTTGACCTTTGTAGAGATGAAATGTGCCACCACAAGCCACATATAAGCTATCTCAACCTCTCATTGTGTGTGGAAGACCCATAGTGAGACCCATAGAAATATGGATCCACTTCCCCATCGAAAATTGATAGGCAAGTTGAAGAAACCCACCGGGCTTACCTTATCAGGTTGAAAAGGGATACATCTTGTGTGACAAGAGCATGTAAGTCCTTCCACATCCCTTTCCTCTAGAAGCTCTTTCTTATCTTATCAAAGGACTTGAATATTCCCAATTGCCCCACCATTGATGAAGAATGCATTTTTTATGTAGGTACCACATGTAGACTCTATCTCTGTAGTAAAAAATGAGACCATTATGGGAACCATGTTGTAATTTTCGACATAGGCACCATGTAGACTCTATCTTTGTAGTAAAAATGAGACCATTACGTAGCCAAAAAACGAGGCAACTCTTTATGAGAACCAGGTTGCAATTTTAGCACCATTTCTGATGCCCCCTTATTTAAGAGATCTTCCTTTTGAAATTCCATGACCCAATGTTTGTATACTTTAGGTATAACTGATAGAGTATCAACCAATACATTATCCTTGCCCTTTTATATATATAGCTCATCTCAAAATCATAATTTTGCGAGGTTTCTTCTTTGCGTAGGAGATAGATTCGGTTGGGAGAGGAATTACTTCAACACACAATGATCACTTCTCACATTAAAATGACTACCATAAAGGTACTGATGCCACTTCTTGACGGCACGAAAGATAGCACTCATGTCTTGATCATACACATTCATATACATCTCTTTTTGTTGGTAGATTCTTTGGAATTTAAAACATATCATGAAACTCATCCAATAGTTCAGCCATGCCCTCATGCATTTGTTTCTTATTCTCAACCATATCATACCATCCTCTCTGCTAGGCTATAAAACAAATACACAGCCCATTTGCTTTGGCTCCCTCGAGTATTTGTAGCTCCTAATAAACATTTAATCTCCTTCTTGAAGCTCCAAAAGGTGGAGTCCTATGGGCTTCGACATAATTCTTGATTCTTACTTGAGCTCGCTTTCATGTTTGCCTTACATTGTTGGAGAAGAGCATGCACTACCTCACTTCCTCTTTCTCATTTGGATTCACTCCTTCTTACTTGACAACTATCATAGGTGCGCACTATTCACTTTCTAACCATACACGATGCCTCAGAAAGGTGGCGTGTCAATACTCTCATGATGATGAGAGCAGTACTATTAATAGTAGAAAAACTTGAGTAAAGCTGAGCGTTCATCCCACACACTTTGAGCATCATGGAAATGCTATCTCAAACACTTCTGACATAAAATGACTACCATAAAGCTCTAATACATTGCAATGTAAGAAAGGGATCAATGGCTTTAAGTAGAGCTCTGATACCAACAATGCAAGAAAGGGATCTAGTGAGAGATCAAGAAAATGCACTCATTATACATGGAGTATACTTATCATAGAGAGTACTAGTAGTCCACCCAAACATGGAAAGTCTGCCATGACACCGTAAGTAAGACTTCAACTTACAAATACCCTTTCTTCCAAGGGAAAAGGACAACATCATGTAATCATTTGTACAACAATTTGATGGTGGAACCACATTCTTTAATTACCAAGTCTTTCCTTTTTTTATGCTCTTAAAATCCCACTGCCTTGCAGCCATAGTGTCATATACTCGAACTATCTAGAGATGAAATGTTCCACCCTTGTCAACCTATTCAGAGACACACATGCCCTATCCCAATGTTTCTTTGTGTGTGGAAGACCCATAGTGAAATCCATAGAAATACGAATCCAATTCCCTTCGCGAGAGTAGGGAAGTTGAAGTAGCCCATCGAACTTATATGTATTGGATTCTTATTAAGTTGAGAAGGCGTACATCTTGTGAGAAAAGCATGGAAGTCCTTCCACATCCCTTTCTAATAGAAGCCCTTTTCCTTATCCTATCAACGGTCCTGAATACTCTTGATTGCCACACCGTTGGTGAAGGCAACGGTCTTGAATATTCCTGACTGCCCCACACCATTGTTGGTGAAGAATGTATTTGTTCGATCGGCCTTTGCTTGTAACTTTTGATGTAGGCACCATGTAAACTCTATCTTTGCAGTAAAAATGAGACCATTTCATAGCTAGAAAGAAGGCAACTCTTTATGAGAACCATATCATAATCTCAGCCAGGCCGCCACATTATCCTATTGTTGATTATACACGCGATCTCAAAATCATAATTTTGCAAGGTTGCCAAACAACCACCTTCTTCGCTTAGGAGACGGATTCGGCCACAGGAGAGAATTACTTCAATGCACGATACGGTGATCACTTCTCAGATAAAAATCACTCATATCGTAAAGGAAATGATGCCACCTCTTGATGGCATAATGCAAAATAGCCATCATCTCTTGATCATACAAATCTCCTTTTGTTGGTAGAATCTTCATAATTTAAAGCATATGATGAAACTCATAGTTCAGCCATGCCCTCATGCATTTGTTTTTGTTCTCAACCACCATATCATCCTCTTTGCAATGCTATAAAACAATCACACAGTCCATTAGCTTTGATTCCCAATCTCCTTCTTGGAGTTCCGAATTCTCCTATGGGCATCGGCATAATGCTTCATTGAGATTACTTTCATGTTTGCCTCGCATTTTTGGGGAGAAGAGCATTCACTATCTCCACTTTCTCTTTTGCATTTGGATTCACTCCCTTTTGCTCGACAGCTATCATGGGTGCAGTTGCCTTCTAACCATACGCGATGCCTCAAAAGGTGGCATTCACCATCTAAGCATACACAGTGCCTCAAAAGGTGGCGCGACGGCATGCATTCACCTTTTCTAACTATACACAATGCCTTAGAAAGCGGCATGCCAATACTCTCACGAGATGAGGTACTATTGTAGGAAAAATGGGCTAAAGCCGACCATTCGTCCCACACACTTTTTAAGTGTAAACTTATTCGTCGTGATCTCTATTTGACCTTAAATCTCGGGAAAGTAGCGATGCTTGGCAGTCGCTTGGTTTGCATGATATCAAATAAAGTAATCTGAAATGAACTCATGAATTTATCTAAAATGTACTCATGAATTTGACATCCTGGTCACTCTCAATACGTTGTAGTACACCATGTAACCTGAATACATGGACCACCAATTGCCTTGCAACCACGGATGTCGTATACTTGACCTTTGTAGAGATGAAATGTGCCACCACAAGCCACATATAAGCTATCTCAACCTTTCTTTGTGTATGGAAGACCCATAGTGAGATCCATAGAAATATGGATCCACTTTCCCATCGAAAATTGATAGGCAAGTTGAAGAAACCCACTGGGCTTACCTTATCAGGTTGAAAAGGCATACATCTTGTGTGACAAGAGCATGTAAGTCCTTCCACATCCCTTTCCTCTAGAAGCTCTTTCTTATCTTATCAAAGGACTTGAATATTCCCGATTGCCCCACCATTGATGAAGAATGCATTTTTTATGTAGGTACCACATGTAGACTCTATCTTTGTAGTAAAAAATGAGACCATTATGGGAACTATGTTGTAATTTTTTACATAGACACCATGTAGACTCTATCTTTGTTAGTAAAAATGAGACCATTATGTAGCCAAAAACGAGGCAACTCTTTATGAGAACCAGGTCGTAATTTTAGCACCATTTGTGACACCCCCTTGTTTAAGAGATCTTCCTTTTGAAATTCCATGACCCAATGTTTGTATACTTTAGGTATAGCTGATAGAGCATCAGCCACTACATTATCCTTAGCGCTCATCTCTTGATCATACACATGCATATACATCTCTTTTTGTTGGTAGATTCTTTGGAATTTAAAACATATCATGAAACTCATCCAATAGTTCAACCATGCCCTCTGCATTTGTTTCTTGTTCTCAACCATATCATACCATCCTCTCTGCTAGGCTATAAAACAAATACACAGCCCATTTGCTTTGGCTCCCTCGAGTATTTGTAGCTCCTAATAAACATTTAATCTCCTTCTTGAAGCTCCAAAAGGTGGAGTCCTATGGGCTTCGACATAATTCTTGATTCTTACTTGAGTTCGCTTTCATGTTTGCCTTACATTGTTGGAGAAGAGCATGCACTACCTCACTTCCTCTTTCTCATTTGGATTCACTCCTTCTTACTTGACAACTATCATAGGTGCGCACTATTCACTTTCTAACCATACACGATGCCTCAGAAAGGTGGCGTGCCAATACTCTCATGATGATGAGAGCAGTACTATTAATAGTAGGAAAACTTGAGTAAAGCTGAGCGTTCATCCCACACACTTTGAGCATCATGGAAATGCTATCTCAAACACTTCTGACATAAAATGACTACCATAAAGCTCTAATACATTGCAATGTAAGAAAGGGATCAATGGCTTTAAGTAGAGTAATCTAAAATTAACTCATGAATTTATCTAAAATGAACTCATGAATTTGACATCATGGTCACTCTCAATACGTTGTTGTACACCATGTAACCTGAATACATGGACCACCAATTGTCTTGCAACCACGGATGTCGTATACTTGACCTTTGTAGAGATGAAATGTGCCACCACAAGCCACATATAAGCTATCTCAACCTCTCATTGTGTGTGGAAGACCCATAGTGAGACCCATAGAAATATGGATCCACTTCCCCATCGAAAATTGATAGGCAAGTTGAAGAAACCCACCGGGCTTACCTTATCAGGTTGAAAAGGGATACATCTTGTGTGACAAGAGCATGTAAGTCCTTCCACATCCCTTTCCTCTAGAAGCTCTTTCTTATCTTATCAAAGGACTTGAATATTCCCAATTGCCCCACCATTGATGAAGAATGCATTTTTTATGTAGGTACCACATGTAGACTCTATCTCTGTAGTAAAAAATGAGACCATTATGGGAACCATGTTGTAATTTTCGACATAGGCACCATGTAGACTCTATCTTTGTAGTAAAAATGAGACCATTACGTAGCCAAAAAACGAGGCAACTCTTTATGAGAACCAGGTTGCAATTTTAGCACCATTTCTGATGCCCCCTTATTTAAGAGATCTTCCTTTTGAAATTCCATGACCCAATGTTTGTATACTTTAGGTATAACTGATAGAGTATCAACCAATACATTATCCTTGCCCTTTTATATAGCTCATCTCAAAATCATAATTTTGCGAGGTTTCTTCTTTGCGTAGGAGATAGATTCGGTTGGGAGAGGAATTACTTCAACACACAATGATCACTTCTCACATTAAAATGACTACCATAAAGGTACTGATGCCACTTCTTGACGGCACGAAAGATAGCACTCATGTCTTGATCATACACATGCATATACATCTCTTTTTGTTGGTAGATTCTTTGGAATTTAAAACATATCATGAAACTCATCCAATAGTTCAGCCATGCCCTCATGCATTTGTTTCTTATTCTCAACCATATCATACCATCCTCTCTGCTAGGCTATAAAACAAATACACAGCCCATTTGCTTTGGCTCCCTCGAGTATTTGTAGCTCCTAATAAACATTTAATCTCCTTCTTGAAGCTCCAAAAGGTGGAGTCCTATGGGCTTCGACATAATTCTTGATTCTTACTTGAGCTCGCTTTCATGTTTGCCTTACATTGTTGGAGAAGAGCATGCACTACCTCACTTCCTCTTTCTCATTTGGATTCACTCCTTACTTGACAACTATCATAGGTGCGCACTATTCACTTTCTAACCATACACGATGCCTCAGAAAGGTGGCGTGCCAATACTCTCATGATGATGAGAGCAGTACTATTAATAGTAGAAAAACTTGAGTAAAGCTGAGTGTTCATCCCACACACTTTGAGCATCATGGAAATGCTATCTCAAACACTTCTGACATAAAATGACTACCATAAAGCTCTAATACATTGCAATGTAAGAAAGGGATCAATGGCTTTAAGTAGAGCTCTGATACCAACAATGCAAGAAAGGGATCTAGTGAGAGATCAAGAAAATGCACTCATTATACATGGAGTATACTTATCATAGAGAGTACTAGTAGTCCACCCAAACATGGAAAGTCTGCCATGACACCGTAAGTAAGACTTCAACTTACAAATACCCTTTCTTCCAAGGGAAAAGGACAACATCATGTAATCATTTGTACAACAATTTGATGGTGGAACCACATTCTTTAATTACCAAGTCTTTCCTTTTTTTATGCTCTTAAAATCCCACTGCCTTGCAGCCATAGTGTCATATACTCGAACTATCTAGAGATGAAATGTTCCACCCTTGTCAACCTATTCAGAGACACACATGCCCTATCCCAATGTTTCTTTGTGTGTGGAAGACCCATAGTGAAATCCATAGAAATACGAATCCAATTCCCTTCGCGAGAGTAGGGAAGTTGAAGTAGCCCATCGAACTTATATGTATTGGATTCTTATTAAGTTGAGAAGGCGTACATCTTGTGAGAAAAGCATGGAAGTCCTTCCACATCCCTTTCTAATAGAAGCCCTTTTCCTTATCCTATCAACGGTCCTGAATACTCTTGATTGCCACACCGTTGGTGAAGGTAACGGTCTTGAATATTCCTGACTGCCCCACACCATTGTTGGTGAAGAATGTATTTGTTCGATCGGCCTTTGCTTGTAACTTTTGATGTAGGCACCATGTAAACTCTATCTTTGCAGTAAAAATGAGACCATTTCATAGCTAGAAAGAAGGCAACTCTTTATGAGAACCATATCATAATCTCAGCCAGGCCGCCACATTATCCTATTGTTGATTATACACGCGATCTCAAAATCATAATTTTGCAAGGTTGCCAAACAACCACCTTCTTCGCTTAGGAGACGGATTCGGCCACAGGAGAGAATTACTTCAATGCACGATACGGTGATCACTTCTCAGATAAAAATCACTCATATCGTAAAGGAAATGATGCCACCTCTTGATGGCATAATGCAAAATAGCCATCATCTGTTGATCATACAAATCTCCTTTTGTTGGTAGAATCTTCATAATTTAAAGCATATGATGAAACTCATAGTTCAGCCATGCCCTCATGCATTTGTTTTTGTTCTCAACCACCATATCATCCTCTTTGCAATGCTATAAAACAATCACACAGTCCATTAGCTTTGATTCCCAATCTCCTTCTTGGAGTTTCGAATTCTCGTATGGGCATCGGCATAATGCTTCATTGAGATTACTTTCATGTTTGCCTCGCATTTTTGGGGAGAAGAGCATTCACTATCTCCACTTTCTCTTTTGCATTTGGATTCACTCCCTTTTGCTCGACAGCTATCATGGGTGCAGTTGCCTTCTAACCATACGCGATGCCTCAAAAGGTGGCATTCACCATCTAAGCATACACAGTGCCTCAAAAGGTGGCGCGACGGCATGCATTCACCTTTTCTAACTATACACAATGCCTTAGAAAGCGGCATGCCAATACTCTCACGAGATGAGGTACTATTGTAGGAAAAATGGGCTAAAGCCGACCATTCGTCCCACACACTTTTTAAGTGTAAACTTATTCGTCGTGATCTCTATTTGACCTTAAATCTCGGGAAAGTAGCGATGCTTGGCAGTCGCTTGGTTTGCATGATATCAAATAAAGTAATCTGAAATGAACTCATGAATTTATCTAAAATGTACTCATGAATTTGACATCCTGGTCACTCTCAATACGTTGTAGTACACCATGTAACCTGAATACATGGACCACCAATTGCCTTGCAACCACGGATGTCGTATACTTGACCTTTGTAGAGATGAAATGTGCCACCACAAGCCACATATAAGCTATCTCAACCTTTCTTTGTGTATGGAAGACCCATAGTGAGATCCATAGAAATATGGATCCACTTTCCCATCGAAAATTGATAGGCAAGTTGAAGAAACCCACTGGGCTTACCTTATCAGGTTGAAAAGGCATACATCTTGTGTGACAAGAGCATGTAAGTCCTTCCACATCCCTTTCCTCTAGAAGCTCTTTCTTATCTTATCAAAGGACTTGAATATTCCCGATTGCCCCACCATTGATGAAGAATGCATTTTTTATGTAGGTACCACATGTAGACTCTATCTTTGTAGTAAAAAATGAGACCATTATGGGAACTATGTTGTAATTTTTTACATAGACACCATGTAGACTCTATCTTTGTTAGTAAAAATGAGACCATTATGTAGCCAAAAACGAGGCAACTCTTTATGAGAACCAGGTCGTAATTTTAGCACCATTTGTGACACCCCCTTGTTTAAGAGATCTTCCTTTTGAAATTCCATGACCCAATGTTTGTATACTTTAGGTATAGCTGATAGAGCATCAGCCACTACATTATCCTTAGCGCTCATCTCTTGATCATACACATGCATATACATCTCTTTTTGTTGGTAGATTCTTTGGAATTTAAAACATATCATGAAACTCATCCAATAGTTCAACCATGCCCTCTGCATTTGTTTCTTGTTCTCAACCATATCATACCATCCTCTCTGCTAGGCTATAAAACAAATACACAGCCCATTTGCTTTGGCTTCCTCGAGTATTTGTAGCTCCTAATAAACATTTAATCTCCTTCTTGAAGCTCCAAAAGGTGGAGTCCTATGGGCTTCGACATAATTCTTGATTCTTACTTGAGTTCGCTTTCATGTTTGCCTTACATTGTTGGAGAAGAGCATGCACTACCTCACTTCCTCTTTCTCATTTGGATTCACTCCTTCTTACTTGACAACTATCATAGGTGCGCACTATTCACTTTCTAACCATACACGATGCCTCAGAAAGGTGGCGTGCCAATACTCTCATGATGATGAGAGCAGTACTATTAATAGTAGGAAAACTTGAGTAAAGCTGAGCGTTCATCCCACACACTTTGAGCATCATGGAAATGCTATCTCAAACACTTCTGACATAAAATGACTACCATAAAGCTCTAATACATTGCAATGTAAGAAAGGGATCAATGGCTTTAAGTAGAGTAATCTAAAATTAACTCATGAATTTATCTAAAATGAACTCATGAATTTGACATCATGGTCACTCTCAATACGTTGTTGTACACCATGTAACCTGAATACATGGACCACCAATTGTCTTGCAACCACGGATGTCGTATACTTGACCTTTGTAGAGATGAAATGTGCCACCACAAGCCACATATAAGCTATCTCAACCTCTCATTGTGTGTGGAAGACCCATAGTGAGACCCATAGAAATATGGATCCACTTCCCCATCGAAAATTGATAGGCAAGTTGAAGAAACCCACCGGGCTTACCTTATCAGGTTGAAAAGGGATACATCTTGTGTGACAAGAGCATGTAAGTCCTTCCACATCCCTTTCCTCTAGAAGCTCTTTCTTATCTTATCAAAGGACTTGAATATTCCCAATTGCCCCACCATTGATGAAGAATGCATTTTTTATGTAGGTACCACATGTAGACTCTATCTCTGTAGTAAAAAATGAGACCATTATGGGAACCATGTTGTAATTTTCGACATAGGCACCATGTAGACTCTATCTTTGTAGTAAAAATGAGACCATTACGTAGCCAAAAAACGAGGCAACTCTTTATGAGAACCAGGTTGCAATTTTAGCACCATTTCTGATGCCCCCTTATTTAAGAGATCTTCCTTTTGAAATTCCATGACCCAATGTTTGTATACTTTAGGTATAACTGATAGAGTATCAACCAATACATTATCCTTGCCCTTTTATATAGCTCATCTCAAAATCATAATTTTGCGAGGTTTCTTCTTTGCGTAGGAGATAGATTCGGTTGGGAGAGGAATTACTTCAACACACAATGATCACTTCTCACATTAAAATGACTACCATAAAGGTACTGATGCCACTTCTTGACGGCACGAAAGATAGCACTCATGTCTTGATCATACACATGCATATACATCTCTTTTTGTTGGTAGATTCTTTGGAATTTAAAACATATCATGAAACTCATCCAATAGTTCAGCCATGCCCTCATGCATTTGTTTCTTATTCTCAACCATATCATACCATCCTCTCTGCTAGGCTATAAAACAAATACACAGCCCATTTGCTTTGGCTCCCTCGAGTATTTGTAGCTCCTAATAAACATTTAATCTCCTTCTTGAAGCTCCAAAAGGTGGAGTCCTATGGGCTTCGACATAATTCTTGATTCTTACTTGAGCTCGCTTTCATGTTTGCCTTACATTGTTGGAGAAGAGCATGCACTACCTCACTTCCTCTTTCTCATTTGGATTCACTCCTTCTTACTTGACAACTATCATAGGTGCGCACTATTCACTTTCTAACCATACACGATGCCTCAGAAAGGTGGCGTGCCAATACTCTCATGATGATGAGAGCAGTACTATTAATAGTAGGAAAACTTGAGTAAAGCTGAGCGTTCATCCCACACACTTTGAGCATCATGGAAATGCTATCTCAAACACTTCTGACATAAAATGACTACCATAAAGCTCTAATACATTGCAATGTAAGAAAGGGATCAATGGCTTTAAGTAGAGCTCTGATACCAACAATGCAAGAAAGGGATCTAGTGAGAGATCAAGAAAATGCACTCATTATACATGGAGTATACTTATCATAGAGAGTACTAGTAGTCCACCCAAACATGGAAAGTCTGCCATGACACCGTAAGTAAGACTTCAACTTACAAATACCCTTTCTTCCAAGGGAAAAGGACAACATCATGTAATCATTTGTACAACAATTTGATGGTGGAACCACATTCTTTAATTACCAAGTCTTTCCTTTTTTTATGCTCTTAAAATCCCACTGCCTTGCAGCCATAGTGTCATATACTCGAACTATCTAGAGATGAAATGTTCCACCCTTGTCAACCTATTCAGAGACACACATGCCCTATCCCAATGTTTCTTTGTGTGTGGAAGACCCATAGTGAAATCCATAGAAATACGAATCCAATTCCCTTCGCGAGAGTAGGGAAGTTGAAGTAGCCCATCGAACTTATATGTATTGGATTCTTATTAAGTTGAGAAGGCGTACATCTTGTGAGAAAAGCATGGAAGTCCTTCCACATCCCTTTCTAATAGAAGCCCTTTTCCTTATCCTATCAACGGTCCTGAATACTCTTGATTGCCACACCGTTGGTGAAGGCAACGGTCTTGAATATTCCTGACTGCCCCACACCATTGTTGGTGAAGAATGTATTTGTTCGATCGGCCTTTGCTTGTAACTTTTGATGTAGGCACCATGTAAACTCTATCTTTGCAGTAAAAATGAGACCATTTCATAGCTAGAAAGAAGGCAACTCTTTATGAGAACCATATCATAATCTCAGCCAGGCCGCCACATTATCCTATTGTTGATTATACACGCGATCTCAAAATCATAATTTTGCAAGGTTGCCAAACAACCACCTTCTTCGCTTAGGAGACGGATTCGGCCACAGGAGAGAATTACTTCAATGCACGATACGGTGATCACTTCTCAGATAAAAATCACTCATATCGTAAAGGAAATGATGCCACCTCTTGATGGCATAATGCAAAATAGCCATCATCTCTTGATCATACAAATCTCCTTTTGTTGGTAGAATCTTCATAATTTAAAGCATATGATGAAACTCATAGTTCAGCCATGCCCTCATGCATTTGTTTTTGTTCTCAACCACCATATCATCCTCTTTGCAATGCTATAAAACAATCACACAGTCCATTAGCTTTGATTCCCAATCTCCTTCTTGGAGTTCCGAATTCTCCTATGGGCATCGGCATAATGCTTCATTGAGATTACTTTCATGTTTGCCTCGCATTTTTGGGGAGAAGAGCATTCACTATCTCCACTTTCTCTTTTGCATTTGGATTCACTCCCTTTTGCTCGACAGCTATCATGGGTGCAGTTGCCTTCTAACCATACGCGATGCCTCAAAAGGTGGCATTCACCATCTAAGCATACACAGTGCCTCAAAAGGTGGCGCGACGGCATGCATTCACCTTTTCTAACTATACACAATGCCTTAGAAAGCGGCATGCCAATACTCTCACGAGATGAGGTACTATTGTAGGAAAAATGGGCTAAAGCCGACCATTCGTCCCACACACTTTTTAAGTGTAAACTTATTCGTCGTGATCTCTATTTGACCTTAAATCTCGGGAAAGTAGCGATGCTTGGCAGTTGCTTGGTTTGCATGATATCAAATAAAGTAATCTGAAATGAACTCATGAATTTATCTAAAATGTACTCATGAATTTGACATCCTGGTCACTCTCAATACGTTGTAGTACACCATGTAACCTGAATACATGGACCACCAATTGCCTTGCAACCACGGATGTCGTATATTTGACCTTTGTAGAGATGAAATGTGCCACCACAAGCCACATATAAGCTATCTCAACCTTTCTTTGTGTATGGAAGACCCATAGTGAGATCCATAGAAATATGGATCCACTTTCCCATCGAAAATTGATAGGCAAGTTGAAGAAACCCACTGGGCTTACCTTATCAGGTTGAAAAGGCATACATCTTGTGTGACAAGAGCATGTAAGTCCTTCCACATCCCTTTCCTCTAGAAGCTCTTTCTTATCTTATCAAAGGACTTGAATATTCCCGATTGCCCCACCATTGATGAAGAATGCATTTTTTATGTAGGTACCACATGTAGACTCTATCTTTGTAGTAAAAAATGAGACCATTATGGGAACTATGTTGTAATTTTTAACATAGACACCATGTAGACTCTATCTTTGTTAGTAAAAATGAGACCATTATGTAGCCAAAAACGAGGCAACTCTTTATGAGAACCAGGTCGTAATTTTAGCACCATTTGTGACACCCCCTTGTTTAAGAGATCTTCCTTTTGAAATTCCATGACCCAATGTTTGTATACTTTAGGTATAGCTGATAGAGCATCAGCCACTACATTATCCTTAGCGCTCATCTCTTGACCATACACATGCATATACATCTCTTTTTGTTGGTAGATTCTTTGGAATTTAAAACATATCATGAAACTCATCCAATAGTTCAACCATGTCCTCTGCATTTGTTTCTTGTTCTCAACCATATCATACCATCCTCTCTGCTAGGCTATAAAACAAATACACAGCCCATTTGCTTCGGTTCCCTTGAGTATTTGTAGCTTCTAAAAAACATTTAATCTCCTTCTTGAAGCTCCCCAGAGGCGGTCCTATGGGCTTCGATATAATTCTTGATTCTCACTTGAGCTCGCTTTCATGTTTGCCTTGCATTGTTGGAGAAGAGCATGCACTACCTCACTTCCTCTTTCTCATTTGGATTCACTCCTTCTTACTTGAAAACTATCATAGTAGGTGCGCACCATTCACTTTCTAACCATACACGATGCCTCAGAAAGGTGGCGTGCCAATACTCTCATGATGATGAGCAGTACTATTATTAGTAGGAAAACTTGAGTAAAGCTGAGCGTTCATCCCACAGTTTGAGCATCATGGAAATGCTATCTCAAACTAAGTTTCCACCCACTTATTCACGCCCTCTGTTTGACCTTTGATCTCAGGATGGTAGCGATGCTTGGCGTCAACTTGGTTTGCATGATCTCAAACAAATTGTTTGCAAAATGAACTCATCATGCATTTGGCATTCTTGATCACTTACAATATGTTGTGGTACACCCTGTACCTTCAAGGTAGGATCCCGAAACTGCCTCGCAAAAACGATAGATGTCGTATCCTTGACCTTTGTAGAGATGAAATGTGCCACCCTTGTCAACCTATCCACCACAACATGTAAGCTATCGCAACCTTTCTTTGTGTGTGTGGAAGACCCATATAGTGAAATCCATAGAAATACGAATCCACTGCATACATACATCTTGTGGGACAGAAGCATGTAAGTTCCTCACGTTCCTCTCAATTAGAAGCTCTTATCTTATCAAAGGTGTTGAAATTCCCAACTGCCCCATCGTTGTGCTAAAGAATGCATTTCTCAGATCAGCCTTTGCTTGTAATTTTTGATGATGCCTATAGGCACCATGTAGACTCTATAGATCTTTGTAGCCAGAAGCGAGGCAACTCTTTTCTAAGAACCGTGTTGTAATTCCTGCACCATTCGTGTCACCTCCTTATTTAACGGATATTCCTCTTGAATTTCCAGAACTCAATCTTTGTGTACTTTGGAAATAGTCGATAGTGAACATTTAAGCATCGGCCCCACCACATTATTCTTGCTCTTTATATAGGCAATCTCAAAATCATAATTTTGCAAGGCTGCCACACCCACGTTCTTTGCTTAGGAGATAGACTCGGTTCGGAGAGGAATTACTTCAATGCACATGGATCACTTCTAAAATAAAATGACTACCATTAAGCTCTAATACATTGCAATGTAAGAAAGGGATCAATGGCTTTAAGTAGAGCTCTGATACCAACAATGCAAGAAAGGGATCTAGTGAGAGATCAAGAAAATGCACTCATTATACATGGAGTATACTTATCATAGAGAGTACTAGTAGTCCGCTCAAACATGGAAAGTCTGCCATGACACCGTAAGTAAGACTTCAACTTACAAATACCCTTTCTTCCAAGGGAAAAGGACAATGTCATGTAATCATTTGTACAACAATTTGATGGTGGAACCACATTCTTTGATTACCAAGTCTTTCCTTTTTTTATGCTCTTAAAATCCCACTGCCTTGCAGCCATATTGTCATATACTTGAACTTTCTAGAGATGAAATGTTCCACCCTTAACCTATTCAGAGACACACATGCCCTTTCCTAATGTTTCTTTGTGTGTGGAAGACCCATAGTGAAATCCATAGAAATACAAATCCAATTCCCTTCGAGAGTAGGCAAGTTGAAGTAGCCCATCGGACTTATATGTATTGGGTTCTTATTAAGTTGAGAAGGCGTACATCTTGTGAGAAAAGCATGGAAGTCCTTCCACATCCCTTTCTAATAGAAGCCCTTTTCGTTATCCTATCAACGGTCTTGAATACTCTTGATTGCCACACCGTTGGTAAAGGCAACGGTCTTGATTATTCCTGACTGTCCCACACCATTGGTGAAGAATGTATTTGTTCGATCGGCCTTTGCTTGTAACTTTTGATGTAGGCACCATGTAGACTCTATCTTTGCAGTAAAAATGAGACCATTTCATAGCTAGAAAGAAGGCAACTCTTTATGAGAACCATATCATAATCTCAGCCAGAGGCCGCCACATTATCCTATTGTTGATTATACACGCGATCTCAAAATCATAATTTTGCAAGGTTGCCAACCACCTTCTTCGCTTAGGAGACGGATTCGGTCACAGGAGAGAATTACTTCAATGCACGGTACGGTGATCACTTCTCACATAAAAATCATACAAATCTCCTTTTGTTGGTAGAATCTTCAGAATTTAAAGCATATGATGAAACTCATAGTTCAGCCATGTCCCTTAGCTTTGATTCTTAATTTCCTTCTTGGAGTTCCGAATTCTCCTATGGGCATCGGCATAATGCTTCATTGAGATTAGTTTCATGTTTGCCTTGCATTTTTGGAGAAGAGCATTCACGATCTCCACTTTCACTTTTGCATTTGGATTCACTCCCTTTTGCTCGACAGCTATCATGGGTACAGTTGCCTTCTAACCATACGCGATGCCTCAAAAGGTGGCATTCACCATCTAAGCATACACAGTGCCTCAAAAGGTGTCGCGACGGCATGCATTCACCTTTTCTAACTATACACAATGCCTAAGAAAGCGGCATGCCAATACTCTCACGAGATGAGGTACTATTGTAGGAAAAATGGGCTAAAGCCGACCATTCGTCCCACACACTTTTTAAGTGTAAACTTATTCGTCGTGATCTCTATTTGACCTTAAATCTCGGGAAGGTAGTGATGCTTGGCAGTCGCTTGGTTTGCATGATATCAAATAAAGTAATCTAAAATTAACTCATGAATTTATCTAAAATGAACTCATGAATTTGACATCCTGGTCACTCTCAATACGTTGTAGTACACCATGTAACCTGAATACATGGACCACCAATTGTCTTGCAACCACGGATGTCGTATACTTGACCTTTGTAGAGATGAAATGTGCCACCACAAGCCACATATAAGCTATCTCAACCTCTCATTGTGTGTGGAAGACCCATAGTGAGACCCATAGAAATATGGATCCACTTCCCCATCGAAAATTGATAGGCAAGTTGAAGAAACCCACCGGGCTTACCTTATCAGGTTGAAAAGGGATACATCTTGTGTGACAAGAGCATGTAAGTCCTTCCACATCCCTTTCCTCTAGAAGCTCTTTCTTATCTTATCAAAGGACTTGAATATTCCCAATTGCCCCACCATTGATGAAGAATGCATTTTTTATGTAGGTACCACATGTAGACTCTATCTCTGTAGTAAAAAATGAGACCATTATGGGAACCATGTTGTAATTTTCGACATAGGCACCATGTAGACTCTATCTTTGTAGTAAAAATGAGACCATTACGTAGCCAAAAAACGAGGCAACTCTTTATGAGAACCAGGTTGCAATTTTAGCACCATTTCTGATGCCCCCTTATTTAAGAGATCTTCCTTTTGAAATTCCATGACCCAATGTTTGTATACTTTAGGTATAACTGATAGAGTATCAACCAATACATTATCCTTGCCCTTTTATATAGCTCATCTCAAAATCATAATTTTGCGAGGTTTCTTCTTTGCGTAGGAGATAGATTCGGTTGGGAGAGGAATTACTTCAACACACAATGATCACTTCTCACATTAAAATGACTACCATAAAGGTACTGATGCCACTTCTTGACGGCACGAAAGATAGCACTCATGTCTTGATCATACACATGCATATACATCTCTTTTTGTTGGTAGATTCTTTGGAATTTAAAACATATCATGAAACTCATCCAATAGTTCAGCCATGCCCTCATGCATTTGTTTCTTATTCTCAACCATATCATACCATCCTCTCTGCTAGGCTATAAAACAAATACACAGCCCATTTGCTTTGGCTCCCTCGAGTATTTGTAGCTCCTAATAAACATTTAATCTCCTTCTTGAAGCTCCAAAAGGTGGAGTCCTATGGGCTTCGACATAATTCTTGATTCTTACTTGAGCTCGCTTTCATGTTTGCCTTACATTGTTGGAGAAGAGCATGCACTACCTCACTTCCTCTTTCTCATTTGGATTCACTCCTTCTTACTTGACAACTATCATAGGTGCGCACTATTCACTTTCTAACCATACACGATGCCTCAGAAAGGTGGCGTGCCAATACTCTCATGATGATGAGAGCAGTACTATTAATAGTAGGAAAACTTGAGTAAAGCTGAGCGTTCATCCCACACACTTTGAGCATCATGGAAATGCTATCTCAAACACTTCTGACATAAAATGACTACCATAAAGCTCTAATACATTGCAATGTAAGAAAGGGATCAATGGCTTTAAGTAGAGTAATCTAAAATTAACTCATGAATTTATCTAAAATGAACTCATGAATTTGACATCATGGTCACTCTCAATACGTTGTTGTACACCATGTAACCTGAATACATGGACCACCAATTGTCTTGCAACCACGGATGTCGTATACTTGACCTTTGTAGAGATGAAATGTGCCACCACAAGCCACATATAAGCTATCTCAACCTCTCATTGTGTGTGGAAGACCCATAGTGAGACCCATAGAAATATGGATCCACTTCCCCATCGAAAATTGATAGGCAAGTTGAAGAAACCCACCGGGCTTACCTTATCAGGTTGAAAAGGGATACATCTTGTGTGACAAGAGCATGTAAGTCCTTCCACATCCCTTTCCTCTAGAAGCTCTTTCTTATCTTATCAAAGGACTTGAATATTCCCAATTGCCCCACCATTGATGAAGAATGCATTTTTTATGTAGGTACCACATGTAGACTCTATCTCTGTAGTAAAAAATGAGACCATTATGGGAACCATGTTGTAATTTTCGACATAGGCACCATGTAGACTCTATCTTTGTAGTAAAAATGAGACCATTACGTAGCCAAAAAACGAGGCAACTCTTTATGAGAACCAGGTTGCAATTTTAGCACCATTTCTGATGCCCCCTTATTTAAGAGATCTTCCTTTTGAAATTCCATGACCCAATGTTTGTATACTTTAGGTATAACTGATAGAGTATCAACCAATACATTATCCTTGCCCTTTTATATAGCTCATCTCAAAATCATAATTTTGCGAGGTTTCTTCTTTGCGTAGGAGATAGATTCGGTTGGGAGAGGAATTACTTCAACACACAATGATCACTTCTCACATTAAAATGACTACCATAAAGGTACTGATGCCACTTCTTGACGGCACGAAAGATAGCACTCATGTCTTGATCATACACATGCATATACATCTCTTTTTGTTGGTAGATTCTTTGGAATTTAAAACATATCATGAAACTCATCCAATAGTTCAGCCATGCCCTCATGCATTTGTTTCTTATTCTCAACCATATCATACCATCCTCTCTGCTAGGCTATAAAACAAATACACAGCCCATTTGCTTTGGCTCCCTCGAGTATTTGTAGCTCCTAATAAACATTTAATCTCCTTCTTGAAGCTCCAAAAGGTGGAGTCCTATGGGCTTCGACATAATTCTTGATTCTTACTTGAGCTCGCTTTCATGTTTGCCTTACATTGTTGGAGAAGAGCATGCACTACCTCACTTCCTCTTTCTCATTTGGATTCACTCCTTCTTACTTGACAACTATCATAGGTGCGCACTATTCACTTTCTAACCATACACGATGCCTCAGAAAGGTGGCGTGCCAATACTCTCATGATGATGAGAGCAGTACTATTAATAGTAGGAAAACTTGAGTAAAGCTGAGCGTTCATCCCACACACTTTGAGCATCATGGAAATGCTATCTCAAACACTTCTGACATAAAATGACTACCATAAAGCTCTAATACATTGCAATGTAAGAAAGGGATCAATGGCTTTAAGTAGAGCTCTGATACCAACAATGCAAGAAAGGGATCTAGTGAGAGATCAAGAAAATGCACTCATTATACATGGAGTATACTTATCATAGAGAGTACTAGTAGTCCACCCAAACATGGAAAGTCTGCCATGACACCGTAAGTAAGACTTCAACTTACAAATACCCTTTCTTCCAAGGGAAAAGGACAACATCATGTAATCATTTGTACAACAATTTGATGGTGGAACCACATTCTTTAATTACCAAGTCTTTCCTTTTTTTATGCTCTTAAAATCCCACTGCCTTGCAGCCATAGTGTCATATACTCGAACTATCTAGAGATGAAATGTTCCACCCTTGTCAACCTATTCAGAGACACACATGCCCTATCCCAATGTTTCTTTGTGTGTGGAAGACCCATAGTGAAATCCATAGAAATACGAATCCAATTCCCTTCGCGAGAGTAGGGAAGTTGAAGCAGCCCATCGAACTTATATGTATTGGATTCTTATTAAGTTGAGAAGGCGTACATCTTGTGAGAAAAGCATGGAAGTCCTTCCACATCCCTTTCTAATAGAAGCCCTTTTCCTTATCCTATCAACGGTCCTGAATACTCTTGATTGCCACACCGTTGGTGAAGGCAACGGTCTTGAATATTCCTGACTGCCCCACACCATTGTTTGTGAAGAATGTATTTGTTCGATCGGCCTTTGCTTGTAACTTTTGATGTAGGCACCATGTAAACTCTATCTTTGCAGTAAAAATGAGACCATTTCATAGCTAGAAAGAAGGCAACTCTTTATGAGAACCATATCATAATCTCAGCCAGGCCGCCACATTATCCTATTGTTGATTATACACGCGATCTCAAAATCATAATTTTGCAAGGTTGCCAAACAACCACCTTCTTCGCTTAGGAGACGGATTCGGCCACAGGAGAGAATTACTTCAATGCACGATACGGTGATCACTTCTCAGATAAAAATCACTCATATCGTAAAGGAAATGATACCACCTCTTGATGGCATAATGCAAAATAGCCATCATCTCTTGATCATACAAATCTCCTTTTGTTGGTAGAATCTTCATAATTTAAAGCATATGATGAAACTCATAGTTCAGCCATGCCCTCATGCATTTGTTTTTGTTCTCAACCACCATATCATCCTCTTTGCAATGCTATAAAACAATCACACAGTCCATTAGCTTTGATTCCCAATCTCCTTCTTGGAGTTCCGAATTCTCCTATGGGCATCGGCATAATGCTTCATTGAGATTACTTTCATGTTTGCCTCGCATTTTTGGGGAGAAGAGCATTCACTATCTCCACTTTCTCTTTTGCATTTGGATTCACTCCCTTTTGCTCGACAGCTATCATGGGTGCAGTTGCCTTCTAACCATACGCGATGCCTCAAAAGGTGGCATTCACCATCTAAGCATACACAGTGCCTCAAAAGGTGGCGCGACGGCATGCATTCACCTTTTCTAACTATACACAATGCCTTAGAAAGCGGCATGCCAATACTCTCACGAGATGAGGTACTATTGTAGGAAAAATGGGCTAAAGCCGACCATTCGTCCCACACACTTTTTAAGTGTAAACTTATTCGTCGTGATCTCTATTTGACCTTAAATCTCGGGAAAGTAGCGATGCTTGGCAGTCGCTTGGTTTGCATGATATCAAATAAAGTAATCTGAAATGAACTCATGAATTTATCTAAAATGTACTCATGAATTTGACATCCTGGTCACTCTCAATACGTTGTAGTACACCATGTAACCTGAATACATGGACCACCAATTGCCTTGCAACCACGGATGTCGTATACTTGACCTTTGTAGAGATGAAATGTGCCACCACAAGCCACATATAAGCTATCTCAACCTTTCTTTGTGTATGGAAGACCCATAGTGAGATCCATAGAAATATGGATCCACTTTCCCATCGAAAATTGATAGGCAAGTTGAAGAAACCCACTGGGCTTACCTTATCAGGTTGAAAAGGCATACATCTTGTGTGACAAGAGCATGTAAGTCCTTCCACATCCCTTTCCTCTAGAAGCTCTTTCTTATCTTATCAAAGGACTTGAATATTCCCGATTGCCCCACCATTGATGAAGAATGCATTTTTTATGTAGGTACCACATGTAGACTCTATCTTTGTAGTAAAAAATGAGACCATTATGGGAACTATGTTGTAATTTTTTACATAGACACCATGTAGACTCTATCTTTGTTAGTAAAAATGAGACCATTATGTAGCCAAAAACGAGGCAACTCTTTATGAGAACTAGGTCGTAATTTTAGCACCATTTGTGACACCCCCTTGTTTAAGAGATCTTCCTTTTGAAATTCCATGACCCAATGTTTGTATACTTTAGGTATAGCTGATAGAGCATCAGCCACTACATTATCCTTAGCGCTCATCTCTTGATCATACACATGCATATACATCTCTTTTTGTTGGTAGATTCTTTGGAATTTAAAACATATCATGAAACTCATCCAATAGTTCAACCATGCCCTCTGCATTTGTTTCTTGTTCTCAACCATATCATACCATCCTCTCTGCTAGGCTATAAAACAAATACACAGCCCATTTGCTTCGGTTCCCTTGAGTATTTGTAGCTTCTAAAAAACATTTAATCTCCTTCTTGAAGCTCCCCAGAGGCGGTCCTATGGGCTTCGATATAATTCTTGATTCTCACTTGAGCTCGCTTTCATGTTTGCCTTGCATTGTTGGAGAAGAGCATGCACTACCTCACTTCCTCTTTCTCATTTGGATTCACTCCTTCTTACTTGAAAACTATCATAGTAGGTGCGCACCATTCACTTTCTAACCATACACGATGCCTCAGAAAGGTGGCGTGCCAATACTCTCATGATGATGAGCAGTACTATTATTAGTAGGAAAACTTGAGTAAAGCTGAGCGTTCATCCCACAGTTTGAGCATCATGGAAATGCTATCTCAAACTAAGTTTCCACCCACTTATTCACGCCCTCTGTTTGACCTTTGATCTCAGGATGGTAGCGATGCTTGGCGTCAACTTGGTTTGCATGATCTCAAACAAATTGTTTGCAAAATGAACTCATCATGCATTTGGCATTCTTGATCACTTACAATATGTTGTGGTACACCCTGTACCTTCAAGGTAGGATCCCGAAACTGCCTCGCAAAAACGATAGATGTCGTATCCTTGACCTTTGTAGAGATGAAATGTGCCACCCTTGTCAACCTATCCACCACAACATGTAAGCTATCGCAACCTTTCTTTGTGTGTGTGGAAGACCCATATAGTGAAATCCATAGAAATACGAATCCACTGCATACATACATCTTGTGGGACAGAAGCATGTAAGTTCCTCACGTTCCTCTCAATTAGAAGCTCTTATCTTATCAAAGGTGTTGAAATTCCCAACTGCCCCATCGTTGTACTAAAGAATGCATTTCTCAGATCAGCCTTTGCTTGTAATTTTTGATGATGCCTATAGGCACCATGTAGACTCTATAGATCTTTGTAGCCAGAAGCGAGGCAACTCTTTTCTAAGAACCGTGTTGTAATTCCTGCACCATTCGTGTCACCTCCTTATTTAACGGATATTCCTCTTGAATTTCCAGAACTCAATCTTTGTGTACTTTGGAAATAGTCGATAGTGAACATTTAAGCATCGGCCCCACCACATTATTCTTGCTCTTTATATAGGCAATCTCAAAATCATAATTTTGCAAGGCTGCCACACCCACGTTCTTTGCTTAGGAGATAGACTCGGTTCGGAGAGGAATTACTTCAATGCACATGGATCACTTCTAAAATAAAATGACTACCATTAAGCTCTAATACATTGCAATGTAAGAAAGGGATCAATGGCTTTAAGTAGAGCTCTGATACCAACAATGCAAGAAAGGGATCTAGTGAGAGATCAAGAAAATGCACTCATTATACATGGAGTATACTTATCATAGAGAGTACTAGTAGTCCGCTCAAACATGGAAAGTCTGCCATGACACCGTAAGTAAGACTTCAACTTACAAATACCCTTTCTTCCAAGGGAAAAGGACAATGTCATGTAATCATTTGTACAACAATTTGATGGTGGAACCACATTCTTTGATTACCAAGTCTTTCCTTTTTTTATGCTCTTAAAATCCCACTGCCTTGCAGCCATATTGTCATATACTTGAACTTTCTAGAGATGAAATGTTCCACCCTTAACCTATTCAGAGACACACATGCCCTTTCCTAATGTTTCTTTGTGTGTGGAAGACCCATAGTGAAATCCATAGAAATACAAATCCAATTCCCTTCGAGAGTAGGCAAGTTGAAGTAGCCCATCGGACTTATATGTATTGGGTTCTTATTAAGTTGAGAAGGCGTACATCTTGTGAGAAAAGCATGGAAGTCCTTCCACATCCCTTTCTAATAGAAGCCCTTTTCGTTATCCTATCAACGGTCTTGAATACTCTTGATTGCCACACCGTTGGTAAAGGCAACGGTCTTGATTATTCCTGACTGTCCCACACCATTGGTGAAGAATGTATTTGTTCGATCGGCCTTTGCTTGTAACTTTTGATGTAGGCACCATGTAGACTCTATCTTTGCAGTAAAAATGAGACCATTTCATAGCTAGAAAGAAGGCAACTCTTTATGAGAACCATATCATAATCTCAGCCAGAGGCCGCCACATTATCCTATTGTTGATTATACACGCGATCTCAAAATCATAATTTTGCAAGGTTGCCAACCACCTTCTTCGCTTAGGAGACGGATTCGGTCACAGGAGAGAATTACTTCAATGCACGGTACGGTGATCACTTCTCACATAAAAATCATACAAATCTCCTTTTGTTGGTAGAATCTTCAGAATTTAAAGCATATGATGAAACTCATAGTTCAGCCATGTCCCTTAGCTTTGATTCTTAATTTCCTTCTTGGAGTTCCGAATTCTCCTATGGGCATCGGCATAATGCTTCATTGAGATTAGTTTCATGTTTGCCTTGCATTTTTGGAGAAGAGCATTCACGATCTCCACTTTCACTTTTGCATTTGGATTCACTCCCTTTTGCTCGACAGCTATCATGGGTACAGTTGCCTTCTAACCATACGCGATGCCTCAAAAGGTGGCATTCACCATCTAAGCATACACAGTGCCTCAAAAGGTGTCGCGACGGCATGCATTCACCTTTTCTAACTATACACAATGCCTAAGAAAGCGGCATGCCAATACTCTCACGAGATGAGGTACTATTGTAGGAAAAATGGGCTAAAGCCGACCATTCGTCCCACACACTTTTTAAGTGTAAACTTATTCGTCGTGATCTCTATTTGACCTTAAATCTCGGGAAGGTAGTGATGCTTGGCAGTCGCTTGGTTTGCATGATATCAAATAAAGTAATCTAAAATTAACTCATGAATTTATCTAAAATGAACTCATGAATTTGACATCCTGGTCACTCTCAATACGTTGTAGTACACCATGTAACCTGAATACATGGACCACCAATTGTCTTGCAACCACGGATGTCGTATACTTGACCTTTGTAGAGATGAAATGTGCCACCACAAGCCACATATAAGCTATCTCAACCTCTCATTGTGTGTGGAAGACCCATAGTGAGACCCATAGAAATATGGATCCACTTCCCCATCGAAAATTGATAGGCAAGTTGAAGAAACCCACCGGGCTTACCTTATCAGGTTGAAAAGGGATACATCTTGTGTGACAAGAGCATGTAAGTCCTTCCACATCCCTTTCCTCTAGAAGCTCTTTCTTATCTTATCAAAGGACTTGAATATTCCCAATTGCCCCACCATTGATGAAGAATGCATTTTTTATGTAGGTACCACATGTAGACTCTATCTCTGTAGTAAAAAATGAGACCATTATGGGAACCATGTTGTAATTTTCGACATAGGCACCATGTAGACTCTATCTTTGTAGTAAAAATGAGACCATTACGTAGCCAAAAAACGAGGCAACTCTTTATGAGAACCAGGTTGCAATTTTAGCACCATTTCTGATGCCCCCTTATTTAAGAGATCTTCCTTTTGAAATTCCATGACCCAATGTTTGTATACTTTAGGTATAACTGATAGAGTATCAACCAATACATTATCCTTGCCCTTTTATATAGCTCATCTCAAAATCATAATTTTGCGAGGTTTCTTCTTTGCGTAGGAGATAGATTCGGTTGGGAGAGGAATTACTTCAACACACAATGATCACTTCTCACATTAAAATGACTACCATAAAGGTACTGATGCCACTTCTTGACGGCACGAAAGATAGCACTCATGTCTTGATCATACACATGCATATACATCTCTTTTTGTTGGTAGATTCTTTGGAATTTAAAACATATCATGAAACTCATCCAATAGTTCAGCCATGCCCTCATGCATTTGTTTCTTATTCTCAACCATATCATACCATCCTCTCTGCTAGGCTATAAAACAAATACACAGCCCATTTGCTTTGGCTCCCTCGAGTATTTGTAGCTCCTAATAAACATTTAATCTCCTTCTTGAAGCTCCAAAAGGTGGAGTCCTATGGGCTTCGACATAATTCTTGATTCTTACTTGAGCTCGCTTTCATGTTTGCCTTACATTGTTGGAGAAGAGCATGCACTACCTCACTTCCTCTTTCTCATTTGGATTCACTCCTTCTTACTTGACAACTATCATAGGTGCGCACTATTCACTTTCTAACCATACACGATGCCTCAGAAAGGTGGCGTGCCAATACTCTCATGATGATGAGAGCAGTACTATTAATAGTAGGAAAACTTGAGTAAAGCTGAGCGTTCATCCCACACACTTTGAGCATCATGGAAATGCTATCTCAAACACTTCTGACATAAAATGACTGCCATAAAGCTCTAATACATTGCAATGTAAGAAAGGGATCAATGGCTTTAAGTAGAGTAATCTAAAATTAACTCATGAATTTATCTAAAATGAACTCATGAATTTGACATCATGGTCACTCTCAATACGTTGTTGTACACCATGTAACCTGAATACATGGACCACCAATTGTCAGCCCATTTGCTTTGGCTCCCTCGAGTATTTGTAGCTCCTAATAAACATTTAATCTCCTTCTTGAAGCTCCAAAAGGTGGAGTCCTATGGGCTTCGACATAATTCTTGATTCTTACTTGAGCTCGCTTTCATGTTTGCCTTACATTGTTGGAGAAGAGCATGCACTACCTCACTTCCTCTTTCTCATTTGGATTCACTCCTTCTTACTTGACAACTATCATAGGTGCGCACTATTCACTTTCTAACCATACACGATGCCTCAGAAAGGTGGCGTGCCAATACTCTCATGATGATGAGAGCAGTACTATTAATAGTAGGAAAACTTGAGTAAAGCTGAGCGTTCATCCCACACACTTTGAGCATCATGGAAATGCTATCTCAAACACTTCTGACATAAAATGACTACCATAAAGCTCTAATACATTGCAATGTAAGAAAGGGATCAATGGCTTTAAGTAGAGCTCTGATACCAACAATGCAAGAAAGGGATCTAGTGAGAGATCAAGAAAATGCACTCATTATACATGGAGTATACTTATCATAGAGAGTACTAGTAGTCCACCCAAACATGGAAAGTCTGCCATGACACCGTAAGTAAGACTTCAACTTACAAATACCCTTTCTTCCAAGGGAAAAGGACAACATCATGTAATCATTTGTACAACAATTTGATGGTGGAACCACATTCTTTAATTACCAAGTCTTTCCTTTTTTTATGCTCTTAAAATCCCACTGCCTTGCAGCCATAGTGTCATATACTCGAACTATCTAGAGATGAAATGTTCCACCCTTGTCAACCTATTCAGAGACACACATGCCCTATCCCAATGTTTCTTTGTGTGTGGAAGACCCATAGTGAAATCCATAGAAATACGAATCCAATTCCCTTCGCGAGAGTAGGGAAGTTGAAGTAGCCCATCGAACTTATATGTATTGGATTCTTATTAAGTTGAGAAGGCGTACATCTTGTGAGAAAAGCATGGAAGTCCTTCCACATCCCTTTCTAATAGAAGCCCTTTTCCTTATCCTATCAACGGTCCTGAATACTCTTGATTGCCACACCGTTGGTGAAGGCAACGGTCTTGAATATTCCTGACTGCCCCACACCATTGTTGGTGAAGAATGTATTTGTTCGATCGGCCTTTGCTTGTAACTTTTGATGTAGGCACCATGTAAACTGTATCTTTGCAGTAAAAATGAGACCATTTCATAGCTAGAAAGAAGGCAACTCTTTATGAGAACCATATCATAATCTCATCCGGGTCGCCTTATTATCCTGTTGTTGATTATACACGCGATCTCAAAATCATAATTTTGCAAGGTTGCCAAACAACCACCTTCTTCGCTTAGGAGACGGATTCGGCCACAGGAGAGAATTACTTCAATGCACGATACGGTGATCACTTCTCAGATAAAAATCACTCATATCGTAAAGGTAATGATGCCACCTCTTGCTGGCATAATGCAAAATAGCCATCATCTCTTGATCATACAAATCTCCTTTTGTTGGTAGAATCTTCATAATTTAAAGCATATGATGAAACTCATAGTTCAGCCATGCCCTCATGCATTTGTTTTTGTTCTCAACCACCATATCATCCTCTTTGCAATGCTATAAAACAATCACACAGTCCATTAGCTTTGATTCCCAATCTCCTTCTTGGAGTTCCGAATTCTCCTATGGGCATCGGCATAATGCTTCATTGAGATTACTTTCATGTTTGCCTCGCATTTTTGGGGAGAAGAGCATTCACTATCTCCACTTTCTCTTTTGCATTTGGATTCACTCCCTTTTGCTCGACAGCTATCATGGGTGCAGTTGCCTTCTAACCATACGCGATGCCTCAAAAGGTGGCATTCACCATCTAAGCATACACAGTGCCTCAAAAGGTGGCGCGACGGCATGCATTCACCTTTTCTAACTATACACAATGCCTTAGAAAGCGGCATGCCAATACTCTCACGAGATGAGGTACTATTGTAGGAAAAATGGGCTAAAGCCGACCATTCGTCCCACACACTTTTTAAGTGTAAACTTATTCGTCGTGATCTCTATTTGACCTTAAATCTCGGGAAAGTAGCGATGCTTGGCAGTCGCTTGGTTTGCATGATATCAAATAAAGTAATCTGAAATGAACTCATGAATTTATCTAAAATGTACTCATGAATTTGACATCCTGGTCACTCTCAATACGTTGTAGTACACCATGTAACCTGAATACATGGACCACCAATTGCCTTGCAACCACGGATGTCGTATACTTGACCTTTGTAGAGATGAAATGTGCCACCACAAGCCACATATAAGCTATCTCAACCTTTCTTTGTGTATGGAAGACCCATAGTGAGATCCATAGAAATATGGATCCACTTTCCCATCGAAAATTGATAGGCAAGTTGAAGAAACCCACTGGGCTTACCTTATCAGGTTGAAAAGGCATACATCTTGTGTGACAAGAGCATGTAAGTCCTTCCACATCCCTTTCCTCTAGAAGCTCTTTCTTATCTTATCAAAGGACTTGAATATTCCCGATTGCCCCACCATTGATGAAGAATGCATTTTTTATGTAGGTACCACATGTAGACTCTATCTTTGTAGTAAAAAATGAGACCATTATGGGAACTATGTTGTAATTTTTAACATAGACACCATGTAGACTCTATCTTTGTTAGTAAAAATGAGACCATTATGTAGCCAAAAACGAGGCAACTCTTTATGAGAACCAGGTCGTAATTTTAGCACCATTTGTGACACCCCCTTGTTTAAGAGATCTTCCTTTTGAAATTCCATGACCCAATGTTTGTATACTTTAGGTATAGCTGATAGAGCATCAGCCACTACATTATCCTTAGCTCTCATCTCTTGACCATACACATGCATATACATCTCTTTTTGTTGGTAGATTCTTTGGAATTTAAAACATATCATGAAACTCATCCAATAGTTCAACCATGCCCTCTGCATTTGTTTCTTGTTCTCAACCATATCATACCATCCTCTCTGCTAGGCTATAAAACAAATACACAGCCCATTTGCTTCGGTTCCCTTGAGTATTTGTAGCTTCTAAAAAACATTTAATCTCCTTCTTGAAGCTCCCCAGAGGCGGTCCTATGGGCTTCGATATAATTCTTGATTCTCACTTGAGCTCGCTTTCATGTTTGCCTTGCATTGTTGGAGAAGAGCATGCACTACCTCACTTCCTCTTTCTCATTTGGATTCACTCCTTCTTACTTGAAAACTATCATAGTAGGTGCGCACCATTCACTTTCTAACCATACACGATGCCTCAGAAAGGTGGCGTGCCAATACTCTCATGATGATGAGCAGTACTATTATTAGTAGGAAAACTTGAGTAAAGCTGAGCGTTCATCCCACAGTTTGAGCATCATGGAAATGCTATCTCAAACTAAGTTTCCACCCACTTATTCACGCCCTCTGTTTGACCTTTGATCTCAGGATGGTAGCGATGCTTGGCGTCAACTTGGTTTGCATGATCTCAAACAAATTGTTTGCAAAATGAACTCATCATGCATTTGGCATTCTTGATCACTTACAATATGTTGTGGTACACCCTGTACCTTCAAGGTAGGATCCCGAAACTGCCTCGCAAAAACGATAGATGTCGTATCCTTGACCTTTGTAGAGATGAAATGTGCCACCCTTGTCAACCTATCCACCACAACATGTAAGCTATCGCAACCTTTCTTTGTGTGTGTGGAAGACCCATATAGTGAAATCCATAGAAATACGAATCCACTGCATACATACATCTTGTGGGACAGAAGCATGTAAGTTCCTCACGTTCCTCTCAATTAGAAGCTCTTATCTTATCAAAGGTGTTGAAATTCCCAACTGCCCCATCGTTGTGCTAAAGAATGCATTTCTCAGATCAGCCTTTGCTTGTAATTTTTGATGATGCCTATAGGCACCATGTAGACTCTATAGATCTTTGTAGCCAGAAGCGAGGCAACTCTTTTCTAAGAACCGTGTTGTAATTCCTGCACCATTCGTGTCACCTCCTTATTTAACGGATATTCCTCTTGAATTTCCAGAACTCAATCTTTGTGTACTTTGGAAATAGTCGATAGTGAACATTTAAGCATCGGCCCCACCACATTATTCTTGCTCTTTATATAGGCAATCTCAAAATCATAATTTTGCAAGGCTGCCACACCCACGTTCTTTGCTTAGGAGATAGACTCGGTTCGGAGAGGAATTACTTCAATGCACATGGATCACTTCTAAAATAAAATGACTACCATTAAGCTCTAATACATTGCAATGTAAGAAAGGGATCAATGGCTTTAAGTAGAGCTCTGATACCAACAATGCAAGAAAGGGATCTAGTGAGAGATCAAGAAAATGCACTCATTATACATGGAGTATACTTATCATAGAGAGTACTAGTAGTCCGCTCAAACATGGAAAGTCTGCCATGACACCGTAAGTAAGACTTCAACTTACAAATACCCTTTCTTCCAAGGGAAAAGGACAATGTCATGTAATCATTTGTACAACAATTTGATGGTGGAACCACATTCTTTGATTACCAAGTCTTTCCTTTTTTTATGCTCTTAAAATCCCACTGCCTTGCAGCCATATTGTCATATACTTGAACTTTCTAGAGATGAAATGTTCCACCCTTAACCTATTCAGAGACACACATGCCCTTTCCTAATGTTTCTTTGTGTGTGGAAGACCCATAGTGAAATCCATAGAAATACAAATCCAATTCCCTTCGAGAGTAGGCAAGTTGAAGTAGCCCATCGGACTTATATGTATTGGGTTCTTATTAAGTTGAGAAGGCGTACATCTTGTGAGAAAAGCATGGAAGTCCTTCCACATCCCTTTCTAATAGAAGCCCTTTTCGTTATCCTATCAACGGTCTTGAATACTCTTGATTGCCACACCGTTGGTAAAGGCAACGGTCTTGATTATTCCTGACTGTCCCACACCATTGGTGAAGAATGTATTTGTTCGATCGGCCTTTGCTTGTAACTTTTGATGTAGGCACCATGTAGACTCTATCTTTGCAGTAAAAATGAGACCATTTCATAGCTAGAAAGAAGGCAACTCTTTATGAGAACCATATCATAATCTCAGCCAGAGGCCGCCACATTATCCTATTGTTGATTATACACGCGATCTCAAAATCATAATTTTGCAAGGTTGCCAACCACCTTCTTCGCTTAGGAGACGGATTCGGTCACAGGAGAGAATTACTTCAATGCACGGTACGGTGATCACTTCTCACATAAAAATCATACAAATCTCCTTTTGTTGGTAGAATCTTCAGAATTTAAAGCATATGATGAAACTCATAGTTCAGCCATGTCCCTTAGCTTTGATTCTTAATTTCCTTCTTGGAGTTCCGAATTCTCCTATGGGCATCGGCATAATGCTTCATTGAGATTAGTTTCATGTTTGCCTTGCATTTTTGGAGAAGAGCATTCACGATCTCCACTTTCACTTTTGCATTTGGATTCACTCCCTTTTGCTCGACAGCTATCATGGGTACAGTTGCCTTCTAACCATACGCGATGCCTCAAAAGGTGGTATTCACCATCTAAGCATACACAGTGCCTCAAAAGGTGTCGCGACGGCATGCATTCACCTTTTCTAACTATACACAATGCCTTAGAAAGCGGCATGCCAATACTCTCACGAGATGAGGTACTATTGTAGGAAAAATGGGCTAAAGCCGACCATTCGTCCCACACACTTTTTAAGTGTAAACTTATTCGTCGTGATCTCTATTTGACCTTAAATCTCGGGAAGGTAGTGATGCTTGGCAGTCGCTTGGTTTGCATGATATCAAATAAAGTAATCTAAAATTAACTCATGAATTTATCTAAAATGAACTCATGAATTTGACATCCTGGTCACTCTCAATACGTTGTTGTACACCATGTAACCTGAATACATGGACCACCAATTGTCTTGCAACCACGGATGTCGTATACTTGACCTTTGTAGAGATGAAATGTGCCACCACAAGCCACATATAAGCTATCTCAACCTCTCATTGTGTGTGGAAGACCCATAGTGAGACCCATAGAAATATGGATCCACTTCCCCATCGAAAATTGATAGGCAAGTTGAAGAAACCCACCGGGCTTACCTTATCAGGTTGAAAAGGGATACATCTTGTGTGACAAGAGCATGTAAGTCCTTCCACATCCCTTTCCTCTAGAAGCTCTTTCTTATCTTATCAAAGGACTTGAATATTCCCAATTGCCCCACCATTGATGAAGAATGCATTTTTTATGTAGGTACCACATGTAGACTCTATCTCTGTAGTAAAAAATGAGACCATTATGGGAACCATGTTGTAATTTTCGACATAGGCACCATGTAGACTCTATCTTTGTAGTAAAAATGAGACCATTATGTAGCCAAAAAACGAGGCAACTCTTTATGAGAACCAGGTTGCAATTTTAGCACCATTTCTGATGCCCCCTTATTTAAGAGATCTTCCTTTTGAAATTCCATGACCCAATGTTTGTATACTTTAGGTATAACTGATAGAGTATCAACCAATACATTATCCTTGCCCTTTTATATAGCTCATCTCAAAATCATAATTTTGCGAGGTTTCTTCTTTGCGTAGGAGATAGATTCGGTTGGGAGAGGAATTACTTCAACACACAATGATCACTTCTCACATTAAAATGACTACCATAAAGGTACTGATGCCACTTCTTGACGGCACGAAAGATAGCACTCATGTCTTGATCATACACATGCATATACATCTCTTTTTGTTGGTAGATTCTTTGGAATTTAAAACATATCATGAAACTCATCCAATAGTTCAGCCATGCCCTCATGCATTTGTTTCTTATTCTCAACCATATCATACCATCCTCTCTGCTAGGCTATAAAACAAATACACAGCCCATTTGCTTTGGCTCCCTCGAGTATTTGTAGCTCCTAATAAACATTTAATCTCCTTCTTGAAGCTCCAAAAGGTGGAGTCCTATGGGCTTCGACATAATTCTTGATTCTTACTTGAGCTCGCTTTCATGTTTGCCTTACATTGTTGGAGAAGAGCATGCACTACCTCACTTCCTCTTTCTCATTTGGATTCACTCCTTCTTACTTGACAACTATCATAGGTGCGCACTATTCACTTTCTAACCATACACGATGCCTCAGAAAGGTGGCGTGCCAATACTCTCATGATGATGAGAGCAGTACTATTAATAGTAGGAAAACTTGAGTAAAGCTGAGCGTTCATCCCACACACTTTGAGCATCATGGAAATGCTATCTCAAACACTTCTGACATAAAATGACTACCATAAAGCTCTAATACATTGCAATGTAAGAAAGGGATCAATGGCTTTAAGTAGAGTAATCTAAAATTAACTCATGAATTTATCTAAAATGAACTCATGAATTTGACATCATGGTCACTCTCAATACGTTGTTGTACACCATGTAACCTGAATACATGGACCACCAATTGTCTTGCAACCACGGATGTCGTATACTTGACCTTTGTAGAGATGAAATGTGCCACCACAAGCCACATATAAGCTATCTCAACCTCTCATTGTGTGTGGAAGACCCATAGTGAGACCCATAGAAATATGGATCCACTTCCCCATCGAAAATTGATAGGCAAGTTGAAGAAACCCACCGGGCTTACCTTATCAGGTTGAAAAGGGATACATCTTGTGTGACAAGAGCATGTAAGTCCTTCCACATCCCTTTCCTCTAGAAGCTCTTTCTTATCTTATCAAAGGACTTGAATATTCCCAATTGCCCCACCATTGATGAAGAATGCATTTTTTATGTAGGTACCACATGTAGACTCTATCTCTGTAGTAAAAAATGAGACCATTATGGGAACCATGTTGTAATTTTCGACATAGGCACCATGTAGACTCTATCTTTGTAGTAAAAATGAGACCATTACGTAGCCAAAAAACGAGGCAACTCTTTATGAGAACCAGGTTGCAATTTTAGCACCATTTCTGATGCCCCCTTATTTAAGAGATCTTCCTTTTGAAATTCCATGACCCAATGTTTGTATACTTTAGGTATAACTGATAGAGTATCAACCAATACATTATCCTTGCCCTTTTATATAGCTCATCTCAAAATCATAATTTTGCGAGGTTTCTTCTTTGCGTAGGAGATAGATTCGGTTGGGAGAGGAATTACTTCAACACACAATGATCACTTCTCACATTAAAATGACTACCATAAAGGTACTGATGCCACTTCTTGACGGCACGAAAGATAGCACTCATGTCTTGATCATACACATGCATATACATCTCTTTTTGTTGGTAGATTCTTTGGAATTTAAAACATATCATGAAACTCATCCAATAGTTCATCCAATAGTTCAGCCATGCCCTCATGCATTTGTTTCTTATTCTCAACCATATCATACCATCCTCTCTGCTAGGCTATAAAACAAATACACAGCCCATTTGCTTTGGCTCCCTCGAGTATTTGTAGCTCCTAATAAACATTTAATCTCCTTCTTGAAGCTCCAAAAGGTGGAGTCCTATGGGCTTCGACATAATTCTTGATTCTTACTTGAGCTCGCTTTCATGTTTGCCTTACATTGTTGGAGAAGAGCATGCACTACCTCACTTCCTCTTTCTCATTTGGATTCACTCCTTCTTACTTGACAACTATCATAGGTGCGCACTATTCACTTTCTAACCATACACGATGCCTCAGAAAGGTGGCGTGCCAATACTCTCATGATGATGAGAGCAGTACTATTAATAGTAGGAAAACTTGAGTAAAGCTGAGCGTTCATCCCACACACTTTGAGCATCATGGAAATGCTATCTCAAACACTTCTGACATAAAATGACTACCATAAAGCTCTAATACATTGCAATGTAAGAAAGGGATCAATGGCTTTAAGTAGAGTAATCTAAAATTAACTCATGAATTTATCTAAAATGAACTCATGAATTTGACATCATGGTCACTCTCAATACGTTGTTGTACACCATGTAACCTGAATACATGGACCACCAATTGTCTTGCAACCACGGATGTCGTATACTTGACCTTTGTAGAGATGAAATGTGCCACCACAAGCCACATATAAGCTATCTCAACCTCTCATTGTGTGTGGAAGACCCATAGTGAGACCCATAGAAATATGGATCCACTTCCCCATCGAAAATTGATAGGCAAGTTGAAGAAACCCACCGGGCTTACCTTATCAGGTTGAAAAGGGATACATCTTGTGTGACAAGAGCATGTAAGTCCTTCCACATCCCTTTCCTCTAGAAGCTCTTTCTTATCTTATCAAAGGACTTGAATATTCCCAATTGCCCCACCATTGATGAAGAATGCATTTTTTATGTAGGTACCACATGTAGACTCTATCTCTGTAGTAAAAAATGAGACCATTATGGGAACCATGTTGTAATTTTCGACATAGGCACCATGTAGACTCTATCTTTGTAGTAAAAATGAGACCATTACGTAGCCAAAAAACGAGGCAACTCTTTATGAGAACCAGGTTGCAATTTTAGCACCATTTCTGATGCCCCCTTATTTAAGAGATCTTCCTTTTGAAATTCCATGACCCAATGTTTGTATACTTTAGGTATAACTGATAGAGTATCAACCAATACATTATCCTTGCCCTTTTATATAGCTCATCTCAAAATCATAATTTTGCGAGGTTTCTTCTTTGCGTAGGAGATAGATTCGGTTGGGAGAGGAATTACTTCAACACACAATGATCACTTCTCACATTAAAATGACTACCATAAAGGTACTGATGCCACTTCTTGACGGCACGAAAGATAGCACTCATGTCTTGATCATACACATGCATATACATCTCTTTTTGTTGGTAGATTCTTTGGAATTTAAAACATATCATGAAACTCATCCAATAGTTCAGCCATGCCCTCATGCATTTGTTTCTTATTCTCAACCATATCATACCATCCTCTCTGCTAGGCTATAAAACAAATACACAGCCCATTTGCTTTGGCTCCCTCGAGTATTTGTAGCTCCTAATAAACATTTAATCTCCTTCTTGAAGCTCCAAAAGGTGGAGTCCTATGGGCTTCGACATAATTCTTGATTCTTACTTGAGCTCGCTTTCATGTTTGCCTTACATTGTTGGAGAAGAGCATGCACTACCTCACTTCCTCTTTCTCATTTGGATTCACTCCTTCTTACTTGACAACTATCATAGGTGCGCACTATTCACTTTCTAACCATACACGATGCCTCAGAAAGGTGGCGTGCCAATACTCTCATGATGATGAGAGCAGTACTATTAATAGTAGGAAAACTTGAGTAAAGCTGAGCGTTCATCCCACACACTTTGAGCATCATGGAAATGCTATCTCAAACACTTCTGACATAAAATGACTACCATAAAGCTCTAATACATTGCAATGTAAGAAAGGGATCAATGGCTTTAAGTAGAGTAATCTAAAATTAACTCATGAATTTATCTAAAATGAACTCATGAATTTGACATCATGGTCACTCTCAATACGTTGTTGTACACCATGTAACCTGAATACATGGACCACCAATTGTCTTGCAACCACGGATGTCGTATACTTGACCTTTGTAGAGATGAAATGTGCCACCACAAGCCACATATAAGCTATCTCAACCTCTCATTGTGTGTGGAAGACCCATAGTGAGACCCATAGAAATATGGATCCACTTCCCCATCGAAAATTGATAGGCAAGTTGAAGAAACCCACCGGGCTTACCTTATCAGGTTGAAAAGGGATACATCTTGTGTGACAAGAGCATGTAAGTCCTTCCACATCCCTTTCCTCTAGAAGCTCTTTCTTATCTTATCAAAGGACTTGAATATTCCCAATTGCCCCACCATTGATGAAGAATGCATTTTTTATGTAGGTACCACATGTAGACTCTATCTCTGTAGTAAAAAATGAGACCATTATGGGAACCATGTTGTAATTTTCGACATAGGCACCATGTAGACTCTATCTTTGTAGTAAAAATGAGACCATTACGTAGCCAAAAAACGAGGCAACTCTTTATGAGAACCAGGTTGCAATTTTAGCACCATTTCTGATGCCCCCTTATTTAAGAGATCTTCCTTTTGAAATTCCATGACCCAATGTTTGTATACTTTAGGTATAACTGATAGAGTATCAACCAATACATTATCCTTGCCCTTTTATATAGCTCATCTCAAAATCATAATTTTGCGAGGTTTCTTCTTTGCGTAGGAGATAGATTCGGTTGGGAGAGGAATTACTTCAACACACAATGATCACTTCTCACATTAAAATGACTACCATAAAGGTACTGATGCCACTTCTTGACGGCACGAAAGATAGCACTCATGTCTTGATCATACACATGCATATACATCTCTTTTTGTTGGTAGATTCTTTGGAATTTAAAACATATCATGAAACTCATCCAATAGTTCAGCCATGCCCTCATGCATTTGTTTCTTATTCTCAACCATATCATACCATCCTCTCTGCTAGGCTATAAAACAAATACACAGCCCATTTGCTTTGGCTCCCTCGAGTATTTGTAGCTCCTAATAAACATTTAATCTCCTTCTTGAAGCTCCAAAAGGTGGAGTCCTATGGGCTTCGACATAATTCTTGATTCTTACTTGAGCTCGCTTTCATGTTTGCCTTACATTGTTGGAGAAGAGCATGCACTACCTCACTTCCTCTTTCTCATTTGGATTCACTCCTTCTTACTTGACAACTATCATAGGTGCGCACTATTCACTTTCTAACCATACACGATGCCTCAGAAAGGTGGCGTGCCAATACTCTCATGATGATGAGAGCAGTACTATTAATAGTAGGAAAACTTGAGTAAAGCTGAGCGTTCATCCCACACACTTTGAGCATCATGGAAATGCTATCTCAAACACTTCTGACATAAAATGACTACCATAAAGCTCTAATACATTGCAATGTAAGAAAGGGATCAATGGCTTTAAGTAGAGTAATCTAAAATTAACTCATGAATTTATCTAAAATGAACTCATGAATTTGACATCATGGTCACTCTCAATACGTTGTTGTACACCATGTAACCTGAATACATGGACCACCAATTGTCTTGCAACCACGGATGTCGTATACTTGACCTTTGTAGAGATGAAATGTGCCACCACAAGCCACATATAAGCTATCTCAACCTCTCATTGTGTGTGGAAGACCCATAGTGAGACCCATAGAAATATGGATCCACTTCCCCATCGAAAATTGATAGGCAAGTTGAAGAAACCCACCGGGCTTACCTTATCAGGTTGAAAAGGGATACATCTTGTGTGACAAGAGCATGTAAGTCCTTCCACATCCCTTTCCTCTAGAAGCTCTTTCTTATCTTATCAAAGGACTTGAATATTCCCAATTGCCCCACCATTGATGAAGAATGCATTTTTTATGTAGGTACCACATGTAGACTCTATCTCTGTAGTAAAAAATGAGACCATTATGGGAACCATGTTGTAATTTTCGACATAGGCACCATGTAGACTCTATCTTTGTAGTAAAAATGAGACCATTACGTAGCCAAAAAACGAGGCAACTCTTTATGAGAACCAGGTTGCAATTTTAGCACCATTTCTGATGCCCCCTTATTTAAGAGATCTTCCTTTTGAAATTCCATGACCCAATGTTTGTATACTTTAGGTATAACTGATAGAGTATCAACCAATACATTATCCTTGCCCTTTTATATAGCTCATCTCAAAATCATAATTTTGCGAGGTTTCTTCTTTGCGTAGGAGATAGATTCGGTTGGGAGAGGAATTACTTCAACACACAATGATCACTTCTCACATTAAAATGACTACCATAAAGGTACTGATGCCACTTCTTGACGGCACGAAAGATAGCACTCATGTCTTGATCATACACATGCATATACATCTCTTTTTGTTGGTAGATTCTTTGGAATTTAAAACATATCATGAAACTCATCCAATAGCTCAGCCATGCCCTCATGCATTTGTTTCTTATTCTCAACCATATCATACCATCCTCTCTGCTAGGCTATAAAACAAATACACAGCCCATTTGCTTTGGCTCCCTCGAGTATTTGTAGCTCCTAATAAACATTTAATCTCCTTCTTGAAGCTCCAAAAGGTGGAGTCCTATGGGCTTCGACATAATTCTTGATTCTTACTTGAGCTCGCTTTCATGTTTGCCTTACATTGTTGGAGAAGAGCATGCACTACCTCACTTCCTCTTTCTCATTTGGATTCACTCCTTCTTACTTGACAACTATCATAGGTGCGCACTATTCACTTTCTAACCATACACGATGCCTCAGAAAGGTGGCGTGCCAATACTCTCATGATGATGAGAGCAGTACTATTAATAGTAGGAAAACTTGAGTAAAGCTGAGCGTTCATCCCACACACTTTGAGCATCATGGAAATGCTATCTCAAACACTTCTGACATAAAATGACTACCATAAAGCTCTAATACATTGCAATGTAAGAAAGGGATCAATGGCTTTAAGTAGAGTAATCTAAAATTAACTCATGAATTTATCTAAAATGAACTCATGAATTTGACATCATGGTCACTCTCAATACGTTGTTGTACACCATGTAACCTGAATACATGGACCACCAATTGTCTTGCAACCACGGATGTCGTATACTTGACCTTTGTAGAGATGAAATGTGCCACCACAAGCCACATATAAGCTATCTCAACCTCTCATTGTGTGTGGAAGACCCATAGTGAGACCCATAGAAATATGGATCCACTTCCCCATCGAAAATTGATAGGCAAGTTGAAGAAACCCACCGGGCTTACCTTATCAGGTTGAAAAGGGATACATCTTGTGTGACAAGAGCATGTAAGTCCTTCCACATCCCTTTCCTCTAGAAGCTCTTTCTTATCTTATCAAAGGACTTGAATATTCCCAATTGCCCCACCATTGATGAAGAATGCATTTTTTATGTAGGTACCACATGTAGACTCTATCTCTGTAGTAAAAAATGAGACCATTATGGGAACCATGTTGTAATTTTCGACATAGGCACCATGTAGACTCTATCTTTGTAGTAAAAATGAGACCATTACGTAGCCAAAAAACGAGGCAACTCTTTATGAGAACCAGGTTGCAATTTTAGCACCATTTCTGATGCCCCCTTATTTAAGAGATCTTCCTTTTGAAATTCCATGACCCAATGTTTGTATACTTTAGGTATAACTGATAGAGTATCAACCAATACATTATCCTTGCCCTTTTATATAGCTCATCTCAAAATCATAATTTTGCGAGGTTTCTTCTTTGCGTAGGAGATAGATTCGGTTGGGAGAGGAATTACTTCAACACACAATGATCACTTCTCACATTAAAATGACTACCATAAAGGTACTGATGCCACTTCTTGACGGCACGAAAGATAGCACTCATGTCTTGATCATACACATGCATATACATCTCTTTTTGTTGGTAGATTCTTTGGAATTTAAAACATATCATGAAACTCATCCAATAGTTCAGCCATGCCCTCATGCATTTGTTTCTTATTCTCAACCATATCATACCATCCTCTCTGCTAGGCTATAAAACAAATACACAGCCCATTTGCTTTGGCTCCCTCGAGTATTTGTAGCTCCTAATAAACATTTAATCTCCTTCTTGAAGCTCCAAAAGGTGGAGTCCTATGGGCTTCGACATAATTCTTGATTCTTACTTGAGCTCGCTTTCATGTTTGCCTTACATTGTTGGAGAAGAGCATGCACTACCTCACTTCCTCTTTCTCATTTGGATTCACTCCTTCTTACTTGACAACTATCATAGGTGCGCACTATTCACTTTCTAACCATACACGATGCCTCAGAAAGGTGGCGTGCCAATACTCTCATGATGATGAGAGCAGTACTATTAATAGTAGGAAAACTTGAGTAAAGCTGAGCGTTCATCCCACACACTTTGAGCATCATGGAAATGCTATCTCAAACACTTCTGACATAAAATGACTACCATAAAGCTCTAATACATTGCAATGTAAGAAAGGGATCAATGGCTTTAAGTAGAGCTCTGATACCAACAATGCAAGAAAGGGATCTAGTGAGAGATCAAGAAAATGCACTCATTATACATGGAGTATACTTATCATAGAGAGTACTAGTAGTCCACCCAAACATGGAAAGTCTGCCATGACACCGTAAGTAAGACTTCAACTTACAAATACCCTTTCTTCCAAGGGAAAAGGACAACATCATGTAATCATTTGTACAACAATTTGATGGTGGAACCACATTCTTTAATTACCAAGTCTTTCCTTTTTTTATGCTCTTAAAATCCCACTGCCTTGCAGCCATAGTGTCATATACTCGAACTATCTAGAGATGAAATGTTCCACCCTTGTCAACCTATTCAAAGACACACATGCCCTATCCCAATGTTTCTTTGTGTGTGGAAGACCCATAGTGAAATCCATAGAAATACGAATCCAATTCCCTTCGCGAGAGTAGGGAAGTTGAAGTAGCCCATCGAACTTATATGTATTGGATTCTTATTAAGTTGAGAAGGCGTACATCTTGTGAGAAAAGCATGGAAGTCCTTCCACATCCCTTTCTAATAGAAGCCCTTTTCCTTATCCTATCAACGGTCCTGAATACTCTTGATTGCCACACCGTTGGTGAAGGCAACGGTCTTGAATATTCCTGACTGCCCCACACCATTGTTGGTGAAGAATGTATTTGTTCGATCGGCTTTTGCTTGTAACTTTTGATGTAGGCACCATGTAAACTCTATCTTTGCAGTAAAAATGAGACCATTTCATAGCTAGAAAGAAGGCAACTCTTTATGAGAACCATATCATAATCTCAGCCAGGCCGCCACATTATCCTATTGTTGATTATACACGCGATCTCAAAATCATAATTTTGCAAGGTTGCCAAACAACCACCTTCTTCGCTTAGGAGACGGATTCGGCCACAGGAGAGAATTACTTCAATGCACGATACGGTGATCACTTCTCAGATAAAAATCACTCATATCGTAAAGGAAATGATACCACCTCTTGATGGCATAATGCAAAATAGCCATCATCTCTTGATCATACAAATCTCCTTTTGTTGGTAGAATCTTCATAATTTAAAGCATATGATGAAACTCATAGTTCAGCCATGCCCTCATGCATTTGTTTTTGTTCTCAACCACCATATCATCCTCTTTGCAATGCTATAAAACAATCACACAGTCCATTAGCTTTGATTCCCAATCTCCTTCTTGGAGTTCCGAATTCTCCTATGGGCATCGGCATAATGCTTCATTGAGATTACTTTCATGTTTGCCTCGCATTTTTGGGGAGAAGAGCATTCACTATCTCCACTTTCTCTTTTGCATTTGGATTCACTCCCTTTTGCTCGACAGCTATCATGGGTGCAGTTGCCTTCTAACCATACGCGATGCCTCAAAAGGTGGCATTCACCATCTAAGCATACACAGTGCCTCAAAAGGTGGCGCGACGGCATGCATTCACCTTTTCTAACTATACACAATGCCTTAGAAAGCGGCATGCCAATACTCTCACGAGATGAGGTACTATTGTAGGAAAAATGGGCTAAAGCCGACCATTCGTCCCACACACTTTTTAAGTGTAAACTTATTCGTCGTGATCTCTATTTGACCTTAAATCTCGGGAAAGTAGCGATGCTTGGCAGTCGCTTGGTTTGCATGATATCAAATAAAGTAATCTGAAATGAACTCATGAATTTATCTAAAATGTACTCATGAATTTGACATCCTGGTCACTCTCAATACGTTGTAGTACACCATGTAACCTGAATACATGGACCACCAATTGCCTTGCAACCACGGATGTCGTATACTTGACCTTTGTAGAGATGAAATGTGCCACCACAAGCCACATATAAGCTATCTCAACCTTTCTTTGTGTATGGAAGACCCATAGTGAGATCCATAGAAATATGGATCCACTTTCCCATCGAAAATTGATAGGCAAGTTGAAGAAACCCACTGGGCTTACCTTATCAGGTTGAAAAGGCATACATCTTGTGTGACAAGAGCATGTAAGTCCTTCCACATCCCTTTCCTCTAGAAGCTCTTTCTTATCTTATCAAAGGACTTGAATATTCCCGATTGCCCCACCATTGATGAAGAATGCATTTTTTATGTAGGTACCACATGTAGACTCTATCTTTGTAGTAAAAAATGAGACCATTATGGGAACTATGTTGTAATTTTTTACATAGACACCATGTAGACTCTATCTTTGTTAGTAAAAATGAGACCATTATGTAGCCAAAAACGAGGCAACTCTTTATGAGAACCAGGTCGTAATTTTAGCACCATTTGTGACACCCCCTTGTTTAAGAGATCTTCCTTTTGAAATTCCATGACCCAATGTTTGTATACTTTAGGTATAGCTGATAGAGCATCAGCCACTACATTATCCTTAGCGCTCATCTCTTGATCATACACATGCATATACATCTCTTTTTGTTGGTAGATTCTTTGGAATTTAAAACATATCATGAAACTCATCCAATAGTTCAACCATGCCCTCTGCATTTGTTTCTTGTTCTCAACCATATCATACCATCCTCTCTGCTAGGCTATAAAACAAATACACAGCCCATTTGCTTCGGTTCCCTTGAGTATTTGTAGCTTCTAAAAAACATTTAATCTCCTTCTTGAAGCTCCCCAGAGGCGGTCCTATGGGCTTCGATATAATTCTTGATTCTCACTTGAGCTCGCTTTCATGTTTGCCTTGCATTGTTGGAGAAGAGCATGCACTACCTCACTTCCTCTTTCTCATTTGGATTCACTCCTTCTTACTTGAAAACTATCATAGTAGGTGCGCACCATTCACTTTCTAACCATACACGATGCCTCAGAAAGGTGGCGTGCCAATACTCTCATGATGATGAGCAGTACTATTATTAGTAGGAAAACTTGAGTAAAGCTGAGCGTTCATCCCACAGTTTGAGCATCATGGAAATGCTATCTCAAACTAAGTTTCCACCCACTTATTCACGCCCTCTGTTTGACCTTTGATCTCAGGATGGTAGCGATGCTTGGCGTCAACTTGGTTTGCATGATCTCAAACAAATTGTTTGCAAAATGAACTCATCATGCATTTGGCATTCTTGATCACTTACAATATGTTGTGGTACACCCTGTACCTTCAAGGTAGGATCCCGAAACTGCCTCGCAAAAACGATAGATGTCGTATCCTTGACCTTTGTAGAGATGAAATGTGCCACCCTTGTCAACCTATCCACCACAACATGTAAGCTATCGCAACCTTTCTTTGTGTGTGTGGAAGACCCATATAGTGAAATCCATAGAAATACGAATCCACTGCATACATACATCTTGTGGGACAGAAGCATGTAAGTTCCTCACGTTCCTCTCAATTAGAAGCTCTTATCTTATCAAAGGTGTTGAAATTCCCAACTGCCCCATCGTTGTACTAAAGAATGCATTTCTCAGATCAGCCTTTGCTTGTAATTTTTGATGATGCCTATAGGCACCATGTAGACTCTATAGATCTTTGTAGCCAGAAGCGAGGCAACTCTTTTCTAAGAACCGTGTTGTAATTCCTGCACCATTCGTGTCACCTCCTTATTTAACGGATATTCCTCTTGAATTTCCAGAACTCAATCTTTGTGTACTTTGGAAATAGTCGATAGTGAACATTTAAGCATCGGCCCCACCACATTATTCTTGCTCTTTATATAGGCAATCTCAAAATCATAATTTTGCAAGGCTGCCACACCCACGTTCTTTGCTTAGGAGATAGACTCGGTTCGGAGAGGAATTACTTCAATGCACATGGATCACTTCTAAAATAAAATGACTACCATTAAGCTCTAATACATTGCAATGTAAGAAAGGGATCAATGGCTTTAAGTAGAGCTCTGATACCAACAATGCAAGAAAGGGATCTAGTGAGAGATCAAGAAAATGCACTCATTATACATGGAGTATACTTATCATAGAGAGTACTAGTAGTCCGCTCAAACATGGAAAGTCTGCCATGACACCGTAAGTAAGACTTCAACTTACAAATACCCTTTCTTCCAAGGGAAAAGGACAATGTCATGTAATCATTTGTACAACAATTTGATGGTGGAACCACATTCTTTGATTACCAAGTCTTTCCTTTTTTTATGCTCTTAAAATCCCACTGCCTTGCAGCCATATTGTCATATACTTGAACTTTCTAGAGATGAAATGTTCCACCCTTGTCAACCTATTCAGAGACACACATGCCCTTTCCTAATGTTTCTTTGTGTGTGGAAGACCCATAGTGAAATCCATAGAAATACAAATCCAATTCCCTTCGAGAGTAGGCAAGTTGAAGTAGCCCATCGGACTTATATGTATTGGGTTCTTATTAAGTTGAGAAGGCGTACATCTTGTGAGAAAAGCATGGAAGTCCTTCCACATCCCTTTCTAATAGAAGCCCTTTTCGTTATCCTATCAACGGTCTTGAATACTCTTGATTGCCACACCGTTGGTAAAGGCAACGGTCTTGATTATTCCTGACTGTCCCACACCATTGGTGAAGAATGTATTTGTTCGATCGGCCTTTGCTTGTAACTTTTGATGTAGGCACCATGTAGACTCTATCTTTGCAGTAAAAATGAGACCATTTCATAGCTAGAAAGAAGGCAACTCTTTATGAGAACCATATCATAATCTCAGCCAGAGGCCACCACATTATCCTATTGTTGATTATACACGCGATCTCAAAATCATAATTTTGCAAGGTTGCCAACCACCTTCTTCGCTTAGGAGACGGATTCGGTCACAGGAGAGAATTACTTCAATGCACGGTACGGTGATCACTTCTCACATAAAAATCATACAAATCTCCTTTTGTTGGTAGAATCTTCAGAATTTAAAGCATATGATGAAACTCATAGTTCAGCCATGTCCCTTAGCTTTGATTCTTAATTTCCTTCTTGGAGTTCCGAATTCTCCTATGGGCATCGGCATAATGCTTCATTGAGATTAGTTTCATGTTTGCCTTGCATTTTTGGAGAAGAGCATTCACGATCTCCACTTTCACTTTTGCATTTGGATTCACTCCCTTTTGCTCGACAGCTATCATGGGTACAGTTGCCTTCTAACCATACGCGATGCCTCAAAAGGTGGCATTCACCATCTAAGCATACACAGTGCCTCAAAAGGTGTCGCGACGGCATGCATTCACCTTTTCTAACTATACACAATGCCTTAGAAAGCGGCATGCCAATACTCTCACGAGATGAGGTACTATTGTAGGAAAAATGGGCTAAAGCCGACCATTCGTCCCACACACTTTTTAAGTGTAAACTTATTCGTCGTGATCTCTATTTGACCTTAAATCTCGGGAAGGTAGTGATGCTTGGCAGTCGCTTGGTTTGCATGATATCAAATAAAGTAATCTAAAATTAACTCATGAATTTATCTAAAATGAACTCATGAATTTGACATCCTGGTCACTCTCAATACGTTGTAGTACACCATGTAACCTGAATACATGGACCACCAATTGTCTTGCAACCACGGATGTCGTATACTTGACCTTTGTAGAGATGAAATGTGCCACCACAAGCCACATATAAGCTATCTCAACCTCTCATTGTGTGTGGAAGACCCATAGTGAGACCCATAGAAATATGGATCCACTTCCCCATCGAAAATTGATAGGCAAGTTGAAGAAACCCACCGGGCTTACCTTATCAGGTTGAAAAGGGATACATCTTGTGTGACAAGAGCATGTAAGTCCTTCCACATCCCTTTCCTCTAGAAGCTCTTTCTTATCTTATCAAAGGACTTGAATATTCCCAATTGCCCCACCATTGATGAAGAATGCATTTTTTATGTAGGTACCACATGTAGACTCTATCTCTGTAGTAAAAAATGAGACCATTATGGGAACCATGTTGTAATTTTCGACATAGGCACCATGTAGACTCTATCTTTGTAGTAAAAATGAGACCATTACGTAGCCAAAAAACGAGGCAACTCTTTATGAGAACCAGGTTGCAATTTTAGCACCATTTCTGATGCCCCCTTATTTAAGAGATCTTCCTTTTGAAATTCCATGACCCAATGTTTGTATACTTTAGGTATAACTGATAGAGTATCAACCAATACATTATCCTTGCCCTTTTATATAGCTCATCTCAAAATCATAATTTTGCGAGGTTTCTTCTTTGCGTAGGAGATAGATTCGGTTGGGAGAGGAATTACTTCAACACACAATGATCACTTCTCACATTAAAATGACTACCATAAAGGTACTGATGCCACTTCTTGACGGCACGAAAGATAGCACTCATGTCTTGATCATACACATGCATATACATCTCTTTTTGTTGGTAGATTCTTTGGAATTTAAAACATATCATGAAACTCATCCAATAGTTCAGCCATGCCCTCATGCATTTGTTTCTTATTCTCAACCATATCATACCATCCTCTCTGCTAGGCTATAAAACAAATACACAGCCCATTTGCTTTGGCTCCCTCGAGTATTTGTAGCTCCTAATAAACATTTAATCTCCTTCTTGAAGCTCCAAAAGGTGGAGTCCTATGGGCTTCGACATAATTCTTGATTCTTACTTGAGCTCGCTTTCATGTTTGCCTTACATTGTTGGAGAAGAGCATGCACTACCTCACTTCCTCTTTCTCATTTGGATTCACTCCTTCTTACTTGACAACTATCATAGGTGCGCACTATTCACTTTCTAACCATACACGATGCCTCAGAAAGGTGGCGTGCCAATACTCTCATGATGATGAGAGCAGTACTATTAATAGTAGGAAAACTTGAGTAAAGCTGAGCGTTCATCCCACACACTTTGAGCATCATGGAAATGCTATCTCAAACACTTCTGACATAAAATGACTACCATAAAGCTCTAATACATTGCAATGTAAGAAAGGGATCAATGGCTTTAAGTAGAGCTCTGATACCAACAATGCAAGAAAGGGATCTAGTGAGAGATCAAGAAAATGCACTCATTATACATGGAGTATACTTATCATAGAGAGTACTAGTAGTCCACCCAAACATGGAAAGTCTGCCATGACACCGTAAGTAAGACTTCAACTTACAAATACCCTTTCTTCCAAGGGAAAAGGACAACATCATGTAATCATTTGTACAACAATTTGATGGTGGAACCACATTCTTTAATTACCAAGTCTTTCCTTTTTTTATGCTCTTAAAATCCCACTGCCTTGCAGCCATAGTGTCATATACTCGAACTATCTAGAGATGAAATGTTCCACCCTTGTCAACCTATTCAGAGACACACATGCCCTATCCCAATGTTTCTTTGTGTGTGGAAGACCCATAGTGAAATCCATAGAAATACGAATCCAATTCCCTTCGCGAGAGTAGGGAAGTTGAAGTAGCCCATCGAACTTATATGTATTGGATTCTTATTAAGTTGAGAAGGCGTACATCTTGTGAGAAAAGCATGGAAGTCCTTCCACATCCCTTTCTAATAGAAGCCCTTTTCCTTATCCTATCAACGGTCCTGAATACTCTTGATTGCCACACCGTTGGTGAAGGCAACGGTCTTGAATATTCCTGACTGCCCCACACCATTGTTGGTGAAGAATGTATTTGTTCGATCGGCTTTTGCTTGTAACTTTTGATGTAGGCACCATGTAAACTCTATCTTTGCAGTAAAAATGAGACCATTTCATAGCTAGAAAGAAGGCAACTCTTTATGAGAAGCATATCATAATCTCAGCCAGGCCGCCACATTATCCTATTGTTGATTATACACGCGATCTCAAAATCATAATTTTGCAAGGTTGCCAAACAACCACCTTCTTCGCTTAGGAGACGGATTCGGCCACAGGAGAGAATTACTTCAATGCACGATACGATGATCACTTCTCAGATAAAAATCACTCATATCGTAAAGGTAATGATGCCACCTCTTGATGGCATAATGCAAAATAGCCATCATCTCTTGATCATACAAATCTCCTTTTGTTGGTAGAATCTTCATAATTTAAAGCATATGATGAAACTCATAGTTCAGCCATGCCCTCATGCATTTGTTTTTGTTCTCAACCACCATATCATCCTCTTTGCAATGCTATAAAACAATCACACAGTCCATTAGCTTTGATTCCCAATCTCCTTCTTGGAGTTCCGAATTCTCCTATGGGCATCGGCATAATGCTTCATTGAGATTACTTTCATGTTTGCCTCGCATTTTTGGGGAGAAGAGCATTCACTATCTCCACTTTCTCTTTTGCATTTGGATTCACTCCCTTTTGCTCGACAGCTATCATGGGTGCAGTTGCCTTCTAACCATACGCGATGCCTCAAAAGGTGGCATTCACCATCTAAGCATACACAGTGCCTCAAAAGGTGGCGCGACGGCATGCATTCACCTTTTCTAACTATACACAATGCCTTAGAAAGCGGCATGCCAATACTCTCACGAGATGAGGTACTATTGTAGGAAAAATGGGCTAAAGCCGACCATTCGTCCCACACACTTTTTAAGTGTAAACTTATTCGTCGTGATCTCTATTTGACCTTAAATCTCGGGAAAGTAGCGATGCTTGGCAGTCGCTTGGTTTGCATGATATCAAATAAAGTAATCTGAAATGAACTCATGAATTTATCTAAAATGTACTCATGAATTTGACATCCTGGTCACTCTCAATACGTTGTAGTACACCATGTAACCTGAATACATGGACCACCAATTGCCTTGCAACCACGGATGTCGTATACTTGACCTTTGTAGAGATGAAATGTGCCACCACAAGCCACATATAAGCTATCTCAACCTTTCTTTGTGTATGGAAGACCCATAGTGAGATCCATAGAAATATGGATCCACTTTCCCATCGAAAATTGATAGGCAAGTTGAAGAAACCCACTGGGCTTACCTTATCAGGTTGAAAAGGCATACATCTTGTGTGACAAGAGCATGTAAGTCCTTCCACATCCCTTTCCTCTAGAAGCTCTTTCTTATCTTATCAAAGGACTTGAATATTCCCGATTGCCCCACCATTGATGAAGAATGCATTTTTTATGTAGGTACCACATGTAGACTCTATCTTTGTAGTAAAAAATGAGACCATTATGGGAACTATGTTGTAATTTTTAACATAGACACCATGTAGACTCTATCTTTGTTAGTAAAAATGAGACCATTATGTAGCCAAAAACGAGGCAACTCTTTATGAGAACCAGGTCGTAATTTTAGCACCATTTGTGACACCCCCTTGTTTAAGAGATCTTCCTTTTGAAATTCCATGACCCAATGTTTGTATACTTTAGGTATAGCTGATAGAGCATCAGCCACTACATTATCCTTAGCGCTCATCTCTTGACCATACACATGCATATACATCTCTTTTTGTTGGTAGATTCTTTGGAATTTAAAACATATCATGAAACTCATCCAATAGTTCAACCATGCCCTCTGCATTTGTTTCTTGTTCTCAACCATATCATACCATCCTCTCTGCTAGGCTATAAAACAAATACACAGCCCATTTGCTTCGGTTCCCTTGAGTATTTGTAGCTTCTAAAAAACATTTAATCTCCTTCTTGAAGCTCCCCAGAGGCGGTCCTATGGGCTTCGATATAATTCTTGATTCTCACTTGAGCTCGCTTTCATGTTTGCCTTGCATTGTTGGAGAAGAGCATGCACTACCTCACTTCCTCTTTCTCATTTGGATTCACTCCTTCTTACTTGAAAACTATCATAGTAGGTGCGCACCATTCACTTTCTAACCATACACGATGCCTCAGAAAGGTGGCGTGCCAATACTCTCATGATGATGAGCAGTACTATTATTAGTAGGAAAACTTGAGTAAAGCTGAGCGTTCATCCCACAGTTTGAGCATCATGGAAATGCTATCTCAAACTAAGTTTCCACCCACTTATTCACGCCCTCTGTTTGACCTTTGATCTCAGGATGGTAGCGATGCTTGGCGTCAACTTGGTTTGCATGATCTCAAACAAATTGTTTGCAAAATGAACTCATCATGCATTTGGCATTCTTGATCACTTACAATATGTTGTGGTACACCCTGTACCTTCAAGGTAGGATCCCGAAACTGCCTCGCAAAAACGATAGATGTCGTATCCTTGACCTTTGTAGAGATGAAATGTGCCACCCTTGTCAACCTATCCACCACAACATGTAAGCTATCGCAACCTTTCTTTGTGTGTGTGGAAGACCCATATAGTGAAATCCATAGAAATACGAATCCACTGCATACATACATCTTGTGGGACAGAAGCATGTAAGTTCCTCACGTTCCTCTCAATTAGAAGCTCTTATCTTATCAAAGGTGTTGAAATTCCCAACTGCCCCATCGTTGTGCTAAAGAATGCATTTCTCAGATCAGCCTTTGCTTGTAATTTTTGATGATGCCTATAGGCACCATGTAGACTCTATAGATCTTTGTAGCCAGAAGCGAGGCAACTCTTTTCTAAGAACCGTGTTGTAATTCCTGCACCATTCGTGTCACCTCCTTATTTAACGGATATTCCTCTTGAATTTCCAGAACTCAATCTTTGTGTACTTTGGAAATAGTCGATAGTGAACATTTAAGCATCGGCCCCACCACATTATTCTTGCTCTTTATATAGGCAATCTCAAAATCATAATTTTGCAAGGCTGCCACACCCACGTTCTTTGCTTAGGAGATAGACTCGGTTCGGAGAGGAATTACTTCAATGCACATGGATCACTTCTAAAATAAAATGACTACCATTAAGCTCTAATACATTGCAATGTAAGAAAGGGATCAATGGCTTTAAGTAGAGCTCTGATACCAACAATGCAAGAAAGGGATCTAGTGAGAGATCAAGAAAATGCACTCATTATACATGGAGTATACTTATCATAGAGAGTACTAGTAGTCCGCTCAAACATGGAAAGTCTGCCATGACACCGTAAGTAAGACTTCAACTTACAAATACCCTTTCTTCCAAGGGAAAAGGACAATGTCATGTAATCATTTGTACAACAATTTGATGGTGGAACCACATTCTTTGATTACCAAGTCTTTCCTTTTTTTATGCTCTTAAAATCCCACTGCCTTGCAGCCATATTGTCATATACTTGAACTTTCTAGAGATGAAATGTTCCACCCTTGTCAACCTATTCAGAGACACACATGCCCTTTCCTAATGTTTCTTTGTGTGTGGAAGACCCATAGTGAAATCCATAGAAATACAAATCCAATTCCCTTCGAGAGTAGGCAAGTTGAAGTAGCCCATCGGACTTATATGTATTGGGTTCTTATTAAGTTGAGAAGGCGTACATCTTGTGAGAAAAGCATGGAAGTCCTTCCACATCCCTTTCTAATAGAAGCCCTTTTCGTTATCCTATCAACGGTCTTGAATACTCTTGATTGCCACACCGTTGGTAAAGGCAACGGTCTTGATTATTCCTGACTGTCCCACACCATTGGTGAAGAATGTATTTGTTCGATCGGCCTTTGCTTGTAACTTTTGATGTAGGCACCATGTAGACTCTATCTTTGCAGTAAAAATGAGACCATTTCATAGCTAGAAAGAAGGCAACTCTTTATGAGAACCATATCATAATCTCAGCCAGAGGCCACCACATTATCCTATTGTTGATTATACACGCGATCTCAAAATCATAATTTTGCAAGGTTGCCAACCACCTTCTTCGCTTAGGAGACGGATTCGGTCACAGGAGAGAATTACTTCAATGCACGGTACGGTGATCACTTCTCACATAAAAATCATACAAATCTCCTTTTGTTGGTAGAATCTTCAGAATTTAAAGCATATGATGAAACTCATAGTTCAGCCATGTCCCTTAGCTTTGATTCTTAATTTCCTTCTTGGAGTTCCGAATTCTCCTATGGGCATCGGCATAATGCTTCATTGAGATTAGTTTCATGTTTGCCTTGCATTTTTGGAGAAGAGCATTCACGATCTCCACTTTCACTTTTGCATTTGGATTCACTCCCTTTTGCTCGACAGCTATCATGGGTACAGTTGCCTTCTAACCATACGCGATGCCTCAAAAGGTGGCATTCACCATCTAAGCATACACAGTGCCTCAAAAGGTGTCGCGACGGCATGCATTCACCTTTTCTAACTATACACAATGCCTTAGAAAGCGGCATGCCAATACTCTCACGAGATGAGGTACTATTGTAGGAAAAATGGGCTAAAGCCGACCATTCGTCCCACACACTTTTTAAGTGTAAACTTATTCGTCGTGATCTCTATTTGACCTTAAATCTCGGGAAGGTAGTGATGCTTGGCAGTCGCTTGGTTTGCATGATATCAAATAAAGTAATCTAAAATTAACTCATGAATTTATCTAAAATGAACTCATGAATTTGACATCCTGGTCACTCTCAATACGTTGTAGTACACCATGTAACCTGAATACATGGACCACCAATTTAATTGTCTTGCAACCACGGATGTCGTATACTTGACCTTTGTAGAGATGAAATGTGCCACCACAAGCCACATATAAGCTATCTCAACCTCTCATTGTGTGTGGAAGACCCATAGTGAGACCCATAGAAATATGGATCCACTTCCCCATCGAAAATTGATAGGCAAGTTGAAGAAACCCACCGGGCTTACCTTATCAGGTTGAAAAGGGATACATCTTGTGTGACAAGAGCATGTAAGTCCTTCCACATCCCTTTCCTCTAGAAGCTCTTTCTTATCTTATCAAAGGACTTGAATATTCCCAATTGCCCCACCATTGATGAAGAATGCATTTTTTATGTAGGTACCACATGTAGACTCTATCTCTGTAGTAAAAAATGAGACCATTATGGGAACCATGTTGTAATTTTCGACATAGGCACCATGTAGACTCTATCTTTGTAGTAAAAATGAGACCATTACGTAGCCAAAAAACGAGGCAACTCTTTATGAGAACCAGGTTGCAATTTTAGCACCATTTCTGATGCCCCCTTATTTAAGAGATCTTCCTTTTGAAATTCCATGACCCAATGTTTGTATACTTCAGGTATAACTGATAGAGTATCAACCAATACATTATCCTTGCCCTTTTATATAGCTCATCTCAAAATCATAATTTTGCGAGGTTTCTTCTTTGCGTAGGAGATAGATTCGGTTGGGAGAGGAATTACTTCAACACACAATGATCACTTCTCACATTAAAATGACTACCATAAAGGTACTGATGCCACTTCTTGACGGCACGAAAGATAGCACTCATGTCTTGATCATACACATGCATATACATCTCTTTTTGTTGGTAGATTCTTTGGAATTTAAAACATATCATGAAACTCATCCAATAGTTCAGCCATGCCCTCATGCATTTGTTTCTTATTCTCAACCATATCATACCATCCTCTCTGCTAGGCTATAAAACAAATACACAGCCCATTTGCTTTGGCTCCCTCGAGTATTTGTAGCTCCTAATAAACATTTAATCTCCTTCTTGAAGCTCCAAAAGGTGGAGTCCTATGGGCTTCGACATAATTCTTGATTCTTACTTGAGCTCGCTTTCATGTTTGCCTTACATTGTTGGAGAAGAGCATGCACTACCTCACTTCCTCTTTCTCATTTGGATTCACTCCTTCTTACTTGACAACTATCATAGGTGCGCACTATTCACTTTCTAACCATACACGATGCCTCAGAAAGGTGGCGTGCCAATACTCTCATGATGATGAGAGCAGTACTATTAATAGTAGAAAAACTTGAGTAAAGCTGAGCGTTCATCCCACACACTTTGAGCATCATGGAAATGCTATCTCAAACACTTCTGACATAAAATGACTACCATAAAGCTCTAATACATTGCAATGTAAGAAAGGGATCAATGGCTTTAAGTAGAGCTCTGATACCAACAATGCAAGAAAGGGATCTAGTGAGAGATCAAGAAAATGCACTCATTATACATGGAGTATACTTATCATAGAGAGTACTAGTAGTCCACCCAAACATGGAAAGTCTGCCATGACACCGTAAGTAAGACTTCAACTTACAAATACCCTTTCTTCCAAGGGAAAAGGACAACATCATGTAATCATTTGTACAACAATTTGATGGTGGAACCACATTCTTTAATTACCAAGTCTTTCCTTTTTTTATGCTCTTAAAATCCCACTGCCTTGCAGCCATAGTGTCATATACTCGAACTATCTAGAGATGAAATGTTCCACCCTTGTCAACCTATTCAGAGACACACATGCCCTATCCCAATGTTTCTTTGTGTGTGGAAGACCCATAGTGAAATCCATAGAAATACGAATCCAATTCCCTTCGCGAGAGTAGGGAAGTTGAAGTAGCCCATCGAACTTATATGTATTGGATTCTTATTAAGTTGAGAAGGCGTACATCTTGTGAGAAAAGCATGGAAGTCCTTCCACATCCCTTTCTAATAGAAGCCCTTTTCCTTATCCTATCAACGGTCCTGAATACTCTTGATTGCCACACCGTTGGTGAAGGCAACGGTCTTGAATATTCCTGACTGCCCCACACCATTGTTGGTGAAGAATGTATTTGTTCGATCGGCCTTTGCTTGTAACTTTTGATGTAGGCACCATGTAAACTCTATCTTTGCAGTAAAAATGAGACCATTTCATAGCTAGAAAGAAGGCAACTCTTTATGAGAACCATATCATAATCTCATCCGGGTCGCCTTATTATCCTGTTGTTGATTATACACGCGATCTCAAAATCATAATTTTGCAAGGTTGCCAAACAACCACCTTCTTCGCTTAGGAGACGGATTCGGCCACAGGAGAGAATTACTTCAATGCACGATACGGTGATCACTTCTCAGATAAAAATCACTCATATCGTAAAGGTAATGATGCCACCTCTTGATGGCATAATGCAAAATAGCCATCATCTCTTGATCATACAAATCTCCTTTTGTTGGTAGAATCTTCATAATTTAAAGCATATGATGAAACTCATAGTTCAGCCATGCCCTCATGCATTTGTTTTTGTTCTCAACCACCATATCATCCTCTTTGCAATGCTATAAAACAATCACACAGTCCATTAGCTTTGATTCCCAATCTCCTTCTTGGAGTTCCGAATTCTCCTATGGGCATCGGCATAATGCTTCATTGAGATTACTTTCATGTTTGCCTCGCATTTTTGGGGAGAAGAGCATTCACTATCTCCACTTTCTCTTTTGCATTTGGATTCACTCCCTTTTGCTCGACAGCTATCATGGGTGCAGTTGCCTTCTAACCATACGCGATGCCTCAAAAGGTGGCATTCACCATCTAAGCATACACAGTGCCTCAAAAGGTGGCGCGACGGCATGCATTCACCTTTTCTAACTATACACAATGCCTTAGAAAGCGGCATGCCAATACTCTCACGAGATGAGGTACTATTGTAGGAAAAATGGGCTAAAGCCGACCATTCGTCCCACACACTTTTTAAGTGTAAACTTATTCGTCGTGATCTCTATTTGACCTTAAATCTCGGGAAAGTAGCGATGCTTGGCAGTCGCTTGGTTTGCATGATATCAAATAAAGTAATCTGAAATGAACTCATGAATTTATCTAAAATGTACTCATGAATTTGACATCCTGGTCACTCTCAATACGTTGTAGTACACCATGTAACCTGAATACATGGACCACCAATTGCCTTGCAACCACGGATGTCGTATACTTGACCTTTGTAGAGATGAAATGTGCCACCACAAGCCACATATAAGCTATCTCAACCTTTCTTTGTGTATGGAAGACCCATAGTGAGATCCATAGAAATATGGATCCACTTTCCCATCGAAAATTGATAGGCAAGTTGAAGAAACCCACTGGGCTTACCTTATCAGGTTGAAAAGGCATACATCTTGTGTGACAAGAGCATGTAAGTCCTTCCACATCCCTTTCCTCTAGAAGCTCTTTCTTATCTTATCAAAGGACTTGAATATTCCCGATTGCCCCACCATTGATGAAGAATGCATTTTTTATGTAGGTACCACATGTAGACTCTATCTTTGTAGTAAAAAATGAGACCATTATGGGAACTATGTTGTAATTTTTTACATAGACACCATGTAGACTCTATCTTTGTTAGTAAAAATGAGACCATTATGTAGCCAAAAACGAGGCAACTCTTTATGAGAACCAGGTCGTAATTTTAGCACCATTTGTGACACCCCCTTGTTTAAGAGATCTTCCTTTTGAAATTCCATGACCCAATGTTTGTATACTTTAGGTATAGCTGATAGAGCATCAGCCACTACATTATCCTTAGCGCTCATCTCTTGACCATACACATGCATATACATCTCTTTTTGTTGGTAGATTCTTTGGAATTTAAAACATATCATGAAACTCATCCAATAGTTCAACCATGCCCTCTGCATTTGTTTCTTGTTCTCAACCATATCATACCATCCTCTCTGCTAGGCTATAAAACAAATACACAGCCCATTTGCTTCGGTTCCCTTGAGTATTTGTAGCTTCTAAAAAACATTTAATCTCCTTCTTGAAGCTCCCCAGAGGCGGTCCTATGGGCTTCGATATAATTCTTGATTCTCACTTGAGCTCGCTTTCATGTTTGCCTTGCATTGTTGGAGAAGAGCATGCACTACCTCACTTCCTCTTTCTCATTTGGATTCACTCCTTCTTACTTGAAAACTATCATAGTAGGTGCGCACCATTCACTTTCTAACCATACACGATGCCTCAGAAAGGTGGCGTGCCAATACTCTCATGATGATGAGCAGTACTATTATTAGTAGGAAAACTTGAGTAAAGCTGAGCGTTCATCCCACAGTTTGAGCATCATGGAAATGCTATCTCAAACTAAGTTTCCACCCACTTATTCACGCCCTCTGTTTGACCTTTGATCTCAGGATGGTAGCGATGCTTGGCGTCAACTTGGTTTGCATGATCTCAAACAAATTGTTTGCAAAATGAACTCATCATGCATTTGGCATTCTTGATCACTTACAATATGTTGTGGTACACCCTGTACCTTCAAGGTAGGATCCCGAAACTGCCTCGCAAAAACGATAGATGTCGTATCCTTGACCTTTGTAGAGATGAAATGTGCCACCCTTGTCAACCTATCCACCACAACATGTAAGCTATCGCAACCTTTCTTTGTGTGTGTGGAAGACCCATATAGTGAAATCCATTAGAAATACGAATCCACTGCATACATACATCTTGTGGGACAGAAGCATGTAAGTTCCTCACGTTCCTCTCAATTAGAAGCTCTTATCTTATCAAAGGTGTTGAAATTCCCAACTGCCCCATCGTTGTGCTAAAGAATGCATTTCTCAGATCAGCCTTTGCTTGTAATTTTTGATGATGCCTATAGGCACCATGTAGACTCTATAGATCTTTGTAGCCAGAAGCGAGGCAACTCTTTTCTAAGAACCGTGTTGTAATTCCTGCACCATTCGTGTCACCTCCTTATTTAACGGATATTCCTCTTGAATTTCCAGAACTCAATCTTTGTGTACTTTGGAAATAGTCGATAGTGAACATTTAAGCATCGGCCCCACCACATTATTCTTGCTCTTTATATAGGCAATCTCAAAATCATAATTTTGCAAGGCTGCCACACCCACGTTCTTTGCTTAGGAGATAGACTCGGTTCGGAGAGGAATTACTTCAATGCACATGGATCACTTCTAAAATAAAATGACTACCATTAAGCTCTAATACATTGCAATGTAAGAAAGGGATCAATGGCTTTAAGTAGAGCTCTGATACCAACAATGCAAGAAAGGGATCTAGTGAGAGATCAAGAAAATGCACTCATTATACATGGAGTATACTTATCATAGAGAGTACTAGTAGTCCGCTCAAACATGGAAAGTCTGCCATGACACCGTAAGTAAGACTTCAACTTACAAATACCCTTTCTTCCAAGGGAAAAGGACAATGTCATGTAATCATTTGTACAACAATTTGATGGTGGAACCACATTCTTTGATTACCAAGTCTTTCCTTTTTTTATGCTCTTAAAATCCCACTGCCTTGCAGCCATATTGTCATATACTTGAACTTTCTAGAGATGAAATGTTCCACCCTTGTCAACCTATTCAGAGACACACATGCCCTTTCCTAATGTTTCTTTGTGTGTGGAAGACCCATAGTGAAATCCATAGAAATACAAATCCAATTCCCTTCGAGAATAGGCAAGTTGAAGTAGCCCATCGGACTTATATGTATTGGGTTCTTATTAAGTTGAGAAGGCGTACATCTTGTGAGAAAAGCATGGAAGTCCTTCCACATCCCTTTCTAATAGAAGCCCTTTTCGTTATCCTATCAACGGTCTTGAATACTCTTGATTGCCACACCGTTGGTAAAGGCAACGGTCTTGATTATTCCTGACTGTCCCACACCATTGGTGAAGAATGTATTTGTTCGATCGGCCTTTGCTTGTAACTTTTGATGTAGGCACCATGTAGACTCTATCTTTGCAGTAAAAATGAGACCATTTCATAGCTAGAAAGAAGGCAACTCTTTATGAGAACCATATCATAATCTCAGCCAGAGGCCGCCACATTATCCTATTGTTGATTATACACGCGATCTCAAAATCATAATTTTGCAAGGTTGCCAACCACCTTCTTCGCTTAGGAGACGGATTCTGTCACAGGATAGAATTACTTCAATGCACGGTACGGTGATCACTTCTCACATAAAAATCATACAAATCTCCTTTTGTTGGTAGAATCTTCAGAATTTAAAGCATATGATGAAACTCATAGTTCAGCCATGTCCCTTAGCTTTGATTCTTAATTTCCTTCTTGGAGTTCCGAATTCTCCTATGGGCATCGGCATAATGCTTCATTGAGATTAGTTTCATGTTTGCCTTGCATTTTTGGAGAAGAGCATTCACGATCTCCACTTTCACTTTTGCATTTGGATTCACTCCCTTTTGCTCGACAGCTATCATGGGTACAGTTGCCTTCTAACCATACGCGATGCCTCAAAAGGTGGCATTCACCATCTAAGCATACACAGTGCCTCAAAAGGTGTCGCGACGGCATGCATTCACCTTTTCTAACTATACACAATGCCTTAGAAAGCGGCATGCCAATACTCTCACGAGATGAGGTACTATTGTAGGAAAAATGGGCTAAAGCCGACCATTCGTCCCACACACTTTTTAAGTGTAAACTTATTCGTCGTGATCTCTATTTGACCTTAAATCTCGGGAAGGTAGTGATGCTTGGCAGTCGCTTGGTTTGCATGATATCAAATAAAGTAATCTAAAATTAACTCATGAATTTATCTAAAATGAACTCATGAATTTGACATCCTGGTCACTCTCAATACGTTGTAGTACACCATGTAACCTGAATACATGGACCACCAATTTAATTGTCTTGCAACCACGGATGTCGTATACTTGACCTTTGTAGAGATGAAATGTGCCACCACAAGCCACATATAAGCTATCTCAACCTCTCATTGTGTGTGGAAGACCCATAGTGAGACCCATAGAAATATGGATCCACTTCCCCATCGAAAATTGATAGGCAAGTTGAAGAAACCCACCGGGCTTACCTTATCAGGTTGAAAAGGGATACATCTTGTGTGACAAGAGCATGTAAGTCCTTCCACATCCCTTTCCTCTAGAAGCTCTTTCTTATCTTATCAAAGGACTTGAATATTCCCAATTGCCCCACCATTGATGAAGAATGCATTTTTTATGTAGGTACCACATGTAGACTCTATCTCTGTAGTAAAAAATGAGACCATTATGGGAACCATGTTGTAATTTTCGACATAGGCACCATGTAGACTCTATCTTTGTAGTAAAAATGAGACCATTACGTAGCCAAAAAACGAGGCAACTCTTTATGAGAACCAGGTTGCAATTTTAGCACCATTTCTGATGCCCCCTTATTTAAGAGATCTTCCTTTTGAAATTCCATGACCCAATGTTTGTATACTTCAGGTATAACTGATAGAGTATCAACCAATACATTATCCTTGCCCTTTTATATAGCTCATCTCAAAATCATAATTTTGCGAGGTTTCTTCTTTGCGTAGGAGATAGATTCGGTTGGGAGAGGAATTACTTCAACACACAATGATCACTTCTCACATTAAAATGACTACCATAAAGGTACTGATGCCACTTCTTGACGGCACGAAAGATAGCACTCATGTCTTGATCATACACATGCATATACATCTCTTTTTGTTGGTAGATTCTTTGGAATTTAAAACATATCATGAAACTCATCCAATAGTTCAGCCATGCCCTCATGCATTTGTTTCTTATTCTCAACCATATCATACCATCCTCTCTGCTAGGCTATAAAACAAATACACAGCCCATTTGCTTTGGCTCCCTCGAGTATTTGTAGCTCCTAATAAACATTTAATCTCCTTCTTGAAGCTCCAAAAGGTGGAGTCCTATGGGCTTCGACATAATTCTTGATTCTTACTTGAGCTCGCTTTCATGTTTGCCTTACATTGTTGGAGAAGAGCATGCACTACCTCACTTCCTCTTTCTCATTTGGATTCACTCCTTCTTACTTGACAACTATCATAGGTGCGCACTATTCACTTTCTAACCATACACGATGCCTCAGAAAGGTGGCGTGCCAATACTCTCATGATGATGAGAGCAGTACTATTAATAGTAGAAAAACTTGAGTAAAGCTGAGCGTTCATCCCACACACTTTGAGCATCATGGAAATGCTATCTCAAACACTTCTGACATAAAATGACTACCATAAAGCTCTAATACATTGCAATGTAAGAAAGGGATCAATGGCTTTAAGTAGAGCTCTGATACCAACAATGCAAGAAAGGGATCTAGTGAGAGATCAAGAAAATGCACTCATTATACATGGAGTATACTTATCATAGAGAGTACTAGTAGTCCACCCAAACATGGAAAGTCTGCCATGACACCGTAAGTAAGACTTCAACTTACAAATACCCTTTCTTCCAAGGGAAAAGGACAACATCATGTAATCATTTGTACAACAATTTGATGGTGGAACCACATTCTTTAATTACCAAGTCTTTCCTTTTTTTATGCTCTTAAAATCCCACTGCCTTGCAGCCATAGTGTCATATACTCGAACTATCTAGAGATGAAATGTTCCACCCTTGTCAACCTATTCAGAGACACACATGCCCTATCCCAATGTTTCTTTGTGTGTGGAAGACCCATAGTGAAATCCATAGAAATACGAATCCAATTCCCTTCGCGAGAGTAGGGAAGTTGAAGTAGCCCATCGAACTTATATGTATTGGATTCTTATTAAGTTGAGAAGGCGTACATCTTGTGAGAAAAGCATGGAAGTCCTTCCACATCCCTTTCTAATAGAAGCCCTTTTCCTTATCCTATCAACGGTCCTGAATACTCTTGATTGCCACACCGTTGGTGAAGGCAACGGTCTTGAATATTCCTGACTGCCCCACACCATTGTTGGTGAAGAATGTATTTGTTCGATCGGCCTTTGCTTGTAACTTTTGATGTAGGCACCATGTAAACTCTATCTTTGCAGTAAAAATGAGACCATTTCATAGCTAGAAAGAAGGCAACTCTTTATGAGAACCATATCATAATCTCATCCGGGTCGCCTTATTATCCTGTTGTTGATTATACACGCGATCTCAAAATCATAATTTTGCAAGGTTGCCAAACAACCACCTTCTTCGCTTAGGAGACGGATTCGGCCACAGGAGAGAATTACTTCAATGCACGATACGGTGATCACTTCTCAGATAAAAATCACTCATATCGTAAAGGTAATGATGCCACCTCTTGATGGCATAATGCAAAATAGCCATCATCTCTTGATCATACAAATCTCCTTTTGTTGGTAGAATCTTCATAATTTAAAGCATATGATGAAACTCATAGTTCAGCCATGCCCTCATGCATTTGTTTTTGTTCTCAACCACCATATCATCCTCTTTGCAATGCTATAAAACAATCACACAGTCCATTAGCTTTGATTCCCAATCTCCTTCTTGGAGTTCCGAATTCTCCTATGGGCATCGGCATAATGCTTCATTGAGATTACTTTCATGTTTGCCTCGCATTTTTGGGGAGAAGAGCATTCACTATCTCCACTTTCTCTTTTGCATTTGGATTCACTCCCTTTTGCTCGACAGCTATCATGGGTGCAGTTGCCTTCTAACCATACGCGATGCCTCAAAAGGTGGCATTCACCATCTAAGCATACACAGTGCCTCAAAAGGTGGCGCGACGGCATGCATTCACCTTTTCTAACTATACACAATGCCTTAGAAAGCGGCATGCCAATACTCTCACGAGATGAGGTACTATTGTAGGAAAAATGGGCTAAAGCCGACCATTCGTCCCACACACTTTTTAAGTGTAAACTTATTCGTCGTGATCTCTATTTGACCTTAAATCTCGGGAAAGTAGCGATGCTTGGCAGTCGCTTGGTTTGCATGATATCAAATAAAGTAATCTGAAATGAACTCATGAATTTATCTAAAATGTACTCATGAATTTGACATCCTGGTCACTCTCAATACGTTGTAGTACACCATGTAACCTGAATACATGGACCACCAATTGCCTTGCAACCACGGATGTCGTATACTTGACCTTTGTAGAGATGAAATGTGCCACCACAAGCCACATATAAGCTATCTCAACCTTTCTTTGTGTATGGAAGACCCATAGTGAGATCCATAGAAATATGGATCCACTTTCCCATCGAAAATTGATAGGCAAGTTGAAGAAACCCACTGGGCTTACCTTATCAGGTTGAAAAGGCATACATCTTGTGTGACAAGAGCATGTAAGTCCTTCCACATCCCTTTCCTCTAGAAGCTCTTTCTTATCTTATCAAAGGACTTGAATATTCCCGATTGCCCCACCATTGATGAAGAATGCATTTTTTATGTAGGTACCACATGTAGACTCTATCTTTGTAGTAAAAAATGAGACCATTATGGGAACTATGTTGTAATTTTTTACATAGACACCATGTAGACTCTATCTTTGTTAGTAAAAATGAGACCATTATGTAGCCAAAAACGAGGCAACTCTTTATGAGAACCAGGTCGTAATTTTAGCACCATTTGTGACACCCCCTTGTTTAAGAGATCTTCCTTTTGAAATTCCATGACCCAATGTTTGTATACTTTAGGTATAGCTGATAGAGCATCAGCCACTACATTATCCTTAGCGCTCATCTCTTGACCATACACATGCATATACATCTCTTTTTGTTGGTAGATTCTTTGGAATTTAAAACATATCATGAAACTCATCCAATAGTTCAACCATGCCCTCTGCATTTGTTTCTTGTTCTCAACCATATCATACCATCCTCTCTGCTAGGCTATAAAACAAATACACAGCCCATTTGCTTCGGTTCCCTTGAGTATTTGTAGCTTCTAAAAAACATTTAATCTCCTTCTTGAAGCTCCCCAGAGGCGGTCCTATGGGCTTCGATATAATTCTTGATTCTCACTTGAGCTCGCTTTCATGTTTGCCTTGCATTGTTGGAGAAGAGCATGCACTACCTCACTTCCTCTTTCTCATTTGGATTCACTCCTTCTTACTTGAAAACTATCATAGTAGGTGCGCACCATTCACTTTCTAACCATACACGATGCCTCAGAAAGGTGGCGTGCCAATACTCTCATGATGATGAGCAGTACTATTATTAGTAGGAAAACTTGAGTAAAGCTGAGCGTTCATCCCACAGTTTGAGCATCATGGAAATGCTATCTCAAACTAAGTTTCCACCCACTTATTCACGCCCTCTGTTTGACCTTTGATCTCAGGATGGTAGCGATGCTTGGCGTCAACTTGGTTTGCATGATCTCAAACAAATTGTTTGCAAAATGAACTCATCATGCATTTGGCATTCTTGATCACTTACAATATGTTGTGGTACACCCTGTACCTTCAAGGTAGGATCCCGAAACTGCCTCGCAAAAACGATAGATGTCGTATCCTTGACCTTTGTAGAGATGAAATGTGCCACCCTTGTCAACCTATCCACCACAACATGTAAGCTATCGCAACCTTTCTTTGTGTGTGTGGAAGACCCATATAGTGAAATCCATTAGAAATACGAATCCACTGCATACATACATCTTGTGGGACAGAAGCATGTAAGTTCCTCACGTTCCTCTCAATTAGAAGCTCTTATCTTATCAAAGGTGTTGAAATTCCCAACTGCCCCATCGTTGTGCTAAAGAATGCATTTCTCAGATCAGCCTTTGCTTGTAATTTTTGATGATGCCTATAGGCACCATGTAGACTCTATAGATCTTTGTAGCCAGAAGCGAGGCAACTCTTTTCTAAGAACCGTGTTGTAATTCCTGCACCATTCGTGTCACCTCCTTATTTAACGGATATTCCTCTTGAATTTCCAGAACTCAATCTTTGTGTACTTTGGAAATAGTCGATAGTGAACATTTAAGCATCGGCCCCACCACATTATTCTTGCTCTTTATATAGGCAATCTCAAAATCATAATTTTGCAAGGCTGCCACACCCACGTTCTTTGCTTAGGAGATAGACTCGGTTCGGAGAGGAATTACTTCAATGCACATGGATCACTTCTAAAATAAAATGACTACCATTAAGCTCTAATACATTGCAATGTAAGAAAGGGATCAATGGCTTTAAGTAGAGCTCTGATACCAACAATGCAAGAAAGGGATCTAGTGAGAGATCAAGAAAATGCACTCATTATACATGGAGTATACTTATCATAGAGAGTACTAGTAGTCCGCTCAAACATGGAAAGTCTGCCATGACACCGTAAGTAAGACTTCAACTTACAAATACCCTTTCTTCCAAGGGAAAAGGACAATGTCATGTAATCATTTGTACAACAATTTGATGGTGGAACCACATTCTTTGATTACCAAGTCTTTCCTTTTTTTATGCTCTTAAAATCCCACTGCCTTGCAGCCATATTGTCATATACTTGAACTTTCTAGAGATGAAATGTTCCACCCTTGTCAACCTATTCAGAGACACACATGCCCTTTCCTAATGTTTCTTTGTGTGTGGAAGACCCATAGTGAAATCCATAGAAATACAAATCCAATTCCCTTCGAGAATAGGCAAGTTGAAGTAGCCCATCGGACTTATATGTATTGGGTTCTTATTAAGTTGAGAAGGCGTACATCTTGTGAGAAAAGCATGGAAGTCCTTCCACATCCCTTTCTAATAGAAGCCCTTTTCGTTATCCTATCAACGGTCTTGAATACTCTTGATTGCCACACCGTTGGTAAAGGCAACGGTCTTGATTATTCCTGACTGTCCCACACCATTGGTGAAGAATGTATTTGTTCGATCGGCCTTTGCTTGTAACTTTTGATGTAGGCACCATGTAGACTCTATCTTTGCAGTAAAAATGAGACCATTTCATAGCTAGAAAGAAGGCAACTCTTTATGAGAACCATATCATAATCTCAGCCAGAGGCCGCCACATTATCCTATTGTTGATTATACACGCGATCTCAAAATCATAATTTTGCAAGGTTGCCAACCACCTTCTTCGCTTAGGAGACGGATTCTGTCACAGGATAGAATTACTTCAATGCACGGTACGGTGATCACTTCTCACATAAAAATCATACAAATCTCCTTTTGTTGGTAGAATCTTCAGAATTTAAAGCATATGATGAAACTCATAGTTCAGCCATGTCCCTTAGCTTTGATTCTTAATTTCCTTCTTGGAGTTCCGAATTCTCCTATGGGCATCGGCATAATGCTTCATTGAGATTAGTTTCATGTTTGCCTTGCATTTTTGGAGAAGAGCATTCACGATCTCCACTTTCACTTTTGCATTTGGATTCACTCCCTTTTGCTCGACAGCTATCATGGGTACAGTTGCCTTCTAACCATACGCGATGCCTCAAAAGGTGGCATTCACCATCTAAGCATACACAGTGCCTCAAAAGGTGTCGCGACGGCATGCATTCACCTTTTCTAACTATACACAATGCCTTAGAAAGCGGCATGCCAATACTCTCACGAGATGAGGTACTATTGTAGGAAAAATGGGCTAAAGCCGACCATTCGTCCCACACACTTTTTAAGTGTAAACTTATTCGTCGTGATCTCTATTTGACCTTAAATCTCGGGAAGGTAGTGATGCTTGGCAGTCGCTTGGTTTGCATGATATCAAATAAAGTAATCTAAAATTAACTCATGAATTTATCTAAAATGAACTCATGAATTTGACATCCTGGTCACTCTCAATACGTTGTAGTACACCATGTAACCTGAATACATGGACCACCAATTTAATTGTCTTGCAACCACGGATGTCGTATACTTGACCTTTGTAGAGATGAAATGTGCCACCACAAGCCACATATAAGCTATCTCAACCTCTCATTGTGTGTGGAAGACCCATAGTGAGACCCATAGAAATATGGATCCACTTCCCCATCGAAAATTGATAGGCAAGTTGAAGAAACCCACCGGGCTTACCTTATCAGGTTGAAAAGGGATACATCTTGTGTGACAAGAGCATGTAAGTCCTTCCACATCCCTTTCCTCTAGAAGCTCTTTCTTATCTTATCAAAGGACTTGAATATTCCCAATTGCCCCACCATTGATGAAGAATGCATTTTTTATGTAGGTACCACATGTAGACTCTATCTCTGTAGTAAAAAATGAGACCATTATGGGAACCATGTTGTAATTTTCGACATAGGCACCATGTAGACTCTATCTTTGTAGTAAAAATGAGACCATTACGTAGCCAAAAAACGAGGCAACTCTTTATGAGAACCAGGTTGCAATTTTAGCACCATTTCTGATGCCCCCTTATTTAAGAGATCTTCCTTTTGAAATTCCATGACCCAATGTTTGTATACTTCAGGTATAACTGATAGAGTATCAACCAATACATTATCCTTGCCCTTTTATATAGCTCATCTCAAAATCATAATTTTGCGAGGTTTCTTCTTTGCGTAGGAGATAGATTCGGTTGGGAGAGGAATTACTTCAACACACAATGATCACTTCTCACATTAAAATGACTACCATAAAGGTACTGATGCCACTTCTTGACGGCACGAAAGATAGCACTCATGTCTTGATCATACACATGCATATACATCTCTTTTTGTTGGTAGATTCTTTGGAATTTAAAACATATCATGAAACTCATCCAATAGTTCAGCCATGCCCTCATGCATTTGTTTCTTATTCTCAACCATATCATACCATCCTCTCTGCTAGGCTATAAAACAAATACACAGCCCATTTGCTTTGGCTCCCTCGAGTATTTGTAGCTCCTAATAAACATTTAATCTCCTTCTTGAAGCTCCAAAAGGTGGAGTCCTATGGGCTTCGACATAATTCTTGATTCTTACTTGAGCTCGCTTTCATGTTTGCCTTACATTGTTGGAGAAGAGCATGCACTACCTCACTTCCTCTTTCTCATTTGGATTCACTCCTTCTTACTTGACAACTATCATAGGTGCGCACTATTCACTTTCTAACCATACACGATGCCTCAGAAAGGTGGCGTGCCAATACTCTCATGATGATGAGAGCAGTACTATTAATAGTAGAAAAACTTGAGTAAAGCTGAGCGTTCATCCCACACACTTTGAGCATCATGGAAATGCTATCTCAAACACTTCTGACATAAAATGACTACCATAAAGCTCTAATACATTGCAATGTAAGAAAGGGATCAATGGCTTTAAGTAGAGCTCTGATACCAACAATGCAAGAAAGGGATCTAGTGAGAGATCAAGAAAATGCACTCATTATACATGGAGTATACTTATCATAGAGAGTACTAGTAGTCCACCCAAACATGGAAAGTCTGCCATGACACCGTAAGTAAGACTTCAACTTACAAATACCCTTTCTTCCAAGGGAAAAGGACAACATCATGTAATCATTTGTACAACAATTTGATGGTGGAACCACATTCTTTAATTACCAAGTCTTTCCTTTTTTTATGCTCTTAAAATCCCACTGCCTTGCAGCCATAGTGTCATATACTCGAACTATCTAGAGATGAAATGTTCCACCCTTGTCAACCTATTCAGAGACACACATGCCCTATCCCAATGTTTCTTTGTGTGTGGAAGACCCATAGTGAAATCCATAGAAATACGAATCCAATTCCCTTCGCGAGAGTAGGGAAGTTGAAGTAGCCCATCGAACTTATATGTATTGGATTCTTATTAAGTTGAGAAGGCGTACATCTTGTGAGAAAAGCATGGAAGTCCTTCCACATCCCTTTCTAATAGAAGCCCTTTTCCTTATCCTATCAACGGTCCTGAATACTCTTGATTGCCACACCGTTGGTGAAGGCAACGGTCTTGAATATTCCTGACTGCCCCACACCATTGTTGGTGAAGAATGTATTTGTTCGATCGGCCTTTGCTTGTAACTTTTGATGTAGGCACCATGTAAACTCTATCTTTGCAGTAAAAATGAGACCATTTCATAGCTAGAAAGAAGGCAACTCTTTATGAGAACCATATCATAATCTCATCCGGGTCGCCTTATTATCCTGTTGTTGATTATACACGCGATCTCAAAATCATAATTTTGCAAGGTTGCCAAACAACCACCTTCTTCGCTTAGGAGACGGATTCGGCCACAGGAGAGAATTACTTCAATGCACGATACGGTGATCACTTCTCAGATAAAAATCACTCATATCGTAAAGGTAATGATGCCACCTCTTGATGGCATAATGCAAAATAGCCATCATCTCTTGATCATACAAATCTCCTTTTGTTGGTAGAATCTTCATAATTTAAAGCATATGATGAAACTCATAGTTCAGCCATGCCCTCATGCATTTGTTTTTGTTCTCAACCACCATATCATCCTCTTTGCAATGCTATAAAACAATCACACAGTCCATTAGCTTTGATTCCCAATCTCCTTCTTGGAGTTCCGAATTCTCCTATGGGCATCGGCATAATGCTTCATTGAGATTACTTTCATGTTTGCCTCGCATTTTTGGGGAGAAGAGCATTCACTATCTCCACTTTCTCTTTTGCATTTGGATTCACTCCCTTTTGCTCGACAGCTATCATGGGTGCAGTTGCCTTCTAACCATACGCGATGCCTCAAAAGGTGGCATTCACCATCTAAGCATACACAGTGCCTCAAAAGGTGGCGCGACGGCATGCATTCACCTTTTCTAACTATACACAATGCCTTAGAAAGCGGCATGCCAATACTCTCACGAGATGAGGTACTATTGTAGGAAAAATGGGCTAAAGCCGACCATTCGTCCCACACACTTTTTAAGTGTAAACTTATTCGTCGTGATCTCTATTTGACCTTAAATCTCGGGAAAGTAGCGATGCTTGGCAGTCGCTTGGTTTGCATGATATCAAATAAAGTAATCTGAAATGAACTCATGAATTTATCTAAAATGTACTCATGAATTTGACATCCTGGTCACTCTCAATACGTTGTAGTACACCATGTAACCTGAATACATGGACCACCAATTGCCTTGCAACCACGGATGTCGTATACTTGACCTTTGTAGAGATGAAATGTGCCACCACAAGCCACATATAAGCTATCTCAACCTTTCTTTGTGTATGGAAGACCCATAGTGAGATCCATAGAAATATGGATCCACTTTCCCATCGAAAATTGATAGGCAAGTTGAAGAAACCCACTGGGCTTACCTTATCAGGTTGAAAAGGCATACATCTTGTGTGACAAGAGCATGTAAGTCCTTCCACATCCCTTTCCTCTAGAAGCTCTTTCTTATCTTATCAAAGGACTTGAATATTCCCGATTGCCCCACCATTGATGAAGAATGCATTTTTTATGTAGGTACCACATGTAGACTCTATCTTTGTAGTAAAAAATGAGACCATTATGGGAACTATGTTGTAATTTTTTACATAGACACCATGTAGACTCTATCTTTGTTAGTAAAAATGAGACCATTATGTAGCCAAAAACGAGGCAACTCTTTATGAGAACCAGGTCGTAATTTTAGCACCATTTGTGACACCCCCTTGTTTAAGAGATCTTCCTTTTGAAATTCCATGACCCAATGTTTGTATACTTTAGGTATAGCTGATAGAGCATCAGCCACTACATTATCCTTAGCGCTCATCTCTTGACCATACACATGCATATACATCTCTTTTTGTTGGTAGATTCTTTGGAATTTAAAACATATCATGAAACTCATCCAATAGTTCAACCATGCCCTCTGCATTTGTTTCTTGTTCTCAACCATATCATACCATCCTCTCTGCTAGGCTATAAAACAAATACACAGCCCATTTGCTTCGGTTCCCTTGAGTATTTGTAGCTTCTAAAAAACATTTAATCTCCTTCTTGAAGCTCCCCAGAGGCGGTCCTATGGGCTTCGATATAATTCTTGATTCTCACTTGAGCTCGCTTTCATGTTTGCCTTGCATTGTTGGAGAAGAGCATGCACTACCTCACTTCCTCTTTCTCATTTGGATTCACTCCTTCTTACTTGAAAACTATCATAGTAGGTGCGCACCATTCACTTTCTAACCATACACGATGCCTCAGAAAGGTGGCGTGCCAATACTCTCATGATGATGAGCAGTACTATTATTAGTAGGAAAACTTGAGTAAAGCTGAGCGTTCATCCCACAGTTTGAGCATCATGGAAATGCTATCTCAAACTAAGTTTCCACCCACTTATTCACGCCCTCTGTTTGACCTTTGATCTCAGGATGGTAGTGATGCTTGGCGTCAACTTGGTTTGCATGATCTCAAACAAATTGTTTGCAAAATGAACTCATCATGCATTTGGCATTCTTGATCACTTACAATATGTTGTGGTACACCCTGTACCTTCAAGGTAGGATCCCGAAACTGCCTCGCAAAAACGATAGATGTCGTATCCTTGACCTTTGTAGAGATGAAATGTGCCACCCTTGTCAACCTATCCACCACAACATGTAAGCTATCGCAACCTTTCTTTGTGTGTGTGGAAGACCCATATAGTGAAATCCATTAGAAATACGAATCCACTGCATACATACATCTTGTGGGACAGAAGCATGTAAGTTCCTCACGTTCCTCTCAATTAGAAGCTCTTATCTTATCAAAGGTGTTGAAATTCCCAACTGCCCCATCGTTGTGCTAAAGAATGCATTTCTCAGATCAGCCTTTGCTTGTAATTTTTGATGATGCCTATAGGCACCATGTAGACTCTATAGATCTTTGTAGCCAGAAGCGAGGCAACTCTTTTCTAAGAACCGTGTTGTAATTCCTGCACCATTCGTGTCACCTCCTTATTTAACGGATATTCCTCTTGAATTTCCAGAACTCAATCTTTGTGTACTTTGGAAATAGTCGATAGTGAACATTTAAGCATCGGCCCCACCACATTATTCTTGCTCTTTATATAGGCAATCTCAAAATCATAATTTTGCAAGGCTGCCACACCCACGTTCTTTGCTTAGGAGATAGACTCGGTTCGGAGAGGAATTACTTCAATGCACATGGATCACTTCTAAAATAAAATGACTACCATTAAGCTCTAATACATTGCAATGTAAGAAAGGGATCAATGGCTTTAAGTAGAGCTCTGATACCAACAATGCAAGAAAGGGATCTAGTGAGAGATCAAGAAAATGCACTCATTATACATGGAGTATACTTATCATAGAGAGTACTAGTAGTCCGCTCAAACATGGAAAGTCTGCCATGACACCGTAAGTAAGACTTCAACTTACAAATACCCTTTCTTCCAAGGGAAAAGGACAATGTCATGTAATCATTTGTACAACAATTTGATGGTGGAACCACATTCTTTGATTACCAAGTCTTTCCTTTTTTTATGCTCTTAAAATCCCACTGCCTTGCAGCCATATTGTCATATACTTGAACTTTCTAGAGATGAAATGTTCCACCCTTGTCAACCTATTCAGAGACACACATGCCCTTTCCTAATGTTTCTTTGTGTGTGGAAGACCCATAGTGAAATCCATAGAAATACAAATCCAATTCCCTTCGAGAATAGGCAAGTTGAAGTAGCCCATCGGACTTATATGTATTGGGTTCTTATTAAGTTGAGAAGGCGTACATCTTGTGAGAAAAGCATGGAAGTCCTTCCACATCCCTTTCTAATAGAAGCCCTTTTCGTTATCCTATCAACGGTCTTGAATACTCTTGATTGCCACACCGTTGGTAAAGGCAACGGTCTTGATTATTCCTGACTGTCCCACACCATTGGTGAAGAATGTATTTGTTCGATCGGCCTTTGCTTGTAACTTTTGATGTAGGCACCATGTAGACTCTATCTTTGCAGTAAAAATGAGACCATTTCATAGCTAGAAAGAAGGCAACTCTTTATGAGAACCATATCATAATCTCAGCCAGAGGCCGCCACATTATCCTATTGTTGATTATACACGCGATCTCAAAATCATAATTTTGCAAGGTTGCCAACCACCTTCTTCGCTTAGGAGACGGATTCTGTCACAGGATAGAATTACTTCAATGCACGGTACGGTGATCACTTCTCACATAAAAATCATACAAATCTCCTTTTGTTGGTAGAATCTTCAGAATTTAAAGCATATGATGAAACTCATAGTTCAGCCATGTCCCTTAGCTTTGATTCTTAATTTCCTTCTTGGAGTTCCGAATTCTCCTATGGGCATCGGCATAATGCTTCATTGAGATTAGTTTCATGTTTGCCTTGCATTTTTGGAGAAGAGCATTCACGATCTCCACTTTCACTTTTGCATTTGGATTCACTCCCTTTTGCTCGACAGCTATCATGGGTACAGTTGCCTTCTAACCATACGCGATGCCTCAAAAGGTGGCATTCACCATCTAAGCATACACAGTGCCTCAAAAGGTGTCGCGACGGCATGCATTCACCTTTTCTAACTATACACAATGCCTTAGAAAGCGGCATGCCAATACTCTCACGAGATGAGGTACTATTGTAGGAAAAATGGGCTAAAGCCGACCATTCGTCCCACACACTTTTTAAGTGTAAACTTATTCGTCGTGATCTCTATTTGACCTTAAATCTCGGGAAGGTAGTGATGCTTGGCAGTCGCTTGGTTTGCATGATATCAAATAAAGTAATCTAAAATTAACTCATGAATTTATCTAAAATGAACTCATGAATTTGACATCCTGGTCACTCTCAATACGTTGTAGTACACCATGTAACCTGAATACATGGACCACCAATTTAATTGTCTTGCAACCACGGATGTCGTATACTTGACCTTTGTAGAGATGAAATGTGCCACCACAAGCCACATATAAGCTATCTCAACCTCTCATTGTGTGTGGAAGACCCATAGTGAGACCCATAGAAATATGGATCCACTTCCCCATCGAAAATTGATAGGCAAGTTGAAGAAACCCACCGGGCTTACCTTATCAGGTTGAAAAGGGATACATCTTGTGTGACAAGAGCATGTAAGTCCTTCCACATCCCTTTCCTCTAGAAGCTCTTTCTTATCTTATCAAAGGACTTGAATATTCCCAATTGCCCCACCATTGATGAAGAATGCATTTTTTATGTAGGTACCACATGTAGACTCTATCTCTGTAGTAAAAAATGAGACCATTATGGGAACCATGTTGTAATTTTCGACATAGGCACCATGTAGACTCTATCTTTGTAGTAAAAATGAGACCATTACGTAGCCAAAAAACGAGGCAACTCTTTATGAGAACCAGGTTGCAATTTTAGCACCATTTCTGATGCCCCCTTATTTAAGAGATCTTCCTTTTGAAATTCCATGACCCAATGTTTGTATACTTCAGGTATAACTGATAGAGTATCAACCAATACATTATCCTTGCCCTTTTATATAGCTCATCTCAAAATCATAATTTTGTGAGGTTTCTTCTTTACGTAGGAGATAGATTCGGTTGGGAGAGGAATTACTTCAACACACAATGATCACTTCTCACATTAAAATGACTACCATAAAGGTAATGATGCCACTTCTTGACGGCACGAAAGATAGCACTCATGTCTTGATCATACACATGCATATACATCTCTTTTTGTTGGTAGATTCTTTGGAATTTAAAACATATCATGAAACTCATCCAATAGTTCAGCCATGCCCTCATGCATTTGTTTCTTATTCTCAACCATATCATACCATCCTCTCTGCTAGGCTATAAAACACATACACAGCCCATTTGCTTTGGCTCCCTCGAGTATTTGTAGCTCCTAATAAACATTTAATCTCCTTCTTGAAGCTCCAAAAGGTGGAGTCCTATGGGCTTCGACATAATTCTTGATTCTTACTTGAGCTCGCTTTCATGTTTGCCTTACATTGTTGGAGAAGAGCATGCACTACCTCACTTCCTCTTTCTCATTTGGATTCACTCCTTCTTACTTGACAACTATCATAGGTGCGCACTATTCACTTTCTAACCATACACGATGCCTCAGAAAGGTGGCGTGCCAATACTCTCATGATGATGAGAGCAGTACTATTAATAGTAGGAAAACTTGAGTAAAGCTGAGCGTTCATCCCACACACTTTGAGCATCATGGAAATGCTATCTCAAACACTTCTGACATAAAATGACTACCATAAAGCTCTAATACATTGCAATGTAAGAAAGGGATCAATGGCTTTAAGTAGAGCTCTGATACCAACAATGCAAGAAAGGGATCTAGTGAGAGATCAAGAAAATGCACTCATTATACATGGAGTATACTTATCATAGAGAGTACTAGTAGTCCACCCAAACATGGAAAGTCTGCCATGACACCGTAAGTAAGACTTCAACTTACAAATACCCTTTCTTCCAAGGGAAAAGGACAACATCATGTAATCATTTGTACAACAATTTGATGGTGGAACCACATTCTTTAATTACCAAGTCTTTCCTTTTTTTATGCTCTTAAAATCCCACTGCCTTGCAGCCATAGTGTCATATACTCGAACTATCTAGAGATGAAATGTTCCACCCTTGTCAACCTATTCAGAGACACACATGCCCTATCCCAATGTTTCTTTGTGTGTGGAAGACCCATAGTGAAATCCATAGAAATACGAATCCAATTCCCTTCGCGAGAGTAGGGAAGTTGAAGTAGCCCATCGAACTTATATGTATTGGATTCTTATTAAGTTGAGAAGGCGTACATCTTGTGAGAAAAGCATGGAAGTCCTTCCACATCCCTTTCTAATAGAAGCCCTTTTCCTTATCCTATCAACGGTCCTGAATACTCTTGATTGCCACACCGTTGGTGAAGGCAACGGTCTTGAATATTCCTGACTGCCCCACACCATTGTTGGTGAAGAATGTATTTGTTCGATCGGCTTTTGCTTGTAACTTTTGATGTAGGCACCATGTAAACTCTATCTTTGCAGTAAAAATGAGACCATTTCATAGCTAGAAAGAAGGCAACTCTTTATGAGAAGCATATCATAATCTCAGCCAGGCCGCCACATTATCCTATTGTTGATTATACACGCGATCTCAAAATCATAATTTTGCAAGGTTGCCAAACAACCACCTTCTTCGCTTAGGAGACGGATTCGGCCACAGGAGAGAATTACTTCAATGCACGATACGATGATCACTTCTCAGATAAAAATCACTCATATCGTAAAGGTAATGATGCCACCTCTTGATGGCATAATGCAAAATAGCCATCATCTCTTGATCATACAAATCTCCTTTTGTTGGTAGAATCTTCATAATTTAAAGCATATGATGAAACTCATAGTTCAGCCATGCCCTCATGCATTTGTTTTTGTTCTCAACCACCATATCATCCTCTTTGCAATGCTATAAAACAATCACACAGTCCATTAGCTTTGATTCCCAATCTCCTTCTTGGAGTTCCGAATTCTCCTATGGGCATCGGCATAATGCTTCATTGAGATTACTTTCATGTTTGCCTCGCATTTTTGGGGAGAAGAGCATTCACTATCTCCACTTTCTCTTTTGCATTTGGATTCACTCCCTTTTGCTCGACAGCTATCATGGGTGCAGTTGCCTTCTAACCATACGCGATGCCTCAAAAGGTGGCATTCACCATCTAAGCATACACAGTGCCTCAAAAGGTGGCGCGACGGCATGCATTCACCTTTTCTAACTATACACAATGCCTTAGAAAGCGGCATGCCAATACTCTCACGAGATGAGGTACTATTGTAGGAAAAATGGGCTAAAGCCGACCATTCGTCCCACACACTTTTTAAGTGTAAACTTATTCGTCGTGATCTCTATTTGACCTTAAATCTCGGGAAAGTAGCGATGCTTGGCAGTCGCTTGGTTTGCATGATATCAAATAAAGTAATCTGAAATGAACTCATGAATTTATCTAAAATGTACTCATGAATTTGACATCCTGGTCACTCTCAATACGTTGTAGTACACCATGTAACCTGAATACATGGACCACCAATTGCCTTGCAACCACGGATGTCGTATACTTGACCTTTGTAGAGATGAAATGTGCCACCACAAGCCACATATAAGCTATCTCAACCTTTCTTTGTGTATGGAAGACCCATAGTGAGATCCATAGAAATATGGATCCACTTTCCCATCGAAAATTGATAGGCAAGTTGAAGAAACCCACTGGGCTTACCTTATCAGGTTGAAAAGGCATACATCTTGTGTGACAAGAGCATGTAAGTCCTTCCACATCCCTTTCCTCTAGAAGCTCTTTCTTATCTTATCAAAGGACTTGAATATTCCCGATTGCCCCACCATTGATGAAGAATGCATTTTTTATGTAGGTACCACATGTAGACTCTATCTTTGTAGTAAAAAATGAGACCATTATGGGAACTATGTTGTAATTTTTAACATAGACACCATGTAGACTCTATCTTTGTTAGTAAAAATGAGACCATTATGTAGCCAAAAACGAGGCAACTCTTTATGAGAACCAGGTCGTAATTTTAGCACCATTTGTGACACCCCCTTGTTTAAGAGATCTTCCTTTTGAAATTCCATGACCCAATGTTTGTATACTTTAGGTATAGCTGATAGAGCATCAGCCACTACATTATCCTTAGCGCTCATCTCTTGACCATACACATGCATATACATCTCTTTTTGTTGGTAGATTCTTTGGAATTTAAAACATATCATGAAACTCATCCAATAGTTCAACCATGCCCTCTGCATTTGTTTCTTGTTCTCAACCATATCATACCATCCTCTCTGCCAGGCTATAAAACAAATACACAGCCCATTTGCTTCGGTTCCCTTGAGTATTTGTAGCTTCTAAAAAACATTTAATCTCCTTCTTGAAGCTCCCCAGAGGCGGTCCTATGGGCTTCGATATAATTCTTGATTCTCACTTGAGCTCGCTTTCATGTTTGCCTTGCATTGTTGGAGAAGAGCATGCACTACCTCACTTCCTCTTTCTCATTTGGATTCACTCCTTCTTACTTGAAAACTATCATAGTAGGTGCGCACCATTCACTTTCTAACCATACACGATGCCTCAGAAAGGTGGCGTGCCAATACTCTCATGATGATGAGCAGTACTATTATTAGTAGGAAAACTTGAGTAAAGCTGAGCGTTCATCCCACAGTTTGAGCATCATGGAAATGCTATCTCAAACTAAGTTTCCACCCACTTATTCACGCCCTCTGTTTGACCTTTGATCTCAGGATGGTAGCGATGCTTGGCGTCAACTTGGTTTGCATGATCTCAAACAAATTGTTTGCAAAATGAACTCATCATGCATTTGGCATTCTTGATCACTTACAATATGTTGTGGTACACCCTGTACCTTCAAGGTAGGATCCCGAAACTGCCTCGCAAAAACGATAGATGTCGTATCCTTGACCTTTGTAGAGATGAAATGTGCCACCCTTGTCAACCTATCCACCACAACATGTAAGCTATCGCAACCTTTCTTTGTGTGTGTGGAAGACCCATATAGTGAAATCCATAGAAATACGAATCCACTGCATACATACATCTTGTGGGACAGAAGCATGTAAGTTCCTCACGTTCCTCTCAATTAGAAGCTCTTATCTTATCAAAGGTGTTGAAATTCCCAACTGCCCCATCGTTGTGCTAAAGAATGCATTTCTCAGATCAGCCTTTGCTTGTAATTTTTGATGATGCCTATAGGCACCATGTAGACTCTATAGATCTTTGTAGCCAGAAGCGAGGCAACTCTTTTCTAAGAACCGTGTTGTAATTCCTGCACCATTCGTGTCACCTCCTTATTTAACGGATATTCCTCTTGAATTTCCAGAACTCAATCTTTGTGTACTTTGGAAATAGTCGATAGTGAACATTTAAGCATCGGCCCCACCACATTATTCTTGCTCTTTATATAGGCAATCTCAAAATCATAATTTTGCAAGGCTGCCACACCCACGTTCTTTGCTTAGGAGATAGACTCGGTTCGGAGAGGAATTACTTCAATGCACATGGATCACTTCTAAAATAAAATGACTACCATTAAGCTCTAATACATTGCAATGTAAGAAAGGGATCAATGGCTTTAAGTAGAGCTCTGATACCAACAATGCAAGAAAGGGATCTAGTGAGAGATCAAGAAAATGCACTCATTATACATGGAGTATACTTATCATAGAGAGTACTAGTAGTCCGCTCAAACATGGAAAGTCTGCCATGACACCGTAAGTAAGACTTCAACTTACAAATACCCTTTCTTCCAAGGGAAAAGGACAATGTCATGTAATCATTTGTACAACAATTTGATGGTGGAACCACATTCTTTGATTACCAAGTCTTTCCTTTTTTTATGCTCTTAAAATCCCACTGCCTTGCAGCCATATTGTCATATACTTGAACTTTCTAGAGATGAAATGTTCCACCCTTGTCAACCTATTCAGAGACACACATGCCCTTTCCTAATGTTTCTTTGTGTGTGGAAGACCCATAGTGAAATCCATAGAAATACAAATCCAATTCCCTTCGAGAGTAGGCAAGTTGAAGTAGCCCATCGGACTTATATGTATTGGGTTCTTATTAAGTTGAGAAGGCGTACATCTTGTGAGAAAAGCATGGAAGTCCTTCCACATCCCTTTCTAATAGAAGCCCTTTTCGTTATCCTATCAACGGTCTTGAATACTCTTGATTGCCACACCGTTGGTAAAGGCAACGGTCTTGATTATTCCTGACTGTCCCACACCATTGGTGAAGAATGTATTTGTTCGATCGGCCTTTGCTTGTAACTTTTGATGTAGGCACCATGTAGACTCTATCTTTGCAGTAAAAATGAGACCATTTCATAGCTAGAAAGAAGGCAACTCTTTATGAGAACCATATCATAATCTCAGCCAGAGGCCACCACATTATCCTATTGTTGATTATACACGCGATCTCAAAATCATAATTTTGCAAGGTTGCCAACCACCTTCTTCGCTTAGGAGACGGATTCGGTCACAGGAGAGAATTACTTCAATGCACGGTACGGTGATCACTTCTCACATAAAAATCATACAAATCTCCTTTTGTTGGTAGAATCTTCAGAATTTAAAGCATATGATGAAACTCATAGTTCAGCCATGTCCCTTAGCTTTGATTCTTAATTTCCTTCTTGGAGTTCCGAATTCTCCTATGGGCATCGGCATAATGCTTCATTGAGATTAGTTTCATGTTTGCCTTGCATTTTTGGAGAAGAGCATTCACGATCTCCACTTTCACTTTTGCATTTGGATTCACTCCCTTTTGCTCGACAGCTATCATGGGTACAGTTGCCTTCTAACCATACGCGATGCCTCAAAAGGTGGCATTCACCATCTAAGCATACACAGTGCCTCAAAAGGTGTCGCGACGGCATGCATTCACCTTTTCTAACTATACACAATGCCTTAGAAAGCGGCATGCCAATACTCTCACGAGATGAGGTACTATTGTAGGAAAAATGGGCTAAAGCCGACCATTCGTCCCACACACTTTTTAAGTGTAAACTTATTCGTCGTGATCTCTATTTGACCTTAAATCTCGGGAAGGTAGTGATGCTTGGCAGTCGCTTGGTTTGCATGATATCAAATAAAGTAATCTAAAATTAACTCATGAATTTATCTAAAATGAACTCATGAATTTGACATCCTGGTCACTCTCAATACGTTGTAGTACACCATGTAACCTGAATACATGGACCACCAATTTAATTGTCTTGCAACCACGGATGTCGTATACTTGACCTTTGTAGAGATGAAATGTGCCACCACAAGCCACATATAAGCTATCTCAACCTCTCATTGTGTGTGGAAGACCCATAGTGAGACCCATAGAAATATGGATCCACTTCCCCATCGAAAATTGATAGGCAAGTTGAAGAAACCCACCGGGCTTACCTTATCAGGTTGAAAAGGGATACATCTTGTGTGACAAGAGCATGTAAGTCCTTCCACATCCCTTTCCTCTAGAAGCTCTTTCTTATCTTATCAAAGGACTTGAATATTCCCAATTGCCCCACCATTGATGAAGAATGCATTTTTTATGTAGGTACCACATGTAGACTCTATCTCTGTAGTAAAAAATGAGACCATTATGGGAACCATGTTGTAATTTTCGACATAGGCACCATGTAGACTCTATCTTTGTAGTAAAAATGAGACCATTACGTAGCCAAAAAACGAGGCAACTCTTTATGAGAACCAGGTTGCAATTTTAGCACCATTTCTGATGCCCCCTTATTTAAGAGATCTTCCTTTTGAAATTCCATGACCCAATGTTTGTATACTTCAGGTATAACTGATAGAGTATCAACCAATACATTATCCTTGCCCTTTTATATAGCTCATCTCAAAATCATAATTTTGCGAGGTTTCTTCTTTGCGTAGGAGATAGATTCGGTTGGGAGAGGAATTACTTCAACACACAATGATCACTTCTCACATTAAAATGACTACCATAAAGGTACTGATGCCACTTCTTGACGGCACGAAAGATAGCACTCATGTCTTGATCATACACATGCATATACATCTCTTTTTGTTGGTAGATTCTTTGGAATTTAAAACATATCATGAAACTCATCCAATAGTTCAGCCATGCCCTCATGCATTTGTTTCTTATTCTCAACCATATCATACCATCCTCTCTGCTAGGCTATAAAACAAATACACAGCCCATTTGCTTTGGCTCCCTCGAGTATTTGTAGCTCCTAATAAACATTTAATCTCCTTCTTGAAGCTCCAAAAGGTGGAGTCCTATGGGCTTCGACATAATTCTTGATTCTTACTTGAGCTCGCTTTCATGTTTGCCTTACATTGTTGGAGAAGAGCATGCACTACCTCACTTCCTCTTTCTCATTTGGATTCACTCCTTCTTACTTGACAACTATCATAGGTGCGCACTATTCACTTTCTAACCATACACGATGCCTCAGAAAGGTGGCGTGCCAATACTCTCATGATGATGAGAGCAGTACTATTAATAGTAGGAAAACTTGAGTAAAGCTGAGCGTTCATCCCACACACTTTGAGCATCATGGAAATGCTATCTCAAACACTTCTGACATAAAATGACTACCATAAAGCTCTAATACATTGCAATGTAAGAAAGGGATCAATGGCTTTAAGTAGAGCTCTGATACCAACAATGCAAGAAAGGGATCTAGTGAGAGATCAAGAAAATGCACTCATTATACATGGAGTATACTTATCATAGAGAGTACTAGTAGTCCACCCAAACATGGAAAGTCTGCCATGACACCGTAAGTAAGACTTCAACTTACAAATACCCTTTCTTCCAAGGGAAAAGGACAACATCATGTAATCATTTGTACAACAATTTGATGGTGGAACCACATTCTTTAATTACCAAGTCTTTCCTTTTTTTATGCTCTTAAAATCCCACTGCCTTGCAGCCATAGTGTCATATACTCGAACTATCTAGAGATGAAATGTTCCACCCTTGTCAACCTATTCAGAGACACACATGCCCTATCCCAATGTTTCTTTGTGTGTGGAAGACCCATAGTGAAATCCATAGAAATACGAATCCAATTCCCTTCGCGAGAGTAGGGAAGTTGAAGTAGCCCATCGAACTTATATGTATTGGATTCTTATTAAGTTGAGAAGGCGTACATCTTGTGAGAAAAGCATGGAAGTCCTTCCACATCCCTTTCTAATAGAAGCCCTTTTCCTTATCCTATCAACGGTCCTGAATACTCTTGATTGCCACACCGTTGGTGAAGGCAACGGTCTTGAATATTCCTGACTGCCCCACACCATTGTTGGTGAAGAATGTATTTGTTCGATCGGCCTTTGCTTGTAACTTTTGATGTAGGCACCATGTAAACTCTATCTTTGCAGTAAAAATGAGACCATTTCATAGCTAGAAAGAAGGCAACTCTTTATGAGAACCATATCATAATCTCATCCGGGTCGCCTTATTATCCTGTTGTTGATTATACACGCGATCTCAAAATCATAATTTTGCAAGGTTGCCAAACAACCACCTTCTTCGCTTAGGAGACGGATTCGGCCACAGGAGAGAATTACTTCAATGCACGATACGGTGATCACTTCTCAGATAAAAATCACTCATATCGTAAAGGTAATGATGCCACCTCTTGATGGCATAATGCAAAATAGCCATCATCTCTTGATCATACAAATCTCCTTTTGTTGGTAGAATCTTCATAATTTAAAGCATATGATGAAACTCATAGTTCAGCCATGCCCTCATGCATTTGTTTTTGTTCTCAACCACCATATCATCCTCTTTGCAATGCTATAAAACAATCACACAGTCCATTAGCTTTGATTCCCAATCTCCTTCTTGGAGTTCCGAATTCTCCTATGGGCATCGGCATAATGCTTCATTGAGATTACTTTCATGTTTGCCTCGCATTTTTGGGGAGAAGAGCATTCACTATCTCCACTTTCTCTTTTGCGTTTGGATTCACTCCCTTTTGCTCGACAGCTATCATGGGTGCAGTTGCCTTCTAACCATACGCGATGCCTCAAAAGGTGGCATTCACCATCTAAGCATACACAGTGCCTCAAAAGGTGGCGCGACGGCATGCATTCACCTTTTCTAACTATACACAATGCCTTAGAAAGCGGCATGCCAATACTCTCACGAGATGAGGTACTATTGTAGGAAAAATGGGCTAAAGCCGACCATTCGTCCCACACACTTTTTAAGTGTAAACTTATTCGTCGTGATCTCTATTTGACCTTAAATCTCGGGAAAGTAGCGATGCTTGGCAGTCGCTTGGTTTGCATGATATCAAATAAAGTAATCTGAAATGAACTCATGAATTTATCTAAAATGTACTCATGAATTTGACATCCTGGTCACTCTCAATACGTTGTAGTACACCATGTAACCTGAATACATGGACCACCAATTGCCTTGCAACCACGGATGTCGTATACTTGACCTTTGTAGAGATGAAATGTGCCACCACAAGCCACATATAAGCTATCTCAACCTTTCTTTGTGTATGGAAGACCCATAGTGAGATCCATAGAAATATGGATCCACTTTCCCATCGAAAATTGATAGGCAAGTTGAAGAAACCCACTGGGCTTACCTTATCAGGTTGAAAAGGCATACATCTTGTGTGACAAGAGCATGTAAGTCCTTCCACATCCCTTTCCTCTAGAAGCTCTTTCTTATCTTATCAAAGGACTTGAATATTCCCGATTGCCCCACCATTGATGAAGAATGCATTTTTTATGTAGGTACCACATGTAGACTCTATCTTTGTAGTAAAAAATGAGACCATTATGGGAACTATGTTGTAATTTTTAACATAGACACCATGTAGACTCTATCTTTGTTAGTAAAAATGAGACCATTATGTAGCCAAAAACGAGGCAACTCTTTATGAGAACCAGGTCGTAATTTTAGCACCATTTGTGACACCCCCTTGTTTAAGAGATCTTCCTTTTGAAATTCCATGACCCAATGTTTGTATACTTTAGGTATAGCTGATAGAGCATCAGCCACTACATTATCCTTAGCGCTCATCTCTTGACCATACACATGCATATACATCTCTTTTTGTTGGTAGATTCTTTGGAATTTAAAACATATCATGAAACTCATCCAATAGTTCAACCATGCCCTCTGCATTTGTTTCTTGTTCTCAACCATATCATACCATCCTCTCTGCTAGGCTATAAAACAAATACACAGCCCATTTGCTTCGGTTCCCTTGAGTATTTGTAGCTTCTAAAAAACATTTAATCTCCTTCTTGAAGCTCCCCAGAGGCGGTCCTATGGGCTTCGATATAATTCTTGATTCTCACTTGAGCTCGCTTTCATGTTTGCCTTGCATTGTTGGAGAAGAGCATGCACTACCTCACTTCCTCTTTCTCATTTGGATTCACTCCTTCTTACTTGAAAACTATCATAGTAGGTGCGCACCATTCACTTTCTAACCATACACGATGCCTCAGAAAGGTGGCGTGCCAATACTCTCATGATGATGAGCAGTACTATTATTAGTAGGAGAACTTGAGTAAAGCTGAGCGTTCATCCCACAGTTTGAGCATCATGGAAATGCTATCTCAAACTAAGTTTCCACCCACTTATTCACGCCCTCTGTTTGACCTTTGATCTCAGGATGGTAGCGATGCTTGGCGTCAACTTGGTTTGCATGATCTCAAACAAATTGTTTGCAAAATGAACTCATCATGCATTTGGCATTCTTGATCACTTACAATATGTTGTGGTACACCCTGTACCTTCAAGGTAGGATCCCGAACTGCCTCGCAAAAACGATAGATGTCGTATCCTTGACCTTTGTAGAGATGAAATGTGCCACCCTTGTCAACCTATCCACCACAACATGTAAGCTATCGCAACCTTTCTTTGTGTGTGTGGAAGACCCATATAGTGAAATCCATTAGAAATACGAATCCACTGCATACATACATCTTGTGGGACAGAAGCATGTAAGTTCCTCACGTTCCTCTCAATTAGAAGCTCTTATCTTATCAAAGGTGTTGAAATTCCCAACTGCCCCATCGTTGTGCTAAAGAATGCATTTCTCAGATCAGCCTTTGCTTGTAATTTTTGATGATGCCTATAGGCACCATGTAGACTCTATAGATCTTTGTAGCCAGAAGCGAGGCAACTCTTTTCTAAGAACCGTGTTGTAATTCCTGCACCATTCGTGTCACCTCCTTATTTAACGGATATTCCTCTTGAATTTCCAGAACTCAATCTTTGTGTACTTTGGAAATAGTCGATAGTGAACATTTAAGCATCGGCCCCACCACATTATTCTTGCTCTTTATATAGGCAATCTCAAAATCATAATTTTGCAAGGCTGCCACACCCACGTTCTTTGCTTAGGAGATAGACTCGGTTCGGAGAGGAATTACTTCAATGCACATGGATCACTTCTAAAATAAAATGACTACCATTAAGCTCTAATACATTGCAATGTAAGAAAGGGATCAATGGCTTTAAGTAGAGCTCTGATACCAACAATGCAAGAAAGGGATCTAGTGAGAGATCAAGAAAATGCACTCATTATACATGGAGTATACTTATCATAGAGAGTACTAGTAGTCCGCTCAAACATGGAAAGTCTGCCATGACACCGTAAGTAAGACTTCAACTTACAAATACCCTTTCTTCCAAGGGAAAAGGACAATGTCATGTAATCATTTGTACAACAATTTGATGGTGGAACCACATTCTTTGATTACCAAGTCTTTCCTTTTTTTATGCTCTTAAAATCCCACTGCCTTGCAGCCATATTGTCATATACTTGAACTTTCTAGAGATGAAATGTTCCACCCTTGTCAACCTATTCAGAGACACACATGCCCTTTCCTAATGTTTCTTTGTGTGTGGAAGACCCATAGTGAAATCCATAGAAATACAAATCCAATTCCCTTCGAGAATAGGCAAGTTGAAGTAGCCCATCGGACTTATATGTATTGGGTTCTTATTAAGTTGAGAAGGCGTACATCTTGTGAGAAAAGCATGGAAGTCCTTCCACATCCCTTTCTAATAGAAGCCCTTTTCGTTATCCTATCAACGGTCTTGAATACTCTTGATTGCCACACCGTTGGTAAAGGCAACGGTCTTGATTATTCCTGACTGTCCCACACCATTGGTGAAGAATGTATTTGTTCGATCGGCCTTTGCTTGTAACTTTTGATGTAGGCACCATGTAGACTCTATCTTTGCAGTAAAAATGAGACCATTTCATAGCTAGAAAGAAGGCAACTCTTTATGAGAACCATATCATAATCTCAGCCAGAGGCCGCCACATTATCCTATTGTTGATTATACACGCGATCTCAAAATCATAATTTTGCAAGGTTGCCAACCACCTTCTTCGCTTAGGAGACGGATTCTGTCACAGGATAGAATTACTTCAATGCACGGTACGGTGATCACTTCTCACATAAAAATCATACAAATCTCCTTTTGTTGGTAGAATCTTCAGAATTTAAAGCATATGATGAAACTCATAGTTCAGCCATGTCCCTTAGCTTTGATTCTTAATTTCCTTCTTGGAGTTCCGAATTCTCCTATGGGCATCGGCATAATGCTTCATTGAGATTAGTTTCATGTTTGCCTTGCATTTTTGGAGAAGAGCATTCACGATCTCCACTTTCACTTTTGCATTTGGATTCACTCCCTTTTGCTCGACAGCTATCATGGGTACAGTTGCCTTCTAACCATACGCGATGCCTCAAAAGGTGGCATTCACCATCTAAGCATACACAGTGCCTCAAAAGGTGTCGCGACGGCATGCATTCACCTTTTCTAACTATACACAATGCCTTAGAAAGCGGCATGCCAATACTCTCACGAGATGAGGTACTATTGTAGGAAAAATGGGCTAAAGCCGACCATTCGTCCCACACACTTTTTAAGTGTAAACTTATTCGTCGTGATCTCTATTTGACCTTAAATCTCGGGAAGGTAGTGATGCTTGGCAGTCGCTTGGTTTGCATGATATCAAATAAAGTAATCTAAAATTAACTCATGAATTTATCTAAAATGAACTCATGAATTTGACATCCTGGTCACTCTCAATACGTTGTAGTACACCATGTAACCTGAATACATGGACCACCAATTGTCTTGCAACCACGGATGTCGTATACTTGACCTTTGTAGAGATGAAATGTGCCACCACAAGCCACATATAAGCTATCTCAACCTCTCATTGTGTGTGGAAGACCCATAGTGAGACCCATAGAAATATGGATCCACTTCCCCATCGAAAATTGATAGGCAAGTTGAAGAAACCCACCGGGCTTACCTTATCAGGTTGAAAAGGGATACATCTTGTGTGACAAGAGCATGTAAGTCCTTCCACATCCCTTTCCTCTAGAAGCTCTTTCTTATCTTATCAAAGGACTTGAATATTCCCAATTGCCCCACCATTGATGAAGAATGCATTTTTTATGTAGGTACCACATGTAGACTCTATCTCTGTAGTAAAAAATGAGACCATTATGGGAACCATGTTGTAATTTTCGACATAGGCACCATGTAGACTCTATCTTTGTAGTAAAAATGAGACCATTACGTAGCCAAAAAACGAGGCAACTCTTTATGAGAACCAGGTTGCAATTTTAGCACCATTTCTGATGCCCCCTTATTTAAGAGATCTTCCTTTTGAAATTCCATGACCCAATGTTTGTATACTTCAGGTATAACTGATAGAGTATCAACCAATACATTATCCTTGCCCTTTTATATAGCTCATCTCAAAATCATAATTTTGTGAGGTTTCTTCTTTACGTAGGAGATAGATTCGGTTGGGAGAGGAATTACTTCAACACACAATGATCACTTCTCACATTAAAATGACTACCATAAAGGTAATGATGCCACTTCTTGACGGCACGAAAGATAGCACTCATGTCTTGATCATACACATGCATATACATCTCTTTTTGTTGGTAGATTCTTTGGAATTTAAAACATATCATGAAACTCATCCAATAGTTCAGCCATGCCCTCATGCATTTGTTTCTTATTCTCAACCATATCATACCATCCTCTCTGCTAGGCTATAAAACAAATACACAGCCCATTTGCTTTGGCTCCCTCGAGTATTTGTAGCTCCTAATAAACATTTAATCTCCTTCTTGAAGCTCCAAAAGGTGGAGTCCTATGGGCTTCGACATAATTCTTGATTCTTACTTGAGCTCGCTTTCATGTTTGCCTTACATTGTTGGAGAAGAGCATGCACTACCTCACTTCCTCTTTCTCATTTGGATTCACTCCTTCTTACTTGACAACTATCATAGGTGCGCACTATTCACTTTCTAACCATACACGATGCCTCAGAAAGGTGGCGTGCCAATACTCTCATGATGATGAGAGCAGTACTATTAATAGTAGGAAAACTTGAGTAAAGCTGAGCGTTCATCCCACACACTTTGAGCATCATGGAAATGCTATCTCAAACACTTCTGACATAAAATGACTACCATAAAGCTCTAATACATTGCAATGTAAGAAAGGGATCAATGGCTTTAAGTAGAGCTCTGATACCAACAATGCAAGAAAGGGATCTAGTGAGAGATCAAGAAAATGCACTCATTATACATGGAGTATACTTATCATAGAGAGTACTAGTAGTCCACCCAAACATGGAAAGTCTGCCATGACACCGTAAGTAAGACTTCAACTTACAAATACCCTTTCTTCCAAGGGAAAAGGACAACATCATGTAATCATTTGTACAACAATTTGATGGTGGAACCACATTCTTTAATTACCAAGTCTTTCCTTTTTTTATGCTCTTAAAATCCCACTGCCTTGCAGCCATAGTGTCATATACTCGAACTATCTAGAGATGAAATGTTCCACCCTTGTCAACCTATTCAGAGACACACATGCCCTATCCCAATGTTTCTTTGTGTGTGGAAGACCCATAGTGAAATCCATAGAAATACGAATCCAATTCCCTTCGCGAGAGTAGGGAAGTTGAAGTAGCCCATCGAACTTATATGTATTGGATTCTTATTAAGTTGAGAAGGCGTACATCTTGTGAGAAAAGCATGGAAGTCCTTCCACATCCCTTTCTAATAGAAGCCCTTTTCCTTATCCTATCAACGGTCCTGAATACTCTTGATTGCCACACCGTTGGTGAAGGCAACGGTCTTGAATATTCCTGACTGCCCCACACCATTGTTGGTGAAGAATGTATTTGTTCGATCGGCCTTTGCTTGTAACTTTTGATGTAGGCACCATGTAAACTCTATCTTTGCAGTGAAAATGAGACCATTTCATAGCTAGAAAGAAGGCAACTCTTTATGAGAACCATATCATAATCTCATCCGGGTCGCCTTATTATCCTGTTGTTGATTATACACGCGATCTCAAAATCATAATTTTGCAAGGTTGCCAAACAACCACCTTCTTCGCTTAGGAGACGGATTCGGCCACAGGAGAGAATTACTTCAATGCACGATACGGTGATCACTTCTCAGATAAAAATCACTCATATCGTAAAGGTAATGATGCCACCTCTTGATGGCATAATGCAAAATAGCCATCATCTCTTGATCATACAAATCTCCTTTTGTTGGTAGAATCTTCATAATTTAAAGCATATGATGAAACTCATAGTTCAGCCATGCCCTCATGCATTTGTTTTTGTTCTCAACCACCATATCATCCTCTTTGCAATGCTATAAAACAATCACACAGTCCATTAGCTTTGATTCCCAATCTCCTTCTTGGAGTTCCGAATTCTCCTATGGGCATCGGCATAATGCTTCATTGAGATTACTTTCATGTTTGCCTCGCATTTTTGGGGAGAAGAGCATTCACTATCTCCACTTTCTCTTTTGCATTTGGATTCACTCCCTTTTGCTCGACAGCTATCATGGGTGCAGTTGCCTTCTAACCATACGCGATGCCTCAAAAGGTGGCATTCACCATCTAAGCATACACAGTGCCTCAAAAGGTGGCGCGACGGCATGCATTCACCTTTTCTAACTATACACAATGCCTTAGAAAGCGGCATGCCAATACTCTCACGAGATGAGGTACTATTGTAGGAAAAATGGGCTAAAGCCGACCATTCGTCCCACACACTTTTTAAGTGTAAACTTATTCGTCGTGATCTCTATTTGACCTTAAATCTCGGGAAAGTAGCGATGCTTGGCAGTCGCTTGGTTTGCATGATATCAAATAAAGTAATCTGAAATGAACTCATGAATTTATCTAAAATGTACTCATGAATTTGACATCCTGGTCACTCTCAATACGTTGTAGTACACCATGTAACCTGAATACATGGACCACCAATTGCCTTGCAACCACGGATGTCGTATACTTGACCTTTGTAGAGATGAAATGTGCCACCACAAGCCACATATAAGCTATCTCAACCTTTCTTTGTGTATGGAAGACCCATAGTGAGATCCATAGAAATATGGATCCACTTTCCCATCGAAAATTGATAGGCAAGTTGAAGAAACCCACTGGGCTTACCTTATCAGGTTGAAAAGGCATACATCTTGTGTGACAAGAGCATGTAAGTCCTTCCACATCCCTTTCCTCTAGAAGCTCTTTCTTATCTTATCAAAGGACTTGAATATTCCCGATTGCCCCACCATTGATGAAGAATGCATTTTTTATGTAGGTACCACATGTAGACTCTATCTTTGTAGTAAAAAATGAGACCATTATGGGAACTATGTTGTAATTTTTAACATAGACACCATGTAGACTCTATCTTTGTTAGTAAAAATGAGACCATTATGTAGCCAAAAACGAGGCAACTCTTTATGAGAACCAGGTCGTAATTTTAGCACCATTTGTGACACCCCCTTGTTTAAGAGATCTTCCTTTTGAAATTCCATGACCCAATGTTTGTATACTTTAGGTATAGCTGATAGAGCATCAGCCACTACATTATCCTTAGCGCTCATCTCTTGACCATACACATGCATATACATCTCTTTTTGTTGGTAGATTCTTTGGAATTTAAAACATATCATGAAACTCATCCAATAGTTCAACCATGCCCTCTGCATTTGTTTCTTGTTCTCAACCATATCATACCATCCTCTCTGCTAGGCTATAAAACAAATACACAGCCCATTTGCTTCGGTTCCCTTGAGTATTTGTAGCTTCTAAAAAACATTTAATCTCCTTCTTGAAGCTCCCCAGAGGCGGTCCTATGGGCTTCGATATAATTCTTGATTCTCACTTGAGCTCGCTTTCATGTTTGCCTTGCATTGTTGGAGAAGAGCATGCACTACCTCACTTCCTCTTTCTCATTTGGATTCACTCCTTCTTACTTGAAAACTATCATAGTAGGTGCGCACCATTCACTTTCTAACCATACACGATGCCTCAGAAAGGTGGCGTGCCAATACTCTCATGATGATGAGCAGTACTATTATTAGTAGGAGAACTTGAGTAAAGCTGAGCGTTCATCCCACAGTTTGAGCATCATGGAAATGCTATCTCAAACTAAGTTTCCACCCACTTATTCACGCCCTCTGTTTGACCTTTGATCTCAGGATGGTAGCGATGCTTGGCGTCAACTTGGTTTGCATGATCTCAAACAAATTGTTTGCAAAATGAACTCATCATGCATTTGGCATTCTTGATCACTTACAATATGTTGTGGTACACCCTGTACCTTCAAGGTAGGATCCCGAAACTGCCTCGCAAAAACGATAGATGTCGTATCCTTGACCTTTGTAGAGATGAAATGTGCCACCCTTGTCAACCTATCCACCACAACATGTAAGCTATCGCAACCTTTCTTTGTGTGTGTGGAAGACCCATATAGTGAAATCCATAGAAATACGAATCCACTGCATACATACATCTTGTGGGACAGAAGCATGTAAGTTCCTCACGTTCCTCTCAATTAGAAGCTCTTATCTTATCAAAGGTGTTGAAATTCCCAACTGCCCCATCGTTGTGCTAAAGAATGCATTTCTCAGATCAGCCTTTGCTTGTAATTTTTGATGATGCCTATAGGCACCATGTAGACTCTATAGATCTTTGTAGCCAGAAGCGAGGCAACTCTTTTCTAAGAACCGTGTTGTAATTCCTGCACCATTCGTGTCACCTCCTTATTTAACGGATATTCCTCTTGAATTTCCAGAACTCAATCTTTGTGTACTTTGGAAATAGTCGATAGTGAACATTTAAGCATCGGCCCCACCACATTATTCTTGCTCTTTATATAGGCAATCTCAAAATCATAATTTTGCAAGGCTGCCACACCCACGTTCTTTGCTTAGGAGATAGACTCGGTTCGGAGAGGAATTACTTCAATGCACATGGATCACTTCTAAAATAAAATGACTACCATTAAGCTCTAATACATTGCAATGTAAGAAAGGGATCAATGGCTTTAAGTAGAGCTCTGATACCAACAATGCAAGAAAGGGATCTAGTGAGAGATCAAGAAAATGCACTCATTATACATGGAGTATACTTATCATAGAGAGTACTAGTAGTCCGCTCAAACATGGAAAGTCTGCCATGACACCGTAAGTAAGACTTCAACTTACAAATACCCTTTCTTCCAAGGGAAAAGGACAATGTCATGTAATCATTTGTACAACAATTTGATGGTGGAACCACATTCTTTGATTACCAAGTCTTTCCTTTTTTTATGCTCTTAAAATCCCACTGCCTTGCAGCCATATTGTCATATACTTGAACTTTCTAGAGATGAAATGTTCCACCCTTGTCAACCTATTCAGAGACACACATGCCCTTTCCTAATGTTTCTTTGTGTGTGGAAGACCCATAGTGAAATCCATAGAAATACAAATCCAATTCCCTTCGAGAGTAGGCAAGTTGAAGTAGCCCATCGGACTTATATGTATTGGGTTCTTATTAAGTTGAGAAGGCGTACATCTTGTGAGAAAAGCATGGAAGTCCTTCCACATCCCTTTCTAATAGAAGCCCTTTTCGTTATCCTATCAACGGTCTTGAATACTCTTGATTGCCACACCGTTGGTAAAGGCAACGGTCTTGATTATTCCTGACTGTCCCACACCATTGGTGAAGAATGTATTTGTTCGATCGGCCTTTGCTTGTAACTTTTGATGTAGGCACCATGTAGACTCTATCTTTGCAGTAAAAATGAGACCATTTCATAGCTAGAAAGAAGGCAACTCTTTATGAGAACCATATCATAATCTCAGCCAGAGGCCGCCACATTATCCTATTGTTGATTATACACGCGATCTCAAAATCATAATTTTGCAAGGTTGCCAACCACCTTCTTCGCTTAGGAGACGGATTCTGTCACAGGATAGAATTACTTCAATGCACGGTACGGTGATCACTTCTCACATAAAAATCATACAAATCTCCTTTTGTTGGTAGAATCTTCAGAATTTAAAGCATATGATGAAACTCATAGTTCAGCCATGTCCCTTAGCTTTGATTCTTAATTTCCTTCTTGGAGTTCCGAATTCTCCTATGGGCATCGGCATAATGCTTCATTGAGATTAGTTTCATGTTTGCCTTGCATTTTTGGAGAAGAGCATTCACGATCTCCACTTTCACTTTTGCATTTGGATTCACTCCCTTTTGCTCGACAGCTATCATGGGTACAGTTGCCTTCTAACCATACGCGATGCCTCAAAAGGTGGCATTCACCATCTAAGCATACACAGTGCCTCAAAAGGTGTCGCGACGGCATGCATTCACCTTTTCTAACTATACACAATGCCTTAGAAAGCGGCATGCCAATACTCTCACGAGATGAGGTACTATTGTAGGAAAAATGGGCTAAAGCCGACCATTCGTCCCACACACTTTTTAAGTGTAAACTTATTCGTCGTGATCTCTATTTGACCTTAAATCTCGGGAAGGTAGTGATGCTTGGCAGTCGCTTGGTTTGCATGATATCAAATAAAGTAATCTAAAATTAACTCATGAATTTATCTAAAATGAACTCATGAATTTGACATCCTGGTCACTCTCAATACGTTGTAGTACACCATGTAACCTGAATACATGGACCACCAATTGTCTTGCAACCACGGATGTCGTATACTTGACCTTTGTAGAGATGAAATGTGCCACCACAAGCCACATATAAGCTATCTCAACCTCTCATTGTGTGTGGAAGACCCATAGTGAGACCCATAGAAATATGGATCCACTTCCCCATCGAAAATTGATAGGCAAGTTGAAGAAACCCACCGGGCTTACCTTATCAGGTTGAAAAGGGATACATCTTGTGTGACAAGAGCATGTAAGTCCTTCCACATCCCTTTCCTCTAGAAGCTCTTTCTTATCTTATCAAAGGACTTGAATATTCCCAATTGCCCCACCATTGATGAAGAATGCATTTTTTATGTAGGTACCACATGTAGACTCTATCTCTGTAGTAAAAAATGAGACCATTATGGGAACCATGTTGTAATTTTCGACATAGGCACCATGTAGACTCTATCTTTGTAGTAAAAATGAGACCATTACGTAGCCAAAAAACGAGGCAACTCTTTATGAGAACCAGGTTGCAATTTTAGCACCATTTCTGATGCCCCCTTATTTAAGAGATCTTCCTTTTGAAATTCCATGACCCAATGTTTGTATACTTCAGGTATAACTGATAGAGTATCAACCAATACATTATCCTTGCCCTTTTATATAGCTCATCTCAAAATCATAATTTTGTGAGGTTTCTTCTTTACGTAGGAGATAGATTCGGTTGGGAGAGGAATTACTTCAACACACAATGATCACTTCTCACATTAAAATGACTACCATAAAGGTAATGATGCCACTTCTTGACGGCACGAAAGATAGCACTCATGTCTTGATCATACACATGCATATACATCTCTTTTTGTTGGTAGATTCTTTGGAATTTAAAACATATCATGAAACTCATCCAATAGTTCAGCCATGCCCTCATGCATTTGTTTCTTATTCTCAACCATATCATACCATCCTCTCTGCTAGGCTATAAAACACATACACAGCCCATTTGCTTTGGCTCCCTCGAGTATTTGTAGCTCCTAATAAACATTTAATCTCCTTCTTGAAGCTCCAAAAGGTGGAGTCCTATGGGCTTCGACATAATTCTTGATTCTTACTTGAGCTCGCTTTCATGTTTGCCTTACATTGTTGGAGAAGAGCATGCACTACCTCACTTCCTCTTTCTCATTTGGATTCACTCCTTCTTACTTGACAACTATCATAGGTGCGCACTATTCACTTTCTAACCATACACGATGCCTCAGAAAGGTGGCGTGCCAATACTCTCATGATGATGAGAGCAGTACTATTAATAGTAGGAAAACTTGAGTAAAGCTGAGCGTTCATCCCACACACTTTGAGCATCATGGAAATGCTATCTCAAACACTTCTGACATAAAATGACTACCATAAAGCTCTAATACATTGCAATGTAAGAAAGGGATCAATGGCTTTAAGTAGAGCTCTGATACCAACAATGCAAGAAAGGGATCTAGTGAGAGATCAAGAAAATGCACTCATTATACATGGAGTATACTTATCATAGAGAGTACTAGTAGTCCACCCAAACATGGAAAGTCTGCCATGACACCATAAGTAAGACTTCAACTTACAAATACCCTTTCTTCCAAGGGAAAAGGACAACATCATGTAATCATTTGTACAACAATTTGATGGTGGAACCACATTCTTTAATTACCAAGTCTTTCCTTTTTTTATGCTCTTAAAATCCCACTGCCTTGCAGCCATAGTGTCATATACTCGAACTATCTAGAGATGAAATGTTCCACCCTTGTCAACCTATTCAGAGACACACATGCCCTATCCCAATGTTTCTTTGTGTGTGGAAGACCCATAGTGAAATCCATAGAAATACGAATCCAATTCCCTTCGCGAGAGTAGGGAAGTTGAAGTAGCCCATCGAACTTATATGTATTGGATTCTTATTAAGTTGAGAAGGCGTACATCTTGTGAGAAAAGCATGGAAGTCCTTCCACATCCCTTTCTAATAGAAGCCCTTTTCCTTATCCTATCAACGGTCCTGAATACTCTTGATTGCCACACCGTTGGTGAAGGCAACGGTCTTGAATATTCCTGACTGCCCCACACCATTGTTGGTGAAGAATGTATTTGTTCGATCGGCCTTTGCTTGTAACTTTTGATGTAGGCACCATGTAAACTCTATCTTTGCAGTGAAAATGAGACCATTTCATAGCTAGAAAGAAGGCAACTCTTTATGAGAACCATATCATAATCTCATCCGGGTCGCCTTATTATCCTGTTGTTGATTATACACGCGATCTCAAAATCATAATTTTGCAAGGTTGCCAAACAACCACCTTCTTCGCTTAGGAGACGGATTCGGCCACAGGAGAGAATTACTTCAATGCACGATACGGTGATCACTTCTCAGATAAAAATCACTCATATCGTAAAGGTAATGATGCCACCTCTTGCTGGCATAATGCAAAATAGCCATCATCTCTTGATCATACAAATCTCCTTTTGTTGGTAGAATCTTCATAATTTAAAGCATATGATGAAACTCATAGTTCAGCCATGCCCTCATGCATTTGTTTTTGTTCTCAACCACCATATCATCCTCTTTGCAATGCTATAAAACAATCACACAGTCCATTAGCTTTGATTCCCAATCTCCTTCTTGGAGTTCCGAATTCTCCTATGGGCATCGGCATAATGCTTCATTGAGATTACTTTCATGTTTGCCTCGCATTTTTGGGGAGAAGAGCATTCACTATCTCCACTTTCTCTTTTGCATTTGGATTCACTCCCTTTTGCTCGACAGCTATCATGGGTGCAGTTGCCTTCTAACCATACGCGATGCCTCAAAAGGTGGCATTCACCATCTAAGCATACACAGTGCCTCAAAAGGTGGCGCGACGGCATGCATTCACCTTTTCTAACTATACACAATGCCTTAGAAAGCGGCATGCCAATACTCTCACGAGATGAGGTACTATTGTAGGAAAAATGGGCTAAAGCCGACCATTCGTCCCACACACTTTTTAAGTGTAAACTTATTCGTCGTGATCTCTATTTGACCTTAAATCTCGGGAAAGTAGCGATGCTTGGCAGTCGCTTGGTTTGCATGATATCAAATAAAGTAATCTGAAATGAACTCATGAATTTATCTAAAATGTACTCATGAATTTGACATCCTGGTCACTCTCAATACGTTGTAGTACACCATGTAACCTGAATACATGGACCACCAATTGCCTTGCAACCACGGATGTCGTATACTTGACCTTTGTAGAGATGAAATGTGCCACCACAAGCCACATATAAGCTATCTCAACCTTTCTTTGTGTATGGAAGACCCATAGTGAGATCCATAGAAATATGGATCCACTTTCCCATCGAAAATTGATAGGCAAGTTGAAGAAACCCACTGGGCTTACCTTATCAGGTTGAAAAGGCATACATCTTGTGTGACAAGAGCATGTAAGTCCTTCCACATCCCTTTCCTCTAGAAGCTCTTTCTTATCTTATCAAAGGACTTGAATATTCCCGATTGCCCCACCATTGATGAAGAATGCATTTTTTATGTAGGTACCACATGTAGACTCTATCTTTGTAGTAAAAAATGAGACCATTATGGGAACTATGTTGTAATTTTTAACATAGACACCATGTAGACTCTATCTTTGTTAGTAAAAATGAGACCATTATGTAGCCAAAAACGAGGCAACTCTTTATGAGAACCAGGTCGTAATTTTAGCACCATTTGTGACACCCCCTTGTTTAAGAGATCTTCCTTTTGAAATTCCATGACCCAATGTTTGTATACTTTAGGTATAGCTGATAGAGCATCAGCCACTACATTATCCTTAGCGCTCATCTCTTGACCATACACATGCATATACATCTCTTTTTGTTGGTAGATTCTTTGGAATTTAAAACATATCATGAAACTCATCCAATAGTTCAACCATGCCCTCTGCATTTGTTTCTTGTTCTCAACCATATCATACCATCCTCTCTGCTAGGCTATAAAACAAATACACAGCCCATTTGCTTCGGTTCCCTTGAGTATTTGTAGCTTCTAAAAAACATTTAATCTCCTTCTTGAAGCTCCCCAGAGGCGGTCCTATGGGCTTCGATATAATTCTTGATTCTCACTTGAGCTCGCTTTCATGTTTGCCTTGCATTGTTGGAGAAGAGCATGCACTACCTCACTTCCTCTTTCTCATTTGGATTCACTCCTTCTTACTTGAAAACTATCATAGTAGGTGCGCACCATTCACTTTCTAACCATACACGATGCCTCAGAAAGGTGGCGTGCCAATACTCTCATGATGATGAGCAGTACTATTATTAGTAGGAAAACTTGAGTAAAGCTGAGCGTTCATCCCACAGTTTGAGCATCATGGAAATGCTATCTCAAACTAAGTTTCCACCCACTTATTCACGCCCTCTGTTTGACCTTTGATCTCAGGATGGTAGCGATGCTTGGCGTCAACTTGGTTTGCATGATCTCAAACAAATTGTTTGCAAAATGAACTCATCATGCATTTGGCATTCTTGATCACTTACAATATGTTGTGGTACACCCTGTACCTTCAAGGTAGGATCCCGAAACTGCCTCGCAAAAACGATAGATGTCGTATCCTTGACCTTTGTAGAGATGAAATGTGCCACCCTTGTCAACCTATCCACCACAACATGTAAGCTATCGCAACCTTTCTTTGTGTGTGTGGAAGACCCATATAGTGAAATCCATAGAAATACGAATCCACTGCATACATACATCTTGTGGGACAGAAGCATGTAAGTTCCTCACGTTCCTCTCAATTAGAAGCTCTTATCTTATCAAAGGTGTTGAAATTCCCAACTGCCCCATCGTTGTGCTAAAGAATGCATTTCTCAGATCAGCCTTTGCTTGTAATTTTTGATGATGCCTATAGGCACCATGTAGACTCTATAGATCTTTGTAGCCAGAAGCGAGGCAACTCTTTTCTAAGAACCGTGTTGTAATTCCTGCACCATTCGTGTCACCTCCTTATTTAACGGATATTCCTCTTGAATTTCCATAACTCAATCTTTGTGTACTTTGGAAATAGTCGATAGTGAACATTTAAGCATCGGCCCCACCACATTATTCTTGTTCTTTATATAGGCAATCTCAAAATCATAATTTTGCAAGGCTGCCACACCCACGTTCTTTGCTTAGGAGATAGACTCGGTTCGGAGAGGAATTACTTCAATGCACATGGATCACTTCTAAAATAAAATGACTACCATTAAGCTCTAATACATTGCAATGTAAGAAAGGGATCAATGGCTTTAAGTAGAGCTCTGATACCAACAATGCAAGAAAGGGATCTAGTGAGAGATCAAGAAAATGCACTCATTATACATGGAGTATACTTATCATAGAGAGTACTAGTAGTCCGCTCAAACATGGAAAGTCTGCCATGACACCGTAAGTAAGACTTCAACTTACAAATACCCTTTCTTCCAAGGGAAAAGGACAATGTCATGTAATCATTTGTACAACAATTTGATGGTGGAACCACATTCTTTGATTACCAAGTCTTTCCTTTTTTTATGCTCTTAAAATCCCACTGCCTTGCAGCCATATTGTCATATACTTGAACTTTCTAGAGATGAAATGTTCCACCCTTGTCAACCTATTCAGAGACACACATGCCCTTTCCTAATGTTTCTTTGTGTGTGGAAGACCCATAGTGAAATCCATAGAAATACAAATCCAATTCCCTTCGAGAATAGGCAAGTTGAAGTAGCCCATCGGACTTATATGTATTGGGTTCTTATTAAGTTGAGAAGGCGTACATCTTGTGAGAAAAGCATGGAAGTCCTTCCACATCCCTTTCTAATAGAAGCCCTTTTCGTTATCCTATCAACGGTCTTGAATACTCTTGATTGCCACACCGTTGGTAAAGGCAACGGTCTTGATTATTCCTGACTGTCCCACACCATTGGTGAAGAATGTATTTGTTCGATCGGCCTTTGCTTGTAACTTTTGATGTAGGCACCATGTAGACTCTATCTTTGCAGTAAAAATGAGACCATTTCATAGCTAGAAAGAAGGCAACTCTTTATGAGAACCATATCATAATCTCAGCCAGAGGCCGCCACATTATCCTATTGTTGATTATACATGCGATCTCAAAATCATAATTTTGCAAGGTTGCCAACCACCTTCTTCGCTTAGGAGACGGATTCTGTCACAGGATAGAATTACTTCAATGCACGGTACGGTGATCACTTCTCACATAAAAATCATACAAATCTCCTTTTGTTGGTAGAATCTTCAGAATTTAAAGCATATGATGAAACTCATAGTTCAGCCATGTCCCTTAGCTTTGATTCTTAATTTCCTTCTTGGAGTTCCGAATTCTCCTATGGGCATCGGCATAATGCTTCATTGAGATTAGTTTCATGTTTGCCTTGCATTTTTGGAGAAGAGCATTCACGATCTCCACTTTCACTTTTGCATTTGGATTCACTCCCTTTTGCTCGACAGCTATCATGGGTACAGTTGCCTTCTAACCATACGCGATGCCTCAAAAGGTGGCATTCACCATCTAAGCATACACAGTGCCTCAAAAGGTGTCGCGACGGCATGCATTCACCTTTTCTAACTATACACAATGCCTTAGAAAGCGGCATGCCAATACTCTCACGAGATGAGGTACTATTGTAGGAAAAATGGGCTAAAGCCGACCATTCGTCCCACACACTTTTTAAGTGTAAACTTATTCGTCGTGATCTCTATTTGACCTTAAATCTCGGGAAGGTAGTGATGCTTGGCAGTCGCTTGGTTTGCATGATATCAAATAAAGTAATCTAAAATTAACTCATGAATTTATCTAAAATGAACTCATGAATTTGACATCCTGGTCACTCTCAATACGTTGTAGTACACCATGTAACCTGAATACATGGACCACCAATTGTCTTGCAACCACGGATGTCGTATACTTGACCTTTGTAGAGATGAAATGTGCCACCACAAGCCACATATAAGCTATCTCAACCTCTCATTGTGTGTGGAAGACCCATAGTGAGACCCATAGAAATATGGATCCACTTCCCCATCGAAAATTGATAGGCAAGTTGAAGAAACCCACCGGGCTTACCTTATCAGGTTGAAAAGGGATACATCTTGTGTGACAAGAGCATGTAAGTCCTTCCACATCCCTTTCCTCTAGAAGCTCTTTCTTATCTTATCAAAGGACTTGAATATTCCCAATTGCCCCACCATTGATGAAGAATGCATTTTTTATGTAGGTACCACATGTAGACTCTATCTCTGTAGTAAAAAATGAGACCATTATGGGAACCATGTTGTAATTTTCGACATAGGCACCATGTAGACTCTATCTTTGTAGTAAAAATGAGACCATTACGTAGCCAAAAAACGAGGCAACTCTTTATGAGAACCAGGTTGCAATTTTAGCACCATTTCTGATGCCCCCTTATTTAAGAGATCTTCCTTTTGAAATTCCATGACCCAATGTTTGTATACTTCAGGTATAACTGATAGAGTATCAACCAATACATTATCCTTGCCCTTTTATATAGCTCATCTCAAAATCATAATTTTGTGAGGTTTCTTCTTTACGTAGGAGATAGATTCGGTTGGGAGAGGAATTACTTCAACACACAATGATCACTTCTCACATTAAAATGACTACCATAAAGGTAATGATGCCACTTCTTGACGGCACGAAAGATAGCACTCATGTCTTGATCATACACATGCATATACATCTCTTTTTGTTGGTAGATTCTTTGGAATTTAAAACATATCATGAAACTCATCCAATAGTTCAGCCATGCCCTCATGCATTTGTTTCTTATTCTCAACCATATCATACCATCCTCTCTGCTAGGCTATAAAACACATACACAGCCCATTTGCTTTGGCTCCCTCGAGTATTTGTAGCTCCTAATAAACATTTAATCTCCTTCTTGAAGCTCCAAAAGGTGGAGTCCTATGGGCTTCGACATAATTCTTGATTCTTACTTGAGCTCGCTTTCATGTTTGCCTTACATTGTTGGAGAAGAGCATGCACTACCTCACTTCCTCTTTCTCATTTGGATTCACTCCTTCTTACTTGACAACTATCATAGGTGCGCACTATTCACTTTCTAACCATACACGATGCCTCAGAAAGGTGGCGTGCCAATACTCTCATGATGATGAGAGCAGTACTATTAATAGTAGGAAAACTTGAGTAAAGCTGAGCGTTCATCCCACACACTTTGAGCATCATGGAAATGCTATCTCAAACACTTCTGACATAAAATGACTACCATAAAGCTCTAATACATTGCAATGTAAGAAAGGGATCAATGGCTTTAAGTAGAGCTCTGATACCAACAATGCAAGAAAGGGATCTAGTGAGAGATCAAGAAAATGCACTCATTATACATGGAGTATACTTATCATAGAGAGTACTAGTAGTCCACCCAAACATGGAAAGTCTGCCATGACACCGTAAGTAAGACTTCAACTTACAAATACCCTTTCTTCCAAGGGAAAAGGACAACATCATGTAATCATTTGTACAACAATTTGATGGTGGAACCACATTCTTTAATTACCAAGTCTTTCCTTTTTTTATGCTCTTAAAATCCCACTGCCTTGCAGCCATAGTGTCATATACTCGAACTATCTAGAGATGAAATGTTCCACCCTTGTCAACCTATTCAGAGACACACATGCCCTATCCCAATGTTTCTTTGTGTGTGGAAGACCCATAGTGAAATCCATAGAAATACGAATCCAATTCCCTTCGCGAGAGTAGGGAAGTTGAAGTAGCCCATCGAACTTATATGTATTGGATTCTTATTAAGTTGAGAAGGCGTACATCTTGTGAGAAAAGCATGGAAGTCCTTCCACATCCCTTTCTAATAGAAGCCCTTTTCCTTATCCTATCAACGGTCCTGAATACTCTTGATTGCCACACCGTTGGTGAAGGCAACGGTCTTGAATATTCCTGACTGCCCCACACCATTGTTGGTGAAGAATGTATTTGTTCGATCGGCCTTTGCTTGTAACTTTTGATGTAGGCACCATGTAAACTCTATCTTTGCAGTAAAAATGAGACCATTTCATAGCTAGAAAGAAGGCAACTCTTTATGAGAACCATATCATAATCTCATCCGGGTCGCCTTATTATCCTGTTGTTGATTATACACGCGATCTCAAAATCATAATTTTGCAAGGTTGCCAAACAACCACCTTCTTCGCTTAGGAGACGGATTCGGCCACAGGAGAGAATTACTTCAATGCACGATACGGTGATCACTTCTCAGATAAAAATCACTCATATCGTAAAGGTAATGATGCCACCTCTTGATGGCATAATGCAAAATAGCCATCATCTCTTGATCATACAAATCTCCTTTTGTTGGTAGAATCTTCATAATTTAAAGCATATGATGAAACTCATAGTTCAGCCATGCCCTCATGCATTTGTTTTTGTTCTCAACCACCATATCATCCTCTTTGCAATGCTATAAAACAATCACACAGTCCATTAGCTTTGATTCCCAATCTCCTTCTTGGAGTTCCGAATTCTCCTATGGGCATCGGCATAATGCTTCATTGAGATTACTTTCATGTTTGCCTCGCATTTTTGGGGAGAAGAGCATTCACTATCTCCACTTTCTCTTTTGCATTTGGATTCACTCCCTTTTGCTCGACAGCTATCATGGGTGCAGTTGCCTTCTAACCATACGCGATGCCTCAAAAGGTGGCATTCACCATCTAAGCATACACAGTGCCTCAAAAGGTGGCGCGACGGCATGCATTCACCTTTTCTAACTATACACAATGCCTTAGAAAGCGGCATGCCAATACTCTCACGAGATGAGGTACTATTGTAGGAAAAATGGGCTAAAGCCGACCATTCGTCCCACACACTTTTTAAGTGTAAACTTATTCGTCGTGATCTCTATTTGACCTTAAATCTCGGGAAAGTAGCGATGCTTGGCAGTCGCTTGGTTTGCATGATATCAAATAAAGTAATCTGAAATGAACTCATGAATTTATCTAAAATGTACTCATGAATTTGACATCCTGGTCACTCTCAATACGTTGTAGTACACCATGTAACCTGAATACATGGACCACCAATTGCCTTGCAACCACGGATGTCGTATACTTGACCTTTGTAGAGATGAAATGTGCCACCACAAGCCACATATAAGCTATCTCAACCTTTCTTTGTGTATGGAAGACCCATAGTGAGATCCATAGAAATATGGATCCACTTTCCCATCGAAAATTGATAGGCAAGTTGAAGAAACCCACTGGGCTTACCTTATCAGGTTGAAAAGGCATACATCTTGTGTGACAAGAGCATGTAAGTCCTTCCACATCCCTTTCCTCTAGAAGCTCTTTCTTATCTTATCAAAGGACTTGAATATTCCCGATTGCCCCACCATTGATGAAGAATGCATTTTTTATGTAGGTACCACATGTAGACTCTATCTTTGTAGTAAAAAATGAGACCATTATGGGAACTATGTTGTAATTTTTAACATAGACACCATGTAGACTCTATCTTTGTTAGTAAAAATGAGACCATTATGTAGCCAAAAACGAGGCAACTCTTTATGAGAACCAGGTCGTAATTTTAGCACCATTTGTGACACCCCCTTGTTTAAGAGATCTTCCTTTTGAAATTCCATGACCCAATGTTTGTATACTTTAGGTATAGCTGATAGAGCATCAGCCACTACATTATCCTTAGCGCTCATCTCTTGACCATACACATGCATATACATCTCTTTTTGTTGGTAGATTCTTTGGAATTTAAAACATATCATGAAACTCATCCAATAGTTCAACCATGCCCTCTGCATTTGTTTCTTGTTCTCAACCATATCATACCATCCTCTCTGCTAGGCTATAAAACAAATACACAGCCCATTTGCTTCGGTTCCCTTGAGTATTTGTAGCTTCTAAAAAACATTTAATCTCCTTCTTGAAGCTCCCCAGAGGCGGTCCTATGGGCTTCGATATAATTCTTGATTCTCACTTGAGCTCGCTTTCATGTTTGCCTTGCATTGTTGGAGAAGAGCATGCACTACCTCACTTCCTCTTTCTCATTTGGATTCACTCCTTCTTACTTGAAAACTATCATAGTAGGTGCGCACCATTCACTTTCTAACCATACACGATGCCTCAGAAAGGTGGCGTGCCAATACTCTCATGATGATGAGCAGTACTATTATTAGTAGGAAAACTTGAGTAAAGCTGAGCGTTCATCCCACAGTTTGAGCATCATGGAAATGCTATCTCAAACTAAGTTTCCACCCACTTATTCACGCCCTCTGTTTGACCTTTGATCTCAGGATGGTAGCGATGCTTGGCGTCAACTTGGTTTGCATGATCTCAAACAAATTGTTTGCAAAATGAACTCATCATGCATTTGGCATTCTTGATCACTTACAATATGTTGTGGTACACCCTGTACCTTCAAGGTAGGATCCCGAAACTGCCTCGCAAAAACGATAGATGTCGTATCCTTGACCTTTGTAGAGATGAAATGTGCCACCCTTGTCAACCTATCCACCACAACATGTAAGCTATCGCAACCTTTCTTTGTGTGTGTGGAAGACCCATATAGTGAAATCCATAGAAATACGAATCCACTGCATACATACATCTTGTGGGACAGAAGCATGTAAGTTCCTCACGTTCCTCTCAATTAGAAGCTCTTATCTTATCAAAGGTGTTGAAATTCCCAACTGCCCCATCGTTGTGCTAAAGAATGCATTTCTCAGATCAGCCTTTGCTTGTAATTTTTGATGATGCCTATAGGCACCATGTAGACTCTATAGATCTTTGTAGCCAGAAGCGAGGCAACTCTTTTCTAAGAACCGTGTTGTAATTCCTGCACCATTCGTGTCACCTCCTTATTTAACGGATATTCCTCTTGAATTTCCAGAACTCAATCTTTGTGTACTTTGGAAATAGTCGATAGTGAACATTTAAGCATCGGCCCCACCACATTATTCTTGCTCTTTATATAGGCAATCTCAAAATCATAATTTTGCAAGGCTGCCACACCCACGTTCTTTGCTTAGGAGATAGACTCGGTTCGGAGAGGAATTACTTCAATGCACATGGATCACTTCTAAAATAAAATGACTACCATTAAGCTCTAATACATTGCAATGTAAGAAAGGGATCAATGGCTTTAAGTAGAGCTCTGATACCAACAATGCAAGAAAGGGATCTAGTGAGAGATCAAGAAAATGCACTCATTATACATGGAGTATACTTATCATAGAGAGTACTAGTAGTCCGCTCAAACATGGAAAGTCTGCCATGACACCGTAAGTAAGACTTCAACTTACAAATACCCTTTCTTCCAAGGGAAAAGGACAATGTCATGTAATCATTTGTACAACAATTTGATGGTGGAACCACATTCTTTGATTACCAAGTCTTTCCTTTTTTTATGCTCTTAAAATCCCACTGCCTTGCAGCCATATTGTCATATACTTGAACTTTCTAGAGATGAAATGTTCCACCCTTGTCAACCTATTCAGAGACACACATGCCCTTTCCTAATGTTTCTTTGTGTGTGGAAGACCCATAGTGAAATCCATAGAAATACAAATCCAATTCCCTTCGAGAATAGGCAAGTTGAAGTAGCCCATCGGACTTATATGTATTGGGTTCTTATTAAGTTGAGAAGGCGTACATCTTGTGAGAAAAGCATGGAAGTCCTTCCACATCCCTTTCTAATAGAAGCCCTTTTCGTTATCCTATCAACGGTCTTGAATACTCTTGATTGCCACACCGTTGGTAAAGGCAACGGTCTTGATTATTCCTGACTGTCCCACACCATTGGTGAAGAATGTATTTGTTCGATCGGCCTTTGCTTGTAACTTTTGATGTAGGCACCATGTAGACTCTATCTTTGCAGTAAAAATGAGACCATTTCATAGCTAGAAAGAAGGCAACTCTTTATGAGAACCATATCATAATCTCAGCCAGAGGCCGCCACATTATCCTATTGTTGATTATACACGCGATCTCAAAATCATAATTTTGCAAGGTTGCCAACCACCTTCTTCGCTTAGGAGACGGATTCTGTCACAGGATAGAATTACTTCAATGCACGGTACGGTGATCACTTCTCACATAAAAATCATACAAATCTCCTTTTGTTGGTAGAATCTTCAGAATTTAAAGCATATGATGAAACTCATAGTTCAGCCATGTCCCTTAGCTTTGATTCTTAATTTCCTTCTTGGAGTTCCGAATTCTCCTATGGGCATCGGCATAATGCTTCATTGAGATTAGTTTCATGTTTGCCTTGCATTTTTGGAGAAGAGCATTCACGATCTCCACTTTCACTTTTGCATTTGGATTCACTCCCTTTTGCTCGACAGCTATCATGGGTACAGTTGCCTTCTAACCATACGCGATGCCTCAAAAGGTGGCATTCACCATCTAAGCATACACAGTGCCTCAAAAGGTGTCGCGACGGCATGCATTCACCTTTTCTAACTATACACAATGCCTTAGAAAGCGGCATGCCAATACTCTCACGAGATGAGGTACTATTGTAGGAAAAATGGGCTAAAGCCGACCATTCGTCCCACACACTTTTTAAGTGTAAACTTATTCGTCGTGATCTCTATTTGACCTTAAATCTCGGGAAGGTAGTGATGCTTGGCAGTCGCTTGGTTTGCATGATATCAAATAAAGTAATCTAAAATTAACTCATGAATTTATCTAAAATGAACTCATGAATTTGACATCCTGGTCACTCTCAATACGTTGTAGTACACCATGTAACCTGAATACATGGACCACCAATTGTCTTGCAACCACGGATGTCGTATACTTGACCTTTGTAGAGATGAAATGTGCCACCACAAGCCACATATAAGCTATCTCAACCTCTCATTGTGTGTGGAAGACCCATAGTGAGACCCATAGAAATATGGATCCACTTCCCCATCGAAAATTGATAGGCAAGTTGAAGAAACCCACCGGGCTTACCTTATCAGGTTGAAAAGGGATACATCTTGTGTGACAAGAGCATGTAAGTCCTTCCACATCCCTTTCCTCTAGAAGCTCTTTCTTATCTTATCAAAGGACTTGAATATTCCCAATTGCCCCACCATTGATGAAGAATGCATTTTTTATGTAGGTACCACATGTAGACTCTATCTCTGTAGTAAAAAATGAGACCATTATGGGAACCATGTTGTAATTTTCGACATAGGCACCATGTAGACTCTATCTTTGTAGTAAAAATGAGACCATTACGTAGCCAAAAAACGAGGCAACTCTTTATGAGAACCAGGTTGCAATTTTAGCACCATTTCTGATGCCCCCTTATTTAAGAGATCTTCCTTTTGAAATTCCATGACCCAATGTTTGTATACTTCAGGTATAACTGATAGAGTATCAACCAATACATTATCCTTGCCCTTTTATATAGCTCATCTCAAAATCATAATTTTGTGAGGTTTCTTCTTTACGTAGGAGATAGATTCGGTTGGGAGAGGAATTACTTCAACACACAATGATCACTTCTCACATTAAAATGACTACCATAAAGGTAATGATGCCACTTCTTGACGGCACGAAAGATAGCACTCATGTCTTGATCATACACATGCATATACATCTCTTTTTGTTGGTAGATTCTTTGGAATTTAAAACATATCATGAAACTCATCCAATAGTTCAGCCATGCCCTCATGCATTTGTTTCTTATTCTCAACCATATCATACCATCCTCTCTGCTAGGCTATAAAACACATACACAGCCCATTTGCTTTGGCTCCCTCGAGTATTTGTAGCTCCTAATAAACATTTAATCTCCTTCTTGAAGCTCCAAAAGGTGGAGTCCTATGGGCTTCGACATAATTCTTGATTCTTACTTGAGCTCGCTTTCATGTTTGCCTTACATTGTTGGAGAAGAGCATGCACTACCTCACTTCCTCTTTCTCATTTGGATTCACTCCTTCTTACTTGACAACTATCATAGGTGCGCACTATTCACTTTCTAACCATACACGATGCCTCAGAAAGGTGGCGTGCCAATACTCTCATGATGATGAGAGCAGTACTATTAATAGTAGGAAAACTTGAGTAAAGCTGAGCGTTCATCCCACACACTTTGAGCATCATGGAAATGCTATCTCAAACACTTCTGACATAAAATGACTACCATAAAGCTCTAATACATTGCAATGTAAGAAAGGGATCAATGGCTTTAAGTAGAGCTCTGATACCAACAATGCAAGAAAGGGATCTAGTGAGAGATCAAGAAAATGCACTCATTATACATGGAGTATACTTATCATAGAGAGTACTAGTAGTCCACCCAAACATGGAAAGTCTGCCATGACACCGTAAGTAAGACTTCAACTTACAAATACCCTTTCTTCCAAGGGAAAAGGACAACATCATGTAATCATTTGTACAACAATTTGATGGTGGAACCACATTCTTTAATTACCAAGTCTTTCCTTTTTTTATGCTCTTAAAATCCCACTGCCTTGCAGCCATAGTGTCATATACTCGAACTATCTAGAGATGAAATGTTCCACCCTTGTCAACCTATTCAGAGACACACATGCCCTATCCCAATGTTTCTTTGTGTGTGGAAGACCCATAGTGAAATCCATAGAAATACGAATCCAATTCCCTTCGCGAGAGTAGGGAAGTTGAAGTAGCCCATCGAACTTATATGTATTGGATTCTTATTAAGTTGAGAAGGCGTACATCTTGTGAGAAAAGCATGGAAGTCCTTCCACATCCCTTTCTAATAGAAGCCCTTTTCCTTATCCTATCAACGGTCCTGAATACTCTTGATTGCCACACCGTTGGTGAAGGCAACGGTCTTGAATATTCCTGACTGCCCCACACCATTGTTGGTGAAGAATGTATTTGTTCGATCGGCCTTTGCTTGTAACTTTTGATGTAGGCACCATGTAAACTCTATCTTTGCAGTAAAAATGAGACCATTTCATAGCTAGAAAGAAGGCAACTCTTTATGAGAACCATATCATAATCTCATCCGGGTCGCCTTATTATCCTGTTGTTGATTATACACGCGATCTCAAAATCATAATTTTGCAAGGTTGCCAAACAACCACCTTCTTCGCTTAGGAGACGGATTCGGCCACAGGAGAGAATTACTTCAATGCACGATACGGTGATCACTTCTCAGATAAAAATCACTCATATCGTAAAGGTAATGATGCCACCTCTTGATGGCATAATGCAAAATAGCCATCATCTCTTGATCATACAAATCTCCTTTTGTTGGTAGAATCTTCATAATTTAAAGCATATGATGAAACTCATAGTTCAGCCATGCCCTCATGCATTTGTTTTTGTTCTCAACCACCATATCATCCTCTTTGCAATGCTATAAAACAATCACACAGTCCATTAGCTTTGATTCCCAATCTCCTTCTTGGAGTTCCGAATTCTCCTATGGGCATCGGCATAATGCTTCATTGAGATTACTTTCATGTTTGCCTCGCATTTTTGGGGAGAAGAGCATTCACTATCTCCACTTTCTCTTTTGCATTTGGATTCACTCCCTTTTGCTCGACAGCTATCATGGGTGCAGTTGCCTTCTAACCATACGCGATGCCTCAAAAGGTGGCATTCACCATCTAAGCATACACAGTGCCTCAAAAGGTGGCGCGACGGCATGCATTCACCTTTTCTAACTATACACAATGCCTTAGAAAGCGGCATGCCAATACTCTCACGAGATGAGGTACTATTGTAGGAAAAATGGGCTAAAGCCGACCATTCGTCCCACACACTTTTTAAGTGTAAACTTATTCGTCGTGATCTCTATTTGACCTTAAATCTCGGGAAAGTAGCGATGCTTGGCAGTCGCTTGGTTTGCATGATATCAAATAAAGTAATCTGAAATGAACTCATGAATTTATCTAAAATGTACTCATGAATTTGACATCCTGGTCACTCTCAATACGTTGTAGTACACCATGTAACCTGAATACATGGACCACCAATTGCCTTGCAACCACGGATGTCGTATACTTGACCTTTGTAGAGATGAAATGTGCCACCACAAGCCACATATAAGCTATCTCAACCTTTCTTTGTGTATGGAAGACCCATAGTGAGATCCATAGAAATATGGATCCACTTTCCCATCGAAAATTGATAGGCAAGTTGAAGAAACCCACTGGGCTTACCTTATCAGGTTGAAAAGGCATACATCTTGTGTGACAAGAGCATGTAAGTCCTTCCACATCCCTTTCCTCTAGAAGCTCTTTCTTATCTTATCAAAGGACTTGAATATTCCCGATTGCCCCACCATTGATGAAGAATGCATTTTTTATGTAGGTACCACATGTAGACTCTATCTTTGTAGTAAAAAATGAGACCATTATGGGAACTATGTTGTAATTTTTAACATAGACACCATGTAGACTCTATCTTTGTTAGTAAAAATGAGACCATTATGTAGCCAAAAACGAGGCAACTCTTTATGAGAACCAGGTCGTAATTTTAGCACCATTTGTGACACCCCCTTGTTTAAGAGATCTTCCTTTTGAAATTCCATGACCCAATGTTTGTATACTTTAGGTATAGCTGATAGAGCATCAGCCACTACATTATCCTTAGCGCTCATCTCTTGACCATACACATGCATATACATCTCTTTTTGTTGGTAGATTCTTTGGAATTTAAAACATATCATGAAACTCATCCAATAGTTCAACCATGCCCTCTGCATTTGTTTCTTGTTCTCAACCATATCATACCATCCTCTCTGCTAGGCTATAAAACAAATACACAGCCCATTTGCTTCGGTTCCCTTGAGTATTTGTAGCTTCTAAAAAACATTTAATCTCCTTCTTGAAGCTCCCCAGAGGCGGTCCTATGGGCTTCGATATAATTCTTGATTCTCACTTGAGCTCGCTTTCATGTTTGCCTTGCATTGTTGGAGAAGAGCATGCACTACCTCACTTCCTCTTTCTCATTTGGATTCACTCCTTCTTACTTGAAAACTATCATAGTAGGTGCGCACCATTCACTTTCTAACCATACACGATGCCTCAGAAAGGTGGCGTGCCAATACTCTCATGATGATGAGCAGTACTATTATTAGTAGGAAAACTTGAGTAAAGCTGAGCGTTCATCCCACAGTTTGAGCATCATGGAAATGCTATCTCAAACTAAGTTTCCACCCACTTATTCACGCCCTCTGTTTGACCTTTGATCTCAGGATGGTAGCGATGCTTGGCGTCAACTTGGTTTGCATGATCTCAAACAAATTGTTTGCAAAATGAACTCATCATGCATTTGGCATTCTTGATCACTTACAATATGTTGTGGTACACCCTGTACCTTCAAGGTAGGATCCCGAAACTGCCTCGCAAAAACGATAGATGTCGTATCCTTGACCTTTGTAGAGATGAAATGTGCCACCCTTGTCAACCTATCCACCACAACATGTAAGCTATCGCAACCTTTCTTTGTGTGTGTGGAAGACCCATATAGTGAAATCCATAGAAATACGAATCCACTGCATACATACATCTTGTGGGACAGAAGCATGTAAGTTCCTCACGTTCCTCTCAATTAGAAGCTCTTATCTTATCAAAGGTGTTGAAATTCCCAACTGCCCCATCGTTGTGCTAAAGAATGCAGTTCTCAGATCAGCCTTTGCTTGTAATTTTTGATGATGCCTATAGGCACCATGTAGACTCTATAGATCTTTGTAGCCAGAAGCGAGGCAACTCTTTTCTAAGAACCGTGTTGTAATTCCTGCACCATTCGTGTCACCTCCTTATTTAACGGATATTCCTCTTGAATTTCCAGAACTCAATCTTTGTGTACTTTGGAAATAGTCGATAGTGAACATTTAAGCATCGGCCCCACCACATTATTCTTGCTCTTTATATAGGCAATCTCAAAATCATAATTTTGCAAGGCTGCCACACCCACGTTCTTTGCTTAGGAGATAGACTCGGTTCGGAGAGGAATTACTTCAATGCACATGGATCACTTCTAAAATAAAATGACTACCATTAAGCTCTAATACATTGCAATGTAAGAAAGGGATCAATGGCTTTAAGTAGAGCTCTGATACCAACAATGCAAGAAAGGGATCTAGTGAGAGATCAAGAAAATGCACTCATTATACATGGAGTATACTTATCATAGAGAGTACTAGTAGTCCGCTCAAACATGGAAAGTCTGCCATGACACCGTAAGTAAGACTTCAACTTACAAATACCCTTTCTTCCAAGGGAAAAGGACAATGTCATGTAATCATTTGTACAACAATTTGATGGTGGAACCACATTCTTTGATTACCAAGTCTTTCCTTTTTTTATGCTCTTAAAATCCCACTGCCTTGCAGCCATATTGTCATATACTTGAACTTTCTAGAGATGAAATGTTCCACCCTTGTCAACCTATTCAGAGACACACATGCCCTTTCCTAATGTTTCTTTGTGTGTGGAAGACCCATAGTGAAATCCATAGAAATACAAATCCAATTCCCTTCGAGAATAGGCAAGTTGAAGTAGCCCATCGGACTTATATGTATTGGGTTCTTATTAAGTTGAGAAGGCGTACATCTTGTGAGAAAAGCATGGAAGTCCTTCCACATCCCTTTCTAATAGAAGCCCTTTTCGTTATCCTATCAACGGTCTTGAATACTCTTGATTGCCACACCGTTGGTAAAGGCAACGGTCTTGATTATTCCTGACTGTCCCACACCATTGGTGAAGAATGTATTTGTTCGATCGGCCTTTGCTTGTAACTTTTGATGTAGGCACCATGTAGACTCTATCTTTGCAGTAAAAATGAGACCATTTCATAGCTAGAAAGAAGGCAACTCTTTATGAGAACCATATCATAATCTCAGCCAGAGGCCGCCACATTATCCTATTGTTGATTATACACGCGATCTCAAAATCATAATTTTGCAAGGTTGCCAACCACCTTCTTCGCTTAGGAGACGGATTCTGTCACAGGATAGAATTACTTCAATGCACGGTACGGTGATCACTTCTCACATAAAAATCATACAAATCTCCTTTTGTTGGTAGAATCTTCAGAATTTAAAGCATATGATGAAACTCATAGTTCAGCCATGTCCCTTAGCTTTGATTCTTAATTTCCTTCTTGGAGTTCCGAATTCTCCTATGGGCATCGGCATAATGCTTCATTGAGATTAGTTTCATGTTTGCCTTGCATTTTTGGAGAAGAGCATTCACGATCTCCACTTTCACTTTTGCATTTGGATTCACTCCCTTTTGCTCGACAGCTATCATGGGTACAGTTGCCTTCTAACCATACGCGATGCCTCAAAAGGTGGCATTCACCATCTAAGCATACACAGTGCCTCAAAAGGTGGCGCGACGGCATGCATTCACCTTTTCTAACTATACACAATGCCTTAGAAAGCGGCATGCCAATACTCTCACGAGATGAGGTACTATTGTAGGAAAAATGGGCTAAAGCCGACCATTCGTCCCACACACTTTTTAAGTGTAAACTTATTCGTCGTGATCTCTATTTGACCTTAAATCTCGGGAAGGTAGTGATGCTTGGCAGTCGCTTGGTTTGCATGATATCAAATAAAGTAATCTAAAATTAACTCATGAATTTATCTAAAATGAACTCATGAATTTGACATCCTGGTCACTCTCAATACGTTGTAGTACACCATGTAACCTGAATACATGGACCACCAATTGTCTTGCAACCACGGATGTCGTATACTTGACCTTTGTAGAGATGAAATGTGCCACCACAAGCCACATATAAGCTATCTCAACCTCTCATTGTGTGTGGAAGACCCATAGTGAGACCCATAGAAATATGGATCCACTTCCCCATCGAAAATTGATAGGCAAGTTGAAGAAACCCACCGGGCTTACCTTATCAGGTTGAAAAGGGATACATCTTGTGTGACAAGAGCATGTAAGTCCTTCCACATCCCTTTCCTCTAGAAGCTCTTTCTTATCTTATCAAAGGACTTGAATATTCCCAATTGCCCCACCATTGATGAAGAATGCATTTTTTATGTAGGTACCACATGTAGACTCTATCTCTGTAGTAAAAAATGAGACCATTATGGGAACCATGTTGTAATTTTCGACATAGGCACCATGTAGACTCTATCTTTGTAGTAAAAATGAGACCATTACGTAGCCAAAAAACGAGGCAACTCTTTATGAGAACCAGGTCGCAATTTTAGCACCATTTCTGATGCCCCCTTATTTAAGAGATCTTCCTTTTGAAATTCCATGACCCAATGTTTGTATACTTCAGGTATAACTGATAGAGTATCAACCAATACATTATCCTTGCCCTTTTATATAGCTCATCTCAAAATCATAATTTTGTGAGGTTTCTTCTTTACGTAGGAGATAGATTCGGTTGGGAGAGGAATTACTTCAACACACAATGATCACTTCTCACATTAAAATGACTACCATAAAGGTAATGATGCCACTTCTTGACGGCACGAAAGATAGCACTCATGTCTTGATCATACACATGCATATACATCTCTTTTTGTTGGTAGATTCTTTGGAATTTAAAACATATCATGAAACTCATCCAATAGTTCAGCCATGCCCTCATGCATTTGTTTCTTATTCTCAACCATATCATACCATCCTCTCTGCTAGGCTATAAAACAAATACACAGCCCATTTGCTTTGGCTCCCTCGAGTATTTGTAGCTCCTAATAAACATTTAATCTCCTTCTTGAAGCTCCAAAAGGTGGAGTCCTATGGGCTTCGACATAATTCTTGATTCTTACTTGAGCTCGCTTTCATGTTTGCCTTACATTGTTGGAGAAGAGCATGCACTACCTCACTTCCTCTTTCTCATTTGGATTCACTCCTTCTTACTTGACAACTATCATAGGTGCGCACTATTCACTTTCTAACCATACACGATGCCTCAGAAAGGTGGCGTGCCAATACTCTCATGATGATGAGAGCAGTACTATTAATAGTAGGAAAACTTGAGTAAAGCTGAGCGTTCATCCCACACACTTTGAGCATCATGGAAATGCTATCTCAAACACTTCTGACATAAAATGACTACCATAAAGCTCTAATACATTGCAATGTAAGAAAGGGATCAATGGCTTTAAGTAGAGCTCTGATACCAACAATGCAAGAAAGGGATCTAGTGAGAGATCAAGAAAATGCACTCATTATACATGGAGTATACTTATCATAGAGAGTACTAGTAGTCCACCCAAACATGGAAAGTCTGCCATGACACCGTAAGTAAGACTTCAACTTACAAATACCCTTTCTTCCAAGGGAAAAGGACAACATCATGTAATCATTTGTACAACAATTTGATGGTGGAACCACATTCTTTAATTACCAAGTCTTTCCTTTTTTTATGCTCTTAAAATCCCACTGCCTTGCAGCCATAGTGTCATATACTCGAACTATCTAGAGATGAAATGTTCCACCCTTGTCAACCTATTCAGAGACACACATGCCCTATCCCAATGTTTCTTTGTGTGTGGAAGACCCATAGTGAAATCCATAGAAATACGAATCCAATTCCCTTCGCGAGAGTAGGGAAGTTGAAGTAGCCCATCGAACTTATATGTATTGGATTCTTATTAAGTTGAGAAGGCGTACATCTTGTGAGAAAAGCATGGAAGTCCTTCCACATCCCTTTCTAATAGAAGCCCTTTTCCTTATCCTATCAACGGTCCTGAATACTCTTGATTGCCACACCGTTGGTGAAGGCAACGGTCTTGAATATTCCTGACTGCCCCACACCATTGTTGGTGAAGAATGTATTTGTTCGATCGGCCTTTGCTTGTAACTTTTGATGTAGGCACCATGTAAACTCTATCTTTGCAGTAAAAATGAGACCATTTCATAGCTAGAAAGAAGGCAACTCTTTATGAGAACCATATCATAATCTCATCCGGGTCGCCTTATTATCCTGTTGTTGATTATACACGCGATCTCAAAATCATAATTTTGCAAGGTCGCCAAACAACCACCTTCTTCGCTTAGGAGACGGATTCGGCCACAGGAGAGAATTACTTCAATGCACGATACGGTGATCACTTCTCAGATAAAAATCACTCATATCGTAAAGGTAATGATGCCACCTCTTGATGGCATAATGCAAAATAGCCATCATCTCTTGATCATACAAATCTCCTTTTGTTGGTAGAATCTTCATAATTTAAAGCATATGATGAAACTCATAGTTCAGCCATGCCCTCATGCATTTGTTTTTGTTCTCAACCACCATATCATCCTCTTTGCAATGCTATAAAACAATCACACAGTCCATTAGCTTTGATTCCCAATCTCCTTCTTGGAGTTCCGAATTCTCCTATGGGCATCGGCATAATGCTTCATTGAGATTACTTTCATGTTTGCCTCGCATTTTTGGGGAGAAGAGCATTCACTATCTCCACTTTCTCTTTTGCATTTGGATTCACTCCCTTTTGCTCGACAGCTATCATGGGTGCAGTTGCCTTCTAACCATACGCGATGCCTCAAAAGGTGGCATTCACCATCTAAGCATACACAGTGCCTCAAAAGGTGGCGCGACGGCATGCATTCACCTTTTCTAACTATACACAATGCCTTAGAAAGCGGCATGCCAATACTCTCACGAGATGAGGTACTATTGTAGGAAAAATGGGCTAAAGCCGACCATTCGTCCCACACACTTTTTAAGTGTAAACTTATTCGTCGTGATCTCTATTTGACCTTAAATCTCGGGAAAGTAGCGATGCTTGGCAGTCGCTTGGTTTGCATGATATCAAATAAAGTAATCTGAAATGAACTCATGAATTTATCTAAAATGTACTCATGAATTTGACATCCTGGTCACTCTCAATACGTTGTAGTACACCATGTAACCTGAATACATGGACCACCAATTGCCTTGCAACCACGGATGTCGTATACTTGACCTTTGTAGAGATGAAATGTGCCACCACAAGCCACATATAAGCTATCTCAACCTTTCTTTGTGTATGGAAGACCCATAGTGAGATCCATAGAAATATGGATCCACTTTCCCATCGAAAATTGATAGGCAAGTTGAAGAAACCCACTGGGCTTACCTTATCAGGTTGAAAAGGCATACATCTTGTGTGACAAGAGCATGTAAGTCCTTCCACATCCCTTTCCTCTAGAAGCTCTTTCTTATCTTATCAAAGGACTTGAATATTCCCGATTGCCCCACCATTGATGAAGAATGCATTTTTTATGTAGGTACCACATGTAGACTCTATCTTTGTAGTAAAAAATGAGACCATTATGGGAACTATGTTGTAATTTTTAACATAGACACCATGTAGACTCTATCTTTGTTAGTAAAAATGAGACCATTATGTAGCCAAAAACGAGGCAACTCTTTATGAGAACCAGGTCGTAATTTTAGCACCATTTGTGACACCCCCTTGTTTAAGAGATCTTCCTTTTGAAATTCCATGACCCAATGTTTGTATACTTTAGGTATAGCTGATAGAGCATCAGCCACTACATTATCCTTAGCGCTCATCTCTTGACCATACACATGCATATACATCTCTTTTTGTTGGTAGATTCTTTGGAATTTAAAACATATCATGAAACTCATCCAATAGTTCAACCATGCCCTCTGCATTTGTTTCTTGTTCTCAACCATATCATACCATCCTCTCTGCCAGGCTATAAAACAAATACACAGCCCATTTGCTTCGGTTCCCTTGAGTATTTGTAGCTTCTAAAAAACATTTAATCTCCTTCTTGAAGCTCCCCAGAGGCGGTCCTATGGGCTTCGATATAATTCTTGATTCTCACTTGAGCTCGCTTTCATGTTTGCCTTGCATTGTTGGAGAAGAGCATGCACTACCTCACTTCCTCTTTCTCATTTGGATTCACTCCTTCTTACTTGAAAACTATCATAGTAGGTGCGCACCATTCACTTTCTAACCATACACGATGCCTCAGAAAGGTGGCGTGCCAATACTCTCATGATGATGAGCAGTACTATTATTAGTAGGAAAACTTGAGTAAAGCTGAGCGTTCATCCCACAGTTTGAGCATCATGGAAATGCTATCTCAAACTAAGTTTCCACCCACTTATTCACGCCCTCTGTTTGACCTTTGATCTCAGGATGGTAGCGATGCTTGGCGTCAACTTGGTTTGCATGATCTCAAACAAATTGTTTGCAAAATGAACTCATCATGCATTTGGCATTCTTGATCACTTACAATATGTTGTGGTACACCCTGTACCTTCAAGGTAGGATCCCGAAACTGCCTCGCAAAAACGATAGATGTCGTATCCTTGACCTTTGTAGAGATGAAATGTGCCACCCTTGTCAACCTATCCACCACAACATGTAAGCTATCGCAACCTTTCTTTGTGTGTGTGGAAGACCCATATAGTGAAATCCATAGAAATACGAATCCACTGCATACATACATCTTGTGGGACAGAAGCATGTAAGTTCCTCACGTTCCTCTCAATTAGAAGCTCTTATCTTATCAAAGGTGTTGAAATTCCCAACTGCCCCATCGTTGTGCTAAAGAATGCATTTCTCAGATCAGCCTTTGCTTGTAATTTTTGATGATGCCTATAGGCACCATGTAGACTCTATAGATCTTTGTAGCCAGAAGCGAGGCAACTCTTTTCTAAGAACCGTGTTGTAATTCCTGCACCATTCGTGTCACCTCCTTATTTAACGGATATTCCTCTTGAATTTCCAGAACTCAATCTTTGTGTACTTTGGAAATAGTCGATAGTGAACATTTAAGCATCGGCCCCACCACATTATTCTTGCTCTTTATATAGGCAATCTCAAAATCATAATTTTGCAAGGCTGCCACACCCACGTTCTTTGCTTAGGAGATAGACTCGGTTCGGAGAGGAATTACTTCAATGCACATGGATCACTTCTAAAATAAAATGACTACCATTAAGCTCTAATACATTGCAATGTAAGAAAGGGATCAATGGCTTTAAGTAGAGCTCTGATACCAACAATGCAAGAAAGGGATCTAGTGAGAGATCAAGAAAATGCACTCATTATACATGGAGTATACTTATCATAGAGAGTACTAGTAGTCCGCTCAAACATGGAAAGTCTGCCATGACACCGTAAGTAAGACTTCAACTTACAAATACCCTTTCTTCCAAGGGAAAAGGACAATGTCATGTAATCATTTGTACAACAATTTGATGGTGGAACCACATTCTTTGATTACCAAGTCTTTCCTTTTTTTATGCTCTTAAAATCCCACTGCCTTGCAGCCATATTGTCATATACTTGAACTTTCTAGAGATGAAATGTTCCACCCTTGTCAACCTATTCAGAGACACACATGCCCTTTCCTAATGTTTCTTTGTGTGTGGAAGACCCATAGTGAAATCCATAGAAATACAAATCCAATTCCCTTCGAGAATAGGCAAGTTGAAGTAGCCCATCGGACTTATATGTATTGGGTTCTTATTAAGTTGAGAAGGCGTACATCTTGTGAGAAAAGCATGGAAGTCCTTCCACATCCCTTTCTAATAGAAGCCCTTTTCGTTATCCTATCAACGGTCTTGAATACTCTTGATTGCCACACCGTTGGTAAAGGCAACGGTCTTGATTATTCCTGACTGTCCCACACCATTGGTGAAGAATGTATTTGTTCGATCGGCCTTTGCTTGTAACTTTTGATGTAGGCACCATGTAGACTCTATCTTTGCAGTAAAAATGAGACCATTTCATAGCTAGAAAGAAGGCAACTCTTTATGAGAACCATATCATAATCTCAGCCAGAGGCCGCCACATTATCCTATTGTTGATTATACACGCGATCTCAAAATCATAATTTTGCAAGGTTGCCAACCACCTTCTTCGCTTAGGAGACGGATTCTGTCACAGGATAGAATTACTTCAATGCACGGTACGGTGATCACTTCTCACATAAAAATCATACAAATCTCCTTTTGTTGGTAGAATCTTCAGAATTTAAAGCATATGATGAAACTCATAGTTCAGCCATGTCCCTTAGCTTTGATTCTTAATTTCCTTCTTGGAGTTCCGAATTCTCCTATGGGCATCGGCATAATGCTTCATTGAGATTAGTTTCATGTTTGCCTTGCATTTTTGGAGAAGAGCATTCACGATCTCCACTTTCACTTTTGCATTTGGATTCACTCCCTTTTGCTCGACAGCTATCATGGGTACAGTTGCCTTCTAACCATACGCGATGCCTCAAAAGGTGGCATTCACCATCTAAGCATACACAGTGCCTCAAAAGGTGGCGCGACGGCATGCATTCACCTTTTCTAACTATACACAATGCCTTAGAAAGCGGCATGCCAATACTCTCACGAGATGAGGTACTATTGTAGGAAAAATGGGCTAAAGCCGACCATTCGTCCCACACACTTTTTAAGTGTAAACTTATTCGTCGTGATCTCTATTTGACCTTAAATCTCGGGAAGGTAGTGATGCTTGGCAGTCGCTTGGTTTGCATGATATCAAATAAAGTAATCTAAAATTAACTCATGAATTTATCTAAAATGAACTCATGAATTTGACATCCTGGTCACTCTCAATACGTTGTAGTACACCATGTAACCTGAATACATGGACCACCAATTGTCTTGCAACCACGGATGTCGTATACTTGACCTTTGTAGAGATGAAATGTGCCACCACAAGCCACATATAAGCTATCTCAACCTCTCATTGTGTGTGGAAGACCCATAGTGAGACCCATAGAAATATGGATCCACTTCCCCATCGAAAATTGATAGGCAAGTTGAAGAAACCCACCGGGCTTACCTTATCAGGTTGAAAAGGGATACATCTTGTGTGACAAGAGCATGTAAGTCCTTCCACATCCCTTTCCTCTAGAAGCTCTTTCTTATCTTATCAAAGGACTTGAATATTCCCAATTGCCCCACCATTGATGAAGAATGCATTTTTTATGTAGGTACCACATGTAGACTCTATCTCTGTAGTAAAAAATGAGACCATTATGGGAACCATGTTGTAATTTTCGACATAGGCACCATGTAGACTCTATCTTTGTAGTAAAAATGAGACCATTACGTAGCCAAAAAACGAGGCAACTCTTTATGAGAACCAGGTCGCAATTTTAGCACCATTTCTGATGCCCCCTTATTTAAGAGATCTTCCTTTTGAAATTCCATGACCCAATGTTTGTATACTTCAGGTATAACTGATAGAGTATCAACCAATACATTATCCTTGCCCTTTTATATAGCTCATCTCAAAATCATAATTTTGTGAGGTTTCTTCTTTACGTAGGAGATAGATTCGGTTGGGAGAGGAATTACTTCAACACACAATGATCACTTCTCACATTAAAATGACTACCATAAAGGTAATGATGCCACTTCTTGACGGCACGAAAGATAGCACTCATGTCTTGATCATACACATGCATATACATCTCTTTTTGTTGGTAGATTCTTTGGAATTTAAAACATATCATGAAACTCATCCAATAGTTCAGCCATGCCCTCATGCATTTGTTTCTTATTCTCAACCATATCATACCATCCTCTCTGCTAGGCTATAAAACAAATACACAGCCCATTTGCTTTGGCTCCCTCGAGTATTTGTAGCTCCTAATAAACATTTAATCTCCTTCTTGAAGCTCCAAAAGGTGGAGTCCTATGGGCTTCGACATAATTCTTGATTCTTACTTGAGCTCGCTTTCATGTTTGCCTTACATTGTTGGAGAAGAGCATGCACTACCTCACTTCCTCTTTCTCATTTGGATTCACTCCTTCTTACTTGACAACTATCATAGGTGCGCACTATTCACTTTCTAACCATACACGATGCCTCAGAAAGGTGGCGTGCCAATACTCTCATGATGATGAGAGCAGTACTATTAATAGTAGGAAAACTTGAGTAAAGCTGAGCGTTCATCCCACACACTTTGAGCATCATGGAAATGCTATCTCAAACACTTCTGACATAAAATGACTACCATAAAGCTCTAATACATTGCAATGTAAGAAAGGGATCAATGGCTTTAAGTAGAGCTCTGATACCAACAATGCAAGAAAGGGATCTAGTGAGAGATCAAGAAAATGCACTCATTATACATGGAGTATACTTATCATAGAGAGTACTAGTAGTCCACCCAAACATGGAAAGTCTGCCATGACACCGTAAGTAAGACTTCAACTTACAAATACCCTTTCTTCCAAGGGAAAAGGACAACATCATGTAATCATTTGTACAACAATTTGATGGTGGAACCACATTCTTTAATTACCAAGTCTTTCCTTTTTTTATGCTCTTAAAATCCCACTGCCTTGCAGCCATAGTGTCATATACTCGAACTATCTAGAGATGAAATGTTCCACCCTTGTCAACCTATTCAGAGACACACATGCCCTATCCCAATGTTTCTTTGTGTGTGGAAGACCCATAGTGAAATCCATAGAAATACGAATCCAATTCCCTTCGCGAGAGTAGGGAAGTTGAAGTAGCCCATCGAACTTATATGTATTGGATTCTTATTAAGTTGAGAAGGCGTACATCTTGTGAGAAAAGCATGGAAGTCCTTCCACATCCCTTTCTAATAGAAGCCCTTTTCCTTATCCTATCAACGGTCCTGAATACTCTTGATTGCCACACCGTTGGTGAAGGCAACGGTCTTGAATATTCCTGACTGCCCCACACCATTGTTGGTGAAGAATGTATTTGTTCGATCGGCCTTTGCTTGTAACTTTTGATGTAGGCACCATGTAAACTCTATCTTTGCAGTAAAAATGAGACCATTTCATAGCTAGAAAGAAGGCAACTCTTTATGAGAACCATATCATAATCTCATCCGGGTCGCCTTATTATCCTGTTGTTGATTATACACGCGATCTCAAAATCATAATTTTGCAAGGTCGCCAAACAACCACCTTCTTCGCTTAGGAGACGGATTCGGCCACAGGAGAGAATTACTTCAATGCACGATACGGTGATCACTTCTCAGATAAAAATCACTCATATCGTAAAGGTAATGATGCCACCTCTTGATGGCATAATGCAAAATAGCCATCATCTCTTGATCATACAAATCTCCTTTTGTTGGTAGAATCTTCATAATTTAAAGCATATGATGAAACTCATAGTTCAGCCATGCCCTCATGCATTTGTTTTTGTTCTCAACCACCATATCATCCTCTTTGCAATGCTATAAAACAATCACACAGTCCATTAGCTTTGATTCCCAATCTCCTTCTTGGAGTTCCGAATTCTCCTATGGGCATCGGCATAATGCTTCATTGAGATTACTTTCATGTTTGCCTCGCATTTTTGGGGAGAAGAGCATTCACTATCTCCACTTTCTCTTTTGCATTTGGATTCACTCCCTTTTGCTCGACAGCTATCATGGGTGCAGTTGCCTTCTAACCATACGCGATGCCTCAAAAGGTGGCATTCACCATCTAAGCATACACAGTGCCTCAAAAGGTGGCGCGACGGCATGCATTCACCTTTTCTAACTATACACAATGCCTTAGAAAGCGGCATGCCAATACTCTCACGAGATGAGGTACTATTGTAGGAAAAATGGGCTAAAGCCGACCATTCGTCCCACACACTTTTTAAGTGTAAACTTATTCGTCGTGATCTCTATTTGACCTTAAATCTCGGGAAAGTAGCGATGCTTGGCAGTCGCTTGGTTTGCATGATATCAAATAAAGTAATCTGAAATGAACTCATGAATTTATCTAAAATGTACTCATGAATTTGACATCCTGGTCACTCTCAATACGTTGTAGTACACCATGTAACCTGAATACATGGACCACCAATTGCCTTGCAACCACGGATGTCGTATACTTGACCTTTGTAGAGATGAAATGTGCCACCACAAGCCACATATAAGCTATCTCAACCTTTCTTTGTGTATGGAAGACCCATAGTGAGATCCATAGAAATATGGATCCACTTTCCCATCGAAAATTGATAGGCAAGTTGAAGAAACCCACTGGGCTTACCTTATCAGGTTGAAAAGGCATACATCTTGTGTGACAAGAGCATGTAAGTCCTTCCACATCCCTTTCCTCTAGAAGCTCTTTCTTATCTTATCAAAGGACTTGAATATTCCCGATTGCCCCACCATTGATGAAGAATGCATTTTTTATGTAGGTACCACATGTAGACTCTATCTTTGTAGTAAAAAATGAGACCATTATGGGAACTATGTTGTAATTTTTAACATAGACACCATGTAGACTCTATCTTTGTTAGTAAAAATGAGACCATTATGTAGCCAAAAACGAGGCAACTCTTTATGAGAACCAGGTCGTAATTTTAGCACCATTTGTGACACCCCCTTGTTTAAGAGATCTTCCTTTTGAAATTCCATGACCCAATGTTTGTATACTTTAGGTATAGCTGATAGAGCATCAGCCACTACATTATCCTTAGCGCTCATCTCTTGACCATACACATGCATATACATCTCTTTTTGTTGGTAGATTCTTTGGAATTTAAAACATATCATGAAACTCATCCAATAGTTCAACCATGCCCTCTGCATTTGTTTCTTGTTCTCAACCATATCATACCATCCTCTCTGCCAGGCTATAAAACAAATACACAGCCCATTTGCTTCGGTTCCCTTGAGTATTTGTAGCTTCTAAAAAACATTTAATCTCCTTCTTGAAGCTCCCCAGAGGCGGTCCTATGGGCTTCGATATAATTCTTGATTCTCACTTGAGCTCGCTTTCATGTTTGCCTTGCATTGTTGGAGAAGAGCATGCACTACCTCACTTCCTCTTTCTCATTTGGATTCACTCCTTCTTACTTGAAAACTATCATAGTAGGTGCGCACCATTCACTTTCTAACCATACACGATGCCTCAGAAAGGTGGCGTGCCAATACTCTCATGATGATGAGCAGTACTATTATTAGTAGGAAAACTTGAGTAAAGCTGAGCGTTCATCCCACAGTTTGAGCATCATGGAAATGCTATCTCAAACTAAGTTTCCACCCACTTATTCACGCCCTCTGTTTGACCTTTGATCTCAGGATGGTAGCGATGCTTGGCGTCAACTTGGTTTGCATGATCTCAAACAAATTGTTTGCAAAATGAACTCATCATGCATTTGGCATTCTTGATCACTTACAATATGTTGTGGTACACCCTGTACCTTCAAGGTAGGATCCCGAAACTGCCTCGCAAAAACGATAGATGTCGTATCCTTGACCTTTGTAGAGATGAAATGTGCCACCCTTGTCAACCTATCCACCACAACATGTAAGCTATCGCAACCTTTCTTTGTGTGTGTGGAAGACCCATATAGTGAAATCCATAGAAATACGAATCCACTGCATACATACATCTTGTGGGACAGAAGCATGTAAGTTCCTCACGTTCCTCTCAATTAGAAGCTCTTATCTTATCAAAGGTGTTGAAATTCCCAACTGCCCCATCGTTGTGCTAAAGAATGCATTTCTCAGATCAGCCTTTGCTTGTAATTTTTGATGATGCCTATAGGCACCATGTAGACTCTATAGATCTTTGTAGCCAGAAGCGAGGCAACTCTTTTCTAAGAACCGTGTTGTAATTCCTGCACCATTCGTGTCACCTCCTTATTTAACGGATATTCCTCTTGAATTTCCAGAACTCAATCTTTGTGTACTTTGGAAATAGTCGATAGTGAACATTTAAGCATCGGCCCCACCACATTATTCTTGCTCTTTATATAGGCAATCTCAAAATCATAATTTTGCAAGGCTGCCACACCCACGTTCTTTGCTTAGGAGATAGACTCGGTTCGGAGAGGAATTACTTCAATGCACATGGATCACTTCTAAAATAAAATGACTACCATTAAGCTCTAATACATTGCAATGTAAGAAAGGGATCAATGGCTTTAAGTAGAGCTCTGATACCAACAATGCAAGAAAGGGATCTAGTGAGAGATCAAGAAAATGCACTCATTATACATGGAGTATACTTATCATAGAGAGTACTAGTAGTCCGCTCAAACATGGAAAGTCTGCCATGACACCGTAAGTAAGACTTCAACTTACAAATACCCTTTCTTCCAAGGGAAAAGGACAATGTCATGTAATCATTTGTACAACAATTTGATGGTGGAACCACATTCTTTGATTACCAAGTCTTTCCTTTTTTTATGCTCTTAAAATCCCACTGCCTTGCAGCCATATTGTCATATACTTGAACTTTCTAGAGATGAAATGTTCCACCCTTGTCAACCTATTCAGAGACACACATGCCCTTTCCTAATGTTTCTTTGTGTGTGGAAGACCCATAGTGAAATCCATAGAAATACAAATCCAATTCCCTTCGAGAATAGGCAAGTTGAAGTAGCCCATCGGACTTATATGTATTGGGTTCTTATTAAGTTGAGAAGGCGTACATCTTGTGAGAAAAGCATGGAAGTCCTTCTCCATCCCTTTCTAATAGAAGCCCTTTTCGTTATCCTATCAACGGTCTTGAATACTCTTGATTGCCACACCGTTGGTAAAGGCAACGGTCTTGATTATTCCTGACTGTCCCACACCATTGGTGAAGAATGTATTTGTTCGATCGGCCTTTGCTTGTAACTTTTGATGTAGGCACCATGTAGACTCTATCTTTGCAGTAAAAATGAGACCATTTCATAGCTAGAAAGAAGGCAACTCTTTATGAGAACCATATCATAATCTCAGCCAGAGGCCGCCACATTATCCTATTGTTGATTATACACGCGATCTCAAAATCATAATTTTGCAAGGTTGCCAACCACCTTCTTCGCTTAGGAGACGGATTCTGTCACAGGATAGAATTACTTCAATGCACGGTACGGTGATCACTTCTCACATAAAAATCATACAAATCTCCTTTTGTTGGTAGAATCTTCAGAATTTAAAGCATATGATGAAACTCATAGTTCAGCCATGTCCCTTAGCTTTGATTCTTAATTTCCTTCTTGGAGTTCCGAATTCTCCTATGGGCATCGGCATAATGCTTCATTGAGATTAGTTTCATGTTTGCCTTGCATTTTTGGAGAAGAGCATTCACGATCTCCACTTTCACTTTTGCATTTGGATTCACTCCCTTTTGCTCGACAGCTATCATGGGTACAGTTGCCTTCTAACCATACGCGATGCCTCAAAAGGTGGCATTCACCATCTAAGCATACACAGTGCCTCAAAAGGTGGCGCGACGGCATGCATTCACCTTTTCTAACTATACACAATGCCTTAGAAAGCGGCATGCCAATACTCTCACGAGATGAGGTACTATTGTAGGAAAAATGGGCTAAAGCCGACCATTCGTCCCACACACTTTTTAAGTGTAAACTTATTCGTCGTGATCTCTATTTGACCTTAAATCTCGGGAAGGTAGTGATGCTTGGCAGTCGCTTGGTTTGCATGATATCAAATAAAGTAATCTAAAATTAACTCATGAATTTATCTAAAATGAACTCATGAATTTGACATCCTGGTCACTCTCAATACGTTGTAGTACACCATGTAACCTGAATACATGGACCACCAATTGTCTTGCAACCACGGATGTCGTATACTTGACCTTTGTAGAGATGAAATGTGCCACCACAAGCCACATATAAGCTATCTCAACCTCTCATTGTGTGTGGAAGACCCATAGTGAGACCCATAGAAATATGGATCCACTTCCCCATCGAAAATTGATAGGCAAGTTGAAGAAACCCACCGGGCTTACCTTATCAGGTTGAAAAGGGATACATCTTGTGTGACAAGAGCATGTAAGTCCTTCCACATCCCTTTCCTCTAGAAGCTCTTTCTTATCTTATCAAAGGACTTGAATATTCCCAATTGCCCCACCATTGATGAAGAATGCATTTTTTATGTAGGTACCACATGTAGACTCTATCTCTGTAGTAAAAAATGAGACCATTATGGGAACCATGTTGTAATTTTCGACATAGGCACCATGTAGACTCTATCTTTGTAGTAAAAATGAGACCATTACGTAGCCAAAAAACGAGGCAACTCTTTATGAGAACCAGGTCGCAATTTTAGCACCATTTCTGATGCCCCCTTATTTAAGAGATCTTCCTTTTGAAATTCCATGACCCAATGTTTGTATACTTCAGGTATAACTGATAGAGTATCAACCAATACATTATCCTTGCCCTTTTATATAGCTCATCTCAAAATCATAATTTTGTGAGGTTTCTTCTTTACGTAGGAGATAGATTCGGTTGGGAGAGGAATTACTTCAACACACAATGATCACTTCTCACATTAAAATGACTACCATAAAGGTAATGATGCCACTTCTTGACGGCACGAAAGATAGCACTCATGTCTTGATCATACACATGCATATACATCTCTTTTTGTTGGTAGATTCTTTGGAATTTAAAACATATCATGAAACTCATCCAATAGTTCAGCCATGCCCTCATGCATTTGTTTCTTATTCTCAACCATATCATACCATCCTCTCTGCTAGGCTATAAAACAAATACACAGCCCATTTGCTTTGGCTCCCTCGAGTATTTGTAGCTCCTAATAAACATTTAATCTCCTTCTTGAAGCTCCAAAAGGTGGAGTCCTATGGGCTTCGACATAATTCTTGATTCTTACTTGAGCTCGCTTTCATGTTTGCCTTACATTGTTGGAGAAGAGCATGCACTACCTCACTTCCTCTTTCTCATTTGGATTCACTCCTTCTTACTTGACAACTATCATAGGTGCGCACTATTCACTTTCTAACCATACACGATGCCTCAGAAAGGTGGCGTGCCAATACTCTCATGATGATGAGAGCAGTACTATTAATAGTAGGAAAACTTGAGTAAAGCTGAGCGTTCATCCCACACACTTTGAGCATCATGGAAATGCTATCTCAAACACTTCTGACATAAAATGACTACCATAAAGCTCTAATACATTGCAATGTAAGAAAGGGATCAATGGCTTTAAGTAGAGCTCTGATACCAACAATGCAAGAAAGGGATCTAGTGAGAGATCAAGAAAATGCACTCATTATACATGGAGTATACTTATCATAGAGAGTACTAGTAGTCCACCCAAACATGGAAAGTCTGCCATGACACCGTAAGTAAGACTTCAACTTACAAATACCCTTTCTTCCAAGGGAAAAGGACAACATCATGTAATCATTTGTACAACAATTTGATGGTGGAACCACATTCTTTAATTACCAAGTCTTTCCTTTTTTTATGCTCTTAAAATCCCACTGCCTTGCAGCCATAGTGTCATATACTCGAACTATCTAGAGATGAAATGTTCCACCCTTGTCAACCTATTCAGAGACACACATGCCCTATCCCAATGTTTCTTTGTGTGTGGAAGACCCATAGTGAAATCCATAGAAATACGAATCCAATTCCCTTCGCGAGAGTAGGGAAGTTGAAGTAGCCCATCGAACTTATATGTATTGGATTCTTATTAAGTTGAGAAGGCGTACATCTTGTGAGAAAAGCATGGAAGTCCTTCCACATCCCTTTCTAATAGAAGCCCTTTTCCTTATCCTATCAACGGTCCTGAATACTCTTGATTGCCACACCGTTGGTGAAGGCAACGGTCTTGAATATTCCTGACTGCCCCACACCATTGTTGGTGAAGAATGTATTTGTTCGATCGGCCTTTGCTTGTAACTTTTGATGTAGGCACCATGTAAACTCTATCTTTGCAGTAAAAATGAGACCATTTCATAGCTAGAAAGAAGGCAACTCTTTATGAGAACCATATCATAATCTCATCCGGGTCGCCTTATTATCCTGTTGTTGATTATACACGCGATCTCAAAATCATAATTTTGCAAGGTTGCCAAACAACCACCTTCTTCGCTTAGGAGACGGATTCGGCCACAGGAGAGAATTACTTCAATGCACGATACGGTGATCACTTCTCAGATAAAAATCACTCATATCGTAAAGGTAATGATGCCACCTCTTGATGGCATAATGCAAAATAGCCATCATCTCTTGATCATACAAATCTCCTTTTGTTGGTAGAATCTTCATAATTTAAAGCATATGATGAAACTCATAGTTCAGCCATGCCCTCATGCATTTGTTTTTGTTCTCAACCACCATATCATCCTCTTTGCAATGCTATAAAACAATCACACAGTCCATTAGCTTTGATTCCCAATCTCCTTCTTGGAGTTCCGAATTCTCCTATGGGCATCGGCATAATGCTTCATTGAGATTACTTTCATGTTTGCCTCGCATTTTTGGGGAGAAGAGCATTCACTATCTCCACTTTCTCTTTTGCATTTGGATTCACTCCCTTTTGCTCGACAGCTATCATGGGTGCAGTTGCCTTCTAACCATACGCGATGCCTCAAAAGGTGGCATTCACCATCTAAGCATACACAGTGCCTCAAAAGGTGGCGCGACGGCATGCATTCACCTTTTCTAACTATACACAATGCCTTAGAAAGCGGCATGCCAATACTCTCACGAGATGAGGTACTATTGTAGGAAAAATGGGCTAAAGCCGACCATTCGTCCCACACACTTTTTAAGTGTAAACTTATTCGTCGTGATCTCTATTTGACCTTAAATCTCGGGAAAGTAGCGATGCTTGGCAGTCGCTTGGTTTGCATGATATCAAATAAAGTAATCTGAAATGAACTCATGAATTTATCTAAAATGTACTCATGAATTTGACATCCTGGTCACTCTCAATACGTTGTAGTACACCATGTAACCTGAATACATGGACCACCAATTGCCTTGCAACCACGGATGTCGTATACTTGACCTTTGTAGAGATGAAATGTGCCACCACAAGCCACATATAAGCTATCTCAACCTTTCTTTGTGTATGGAAGACCCATAGTGAGATCCATAGAAATATGGATCCACTTTCCCATCGAAAATTGATAGGCAAGTTGAAGAAACCCACTGGGCTTACCTTATCAGGTTGAAAAGGCATACATCTTGTGTGACAAGAGCATGTAAGTCCTTCCACATCCCTTTCCTCTAGAAGCTCTTTCTTATCTTATCAAAGGACTTGAATATTCCCGATTGCCCCACCATTGATGAAGAATGCATTTTTTATGTAGGTACCACATGTAGACTCTATCTTTGTAGTAAAAAATGAGACCATTATGGGAACTATGTTGTAATTTTTAACATAGACACCATGTAGACTCTATCTTTGTTAGTAAAAATGAGACCATTATGTAGCCAAAAACGAGGCAACTCTTTATGAGAACCAGGTCGTAATTTTAGCACCATTTGTGACACCCCCTTGTTTAAGAGATCTTCCTTTTGAAATTCCATGACCCAATGTTTGTATACTTTAGGTATAGCTGATAGAGCATCAGCCACTACATTATCCTTAGCGCTCATCTCTTGACCATACACATGCATATACATCTCTTTTTGTTGGTAGATTCTTTGGAATTTAAAACATATCATGAAACTCATCCAATAGTTCAACCATGCCCTCTGCATTTGTTTCTTGTTCTCAACCATATCATACCATCCTCTCTGCCAGGCTATAAAACAAATACACAGCCCATTTGCTTCGGTTCCCTTGAGTATTTGTAGCTTCTAAAAAACATTTAATCTCCTTCTTGAAGCTCCCCAGAGGCGGTCCTATGGGCTTCGATATAATTCTTGATTCTCACTTGAGCTCGCTTTCATGTTTGCCTTGCATTGTTGGAGAAGAGCATGCACTACCTCACTTCCTCTTTCTCATTTGGATTCACTCCTTCTTACTTGAAAACTATCATAGTAGGTGCGCACCATTCACTTTCTAACCATACACGATGCCTCAGAAAGGTGGCGTGCCAATACTCTCATGATGATGAGCAGTACTATTATTAGTAGGAAAACTTGAGTAAAGCTGAGCGTTCATCCCACAGTTTGAGCATCATGGAAATGCTATCTCAAACTAAGTTTCCACCCACTTATTCACGCCCTCTGTTTGACCTTTGATCTCAGGATGGTAGCGATGCTTGGCGTCAACTTGGTTTGCATGATCTCAAACAAATTGTTTGCAAAATGAACTCATCATGCATTTGGCATTCTTGATCACTTACAATATGTTGTGGTACACCCTGTACCTTCAAGGTAGGATCCCGAAACTGCCTCGCAAAAACGATAGATGTCGTATCCTTGACCTTTGTAGAGATGAAATGTGCCACCCTTGTCAACCTATCCACCACAACATGTAAGCTATCGCAACCTTTCTTTGTGTGTGTGGAAGACCCATATAGTGAAATCCATAGAAATACGAATCCACTGCATACATACATCTTGTGGGACAGAAGCATGTAAGTTCCTCACGTTCCTCTCAATTAGAAGCTCTTATCTTATCAAAGGTGTTGAAATTCCCAACTGCCCCATCGTTGTGCTAAAGAATGCATTTCTCAGATCAGCCTTTGCTTGTAATTTTTGATGATGCCTATAGGCACCATGTAGACTCTATAGATCTTTGTAGCCAGAAGCGAGGCAACTCTTTTCTAAGAACCGTGTTGTAATTCCTGCACCATTCGTGTCACCTCCTTATTTAACGGATATTCCTCTTGAATTTCCAGAACTCAATCTTTGTGTACTTTGGAAATAGTCGATAGTGAACATTTAAGCATCGGCCCCACCACATTATTCTTGCTCTTTATATAGGCAATCTCAAAATCATAATTTTGCAAGGCTGCCACACCCACGTTCTTTGCTTAGGAGATAGACTCGGTTCGGAGAGGAATTACTTCAATGCACATGGATCACTTCTAAAATAAAATGACTACCATTAAGCTCTAATACATTGCAATGTAAGAAAGGGATCAATGGCTTTAAGTAGAGCTCTGATACCAACAATGCAAGAAAGGGATCTAGTGAGAGATCAAGAAAATGCACTCATTATACATGGAGTATACTTATCATAGAGAGTACTAGTAGTCCGCTCAAACATGGAAAGTCTGCCATGACACCGTAAGTAAGACTTCAACTTACAAATACCCTTTCTTCCAAGGGAAAAGGACAATGTCATGTAATCATTTGTACAACAATTTGATGGTGGAACCACATTCTTTGATTACCAAGTCTTTCCTTTTTTTATGCTCTTAAAATCCCACTGCCTTGCAGCCATATTGTCATATACTTGAACTTTCTAGAGATGAAATGTTCCACCCTTGTCAACCTATTCAGAGACACACATGCCCTTTCCTAATGTTTCTTTGTGTGTGGAAGACCCATAGTGAAATCCATAGAAATACAAATCCAATTCCCTTCGAGAATAGGCAAGTTGAAGTAGCCCATCGGACTTATATGTATTGGGTTCTTATTAAGTTGAGAAGGCGTACATCTTGTGAGAAAAGCATGGAAGTCCTTCTCCATCCCTTTCTAATAGAAGCCCTTTTCGTTATCCTATCAACGGTCTTGAATACTCTTGATTGCCACACCGTTGGTAAAGGCAACGGTCTTGATTATTCCTGACTGTCCCACACCATTGGTGAAGAATGTATTTGTTCGATCGGCCTTTGCTTGTAACTTTTGATGTAGGCACCATGTAGACTCTATCTTTGCAGTAAAAATGAGACCATTTCATAGCTAGAAAGAAGGCAACTCTTTATGAGAACCATATCATAATCTCAGCCAGAGGCCGCCACATTATCCTATTGTTGATTATACACGCGATCTCAAAATCATAATTTTGCAAGGTTGCCAACCACCTTCTTCGCTTAGGAGACGGATTCTGTCACAGGATAGAATTACTTCAATGCACGGTACGGTGATCACTTCTCACATAAAAATCATACAAATCTCCTTTTGTTGGTAGAATCTTCAGAATTTAAAGCATATGATGAAACTCATAGTTCAGCCATGTCCCTTAGCTTTGATTCTTAATTTCCTTCTTGGAGTTCCGAATTCTCCTATGGGCATCGGCATAATGCTTCATTGAGATTAGTTTCATGTTTGCCTTGCATTTTTGGAGAAGAGCATTCACGATCTCCACTTTCACTTTTGCATTTGGATTCACTCCCTTTTGCTCGACAGCTATCATGGGTACAGTTGCCTTCTAACCATACGCGATGCCTCAAAAGGTGGCATTCACCATCTAAGCATACACAGTGCCTCAAAAGGTGTCGCGACGGCATGCATTCACCTTTTCTAACTATACACAATGCCTTAGAAAGCGGCATGCCAATACTCTCACGAGATGAGGTACTATTGTAGGAAAAATGGGCTAAAGCCGACCATTCGTCCCACACACTTTTTAAGTGTAAACTTATTCGTCGTGATCTCTATTTGACCTTAAATCTCGGGAAGGTAGTGATGCTTGGCAGTCGCTTGGTTTGCATGATATCAAATAAAGTAATCTAAAATTAACTCATGAATTTATCTAAAATGAACTCATGAATTTGACATCCTGGTCACTCTCAATACGTTGTAGTACACCATGTAACCTGAATACATGGACCACCAATTGTCTTGCAACCACGGATGTCGTATACTTGACCTTTGTAGAGATGAAATGTGCCACCACAAGCCACATATAAGCTATCTCAACCTCTCATTGTGTGTGGAAGACCCATAGTGAGACCCATAGAAATATGGATCCACTTCCCCATCGAAAATTGATAGGCAAGTTGAAGAAACCCACCGGGCTTACCTTATCAGGTTGAAAAGGGATACATCTTGTGTGACAAGAGCATGTAAGTCCTTCCACATCCCTTTCCTCTAGAAGCTCTTTCTTATCTTATCAAAGGACTTGAATATTCCCAATTGCCCCACCATTGATGAAGAATGCATTTTTTATGTAGGTACCACATGTAGACTCTATCTCTGTAGTAAAAAATGAGACCATTATGGGAACCATGTTGTAATTTTCGACATAGGCACCATGTAGACTCTATCTTTGTAGTAAAAATGAGACCATTACGTAGCCAAAAAACGAGGCAACTCTTTATGAGAACCAGGTTGCAATTTTAGCACCATTTCTGATGCCCCCTTATTTAAGAGATCTTCCTTTTGAAATTCCATGACCCAATGTTTGTATACTTCAGGTATAACTGATAGAGTATCAACCAATACATTATCCTTGCCCTTTTATATAGCTCATCTCAAAATCATAATTTTGTGAGGTTTCTTCTTTACGTAGGAGATAGATTCGGTTGGGAGAGGAATTACTTCAACACACAATGATCACTTCTCACATTAAAATGACTACCATAAAGGTAATGATGCCACTTCTTGACGGCACGAAAGATAGCACTCATGTCTTGATCATACACATGCATATACATCTCTTTTTGTTGGTAGATTCTTTGGAATTTAAAACATATCATGAAACTCATCCAATAGTTCAGCCATGCCCTCATGCATTTGTTTCTTATTCTCAACCATATCATACCATCCTCTCTGCTAGGCTATAAAACAAATACACAGCCCATTTGCTTTGGCTCCCTCGAGTATTTGTAGCTCCTAATAAACATTTAATCTCCTTCTTGAAGCTCCAAAAGGTGGAGTCCTATGGGCTTCGACATAATTCTTGATTCTTACTTGAGCTCGCTTTCATGTTTGCCTTACATTGTTGGAGAAGAGCATGCACTACCTCACTTCCTCTTTCTCATTTGGATTCACTCCTTCTTACTTGACAACTATCATAGGTGCGCACTATTCACTTTCTAACCATACACGATGCCTCAGAAAGGTGGCGTGCCAATACTCTCATGATGATGAGAGCAGTACTATTAATAGTAGGAAAACTTGAGTAAAGCTGAGCGTTCATCCCACACACTTTGAGCATCATGGAAATGCTATCTCAAACACTTCTGACATAAAATGACTACCATAAAGCTCTAATACATTGCAATGTAAGAAAGGGATCAATGGCTTTAAGTAGAGCTCTGATACCAACAATGCAAGAAAGGGATCTAGTGAGAGATCAAGAAAATGCACTCATTATACATGGAGTATACTTATCATAGAGAGTACTAGTAGTCCACCCAAACATGGAAAGTCTGCCATGACACCGTAAGTAAGACTTCAACTTACAAATACCCTTTCTTCCAAGGGAAAAGGACAACATCATGTAATCATTTGTACAACAATTTGATGGTGGAACCACATTCTTTAATTACCAAGTCTTTCCTTTTTTTATGCTCTTAAAATCCCACTGCCTTGCAGCCATAGTGTCATATACTCGAACTATCTAGAGATGAAATGTTCCACCCTTGTCAACCTATTCAGAGACACACATGCCCTATCCCAATGTTTCTTTGTGTGTGGAAGACCCATAGTGAAATCCATAGAAATACGAATCCAATTCCCTTCGCGAGAGTAGGGAAGTTGAAGTAGCCCATCGAACTTATATGTATTGGATTCTTATTAAGTTGAGAAGGCGTACATCTTGTGAGAAAAGCATGGAAGTCCTTCCACATCCCTTTCTAATAGAAGCCCTTTTCCTTATCCTATCAACGGTCCTGAATACTCTTGATTGCCACACCGTTGGTGAAGGCAACGGTCTTGAATATTCCTGACTGCCCCACACCATTGTTGGTGAAGAATGTATTTGTTCGATCGGCCTTTGCTTGTAACTTTTGATGTAGGCACCATGTAAACTCTATCTTTGCAGTAAAAATGAGACCATTTCATAGCTAGAAAGAAGGCAACTCTTTATGAGAACCATATCATAATCTCATCCGGGTCGCCTTATTATCCTGTTGTTGATTATACACGCGATCTCAAAATCATAATTTTGCAAGGTTGCCAAACAACCACCTTCTTCGCTTAGGAGACGGATTCGGCCACAGGAGAGAATTACTTCAATGCACGATACGGTGATCACTTCTCAGATAAAAATCACTCATATCGTAAAGGTAATGATGCCACCTCTTGATGGCATAATGCAAAATAGCCATCATCTCTTGATCATACAAATCTCCTTTTGTTGGTAGAATCTTCATAATTTAAAGCATATGATGAAACTCATAGTTCAGCCATGCCCTCATGCATTTGTTTTTGTTCTCAACCACCATATCATCCTCTTTGCAATGCTATAAAACAATCACACAGTCCATTAGCTTTGATTCCCAATCTCCTTCTTGGAGTTCCGAATTCTCCTATGGGCATCGGCATAATGCTTCATTGAGATTACTTTCATGTTTGCCTCGCATTTTTGGGGAGAAGAGCATTCACTATCTCCACTTTCTCTTTTGCATTTGGATTCACTCCCTTTTGCTCGACAGCTATCATGGGTGCAGTTGCCTTCTAACCATACGCGATGCCTCAAAAGGTGGCATTCACCATCTAAGCATACACAGTGCCTCAAAAGGTAGCGCGACGGCATGCATTCACCTTTTCTAACTATACACAATGCCTTAGAAAGCGGCATGCCAATACTCTCACGAGATGAGGTACTATTGTAGGAAAAATGGGCTAAAGCCGACCATTCGTCCCACACACTTTTTAAGTGTAAACTTATTCGTCGTGATCTCTATTTGACCTTAAATCTCGGGAAAGTAGCGATGCTTGGCAGTCGCTTGGTTTGCATGATATCAAATAAAGTAATCTGAAATGAACTCATGAATTTATCTAAAATGTACTCATGAATTTGACATCCTGGTCACTCTCAATACGTTGTAGTACACCATGTAACCTGAATACATGGACCACCAATTGCCTTGCAACCACGGATGTCGTATACTTGACCTTTGTAGAGATGAAATGTGCCACCACAAGCCACATATAAGCTATCTCAACCTTTCTTTGTGTATGGAAGACCCATAGTGAGATCCATAGAAATATGGATCCACTTTCCCATCGAAAATTGATAGGCAAGTTGAAGAAACCCACTGGGCTTACCTTATCAGGTTGAAAAGGCATACATCTTGTGTGACAAGAGCATGTAAGTCCTTCCACATCCCTTTCCTCTAGAAGCTCTTTCTTATCTTATCAAAGGACTTGAATATTCCCGATTGCCCCACCATTGATGAAGAATGCATTTTTTATGTAGGTACCACATGTAGACTCTATCTTTGTAGTAAAAAATGAGACCATTATGGGAACTATGTTGTAATTTTTAACATAGACACCATGTAGACTCTATCTTTGTTAGTAAAAATGAGACCATTATGTAGCCAAAAACGAGGCAACTCTTTATGAGAACCAGGTCGTAATTTTAGCACCATTTGTGACACCCCCTTGTTTAAGAGATCTTCCTTTTGAAATTCCATGACCCAATGTTTGTATACTTTAGGTATAGCTGATAGAGCATCAGCCACTACATTATCCTTAGCGCTCATCTCTTGACCATACACATGCATATACATCTCTTTTTGTTGGTAGATTCTTTGGAATTTAAAACATATCATGAAACTCATCCAATAGTTCAACCATGCCCTCTGCATTTGTTTCTTGTTCTCAACCATATCATACCATCCTCTCTGCCAGGCTATAAAACAAATACACAGCCCATTTGCTTCGGTTCCCTTGAGTATTTGTAGCTTCTAAAAAACATTTAATCTCCTTCTTGAAGCTCCCCAGAGGCGGTCCTATGGGCTTCGATATAATTCTTGATTCTCACTTGAGCTCGCTTTCATGTTTGCCTTGCATTGTTGGAGAAGAGCATGCACTACCTCACTTCCTCTTTCTCATTTGGATTCACTCCTTCTTACTTGAAAACTATCATAGTAGGTGCGCACCATTCACTTTCTAACCATACACGATGCCTCAGAAAGGTGGCGTGCCAATACTCTCATGATGATGAGCAGTACTATTATTAGTAGGAAAACTTGAGTAAAGCTGAGCGTTCATCCCACAGTTTGAGCATCATGGAAATGCTATCTCAAACTAAGTTTCCACCCACTTATTCACGCCCTCTGTTTGACCTTTGATCTCAGGATGGTAGCGATGCTTGGCGTCAACTTGGTTTGCATGATCTCAAACAAATTGTTTGCAAAATGAACTCATCATGCATTTGGCATTCTTGATCACTTACAATATGTTGTGGTACACCCTGTACCTTCAAGGTAGGATCCCGAAACTGCCTCGCAAAAACGATAGATGTCGTATCCTTGACCTTTGTAGAGATGAAATGTGCCACCCTTGTCAACCTATCCACCACAACATGTAAGCTATCGCAACCTTTCTTTGTGTGTGTGGAAGACCCATATAGTGAAATCCATAGAAATACGAATCCACTGCATACATACATCTTGTGGGACAGAAGCATGTAAGTTCCTCACGTTCCTCTCAATTAGAAGCTCTTATCTTATCAAAGGTGTTGAAATTCCCAACTGCCCCATCGTTGTGCTAAAGAATGCATTTCTCAGATCAGCCTTTGCTTGTAATTTTTGATGATGCCTATAGGCACCATGTAGACTCTATAGATCTTTGTAGCCAGAAGCGAGGCAACTCTTTTCTAAGAACCGTGTTGTAATTCCTGCACCATTCGTGTCACCTCCTTATTTAACGGATATTCCTCTTGAATTTCCAGAACTCAATCTTTGTGTACTTTGGAAATAGTCGATAGTGAACATTTAAGCATCGGCCCCACCACATTATTCTTGCTCTTTATATAGGCAATCTCAAAATCATAATTTTGCAAGGCTGCCACACCCACGTTCTTTGCTTAGGAGATAGACTCGGTTCGGAGAGGAATTACTTCAATGCACATGGATCACTTCTAAAATAAAATGACTACCATTAAGCTCTAATACATTGCAATGTAAGAAAGGGATCAATGGCTTTAAGTAGAGCTCTGATACCAACAATGCAAGAAAGGGATCTAGTGAGAGATCAAGAAAATGCACTCATTATACATGGAGTATACTTATCATAGAGAGTACTAGTAGTCCGCTCAAACATGGAAAGTCTGCCATGACACCGTAAGTAAGACTTCAACTTACAAATACCCTTTCTTCCAAGGGAAAAGGACAATGTCATGTAATCATTTGTACAACAATTTGATGGTGGAACCACATTCTTTGATTACCAAGTCTTTCCTTTTTTTATGCTCTTAAAATCCCACTGCCTTGCAGCCATATTGTCATATACTTGAACTTTCTAGAGATGAAATGTTCCACCCTTGTCAACCTATTCAGAGACACACATGCCCTTTCCTAATGTTTCTTTGTGTGTGGAAGACCCATAGTGAAATCCATAGAAATACAAATCCAATTCCCTTCGAGAATAGGCAAGTTGAAGTAGCCCATCGGACTTATATGTATTGGGTTCTTATTAAGTTGAGAAGGCGTACATCTTGTGAGAAAAGCATGGAAGTCCTTCCACATCCCTTTCTAATAGAAGCCCTTTTCGTTATCCTATCAACGGTCTTGAATACTCTTGATTGCCACACCGTTGGTAAAGGCAACGGTCTTGATTATTCCTGACTGTCCCACACCATTGGTGAAGAATGTATTTGTTCGATCGGCCTTTGCTTGTAACTTTTGATGTAGGCACCATGTAGACTCTATCTTTGCAGTAAAAATGAGACCATTTCATAGCTAGAAAGAAGGCAACTCTTTATGAGAACCATATCATAATCTCAGCCAGAGGCCGCCACATTATCCTATTGTTGATTATACACGCGATCTCAAAATCATAATTTTGCAAGGTTGCCAACCACCTTCTTCGCTTAGGAGACGGATTCTGTCACAGGATAGAATTACTTCAATGCACGGTACGGTGATCACTTCTCACATAAAAATCATACAAATCTCCTTTTGTTGGTAGAATCTTCAGAATTTAAAGCATATGATGAAACTCATAGTTCAGCCATGTCCCTTAGCTTTGATTCTTAATTTCCTTCTTGGAGTTCCGAATTCTCCTATGGGCATCGGCATAATGCTTCATTGAGATTAGTTTCATGTTTGCCTTGCATTTTTGGAGAAGAGCATTCACGATCTCCACTTTCACTTTTGCATTTGGATTCACTCCCTTTTGCTCGACAGCTATCATGGGTACAGTTGCCTTCTAACCATACGCGATGCCTCAAAAGGTGGCATTCACCATCTAAGCATACACAGTGCCTCAAAAGGTGTCGCGACGGCATGCATTCACCTTTTCTAACTATACACAATGCCTTAGAAAGCGGCATGCCAATACTCTCACGAGATGAGGTACTATTGTAGGAAAAATGGGCTAAAGCCGACCATTCGTCCCACACACTTTTTAAGTGTAAACTTATTCGTCGTGATCTCTATTTGACCTTAAATCTCGGGAAGGTAGTGATGCTTGGCAGTCGCTTGGTTTGCATGATATCAAATAAAGTAATCTAAAATTAACTCATGAATTTATCTAAAATGAACTCATGAATTTGACATCCTGGTCACTCTCAATACGTTGTAGTACACCATGTAACCTGAATACATGGACCACCAATTGTCTTGCAACCACGGATGTCGTATACTTGACCTTTGTAGAGATGAAATGTGCCACCACAAGCCACATATAAGCTATCTCAACCTCTCATTGTGTGTGGAAGACCCATAGTGAGACCCATAGAAATATGGATCCACTTCCCCATCGAAAATTGATAGGCAAGTTGAAGAAACCCACCGGGCTTACCTTATCAGGTTGAAAAGGGATACATCTTGTGTGACAAGAGCATGTAAGTCCTTCCACATCCCTTTCCTCTAGAAGCTCTTTCTTATCTTATCAAAGGACTTGAATATTCCCAATTGCCCCACCATTGATGAAGAATGCATTTTTTATGTAGGTACCACATGTAGACTCTATCTCTGTAGTAAAAAATGAGACCATTATGGGAACCATGTTGTAATTTTCGACATAGGCACCATGTAGACTCTATCTTTGTAGTAAAAATGAGACCATTACGTAGCCAAAAAACGAGGCAACTCTTTATGAGAACCAGGTTGCAATTTTAGCACCATTTCTGATGCCCCCTTATTTAAGAGATCTTCCTTTTGAAATTCCATGACCCAATGTTTGTATACTTCAGGTATAACTGATAGAGTATCAACCAATACATTATCCTTGCCCTTTTATATAGCTCATCTCAAAATCATAATTTTGTGAGGTTTCTTCTTTACGTAGGAGATAGATTCGGTTGGGAGAGGAATTACTTCAACACACAATGATCACTTCTCACATTAAAATGACTACCATAAAGGTAATGATGCCACTTCTTGACGGCACGAAAGATAGCACTCATGTCTTGATCATACACATGCATATACATCTCTTTTTGTTGGTAGATTCTTTGGAATTTAAAACATATCATGAAACTCATCCAATAGTTCAGCCATGCCCTCATGCATTTGTTTCTTATTCTCAACCATATCATACCATCCTCTCTGCTAGGCTATAAAACAAATACACAGCCCATTTGCTTTGGCTCCCTCGAGTATTTGTAGCTCCTAATAAACATTTAATCTCCTTCTTGAAGCTCCAAAAGGTGGAGTCCTATGGGCTTCGACATAATTCTTGATTCTTACTTGAGCTCGCTTTCATGTTTGCCTTACATTGTTGGAGAAGAGCATGCACTACCTCACTTCCTCTTTCTCATTTGGATTCACTCCTTCTTACTTGACAACTATCATAGGTGCGCACTATTCACTTTCTAACCATACACGATGCCTCAGAAAGGTGGCGTGCCAATACTCTCATGATGATGAGAGCAGTACTATTAATAGTAGGAAAACTTGAGTAAAGCTGAGCGTTCATCCCACACACTTTGAGCATCATGGAAATGCTATCTCAAACACTTCTGACATAAAATGACTACCATAAAGCTCTAATACATTGCAATGTAAGAAAGGGATCAATGGCTTTAAGTAGAGCTCTGATACCAACAATGCAAGAAAGGGATCTAGTGAGAGATCAAGAAAATGCACTCATTATACATGGAGTATACTTATCATAGAGAGTACTAGTAGTCCACCCAAACATGGAAAGTCTGCCATGACACCGTAAGTAAGACTTCAACTTACAAATACCCTTTCTTCCAAGGGAAAAGGACAACATCATGTAATCATTTGTACAACAATTTGATGGTGGAACCACATTCTTTAATTACCAAGTCTTTCCTTTTTTTATGCTCTTAAAATCCCACTGCCTTGCAGCCATAGTGTCATATACTCGAACTATCTAGAGATGAAATGTTCCACCCTTGTCAACCTATTCAGAGACACACATGCCCTATCCCAATGTTTCTTTGTGTGTGGAAGACCCATAGTGAAATCCATAGAAATACGAATCCAATTCCCTTCGCGAGAGTAGGGAAGTTGAAGTAGCCCATCGAACTTATATGTATTGGATTCTTATTAAGTTGAGAAGGCGTACATCTTGTGAGAAAAGCATGGAAGTCCTTCCACATCCCTTTCTAATAGAAGCCCTTTTCCTTATCCTATCAACGGTCCTGAATACTCTTGATTGCCACACCGTTGGTGAAGGCAACGGTCTTGAATATTCCTGACTGCCCCACACCATTGTTGGTGAAGAATGTATTTGTTCGATCGGCCTTTGCTTGTAACTTTTGATGTAGGCACCATGTAAACTCTATCTTTGCAGTAAAAATGAGACCATTTCATAGCTAGAAAGAAGGCAACTCTTTATGAGAACCATATCATAATCTCATCCGGGTCGCCTTATTATCCTGTTGTTGATTATACACGCGATCTCAAAATCATAATTTTGCAAGGTTGCCAAACAACCACCTTCTTCGCTTAGGAGACGGATTCGGCCACAGGAGAGAATTACTTCAATGCACGATACGGTGATCACTTCTCAGATAAAAATCACTCATATCGTAAAGGTAATGATGCCACCTCTTGATGGCATAATGCAAAATAGCCATCATCTCTTGATCATACAAATCTCCTTTTGTTGGTAGAATCTTCATAATTTAAAGCATATGATGAAACTCATAGTTCAGCCATGCCCTCATGCATTTGTTTTTGTTCTCAACCACCATATCATCCTCTTTGCAATGCTATAAAACAATCACACAGTCCATTAGCTTTGATTCCCAATCTCCTTCTTGGAGTTCCGAATTCTCCTATGGGCATCGGCATAATGCTTCATTGAGATTACTTTCATGTTTGCCTCGCATTTTTGGGGAGAAGAGCATTCACTATCTCCACTTTCTCTTTTGCATTTGGATTCACTCCCTTTTGCTCGACAGCTATCATGGGTGCAGTTGCCTTCTAACCATACGCGATGCCTCAAAAGGTGGCATTCACCATCTAAGCATACACAGTGCCTCAAAAGGTGGCGCGACGGCATGCATTCACCTTTTCTAACTATACACAATGCCTTAGAAAGCGGCATGCCAATACTCTCACGAGATGAGGTACTATTGTAGGAAAAATGGGCTAAAGCCGACCATTCGTCCCACACACTTTTTAAGTGTAAACTTATTCGTCGTGATCTCTATTTGACCTTAAATCTCGGGAAAGTAGCGATGCTTGGCAGTCGCTTGGTTTGCATGATATCAAATAAAGTAATCTGAAATGAACTCATGAATTTATCTAAAATGTACTCATGAATTTGACATCCTGGTCACTCTCAATACGTTGTAGTACACCATGTAACCTGAATACATGGACCACCAATTGCCTTGCAACCACGGATGTCGTATACTTGACCTTTGTAGAGATGAAATGTGCCACCACAAGCCACATATAAGCTATCTCAACCTTTCTTTGTGTATGGAAGACCCATAGTGAGATCCATAGAAATATGGATCCACTTTCCCATCGAAAATTGATAGGCAAGTTGAAGAAACCCACTGGGCTTACCTTATCAGGTTGAAAAGGCATACATCTTGTGTGACAAGAGCATGTAAGTCCTTCCACATCCCTTTCCTCTAGAAGCTCTTTCTTATCTTATCAAAGGACTTGAATATTCCCGATTGCCCCACCATTGATGAAGAATGCATTTTTTATGTAGGTACCACATGTAGACTCTATCTTTGTAGTAAAAAATGAGACCATTATGGGAACTATGTTGTAATTTTTAACATAGACACCATGTAGACTCTATCTTTGTTAGTAAAAATGAGACCATTATGTAGCCAAAAACGAGGCAACTCTTTATGAGAACCAGGTCGTAATTTTAGCACCATTTGTGACACCCCCTTGTTTAAGAGATCTTCCTTTTGAAATTCCATGACCCAATGTTTGTATACTTTAGGTATAGCTGATAGAGCATCAGCCACTACATTATCCTTAGCGCTCATCTCTTGACCATACACATGCATATACATCTCTTTTTGTTGGTAGATTCTTTGGAATTTAAAACATATCATGAAACTCATCCAATAGTTCAACCATGCCCTCTGCATTTGTTTCTTGTTCTCAACCATATCATACCATCCTCTCTGCCAGGCTATAAAACAAATACACAGCCCATTTGCTTCGGTTCCCTTGAGTATTTGTAGCTTCTAAAAAACATTTAATCTCCTTCTTGAAGCTCCCCAGAGGCGGTCCTATGGGCTTCGATATAATTCTTGATTCTCACTTGAGCTCGCTTTCATGTTTGCCTTGCATTGTTGGAGAAGAGCATGCACTACCTCACTTCCTCTTTCTCATTTGGATTCACTCCTTCTTACTTGAAAACTATCATAGTAGGTGCGCACCATTCACTTTCTAACCATACACGATGCCTCAGAAAGGTGGCGTGCCAATACTCTCATGATGATGAGCAGTACTATTATTAGTAGGAAAACTTGAGTAAAGCTGAGCGTTCATCCCACAGTTTGAGCATCATGGAAATGCTATCTCAAACTAAGTTTCCACCCACTTATTCACGCCCTCTGTTTGACCTTTGATCTCAGGATGGTAGCGATGCTTGGCGTCAACTTGGTTTGCATGATCTCAAACAAATTGTTTGCAAAATGAACTCATCATGCATTTGGCATTCTTGATCACTTACAATATGTTGTGGTACACCCTGTACCTTCAAGGTAGGATCCCGAAACTGCCTCGCAAAAACGATAGATGTCGTATCCTTGACCTTTGTAGAGATGAAATGTGCCACCCTTGTCAACCTATCCACCACAACATGTAAGCTATCGCAACCTTTCTTTGTGTGTGTGGAAGACCCATATAGTGAAATCCATAGAAATACGAATCCACTGCATACATACATCTTGTGGGACAGAAGCATGTAAGTTCCTCACGTTCCTCTCAATTAGAAGCTCTTATCTTATCAAAGGTGTTGAAATTCCCAACTGCCCCATCGTTGTGCTAAAGAATGCATTTCTCAGATCAGCCTTTGCTTGTAATTTTTGATGATGCCTATAGGCACCATGTAGACTCTATAGATCTTTGTAGCCAGAAGCGAGGCAACTCTTTTCTAAGAACCGTGTTGTAATTCCTGCACCATTCGTGTCACCTCCTTATTTAACGGATATTCCTCTTGAATTTCCAGAACTCAATCTTTGTGTACTTTGGAAATAGTCGATAGTGAACATTTAAGCATCGGCCCCACCACATTATTCTTGCTCTTTATATAGGCAATCTCAAAATCATAATTTTGCAAGGCTGCCACACCCACGTTCTTTGCTTAGGAGATAGACTCGGTTCGGAGAGGAATTACTTCAATGCACATGGATCACTTCTAAAATAAAATGACTACCATTAAGCTCTAATACATTGCAATGTAAGAAAGGGATCAATGGCTTTAAGTAGAGCTCTGATACCAACAATGCAAGAAAGGGATCTAGTGAGAGATCAAGAAAATGCACTCATTATACATGGAGTATACTTATCATAGAGAGTACTAGTAGTCCGCTCAAACATGGAAAGTCTGCCATGACACCGTAAGTAAGACTTCAACTTACAAATACCCTTTCTTCCAAGGGAAAAGGACAATGTCATGTAATCATTTGTACAACAATTTGATGGTGGAACCACATTCTTTGATTACCAAGTCTTTCCTTTTTTTATGCTCTTAAAATCCCACTGCCTTGCAGCCATATTGTCATATACTTGAACTTTCTAGAGATGAAATGTTCCACCCTTGTCAACCTATTCAGAGACACACATGCCCTTTCCTAATGTTTCTTTGTGTGTGGAAGACCCATAGTGAAATCCATAGAAATACAAATCCAATTCCCTTCGAGAATAGGCAAGTTGAAGTAGCCCATCGGACTTATATGTATTGGGTTCTTATTAAGTTGAGAAGGCGTACATCTTGTGAGAAAAGCATGGAAGTCCTTCCACATCCCTTTCTAATAGAAGCCCTTTTCGTTATCCTATCAACGGTCTTGAATACTCTTGATTGCCACACCGTTGGTAAAGGCAACGGTCTTGATTATTCCTGACTGTCCCACACCATTGGTGAAGAATGTATTTGTTCGATCGGCCTTTGCTTGTAACTTTTGATGTAGGCACCATGTAGACTCTATCTTTGCAGTAAAAATGAGACCATTTCATAGCTAGAAAGAAGGCAACTCTTTATGAGAACCATATCATAATCTCAGCCAGAGGCCGCCACATTATCCTATTGTTGATTATACACGCGATCTCAAAATCATAATTTTGCAAGGTTGCCAACCACCTTCTTCGCTTAGGAGACGGATTCTGTCACAGGATAGAATTACTTCAATGCACGGTACGGTGATCACTTCTCACATAAAAATCATACAAATCTCCTTTTGTTGGTAGAATCTTCAGAATTTAAAGCATATGATGAAACTCATAGTTCAGCCATGTCCCTTAGCTTTGATTCTTAATTTCCTTCTTGGAGTTCCGAATTCTCCTATGGGCATCGGCATAATGCTTCATTGAGATTAGTTTCATGTTTGCCTTGCATTTTTGGAGAAGAGCATTCACGATCTCCACTTTCACTTTTGCATTTGGATTCACTCCCTTTTGCTCGACAGCTATCATGGGTACAGTTGCCTTCTAACCATACGCGATGCCTCAAAAGGTGGCATTCACCATCTAAGCATACACAGTGCCTCAAAAGGTGTCGCGACGGCATGCATTCACCTTTTCTAACTATACACAATGCCTTAGAAAGCGGCATGCCAATACTCTCACGAGATGAGGTACTATTGTAGGAAAAATGGGCTAAAGCCGACCATTCGTCCCACACACTTTTTAAGTGTAAACTTATTCGTCGTGATCTCTATTTGACCTTAAATCTCGGGAAGGTAGTGATGCTTGGCAGTCGCTTGGTTTGCATGATATCAAATAAAGTAATCTAAAATTAACTCATGAATTTATCTAAAATGAACTCATGAATTTGACATCCTGGTCACTCTCAATACGTTGTAGTACACCATGTAACCTGAATACATGGACCACCAATTGTCTTGCAACCACGGATGTCGTATACTTGACCTTTGTAGAGATGAAATGTGCCACCACAAGCCACATATAAGCTATCTCAACCTCTCATTGTGTGTGGAAGACCCATAGTGAGACCCATAGAAATATGGATCCACTTCCCCATCGAAAATTGATAGGCAAGTTGAAGAAACCCACCGGGCTTACCTTATCAGGTTGAAAAGGGATACATCTTGTGTGACAAGAGCATGTAAGTCCTTCCACATCCCTTTCCTCTAGAAGCTCTTTCTTATCTTATCAAAGGACTTGAATATTCCCAATTGCCCCACCATTGATGAAGAATGCATTTTTTATGTAGGTACCACATGTAGACTCTATCTCTGTAGTAAAAAATGAGACCATTATGGGAACCATGTTGTAATTTTCGACATAGGCACCATGTAGACTCTATCTTTGTAGTAAAAATGAGACCATTACGTAGCCAAAAAACGAGGCAACTCTTTATGAGAACCAGGTTGCAATTTTAGCACCATTTCTGATGCCCCCTTATTTAAGAGATCTTCCTTTTGAAATTCCATGACCCAATGTTTGTATACTTCAGGTATAACTGATAGAGTATCAACCAATACATTATCCTTGCCCTTTTATATAGCTCATCTCAAAATCATAATTTTGTGAGGTTTCTTCTTTACGTAGGAGATAGATTCGGTTGGGAGAGGAATTACTTCAACACACAATGATCACTTCTCACATTAAAATGACTACCATAAAGGTAATGATGCCACTTCTTGACGGCACGAAAGATAGCACTCATGTCTTGATCATACACATGCATATACATCTCTTTTTGTTGGTAGATTCTTTGGAATTTAAAACATATCATGAAACTCATCCAATAGTTCAGCCATGCCCTCATGCATTTGTTTCTTATTCTCAACCATATCATACCATCCTCTCTGCTAGGCTATAAAACAAATACACAGCCCATTTGCTTTGGCTCCCTCGAGTATTTGTAGCTCCTAATAAACATTTAATCTCCTTCTTGAAGCTCCAAAAGGTGGAGTCCTATGGGCTTCGACATAATTCTTGATTCTTACTTGAGCTCGCTTTCATGTTTGCCTTACATTGTTGGAGAAGAGCATGCACTACCTCACTTCCTCTTTCTCATTTGGATTCACTCCTTCTTACTTGACAACTATCATAGGTGCGCACTATTCACTTTCTAACCATACACGATGCCTCAGAAAGGTGGCGTGCCAATACTCTCATGATGATGAGAGCAGTACTATTAATAGTAGGAAAACTTGAGTAAAGCTGAGCGTTCATCCCACACACTTTGAGCATCATGGAAATGCTATCTCAAACACTTCTGACATAAAATGACTACCATAAAGCTCTAATACATTGCAATGTAAGAAAGGGATCAATGGCTTTAAGTAGAGCTCTGATACCAACAATGCAAGAAAGGGATCTAGTGAGAGATCAAGAAAATGCACTCATTATACATGGAGTATACTTATCATAGAGAGTACTAGTAGTCCACCCAAACATGGAAAGTCTGCCATGACACCGTAAGTAAGACTTCAACTTACAAATACCCTTTCTTCCAAGGGAAAAGGACAACATCATGTAATCATTTGTACAACAATTTGATGGTGGAACCACATTCTTTAATTACCAAGTCTTTCCTTTTTTTATGCTCTTAAAATCCCACTGCCTTGCAGCCATAGTGTCATATACTCGAACTATCTAGAGATGAAATGTTCCACCCTTGTCAACCTATTCAGAGACACACATGCCCTATCCCAATGTTTCTTTGTGTGTGGAAGACCCATAGTGAAATCCATAGAAATACGAATCCAATTCCCTTCGCGAGAGTAGGGAAGTTGAAGTAGCCCATCGAACTTATATGTATTGGATTCTTATTAAGTTGAGAAGGCGTACATCTTGTGAGAAAAGCATGGAAGTCCTTCCACATCCCTTTCTAATAGAAGCCCTTTTCCTTATCCTATCAACGGTCCTGAATACTCTTGATTGCCACACCGTTGGTGAAGGCAACGGTCTTGAATATTCCTGACTGCCCCACACCATTGTTGGTGAAGAATGTATTTGTTCGATCGGCCTTTGCTTGTAACTTTTGATGTAGGCACCATGTAAACTCTATCTTTGCAGTAAAAATGAGACCATTTCATAGCTAGAAAGAAGGCAACTCTTTATGAGAACCATATCATAATCTCATCCGGGTCGCCTTATTATCCTGTTGTTGATTATACACGCGATCTCAAAATCATAATTTTGCAAGGTTGCCAAACAACCACCTTCTTCGCTTAGGAGACGGATTCGGCCACAGGAGAGAATTACTTCAATGCACGATACGGTGATCACTTCTCAGATAAAAATCACTCATATCGTAAAGGTAATGATGCCACCTCTTGATGGCATAATGCAAAATAGCCATCATCTCTTGATCATACAAATCTCCTTTTGTTGGTAGAATCTTCATAATTTAAAGCATATGATGAAACTCATAGTTCAGCCATGCCCTCATGCATTTGTTTTTGTTCTCAACCACCATATCATCCTCTTTGCAATGCTATAAAACAATCACACAGTCCATTAGCTTTGATTCCCAATCTCCTTCTTGGAGTTCCGAATTCTCCTATGGGCATCGGCATAATGCTTCATTGAGATTACTTTCATGTTTGCCTCGCATTTTTGGGGAGAAGAGCATTCACTATCTCCACTTTCTCTTTTGCATTTGGATTCACTCCCTTTTGCTCGACAGCTATCATGGGTGCAGTTGCCTTCTAACCATACGCGATGCCTCAAAAGGTGGCATTCACCATCTAAGCATACACAGTGCCTCAAAAGGTGGCGCGACGGCATGCATTCACCTTTTCTAACTATACACAATGCCTTAGAAAGCGGCATGCCAATACTCTCACGAGATGAGGTACTATTGTAGGAAAAATGGGCTAAAGCCGACCATTCGTCCCACACACTTTTTAAGTGTAAACTTATTCGTCGTGATCTCTATTTGACCTTAAATCTCGGGAAAGTAGCGATGCTTGGCAGTCGCTTGGTTTGCATGATATCAAATAAAGTAATCTGAAATGAACTCATGAATTTATCTAAAATGTACTCATGAATTTGACATCCTGGTCACTCTCAATACGTTGTAGTACACCATGTAACCTGAATACATGGACCACCAATTGCCTTGCAACCACGGATGTCGTATACTTGACCTTTGTAGAGATGAAATGTGCCACCACAAGCCACATATAAGCTATCTCAACCTTTCTTTGTGTATGGAAGACCCATAGTGAGATCCATAGAAATATGGATCCACTTTCCCATCGAAAATTGATAGGCAAGTTGAAGAAACCCACTGGGCTTACCTTATCAGGTTGAAAAGGCATACATCTTGTGTGACAAGAGCATGTAAGTCCTTCCACATCCCTTTCCTCTAGAAGCTCTTTCTTATCTTATCAAAGGACTTGAATATTCCCGATTGCCCCACCATTGATGAAGAATGCATTTTTTATGTAGGTACCACATGTAGACTCTATCTTTGTAGTAAAAAATGAGACCATTATGGGAACTATGTTGTAATTTTTAACATAGACACCATGTAGACTCTATCTTTGTTAGTAAAAATGAGACCATTATGTAGCCAAAAACGAGGCAACTCTTTATGAGAACCAGGTCGTAATTTTAGCACCATTTGTGACACCCCCTTGTTTAAGAGATCTTCCTTTTGAAATTCCATGACCCAATGTTTGTATACTTTAGGTATAGCTGATAGAGCATCAGCCACTACATTATCCTTAGCGCTCATCTCTTGACCATACACATGCATATACATCTCTTTTTGTTGGTAGATTCTTTGGAATTTAAAACATATCATGAAACTCATCCAATAGTTCAACCATGCCCTCTGCATTTGTTTCTTGTTCTCAACCATATCATACCATCCTCTCTGCTAGGCTATAAAACAAATACACAGCCCATTTGCTTCGGTTCCCTTGAGTATTTGTAGCTTCTAAAAAACATTTAATCTCCTTCTTGAAGCTCCCCAGAGGCGGTCCTATGGGCTTCGATATAATTCTTGATTCTCACTTGAGCTCGCTTTCATGTTTGCCTTGCATTGTTGGAGAAGAGCATGCACTACCTCACTTCCTCTTTCTCATTTGGATTCACTCCTTCTTACTTGAAAACTATCATAGTAGGTGCGCACCATTCACTTTCTAACCATACACGATGCCTCAGAAAGGTGGCGTGCCAATACTCTCATGATGATGAGCAGTACTATTATTAGTAGGAAAACTTGAGTAAAGCTGAGCGTTCATCCCACAGTTTGAGCATCATGGAAATGCTATCTCAAACTAAGTTTCCACCCACTTATTCACGCCCTCTGTTTGACCTTTGATCTCAGGATGGTAGCGATGCTTGGCGTCAACTTGGTTTGCATGATCTCAAACAAATTGTTTGCAAAATGAACTCATCATGCATTTGGCATTCTTGATCACTTACAATATGTTGTGGTACACCCTGTACCTTCAAGGTAGGATCCCGAAACTGCCTCGCAAAAACGATAGATGTCGTATCCTTGACCTTTGTAGAGATGAAATGTGCCACCCTTGTCAACCTATCCACCACAACATGTAAGCTATCGCAACCTTTCTTTGTGTGTGTGGAAGACCCATATAGTGAAATCCATAGAAATACGAATCCACTGCATACATACATCTTGTGGGACAGAAGCATGTAAGTTCCTCACGTTCCTCTCAATTAGAAGCTCTTATCTTATCAAAGGTGTTGAAATTCCCAACTGCCCCATCGTTGTGCTAAAGAATGCATTTCTCAGATCAGCCTTTGCTTGTAATTTTTGATGATGCCTATAGGCACCATGTAGACTCTATAGATCTTTGTAGCCAGAAGCGAGGCAACTCTTTTCTAAGAACCGTGTTGTAATTCCTGCACCATTCGTGTCACCTCCTTATTTAACGGATATTCCTCTTGAATTTCCAGAACTCAATCTTTGTGTACTTTGGAAATAGTCGATAGTGAACATTTAAGCATCGGCCCCACCACATTATTCTTGCTCTTTATATAGGCAATCTCAAAATCATAATTTTGCAAGGCTGCCACACCCACGTTCTTTGCTTAGGAGATAGACTCGGTTCGGAGAGGAATTACTTCAATGCACATGGATCACTTCTAAAATAAAATGACTACCATTAAGCTCTAATACATTGCAATGTAAGAAAGGGATCAATGGCTTTAAGTAGAGCTCTGATACCAACAATGCAAGAAAGGGATCTAGTGAGAGATCAAGAAAATGCACTCATTATACATGGAGTATACTTATCATAGAGAGTACTAGTAGTCCGCTCAAACATGGAAAGTCTGCCATGACACCGTAAGTAAGACTTCAACTTACAAATACCCTTTCTTCCAAGGGAAAAGGACAATGTCATGTAATCATTTGTACAACAATTTGATGGTGGAACCACATTCTTTGATTACCAAGTCTTTCCTTTTTTTATGCTCTTAAAATCCCACTGCCTTGCAGCCATATTGTCATATACTTGAACTTTCTAGAGATGAAATGTTCCACCCTTGTCAACCTATTCAGAGACACACATGCCCTTTCCTAATGTTTCTTTGTGTGTGGAAGACCCATAGTGAAATCCATAGAAATACAAATCCAATTCCCTTCGAGAGTAGGCAAGTTGAAGTAGCCCATCGGACTTATATGTATTGGGTTCTTATTAAGTTGAGAAGGCGTACATCTTGTGAGAAAAGCATGGAAGTCCTTCCACATCCCTTTCTAATAGAAGCCCTTTTCGTTATCCTATCAACGGTCTTGAATACTCTTGATTGCCACACCGTTGGTAAAGGCAACGGTCTTGATTATTCCTGACTGTCCCACACCATTGGTGAAGAATGTATTTGTTCGATCGGCCTTTGCTTGTAACTTTTGATGTAGGCACCATGTAGACTCTATCTTTGCAGTAAAAATGAGACCATTTCATAGCTAGAAAGAAGGCAACTCTTTATGAGAACCATATCATAATCTCAGCCAGAGGCCGCCACATTATCCTATTGTTGATTATACACGCGATCTCAAAATCATAATTTTGCAAGGTTGCCAACCACCTTCTTCGCTTAGGAGACGGATTCTGTCACAGGATAGAATTACTTCAATGCACGGTACGGTGATCACTTCTCACATAAAAATCATACAAATCTCCTTTTGTTGGTAGAATCTTCAGAATTTAAAGCATATGATGAAACTCATAGTTCAGCCATGTCCCTTCGCTTTGATTCTTAATTTCCTTCTTGGAGTTCCGAATTCTCCTATGGGCATCGGCATAATGCTTCATTGAGATTAGTTTCATGTTTGCCTTGCATTTTTGGAGAAGAGCATTCACGATCTCCACTTTCACTTTTGCATTTGGATTCACTCCCTTTTGCTCGACAGCTATCATGGGTACAGTTGCCTTCTAACCATACGCGATGCCTCAAAAGGTGGCATTCACCATCTAAGCATACACAGTGCCTCAAAAGGTGGCGCGACGGCATGCATTCACCTTTTCTAACTATACACAATGCCTTAGAAAGCGGCATGCCAATACTCTCACGAGATGAGGTACTATTGTAGGAAAAATGGGCTAAAGCCGACCATTCGTCCCACACACTTTTTAAGTGTAAACTTATTCGTCGTGATCTCTATTTGACCTTAAATCTCGGGAAGGTAGTGATGCTTGGCAGTCGCTTGGTTTGCATGATATCAAATAAAGTAATCTAAAATTAACTCATGAATTTATCTAAAATGAACTCATGAATTTGACATCCTGGTCACTCTCAATACGTTGTAGTACACCATGTAACCTGAATACATGGACCACCAATTGTCTTGCAACCACGGATGTCGTATACTTGACCTTTGTAGAGATGAAATGTGCCACCACAAGCCACATATAAGCTATCTCAACCTCTCATTGTGTGTGGAAGACCCATAGTGAGACCCATAGAAATATGGATCCACTTCCCCATCGAAAATTGATAGGCAAGTTGAAGAAACCCACCGGGCTTACCTTATCAGGTTGAAAAGGGATACATCTTGTGTGACAAGAGCATGTAAGTCCTTCCACATCCCTTTCCTCTAGAAGCTCTTTCTTATCTTATCAAAGGACTTGAATATTCCCAATTGCCCCACCATTGATGAAGAATGCATTTTTTATGTAGGTACCACATGTAGACTCTATCTCTGTAGTAAAAAATGAGACCATTATGGGAACCATGTTGTAATTTTCGACATAGGCACCATGTAGACTCTATCTTTGTAGTAAAAATGAGACCATTACGTAGCCAAAAAACGAGGCAACTCTTTATGAGAACCAGGTCGCAATTTTAGCACCATTTCTGATGCCCCCTTATTTAAGAGATCTTCCTTTTGAAATTCCATGACCCAATGTTTGTATACTTTAGGTATAACTGATAGAGTATCAACCAATACATTATCCTTGCCCTTTTATATAGCTCATCTCAAAATCATAATTTTGTGAGGTTTCTTCTTTACGTAGGAGATAGATTCGGTTGGGAGAGGAATTACTTCAACACACAATGATCACTTCTCACATTAAAATGACTACCATAAAGGTAATGATGCCACTTCTTGACGGCACGAAAGATAGCACTCATGTCTTGATCATACACATGCATATACATCTCTTTTTGTTGGTAGATTCTTTGGAATTTAAAACATATCATGAAACTCATCCAATAGTTCAGCCATGCCCTCATGCATTTGTTTCTTATTCTCAACCATATCATACCATCCTCTCTGCTAGGCTATAAAACACATACACAGCCCATTTGCTTTGGCTCCCTCGAGTATTTGTAGCTCCTAATAAACATTTAATCTCCTTCTTGAAGCTCCAAAAGGTGGAGTCCTATGGGCTTCGACATAATTCTTGATTCTTACTTGAGCTCGCTTTCATGTTTGCCTTACATTGTTGGAGAAGAGCATGCACTACCTCACTTCCTCTTTCTCATTTGGATTCACTCCTTCTTACTTGACAACTATCATAGGTGCGCACTATTCACTTTCTAACCATACACGATGCCTCAGAAAGGTGGCGTGCCAATACTCTCATGATGATGAGAGCAGTACTATTAATAGTAGGAAAACTTGAGTAAAGCTGAGCGTTCATCCCACACACTTTGAGCATCATGGAAATGCTATCTCAAACACTTCTGACATAAAATGACTACCATAAAGCTCTAATACATTGCAATGTAAGAAAGGGATCAATGGCTTTAAGTAGAGCTCTGATACCAACAATGCAAGAAAGGGATCTAGTGAGAGATCAAGAAAATGCACTCATTATACATGGAGTATACTTATCATAGAGAGTACTAGTAGTCCACCCAAACATGGAAAGTCTGCCATGACACCGTAAGCAAGACTTCAACTTACAAATACCCTTTCTTCCAAGGGAAAAGGACAACATCATGTAATCATTTGTACAACAATTTGATGGTGGAACCACATTCTTTAATTACCAAGTCTTTCCTTTTTTTATGCTCTTAAAATCCCACTGCCTTGCAGCCATAGTGTCATATACTCGAACTATCTAGAGATGAAATGTTCCACCCTTGTCAACCTATTCAGAGACACACATGCCCTATCCCAATGTTTCTTTGTGTGTGGAAGACCCATAGTGAAATCCATAGAAATACGAATCCAATTCCCTTCGCGAGAGTAGGGAAGTTGAAGTAGCCCATCGAACTTATATGTATTGGATTCTTATTAAGTTGAGAAGGCGTACATCTTGTGAGAAAAGCATGGAAGTCCTTCCACATCCCTTTCTAATAGAAGCCCTTTTCCTTATCCTATCAACGGTCCTGAATACTCTTGATTGCCACACCGTTGGTGAAGGCAACGGTCTTGAATATTCCTGACTGCCCCACACCATTGTTGGTGAAGAATGTATTTGTTCGATCGGCCTTTGCTTGTAACTTTTGATGTAGGCACCATGTAAACTCTATCTTTGCAGTAAAAATGAGACCATTTCATAGCTAGAAAGAAGGCAACTCTTTATGAGAACCATATCATAATCTCATCCGGGTCGCCTTATTATCCTGTTGTTGATTATACACGCGATCTCAAAATCATAATTTTGCAAGGTTGCCAAACAACCACCTTCTTCGCTTAGGAGACGGATTCGGCCACAGGAGAGAATTACTTCAATGCACGATACGGTGATCACTTCTCAGATAAAAATCACTCATATCGTAAAGGTAATGATGCCACCTCTTGATGGCATAATGCAAAATAGCCATCATCTCTTGATCATACAAATCTCCTTTTGTTGGTAGAATCTTCATAATTTAAAGCATATGATGAAACTCATAGTTCAGCCATGCCCTCATGCATTTGTTTTTGTTCTCAACCACCATATCATCCTCTTTGCAATGCTATAAAACAATCACACAGTCCATTAGCTTTGATTCCCAATCTCCTTCTTGGAGTTCCGAATTCTCCTATGGGCATCGGCATAATGCTTCATTGAGATTACTTTCATGTTTGCCTCGCATTTTTGGGGAGAAGAGCATTCACTATTGTAAGATTCCTCCCCCACCCCCTTTTTGATGTCTAGTATCTTTCCCTGTAATCAATCCCTCTTCAGAAATATAAAGACCTTGTTTCTATCTGTTTTAGCCTAGAGAGAGAAAAATATTCTAGAGAGAGAATATTCAGATTTTGAATATTTTTGGATAGAAAAATATCTCTTCTAATTTAGATGAGTTCCCCTGAAACAGAAATTCAAAAAGAATTTTCCAATGTGCAATTGGAATTAATTGAAAATAGGTATAAAGAACCTTAGCCTAAGGGTCTAGATTTTCAGAAATCTTTAGACTATGGTCCAATTAAGGTTCCTATGGACCAATAGCATCAATCCATGTGTAGGGAGGAGATAAATCCAACTTGTAAAAAGAAAACACCCAAAAATGAGTAAATGCTCACATGAGGTGAAGAGTTGAAAATGTACAAGGTTTATTAGTAAAAAACTATGTGCAATATTAAAAATATGAGATATTTTGGGTATAATGATTTTATTATGACACATATGTAAGGAAGGGGAGTCCCTTAAATGCTCACATAAGATGAAGAGTTGAAAATGTACAAGGTTTATTAGTAAAAAACTATGAGCAATATTAAAATGATTCCATTATGACACATATGTAAGGAAGGGGAGTTCTTTAAAGGAGGTGCATATTTCACATAAGATGAAGAGTTGAAAATGTACAAGGTTTATTAGTAAAAAAACTATGAGCAATATTAAAATGATTCCATTATGACACATATGTAAGGAAGGGGAGTTCTTTAAAGGAGGTGCATATTTCACATGCTTGAATGAGTTTTAAACTCATAAAAATTGAGATATTTCATCTCTCCTCTCTCCTCATTCAAGTCTAGTTCCAAAAAGTTAGCTTAACTGACCTAAAAATGGTCAAATATTGACCAAACTGATTTAGAAAATTCTAGAATCAGTTTGTTTGGTTAGGAGCTCAATTTTTCCTATAAATAGAAGCCTCCCCCTTGTTGAAAAATATATAGTGTTTATGCATCGTTACTCTACTCCACCTAAGCCAAGAACTGTGAATTCATTTAATAATTCACTAGTTTTTGGAGCTTCCCTCTTTCTTCAATCTCCATTAGTGGCTCCATCAACATACTTAACCAATTGATTGGTTGGGGGCCTCTACCGTGAACAAAGAATCAAGCAATTTGTAAGGTAATTAGTGAATATTGATCTTTCTATAATTTCTCAATGTTTCTCTCTTCTCAACCCCTCTCAAGCTTGAGAAGCTTAATTGGTATGATTTTTTTAAATGCTATTAAAGTTAATTGGTGAATAGTAGTGAAGAGTTACATAATTTAATAAATGCTATTGAAGTTAATTTTTATTTATGTTTAAATTCTAATGGTTTTTATGTAATTTCTCTCTCTCACTCAAGAAATGGTCATACTCATGACCCATTCTTAATCCAAATGAAGCTTTTCATAAAGCTTTTCCTTAATCCAAGATTAAGCTATGCTTGAGGCCAAATTAATGGCTTTTTTCTATGCTTTTAGTTTATGTATATTAATGATTCAATCCATTATGGATTAATAATCCAATTAGAGATCATTTTAATTATTTCCTTAATGATAAGCATTATCCCTTAGAAAAATCGAGATTTATCAGTCATAGCAGCGGAGCTATGGCAAAATTTTTATAAAAATTATGCATAAAATAATCTCATTCAAAGCATAAAAAGAGGACTTCCTACCATATTCTAGGAATTATCATCCTAGATTAATTGAAAGAATTTCATTACAATCATGGAGAAATTGAATTTTAATGTCATGCATAAAGGATAAGTTTTTATATCAAAAGTGTTATTTTTACCATTTTTATTTCATGCATAGAAGTATGCATAATGGATAAATTTTTATATCAAAAGTGTTATTTTTACCATTTTTATTTCATGCATAGAAGTATGCATAATGGATAAAATTTTATATCAAAAGTGTTATTTTTACCATTTTTATTTCATGCATAGAAGTATGCATAATGGATAAATTTTTATATCAAAAGTGTTATTTTTATCATTTTTAATTTTCATGCATAGAAGTATGCATAAAGGAAATTTTTTTATATCAAAAGTGTTACTTTTATCATTTTTAATTTTCATGCATAGAAGTATGCATAAAGGAAAAATTTTTATATTAAAAGTGTTACTTTTATCATTTTTAATTTTCATGCATAAAAGTATGCATAAAAGAAAATTTTTATATCAAAAGTATTACTTTTATCATTTTTAATTTTCATGCATAGAAGTATGCATAAAAGAAAATTTTTATATCAAAAGTGTTACTTTTATCATTTTTAATTTTCATGCATAGAAGTATGCATAAAAGAAAATTTTTATATCAAAAGTGTTACTTTTATCATTTTTAATTTTCATGCATAGAAGTATGCATAAAAGAAAATTTTTTTATATTAAAAGTGTTACTTTTATCAATTTTAATTTTCATGCATAAAAGTATGCATAAAAGAGAATTTTTATATCAAAAGTGTTACTTTTATCATTTTTAATTTTCATGCATAGAAGTATGCATAAAAGAAAATTTTTATATCAAAAGTGTTACTTTTATCATTTTTAATTTTCATGCATAGAAGTATGCATAAAAGATATTCTTTTTATACTAAAAGTGTGATTTTCCTCATAAATGGATTTTATGCTTAACTTAGATGCATAAGAGAAATTCTTATATTCTAAAAGTGTAATTCCCTACCAAATTGAAATTATGCATAAGAAGATGCATAAAAGATTGATTTTAATTTCGAAAGTGTTAGTCTCCTTAAATGGAATTTATGTATAAATAAATGTGTAGAGAAATCTTATATCAAATATAAGAATTCTCTTTTAAAAAAAAGATATGAAATGTGATAAGATGTGATAAGAGGTGTATGAGATGTGATAAGAATTGATAAGATGCGTATGGAAAGTGATAGGATGTGATAAGAGGTGTATGAGATGTGATAAGAATTGATAAGATGCGTATGGAAAGTGATAGGATGTGATAAGAGGTGTATGAGATGTGATAAGAATTGATAAGATGCGTATGGAAAGTGATAGGATGTGATAAGAGGTGTATGAGATGTAAAAAGATGTGTATGAGATGTGATAAGATTTGATAAGATGCGTATGGAAAGTGATAGGATGTGATAAGAGGTGTATGAGATGTAAAAAGATGTGATAAGATGTGTATGAGATGTGATAGAATGTGTTAAGATGAGTTAGGATGTGTTAAGATGTATATGGGATGTGTTAGGACGAGAATGGATGTAATATGGTTGTATGAATGTGATGTGGATGTATACATGTAGATGTATATGTATGAATGTGAATGTTGATGTGGATGTGGATGTGGATGTATGGATGTAGATACGGATGTGTATGTATGTATGTGGATGTGTATGTATGAATGAGGATGTAAAAATGGACGTATGTATATAGATGTGGATGTATGGATGTATGTATGTAGATGTGGATGTATGGATGTGATTGTGAATGAAGAGGTGGATGTGAATGTATGGATGTAGATACAGATGTGGATGTATGTATGTAGATGTGGATGTATGGATGTGATTATGAATGAAGAGGTGGATGTGAATGTATGGATGTAGATACGGATGTGGATGTATGTATGTGAATGTGGATGTATGAATGAGGATGTGAAAATGGATGTATGCATGTGAATGTGGATGTATGAATATGAATGTGGATGTGTGGATGTGGAAATGGAGGTATGGATGTATGAATGTAGATGTGGATGTATGCATGTAGATGCATATGTATGAATGTGAAATTGGATGTATGATGTGGACGTACGAACATGGATATGTATGTAGAACAATGAATATGAAGATGTATGTGAGATAATGTAGTCTATATGAGTGAATGGATGAGAACGAGTACACACTGAATGGAATGTGGAATAAGTAATGTGGTCCGAGAGTGGATAATATGGAAAGACAAGAGTTCGTTATAGAAACTGTATTTGTGACTGTTTGTAAATGACTGTTTTATGTCAAGAATGCTGGAGAAGCATTTTGACCGTCTTGAGGATTAAGGTCATGAAGACTGAACTGATAAAGTTGCAACTGCTGACGGAGAGTCAATGGAGGACGTCTCGCGTAGCAAGGTCGATCGAGGTCTTGACCAGCCTCGGCTCGATTTAAATGGTGAGCTTCCGGTACGGTGGATGAGGGACCAAGGAAGCGGCCTATGAGTGAAGCGCTAGGTCACCTGCGAAGGATCCTAGAGGGTGCTGACCATACGGTGCTCGGGCTCTGGGTCGCCGAAGATACCCACACGTGCGTCGAGGAAGATATTGGAACAAGGAGTAAGAGTTGTTTTGTGAAACCGGGCATGGATCTGGTTGACTGACCTTGCTGGTCCTCAACGGATGAGTCCATGGCTCTTTTATATGGATCTGTTGGTTGATCTTGCTGATCTTCAACGAGAGTCCATCTTGATAAGTGATTATATTGCCGAGTATTATGGGCTAGGAACTATGGAAACGGCCTCTGTGTGGACAGGTGGTGAGCGTTCTAGTTGCCAATGATGCCATAGATACTCTGATGAAGGAATGATGGGAAATTATGAATCAACTGGATAAATTGGGAGATTGTGATCAGTGGTACTATGGTTTCATTAAAGGATTGTTTTAAAGTTAGCTGATGCCAAGAAAAAGGCAATTTTCATATTGGGTGTGTAAGTGGTATGACTAGTTTTATGTTTGCATGAACTTCCGGCTAGGGGGCCTTGGAACTCTTTTCCTTGGTACCCGGGACAAAACCTAACCAAATTCCAAATTGGATCCCATCACTACAGTGGTTGGGCGGTTGGCTAACCCATGGGATCGGATGGGGTTAGGCTGGACTGATGGATCCGTAAATCGAGATTTAATTTCTATTATTACGATAGATGAAGTAAATCCCGGATAGAAATTGTTCTATGGATAGGAATCAACGGCTGTGCCTCTTGATGGGGAAAAAAGCGTTGATCCCAATGATCCAAGTGCAAGTTCTTCCTTGATTTGACCAAGTACCGTTAAAGGTGCAGTCAGATCAGTTTGATCAGTAATGATCTTGACTACGTTAGAGTAAAGAGTTATCCTGGTGGAATCACCCGTGCTTTCCGGGTAAAGGAAGTTTTTTCGGTTTCGGTTTTGGACAAACCGACGGATTAGTCTCTTGTCCGGATATCCGTGGGCGAGGCCCCGAGTGTGGGACCCCTGTCCCGCGCGAGAAGTGCTACTTCCGCTGCTATTACCCCAAATCCGTTGCTCGGTGGGAACAGGGATCTCACAGTTGGTATCAGAGCATTTGGTTAATAAAGATCAATTGAGAAGACAAATAGGTCAGAAATTTATCAAGAAACACCAAAAAGGTTGTAATTGTGTGATATAATTCATACAATTTGATATTCAAATTGAAATTCGTAATTTGGTAATTGGGTCTTCAGATGGAAGTACCGCAATTATATAGAATCCTTGGCTTGCTTGAGGCCTAGACATGATGGTATTTACCTTATAATTCCAAGGGCCGTGACTATCCGTATATACCGAGAGTATAACTGCAGCTCTTTACTGACAGTATATACGAGTAAATCTAAGACTTGAAATTATAAGCGTTAATGCTATCCAGATGATGAATTTGAATGTGGTTGATATGATTTTTAATTCTGTTTGGGAACTGATGATTGATTGGGATTCTGATTGAAAAATGATGATTTTTGAAATTTAGTTGAAATATAATAACTTGAGCAAAACCGTAATGAGGATGAATGGGACGAGTCCCTGTAATGATAAATGATGATAATGATTTCAACAAATCACTATGATATTAGTGGATTGTGCTGTCAAAGTACTACTGTTAACACTTGACTCGGTATATCAAGTTAAGGGATGACAAATTGAAAACTTGCTTGACTGAAATTCCCGTGGAGGAATGTTCAGAAAGAAAAAATTTCGATCTGATGGACCATTATCGTGTTAAAGATATGAATGATATGATCTGAAATGAATTTATTTAATGATGAGTTCTATATAAGGGATATTTATCCCCGTATTCTGTTGGGTTGACCAGAATATAAGGAACCCTAGAATAAATTGGATCTTAAGAAAAAGAGTTGTCCTCTACTTGGCGAGATGAGGACATCTCACACTTTTTTAAGTGGGGTAGAATGTAAGATTCCTCCCCAGCCTTCGAGGCATACAGGAGTAAGAATCTCCCTTTTTAATCTTAAAATTATTCCCTCTCAAAAATAAAAGAAAGATTCTGTTTAAAAAAAGGAAGACCCTTTCCCTAGAATACTTCTCAGGAGTCATGCTGTTTTAAGGATTCAGAACAACGAGTTCAGAAGTGAGAATCGATGTTTTGGATATCAAGGTTTTGGTCTCGAGTACGGCCCAAAAGAAGTTCTTTATCTCTTGGGAAGTATAAGAAGTTATCTCCCAGATATTGTGGACCAAAGAAAGTAGGTGATTTAGCTTACGAACTTCTTTTATCTCCTCATCTCAAAGTTCTGAATGCCTTCTATAGAAAAATGTGCCAAACCCAAATCATGGAAAGACGATAAAACTTCAGTGGCAAGTTACCGTTGGCTTCTAAGTTACGCTAGCTCCTTCCTTTATATAAGTCGCAACTTTTACTTGTCGTTCACAGTAATCTTACTTCCATCGATCTTCTTTCTTTCTTAATCTCCTTCATGGCTTGGCAACAAGAATTAGTTTTATCCATGATGATTTCTCACCTTCAAGACGCAAGGGAGTCTGTGAAGAAAGATTTTATAGAGCAGTATGAGCGCTCACTTTTCCCTCACTTGGGAACTTCTGTAGCGCAGACAAAATGGCGGACCTATCAAGACATAACTAGGGTAACACCCTGGGGTCAGCAGCACTTTCGTAACAATGTCCGCTTGGCCATGGTTATTGAAGCTTTGGGTTTGGGTCCCCGATACTACTGCGTCATGAGATCAAGGCATCCTGGGTTTTCTGAGCGGGTCTTCTTACTGGCGTGTTTTCTTCCTCATGAGAAGATATGCCTTTACCCCGTTTTTGGCTTGCCTCTCAGAGGTCCTTTTGTTAGATCACCTCATACCACTGAGATAGGTGCAGCAATAACCAACAGAATTATTCCCATAGATGAGTTACCTTATACTTGTGCAGCTTGTGAGGACTGCTTTTGTGATCATATGATGGACGGGCTTATGGAAGTGTAAAGAGTTCTTCTATCTTTACTGTATAAGTTCCGAGAATGAATAAAGTTTAAATCTTGTTCTTATTTTGAATCTTGCTCTCTTTAAGACGTTTCTTGGTGGTTAATCTTGATTAAAATTTTTCTCTAAGTCTCATATTCGTGCATCTTGAGAAATTATCCCAGTTTGCGAGATGAGGACATCTCGCATTCTTTAAGTGGGGTAGAATGTAAGATTCCTCCCCCACCCCCTTTTTGATGTCTAGTATCTTTCCCTGTAATCAATCCCTCTTCAGAAATATAAAGACCTTGTTTCTATCTGTTTTAGCCTAGAGAGAGAAAAATATTCTAGAGAGAGAATATTCAGATTTTGAATATTTTTGGATAGAAAAATATCTCTTCTAATTTAGATGAGTTCCCCTGAAACAGAAATTCAAAAAGAATTTTCCAATGTGCAATTGGAATTAATTGAAAATAGGTATAAAGAACCTTAGCCTAAGGGTCTAGATTTTCAGAAATCTTTAGACTATGGTCCAATTAAGGTTCCTATGGACCAATAGCATCAATCCATGTGTAGGGAGGAGATAAATCCAACTTGTAAAAAGAAAACACCCAAAAATGAGTAAATGCTCACATGAGGTGAAGAGTTGAAAATGTACAAGGTTTATTAGTAAAAAACTATGTGCAATATTAAAAATATGAGATATTTTGGGTATAATGATTTTATTATGACACATATGTAAGGAAGGGGAGTCCCTTAAATGCTCACATAAGATGAAGAGTTGAAAATGTACAAGGTTTATTAGTAAAAAACTATGAGCAATATTAAAATGATTCCATTATGACACATATGTAAGGAAGGGGAGTTCTTTAAAGGAGGTGCATATTTCACATAAGATGAAGAGTTGAAAATGTACAAGGTTTATTAGTAAAAAAACTATGAGCAATATTAAAATGATTCCATTATGACACATATGTAAGGAAGGGGAGTTCTTTAAAGGAGGTGCATATTTCACATGCTTGAATGAGTTTTAAACTCATAAAAATTGAGATATTTCATCTCTCCTCTCTCCTCATTCAAGTCTAGTTCCAAAAAGTTAGCTTAACTGACCTAAAAATGGTCAAATATTGACCAAACTGATTTAGAAAATTCTAGAATCAGTTTGTTTGGTTAGGAGCTCAATTTTTCCTATAAATAGAAGCCTCCCCCTTGTTGAAAAATATATAGTGTTTATGCATCGTTACTCTACTCCACCTAAGCCAAGAACTGTGAATTCATTTAATAATTCACTAGTTTTTGGAGCTTCCCTCTTTCTTCAATCTCCATTAGTGGCTCCATCAACATACTTAACCAATTGATTGGTTGGGGGCCTCTACCGTGAACAAAGAATCAAGCAATTTGTAAGGTAATTAGTGAATATTGATCTTTCTATAATTTCTCAATGTTTCTCTCTTCTCAACCCCTCTCAAGCTTGAGAAGCTTAATTGGTATGATTTTTTTAAATGCTATTAAAGTTAATTGGTGAATAGTAGTGAAGAGTTACATAATTTAATAAATGCTATTGAAGTTAATTTTTATTTATGTTTAAATTCTAATGGTTTTTATGTAATTTCTCTCTCTCACTCAAGAAATGGTCATACTCATGACCCATTCTTAATCCAAATGAAGCTTTTCATAAAGCTTTTCCTTAATCCAAGATTAAGCTATGCTTGAGGCCAAATTAATGGCTTTTTTCTATGCTTTTAGTTTATGTATATTAATGATTCAATCCATTATGGATTAATAATCCAATTAGAGATCATTTTAATTATTTCCTTAATGATAAGCATTATCCCTTAGAAAAATCGAGATTTATCAGTCATAGCAGCGGAGCTATGGCAAAATTTTTATAAAAATTATGCATAAAATAATCTCATTCAAAGCATAAAAAGAGGACTTCCTACCATATTCTAGGAATTATCATCCTAGATTAATTGAAAGAATTTCATTACAATCATGGAGAAATTGAATTTTAATGTCATGCATAAAGGATAAGTTTTTATATCAAAAGTGTTATTTTTACCATTTTTATTTCATGCATAGAAGTATGCATAATGGATAAATTTTTATATCAAAAGTGTTATTTTTACCATTTTTATTTCATGCATAGAAGTATGCATAATGGATAAAATTTTATATCAAAAGTGTTATTTTTACCATTTTTATTTCATGCATAGAAGTATGCATAATGGATAAATTTTTATATCAAAAGTGTTATTTTTATCATTTTTAATTTTCATGCATAGAAGTATGCATAAAGGAAATTTTTTTATATCAAAAGTGTTACTTTTATCATTTTTAATTTTCATGCATAGAAGTATGCATAAAGGAAAAATTTTTATATTAAAAGTGTTACTTTTATCATTTTTAATTTTCATGCATAAAAGTATGCATAAAAGAAAATTTTTATATCAAAAGTATTACTTTTATCATTTTTAATTTTCATGCATAGAAGTATGCATAAAAGAAAATTTTTATATCAAAAGTGTTACTTTTATCATTTTTAATTTTCATGCATAGAAGTATGCATAAAAGAAAATTTTTATATCAAAAGTGTTACTTTTATCATTTTTAATTTTCATGCATAGAAGTATGCATAAAAGAAAATTTTTTTATATTAAAAGTGTTACTTTTATCAATTTTAATTTTCATGCATAAAAGTATGCATAAAAGAGAATTTTTATATCAAAAGTGTTACTTTTATCATTTTTAATTTTCATGCATAGAAGTATGCATAAAAGAAAATTTTTATATCAAAAGTGTTACTTTTATCATTTTTAATTTTCATGCATAGAAGTATGCATAAAAGATATTCTTTTTATACTAAAAGTGTGATTTTCCTCATAAATGGATTTTATGCTTAACTTAGATGCATAAGAGAAATTCTTATATTCTAAAAGTGTAATTCCCTACCAAATTGAAATTATGCATAAGAAGATGCATAAAAGATTGATTTTAATTTCGAAAGTGTTAGTCTCCTTAAATGGAATTTATGTATAAATAAATGTGTAGAGAAATCTTATATCAAATATAAGAATTCTCTTTTAAAAAAAAGATATGAAATGTGATAAGATGTGATAAGAGGTGTATGAGATGTGATAAGAATTGATAAGATGCGTATGGAAAGTGATAGGATGTGATAAGAGGTGTATGAGATGTGATAAGAATTGATAAGATGCGTATGGAAAGTGATAGGATGTGATAAGAGGTGTATGAGATGTGATAAGAATTGATAAGATGCGTATGGAAAGTGATAGGATGTGATAAGAGGTGTATGAGATGTAAAAAGATGTGTATGAGATGTGATAAGATTTGATAAGATGCGTATGGAAAGTGATAGGATGTGATAAGAGGTGTATGAGATGTAAAAAGATGTGATAAGATGTGTATGAGATGTGATAGAATGTGTTAAGATGAGTTAGGATGTGTTAAGATGTATATGGGATGTGTTAGGACGAGAATGGATGTAATATGGTTGTATGAATGTGATGTGGATGTATACATGTAGATGTATATGTATGAATGTGAATGTTGATGTGGATGTGGATGTGGATGTATGGATGTAGATACGGATGTGTATGTATGTATGTGGATGTGTATGTATGAATGAGGATGTAAAAATGGACGTATGTATATAGATGTGGATGTATGGATGTATGTATGTAGATGTGGATGTATGGATGTGATTGTGAATGAAGAGGTGGATGTGAATGTATGGATGTAGATACAGATGTGGATGTATGTATGTAGATGTGGATGTATGGATGTGATTATGAATGAAGAGGTGGATGTGAATGTATGGATGTAGATACGGATGTGGATGTATGTATGTGAATGTGGATGTATGAATGAGGATGTGAAAATGGATGTATGCATGTGAATGTGGATGTATGAATATGAATGTGGATGTGTGGATGTGGAAATGGAGGTATGGATGTATGAATGTAGATGTGGATGTATGCATGTAGATGCATATGTATGAATGTGAAATTGGATGTATGATGTGGACGTACGAACATGGATATGTATGTAGAACAATGAATATGAAGATGTATGTGAGATAATGTAGTCTATATGAGTGAATGGATGAGAACGAGTACACACTGAATGGAATGTGGAATAAGTAATGTGGTCCGAGAGTGGATAATATGGAAAGACAAGAGTTCGTTATAGAAACTGTATTTGTGACTGTTTGTAAATGACTGTTTTATGTCAAGAATGCTGGAGAAGCATTTTGACCGTCTTGAGGATTAAGGTCATGAAGACTGAACTGATAAAGTTGCAACTGCTGACGGAGAGTCAATGGAGGACGTCTCGCGTAGCAAGGTCGATCGAGGTCTTGACCAGCCTCGGCTCGATTTAAATGGTGAGCTTCCGGTACGGTGGATGAGGGACCAAGGAAGCGGCCTATGAGTGAAGCGCTAGGTCACCTGCGAAGGATCCTAGAGGGTGCTGACCATACGGTGCTCGGGCTCTGGGTCGCCGAAGATACCCACACGTGCGTCGAGGAAGATATTGGAACAAGGAGTAAGAGTTGTTTTGTGAAACCGGGCATGGATCTGGTTGACTGACCTTGCTGGTCCTCAACGGATGAGTCCATGGCTCTTTTATATGGATCTGTTGGTTGATCTTGCTGATCTTCAACGAGAGTCCATCTTGATAAGTGATTATATTGCCGAGTATTATGGGCTAGGAACTATGGAAACGGCCTCTGTGTGGACAGGTGGTGAGCGTTCTAGTTGCCAATGATGCCATAGATACTCTGATGAAGGAATGATGGGAAATTATGAATCAACTGGATAAATTGGGAGATTGTGATCAGTGGTACTATGGTTTCATTAAAGGATTGTTTTAAAGTTAGCTGATGCCAAGAAAAAGGCAATTTTCATATTGGGTGTGTAAGTGGTATGACTAGTTTTATGTTTGCATGAACTTCCGGCTAGGGGGCCTTGGAACTCTTTTCCTTGGTACCCGGGACAAAACCTAACCAAATTCCAAATTGGATCCCATCACTACAGTGGTTGGGCGGTTGGCTAACCCATGGGATCGGATGGGGTTAGGCTGGACTGATGGATCCGTAAATCGAGATTTAATTTCTATTATTACGATAGATGAAGTAAATCCCGGATAGAAATTGTTCTATGGATAGGAATCAACGGCTGTGCCTCTTGATGGGGAAAAAAGCGTTGATCCCAATGATCCAAGTGCAAGTTCTTCCTTGATTTGACCAAGTACCGTTAAAGGTGCAGTCAGATCAGTTTGATCAGTAATGATCTTGACTACGTTAGAGTAAAGAGTTATCCTGGTGGAATCACCCGTGCTTTCCGGGTAAAGGAAGTTTTTTTGGTTTCGGTTTTGGACAAACCGACGGATTAGTCTCTTGTCCGGATATCCGTGGGCGAGGCCCCGAGTGTGGGACCCCTGTCCCGCGCGAGAAGTGCTACTTCCGCTGCTATTACCCCAAATCCGTTGCTCGGTGGGAACAGGGATCTCACAACTATCTCCACTTTCTCTTTTGCATTTGGATTCACTCCCTTTTGCTCGACAGCTATCATGGGTGCAGTTGCCTTCTAACCATACGCGATGCCTCAAAAGGTGGCATTCACCATCTAAGCATACACAGTGCCTCAAAAGGTGGCGCGACGGCATGCATTCACCTTTTCTAACTATACACAATGCCTTAGAAAGCGGCATGCCAATACTCTCACGAGATGAGGTACTATTGTAGGAAAAATGGGCTAAAGCCGACCATTCGTCCCACACACTTTTTAAGTGTAAACTTATTCGTCGTGATCTCTATTTGACCTTAAATCTCGGGAAAGTAGCGATGCTTGGCAGTCGCTTGGTTTGCATGATATCAAATAAAGTAATCTGAAATGAACTCATGAATTTATCTAAAATGTACTCATGAATTTGACATCCTGGTCACTCTCAATACGTTGTAGTACACCATGTAACCTGAATACATGGACCACCAATTGCCTTGCAACCACGGATGTCGTATACTTGACCTTTGTAGAGATGAAATGTGCCACCACAAGCCACATATAAGCTATCTCAACCTTTCTTTGTGTATGGAAGACCCATAGTGAGATCCATAGAAATATGGATCCACTTTCCCATCGAAAATTGATAGGCAAGTTGAAGAAACCCACTGGGCTTACCTTATCAGGTTGAAAAGGCATACATCTTGTGTGACAAGAGCATGTAAGTCCTTCCACATCCCTTTCCTCTAGAAGCTCTTTCTTATCTTATCAAAGGACTTGAATATTCCCGATTGCCCCACCATTGATGAAGAATGCATTTTTTATGTAGGTACCACATGTAGACTCTATCTTTGTAGTAAAAAATGAGACCATTATGGGAACTATGTTGTAATTTTTAACATAGACACCATGTAGACTCTATCTTTGTTAGTAAAAATGAGACCATTATGTAGCCAAAAACGAGGCAACTCTTTATGAGAACCAGGTCGTAATTTTAGCACCATTTGTGACACCCCCTTGTTTAAGAGATCTTCCTTTTGAAATTCCATGACCCAATGTTTGTATACTTTAGGTATAGCTGATAGAGCATCAGCCACTACATTATCCTTAGCGCTCATCTCTTGACCATACACATGCATATACATCTCTTTTTGTTGGTAGATTCTTTGGAATTTAAAACATATCATGAAACTCATCCAATAGTTCAACCATGCCCTCTGCATTTGTTTCTTGTTCTCAACCATATCATACCATCCTCTCTGCTAGGCTATAAAACAAATACACAGCCCATTTGCTTCGGTTCCCTTGAGTATTTGTAGCTTCTAAAAAACATTTAATCTCCTTCTTGAAGCTCCCCAGAGGCGGTCCTATGGGCTTCGATATAATTCTTGATTCTCACTTGAGCTCGCTTTCATGTTTGCCTTGCATTGTTGGAGAAGAGCATGCACTACCTCACTTCCTCTTTCTCATTTGGATTCACTCCTTCTTACTTGAAAACTATCATAGTAGGTGCGCACCATTCACTTTCTAACCATACACGATGCCTCAGAAAGGTGGCGTGCCAATACTCTCATGATGATGAGCAGTACTATTATTAGTAGGAAAACTTGAGTAAAGCTGAGCGTTCATCCCACAGTTTGAGCATCATGGAAATGCTATCTCAAACTAAGTTTCCACCCACTTATTCACGCCCTCTGTTTGACCTTTGATCTCAGGATGGTAGCGATGCTTGGCGTCAACTTGGTTTGCATGATCTCAAACAAATTGTTTGCAAAATGAACTCATCATGCATTTGGCATTCTTGATCACTTACAATATGTTGTGGTACACCCTGTACCTTCAAGGTAGGATCCCGAAACTGCCTCGCAAAAACGATAGATGTCGTATCCTTGACCTTTGTAGAGATGAAATGTGCCACCCTTGTCAACCTATCCACCACAACATGTAAGCTATCGCAACCTTTCTTTGTGTGTGTGGAAGACCCATATAGTGAAATCCATAGAAATACGAATCCACTGCATACATACATCTTGTGGGACAGAAGCATGTAAGTTCCTCACGTTCCTCTCAATTAGAAGCTCTTATCTTATCAAAGGTGTTGAAATTCCCAACTGCCCCATCGTTGTGCTAAAGAATGCATTTCTCAGATCAGCCTTTGCTTGTAATTTTTGATGATGCCTATAGGCACCATGTAGACTCTATAGATCTTTGTAGCCAGAAGCGAGGCAACTCTTTTCTAAGAACCGTGTTGTAATTCCTGCACCATTCGTGTCACCTCCTTATTTAACGGATATTCCTCTTGAATTTCCAGAACTCAATCTTTGTGTACTTTGGAAATAGTCGATAGTGAACATTTAAGCATCGGCCCCACCACATTATTCTTGCTCTTTATATAGGCAATCTCAAAATCATAATTTTGCAAGGCTGCCACACCCACGTTCTTTGCTTAGGAGATAGACTCGGTTCGGAGAGGAATTACTTCAATGCACATGGATCACTTCTAAAATAAAATGACTACCATTAAGCTCTAATACATTGCAATGTAAGAAAGGGATCAATGGCTTTAAGTAGAGCTCTGATACCAACAATGCAAGAAAGGGATCTAGTGAGAGATCAAGAAAATGCACTCATTATACATGGAGTATACTTATCATAGAGAGTACTAGTAGTCCGCTCAAACATGGAAAGTCTGCCATGACACCGTAAGTAAGACTTCAACTTACAAATACCCTTTCTTCCAAGGGAAAAGGACAATGTCATGTAATCATTTGTACAACAATTTGATGGTGGAACCACATTCTTTGATTACCAAGTCTTTCCTTTTTTTATGCTCTTAAAATCCCACTGCCTTGCAGCCATATTGTCATATACTTGAACTTTCTAGAGATGAAATGTTCCACCCTTGTCAACCTATTCAGAGACACACATGCCCTTTCCTAATGTTTCTTTGTGTGTGGAAGACCCATAGTGAAATCCATAGAAATACAAATCCAATTCCCTTCGAGAGTAGGCAAGTTGAAGTAGCCCATCGGACTTATATGTATTGGGTTCTTATTAAGTTGAGAAGGCGTACATCTTGTGAGAAAAGCATGGAAGTCCTTCCACATCCCTTTCTAATAGAAGCCCTTTTCGTTATCCTATCAACGGTCTTGAATACTCTTGATTGCCACACCGTTGGTAAAGGCAACGGTCTTGATTATTCCTGACTGTCCCACACCATTGGTGAAGAATGTATTTGTTCGATCGGCCTTTGCTTGTAACTTTTGATGTAGGCACCATGTAGACTCTATCTTTGCAGTAAAAATGAGACCATTTCATAGCTAGAAAGAAGGCAACTCTTTATGAGAACCATATCATAATCTCAGCCAGAGGCCGCCACATTATCCTATTGTTGATTATACACGCGATCTCAAAATCATAATTTTGCAAGGTTGCCAACCACCTTCTTCGCTTAGGAGACGGATTCTGTCACAGGATAGAATTACTTCAATGCACGGTACGGTGATCACTTCTCACATAAAAATCATACAAATCTCCTTTTGTTGGTAGAATCTTCAGAATTTAAAGCATATGATGAAACTCATAGTTCAGCCATGTCCCTTCGCTTTGATTCTTAATTTCCTTCTTGGAGTTCCGAATTCTCCTATGGGCATCGGCATAATGCTTCATTGAGATTAGTTTCATGTTTGCCTTGCATTTTTGGAGAAGAGCATTCACGATCTCCACTTTCACTTTTGCATTTGGATTCACTCCCTTTTGCTCGACAGCTATCATGGGTACAGTTGCCTTCTAACCATACGCGATGCCTCAAAAGGTGGCATTCACCATCTAAGCATACACAGTGCCTCAAAAGGTGGCGCGACGGCATGCATTCACCTTTTCTAACTATACACAATGCCTTAGAAAGCGGCATGCCAATACTCTCACGAGATGAGGTACTATTGTAGGAAAAATGGGCTAAAGCCGACCATTCGTCCCACACACTTTTTAAGTGTAAACTTATTCGTCGTGATCTCTATTTGACCTTAAATCTCGGGAAGGTAGTGATGCTTGGCAGTCGCTTGGTTTGCATGATATCAAATAAAGTAATCTAAAATTAACTCATGAATTTATCTAAAATGAACTCATGAATTTGACATCCTGGTCACTCTCAATACGTTGTAGTACACCATGTAACCTGAATACATGGACCACCAATTGTCTTGCAACCACGGATGTCGTATACTTGACCTTTGTAGAGATGAAATGTGCCACCACAAGCCACATATAAGCTATCTCAACCTCTCATTGTGTGTGGAAGACCCATAGTGAGACCCATAGAAATATGGATCCACTTCCCCATCGAAAATTGATAGGCAAGTTGAAGAAACCCACCGGGCTTACCTTATCAGGTTGAAAAGGGATACATCTTGTGTGACAAGAGCATGTAAGTCCTTCCACATCCCTTTCCTCTAGAAGCTCTTTCTTATCTTATCAAAGGACTTGAATATTCCCAATTGCCCCACCATTGATGAAGAATGCATTTTTTATGTAGGTACCACATGTAGACTCTATCTCTGTAGTAAAAAATGAGACCATTATGGGAACCATGTTGTAATTTTCGACATAGGCACCATGTAGACTCTATCTTTGTAGTAAAAATGAGACCATTACGTAGCCAAAAAACGAGGCAACTCTTTATGAGAACCAGGTGGCAATTTTAGCACCATTTCTGATGCCCCCTTATTTAAGAGATCTTCCTTTTGAAATTCCATGACCCAATGTTTGTATACTTTAGGTATAACTGATAGAGTATCAACCAATACATTATCCTTGCCCTTTTATATAGCTCATCTCAAAATCATAATTTTGTGAGGTTTCTTCTTTACGTAGGAGATAGATTCGGTTGGGAGAGGAATTACTTCAACACACAATGATCACTTCTCACATTAAAATGACTACCATAAAGGTAATGATGCCACTTCTTGACGGCACGAAAGATAGCACTCATGTCTTGATCATACACATGCATATACATCTCTTTTTGTTGGTAGATTCTTTGGAATTTAAAACATATCATGAAACTCATCCAATAGTTCAGCCATGCCCTCATGCATTTGTTTCTTATTCTCAACCATATCATACCATCCTCTCTGCTAGGCTATAAAACACATACACAGCCCATTTGCTTTGGCTCCCTCGAGTATTTGTAGCTCCTAATAAACATTTAATCTCCTTCTTGAAGCTCCAAAAGGTGGAGTCCTATGGGCTTCGACATAATTCTTGATTCTTACTTGAGCTCGCTTTCATGTTTGCCTTACATTGTTGGAGAAGAGCATGCACTACCTCACTTCCTCTTTCTCATTTGGATTCACTCCTTCTTACTTGACAACTATCATAGGTGCGCACTATTCACTTTCTAACCATACACGATGCCTCAGAAAGGTGGCGTGCCAATACTCTCATGATGATGAGAGCAGTACTATTAATAGTAGGAAAACTTGAGTAAAGCTGAGCGTTCATCCCACACACTTTGAGCATCATGGAAATGCTATCTCAAACACTTCTGACATAAAATGACTACCATAAAGCTCTAATACATTGCAATGTAAGAAAGGGATCAATGGCTTTAAGTAGAGCTCTGATACCAACAATGCAAGAAAGGGATCTAGTGAGAGATCAAGAAAATGCACTCATTATACATGGAGTATACTTATCATAGAGAGTACTAGTAGTCCACCCAAACATGGAAAGTCTGCCATGACACCGTAAGCAAGACTTCAACTTACAAATACCCTTTCTTCCAAGGGAAAAGGACAACATCATGTAATCATTTGTACAACAATTTGATGGTGGAACCACATTCTTTAATTACCAAGTCTTTCCTTTTTTTATGCTCTTAAAATCCCACTGCCTTGCAGCCATAGTGTCATATACTCGAACTATCTAGAGATGAAATGTTCCACCCTTGTCAACCTATTCAGAGACACACATGCCCTATCCCAATGTTTCTTTGTGTGTGGAAGACCCATAGTGAAATCCATAGAAATACGAATCCAATTCCCTTCGCGAGAGTAGGGAAGTTGAAGTAGCCCATCGAACTTATATGTATTGGATTCTTATTAAGTTGAGAAGGCGTACATCTTGTGAGAAAAGCATGGAAGTCCTTCCACATCCCTTTCTAATAGAAGCCCTTTTCCTTATCCTATCAACGGTCCTGAATACTCTTGATTGCCACACCGTTGGTGAAGGCAACGGTCTTGAATATTCCTGACTGCCCCACACCATTGTTGGTGAAGAATGTATTTGTTCGATCGGCCTTTGCTTGTAACTTTTGATGTAGGCACCATGTAAACTCTATCTTTGCAGTAAAAATGAGACCATTTCATAGCTAGAAAGAAGGCAACTCTTTATGAGAACCATATCATAATCTCATCCGGGTCGCCTTATTATCCTGTTGTTGATTATACACGCGATCTCAAAATCATAATTTTGCAAGGTTGCCAAACAACCACCTTCTTCGCTTAGGAGACGGATTCGGCCACAGGAGAGAATTACTTCAATGCACGATACGGTGATCACTTCTCAGATAAAAATCACTCATATCGTAAAGGTAATGATGCCACCTCTTGATGGCATAATGCAAAATAGCCATCATCTCTTGATCATACAAATCTCCTTTTGTTGGTAGAATCTTCATAATTTAAAGCATATGATGAAACTCATAGTTCAGCCATGCCCTCATGCATTTGTTTTTGTTCTCAACCACCATATCATCCTCTTTGCAATGCTATAAAACAATCACACAGTCCATTAGCTTTGATTCCCAATCTCCTTCTTGGAGTTCCGAATTCTCCTATGGGCATCGGCATAATGCTTCATTGAGATTACTTTCATGTTTGCCTCGCATTTTTGGGGAGAAGAGCATTCACTATCTCCACTTTCTCTTTTGCATTTGGATTCACTCCCTTTTGCTCGACAGCTATCATGGGTGCAGTTGCCTTCTAACCATACGCGATGCCTCAAAAGGTGGCATTCACCATCTAAGCATACACAGTGCCTCAAAAGGTGGCGCGACGGCATGCATTCACCTTTTCTAACTATACACAATGCCTTAGAAAGCGGCATGCCAATACTCTCACGAGATGAGGTACTATTGTAGGAAAAATGGGCTAAAGCCGACCATTCGTCCCACACACTTTTTAAGTGTAAACTTATTCGTCGTGATCTCTATTTGACCTTAAATCTCGGGAAAGTAGCGATGCTTGGCAGTCGCTTGGTTTGCATGATATCAAATAAAGTAATCTGAAATGAACTCATGAATTTATCTAAAATGTACTCATGAATTTGACATCCTGGTCACTCTCAATACGTTGTAGTACACCATGTAACCTGAATACATGGACCACCAATTGCCTTGCAACCACGGATGTCGTATACTTGACCTTTGTAGAGATGAAATGTGCCACCACAAGCCACATATAAGCTATCTCAACCTTTCTTTGTGTATGGAAGACCCATAGTGAGATCCATAGAAATATGGATCCACTTTCCCATCGAAAATTGATAGGCAAGTTGAAGAAACCCACTGGGCTTACCTTATCAGGTTGAAAAGGCATACATCTTGTGTGACAAGAGCATGTAAGTCCTTCCACATCCCTTTCCTCTAGAAGCTCTTTCTTATCTTATCAAAGGACTTGAATATTCCCGATTGCCCCACCATTGATGAAGAATGCATTTTTTATGTAGGTACCACATGTAGACTCTATCTTTGTAGTAAAAAATGAGACCATTATGGGAACTATGTTGTAATTTTTAACATAGACACCATGTAGACTCTATCTTTGTTAGTAAAAATGAGACCATTATGTAGCCAAAAACGAGGCAACTCTTTATGAGAACCAGGTCGTAATTTTAGCACCATTTGTGACACCCCCTTGTTTAAGAGATCTTCCTTTTGAAATTCCATGACCCAATGTTTGTATACTTTAGGTATAGCTGATAGAGCATCAGCCACTACATTATCCTTAGCGCTCATCTCTTGACCATACACATGCATATACATCTCTTTTTGTTGGTAGATTCTTTGGAATTTAAAACATATCATGAAACTCATCCAATAGTTCAACCATGCCCTCTGCATTTGTTTCTTGTTCTCAACCATATCATACCATCCTCTCTGCTAGGCTATAAAACAAATACACAGCCCATTTGCTTCGGTTCCCTTGAGTATTTGTAGCTTCTAAAAAACATTTAATCTCCTTCTTGAAGCTCCCCAGAGGCGGTCCTATGGGCTTCGATATAATTCTTGATTCTCACTTGAGCTCGCTTTCATGTTTGCCTTGCATTGTTGGAGAAGAGCATGCACTACCTCACTTCCTCTTTCTCATTTGGATTCACTCCTTCTTACTTGAAAACTATCATAGTAGGTGCGCACCATTCACTTTCTAACCATACACGATGCCTCAGAAAGGTGGCGTGCCAATACTCTCATGATGATGAGCAGTACTATTATTAGTAGGAAAACTTGAGTAAAGCTGAGCGTTCATCCCACAGTTTGAGCATCATGGAAATGCTATCTCAAACTAAGTTTCCACCCACTTATTCACGCCCTCTGTTTGACCTTTGATCTCAGGATGGTAGCGATGCTTGGCGTCAACTTGGTTTGCATGATCTCAAACAAATTGTTTGCAAAATGAACTCATCATGCATTTGGCATTCTTGATCACTTACAATATGTTGTGGTACACCCTGTACCTTCAAGGTAGGATCCCGAAACTGCCTCGCAAAAACGATAGATGTCGTATCCTTGACCTTTGTAGAGATGAAATGTGCCACCCTTGTCAACCTATCCACCACAACATGTAAGCTATCGCAACCTTTCTTTGTGTGTGTGGAAGACCCATATAGTGAAATCCATAGAAATACGAATCCACTGCATACATACATCTTGTGGGACAGAAGCATGTAAGTTCCTCACGTTCCTCTCAATTAGAAGCTCTTATCTTATCAAAGGTGTTGAAATTCCCAACTGCCCCATCGTTGTGCTAAAGAATGCATTTCTCAGATCAGCCTTTGCTTGTAATTTTTGATGATGCCTATAGGCACCATGTAGACTCTATAGATCTTTGTAGCCAGAAGCGAGGCAACTCTTTTCTAAGAACCGTGTTGTAATTCCTGCACCATTCGTGTCACCTCCTTATTTAACGGATATTCCTCTTGAATTTCCAGAACTCAATCTTTGTGTACTTTGGAAATAGTCGATAGTGAACATTTAAGCATCGGCCCCACCACATTATTCTTGCTCTTTATATAGGCAATCTCAAAATCATAATTTTGCAAGGCTGCCACACCCACGTTCTTTGCTTAGGAGATAGACTCGGTTCGGAGAGGAATTACTTCAATGCACATGGATCACTTCTAAAATAAAATGACTACCATTAAGCTCTAATACATTGCAATGTAAGAAAGGGATCAATGGCTTTAAGTAGAGCTCTGATACCAACAATGCAAGAAAGGGATCTAGTGAGAGATCAAGAAAATGCACTCATTATACATGGAGTATACTTATCATAGAGAGTACTAGTAGTCCGCTCAAACATGGAAAGTCTGCCATGACACCGTAAGTAAGACTTCAACTTACAAATACCCTTTCTTCCAAGGGAAAAGGACAATGTCATGTAATCATTTGTACAACAATTTGATGGTGGAACCACATTCTTTGATTACCAAGTCTTTCCTTTTTTTATGCTCTTAAAATCCCACTGCCTTGCAGCCATATTGTCATATACTTGAACTTTCTAGAGATGAAATGTTCCACCCTTGTCAACCTATTCAGAGACACACATGCCCTTTCCTAATGTTTCTTTGTGTGTGGAAGACCCATAGTGAAATCCATAGAAATACAAATCCAATTCCCTTCGAGAGTAGGCAAGTTGAAGTAGCCCATCGGACTTATATGTATTGGGTTCTTATTAAGTTGAGAAGGCGTACATCTTGTGAGAAAAGCATGGAAGTCCTTCCACATCCCTTTCTAATAGAAGCCCTTTTCGTTATCCTATCAACGGTCTTGAATACTCTTGATTGCCACACCGTTGGTAAAGGCAACGGTCTTGATTATTCCTGACTGTCCCACACCATTGGTGAAGAATGTATTTGTTCGATCGGCCTTTGCTTGTAACTTTTGATGTAGGCACCATGTAGACTCTATCTTTGCAGTAAAAATGAGACCATTTCATAGCTAGAAAGAAGGCAACTCTTTATGAGAACCATATCATAATCTCAGCCAGAGGCCGCCACATTATCCTATTGTTGATTATACACGCGATCTCAAAATCATAATTTTGCAAGGTTGCCAACCACCTTCTTCGCTTAGGAGACGGATTCTGTCACAGGATAGAATTACTTCAATGCACGGTACGGTGATCACTTCTCACATAAAAATCATACAAATCTCCTTTTGTTGGTAGAATCTTCAGAATTTAAAGCATATGATGAAACTCATAGTTCAGCCATGTCCCTTCGCTTTGATTCTTAATTTCCTTCTTGGAGTTCCGAATTCTCCTATGGGCATCGGCATAATGCTTCATTGAGATTAGTTTCATGTTTGCCTTGCATTTTTGGAGAAGAGCATTCACGATCTCCACTTTCACTTTTGCATTTGGATTCACTCCCTTTTGCTCGACAGCTATCATGGGTACAGTTGCCTTCTAACCATACGCGATGCCTCAAAAGGTGGCATTCACCATCTAAGCATACACAGTGCCTCAAAAGGTGTCGCGACGGCATGCATTCACCTTTTCTAACTATACACAATGCCTTAGAAAGCGGCATGCCAATACTCTCACGAGATGAGGTACTATTGTAGGAAAAATGGGCTAAAGCCGACCATTCGTCCCACACACTTTTTAAGTGTAAACTTATTCGTCGTGATCTCTATTTGACCTTAAATCTCGGGAAGGTAGTGATGCTTGGCAGTCGCTTGGTTTGCATGATATCAAATAAAGTAATCTAAAATTAACTCATGAATTTATCTAAAATGAACTCATGAATTTGACATCCTGGTCACTCTCAATACGTTGTAGTACACCATGTAACCTGAATACATGGACCACCAATTGTCTTGCAACCACGGATGTCGTATACTTGACCTTTGTAGAGATGAAATGTGCCACCACAAGCCACATATAAGCTATCTCAACCTCTCATTGTGTGTGGAAGACCCATAGTGAGACCCATAGAAATATGGATCCACTTCCCCATCGAAAATTGATAGGCAAGTTGAAGAAACCCACCGGGCTTACCTTATCAGGTTGAAAAGGGATACATCTTGTGTGACAAGAGCATGTAAGTCCTTCCACATCCCTTTCCTCTAGAAGCTCTTTCTTATCTTATCAAAGGACTTGAATATTCCCAATTGCCCCACCATTGATGAAGAATGCATTTTTTATGTAGGTACCACATGTAGACTCTATCTCTGTAGTAAAAAATGAGACCATTATGGGAACCATGTTGTAATTTTCGACATAGGCACCATGTAGACTCTATCTTTGTAGTAAAAATGAGACCATTACGTAGCCAAAAAACGAGGCAACTCTTTATGAGAACCAGGTGGCAATTTTAGCACCATTTCTGATGCCCCCTTATTTAAGAGATCTTCCTTTTGAAATTCCATGACCCAATGTTTGTATACTTTAGGTATAACTGATAGAGTATCAACCAATACATTATCCTTGCCCTTTTATATAGCTCATCTCAAAATCATAATTTTGTGAGGTTTCTTCTTTACGCAGGAGATAGATTCGGTTGGGAGAGGAATTACTTCAACACACAATGATCACTTCTCACATTAAAATGACTACCATAAAGGTAATGATGCCACTTCTTGACGGCACGAAAGATAGCACTCATGTCTTGATCATACACATGCATATACATCTCTTTTTGTTGGTAGATTCTTTGGAATTTAAAACATATCATGAAACTCATCCAATAGTTCAGCCATGCCCTCATGCATTTGTTTCTTATTCTCAACCATATCATACCATCCTCTCTGCTAGGCTATAAAACACATACACAGCCCATTTGCTTTGGCTCCCTCGAGTATTTGTAGCTCCTAATAAACATTTAATCTCCTTCTTGAAGCTCCAAAAGGTGGAGTCCTATGGGCTTCGACATAATTCTTGATTCTTACTTGAGCTCGCTTTCATGTTTGCCTTACATTGTTGGAGAAGAGCATGCACTACCTCACTTCCTCTTTCTCATTTGGATTCACTCCTTCTTACTTGACAACTATCATAGGTGCGCACTATTCACTTTCTAACCATACACGATGCCTCAGAAAGGTGGCGTGCCAATACTCTCATGATGATGAGAGCAGTACTATTAATAGTAGGAAAACTTGAGTAAAGCTGAGCGTTCATCCCACACACTTTGAGCATCATGGAAATGCTATCTCAAACACTTCTGACATAAAATGACTACCATAAAGCTCTAATACATTGCAATGTAAGAAAGGGATCAATGGCTTTAAGTAGAGCTCTGATACCAACAATGCAAGAAAGGGATCTAGTGAGAGATCAAGAAAATGCACTCATTATACATGGAGTATACTTATCATAGAGAGTACTAGTAGTCCACCCAAACATGGAAAGTCTGCCATGACACCGTAAGCAAGACTTCAACTTACAAATACCCTTTCTTCCAAGGGAAAAGGACAACATCATGTAATCATTTGTACAACAATTTGATGGTGGAACCACATTCTTTAATTACCAAGTCTTTCCTTTTTTTATGCTCTTAAAATCCCACTGCCTTGCAGCCATAGTGTCATATACTCGAACTATCTAGAGATGAAATGTTCCACCCTTGTCAACCTATTCAGAGACACACATGCCCTATCCCAATGTTTCTTTGTGTGTGGAAGACCCATAGTGAAATCCATAGAAATACGAATCCAATTCCCTTCGCGAGAGTAGGGAAGTTGAAGTAGCCCATCGAACTTATATGTATTGGATTCTTATTAAGTTGAGAAGGCGTACATCTTGTGAGAAAAGCATGGAAGTCCTTCCACATCCCTTTCTAATAGAAGCCCTTTTCCTTATCCTATCAACGGTCCTGAATACTCTTGATTGCCACACCGTTGGTGAAGGCAACGGTCTTGAATATTCCTGACTGCCCCACACCATTGTTGGTGAAGAATGTATTTGTTCGATCGGCCTTTGCTTGTAACTTTTGATGTAGGCACCATGTAAACTCTATCTTTGCAGTAAAAATGAGACCATTTCATAGCTAGAAAGAAGGCAACTCTTTATGAGAACCATATCATAATCTCATCCGGGTCGCCTTATTATCCTGTTGTTGATTATACACGCGATCTCAAAATCATAATTTTGCAAGGTTGCCAAACAACCACCTTCTTCGCTTAGGAGACGGATTCGGCCACAGGAGAGAATTACTTCAATGCACGATACGGTGATCACTTCTCAGATAAAAATCACTCATATCGTAAAGGTAATGATGCCACCTCTTGATGGCATAATGCAAAATAGCCATCATCTCTTGATCATACAAATCTCCTTTTGTTGGTAGAATCTTCATAATTTAAAGCATATGATGAAACTCATAGTTCAGCCATGCCCTCATGCATTTGTTTTTGTTCTCAACCACCATATCATCCTCTTTGCAATGCTATAAAACAATCACACAGTCCATTAGCTTTGATTCCCAATCTCCTTCTTGGAGTTCCGAATTCTCCTATGGGCATCGGCATAATGCTTCATTGAGATTACTTTCATGTTTGCCTCGCATTTTTGGGGAGAAGAGCATTCACTATCTCCACTTTCTCTTTTGCATTTGGATTCACTCCCTTTTGCTCGACAGCTTTCATGGGTGCAGTTGCCTTCTAACCATACGCGATGCCTCAAAAGGTGGCATTCACCATCTAAGCATACACAGTGCCTCAAAAGGTGGCGCGACGGCATGCATTCACCTTTTCTAACTATACACAATGCCTTAGAAAGCGGCATGCCAATACTCTCACGAGATGAGGTACTATTGTAGGAAAAATGGGCTAAAGCCGACCATTCGTCCCACACACTTTTTAAGTGTAAACTTATTCGTCGTGATCTCTATTTGACCTTAAATCTCGGGAAAGTAGCGATGCTTGGCAGTCGCTTGGTTTGCATGATATCAAATAAAGTAATCTGAAATGAACTCATGAATTTATCTAAAATGTACTCATGAATTTGACATCCTGGTCACTCTCAATACGTTGTAGTACACCATGTAACCTGAATACATGGACCACCAATTGCCTTGCAACCACGGATGTCGTATACTTGACCTTTGTAGAGATGAAATGTGCCACCACAAGCCACATATAAGCTATCTCAACCTTTCTTTGTGTATGGAAGACCCATAGTGAGATCCATAGAAATATGGATCCACTTTCCCATCGAAAATTGATAGGCAAGTTGAAGAAACCCACTGGGCTTACCTTATCAGGTTGAAAAGGCATACATCTTGTGTGACAAGAGCATGTAAGTCCTTCCACATCCCTTTCCTCTAGAAGCTCTTTCTTATCTTATCAAAGGACTTGAATATTCCCGATTGCCCCACCATTGATGAAGAATGCATTTTTTATGTAGGTACCACATGTAGACTCTATCTTTGTAGTAAAAAATGAGACCATTATGGGAACTATGTTGTAATTTTTAACATAGACACCATGTAGACTCTATCTTTGTTAGTAAAAATGAGACCATTATGTAGCCAAAAACGAGGCAACTCTTTATGAGAACCAGGTCGTAATTTTAGCACCATTTGTGACACCCCCTTGTTTAAGAGATCTTCCTTTTGAAATTCCATGACCCAATGTTTGTATACTTTAGGTATAGCTGATAGAGCATCAGCCACTACATTATCCTTAGCGCTCATCTCTTGACCATACACATGCATATACATCTCTTTTTGTTGGTAGATTCTTTGGAATTTAAAACATATCATGAAACTCATCCAATAGTTCAACCATGCCCTCTGCATTTGTTTCTTGTTCTCAACCATATCATACCATCCTCTCTGCTAGGCTATAAAACAAATACACAGCCCATTTGCTTCGGTTCCCTTGAGTATTTGTAGCTTCTAAAAAACATTTAATCTCCTTCTTGAAGCTCCCCAGAGGCGGTCCTATGGGCTTCGATATAATTCTTGATTCTCACTTGAGCTCGCTTTCATGTTTGCCTTGCATTGTTGGAGAAGAGCATGCACTACCTCACTTCCTCTTTCTCATTTGGATTCACTCCTTCTTACTTGAAAACTATCATAGTAGGTGCGCACCATTCACTTTCTAACCATACACGATGCCTCAGAAAGGTGGCGTGCCAATACTCTCATGATGATGAGCAGTACTATTATTAGTAGGAAAACTTGAGTAAAGCTGAGCGTTCATCCCACAGTTTGAGCATCATGGAAATGCTATCTCAAACTAAGTTTCCACCCACTTATTCACGCCCTCTGTTTGACCTTTGATCTCAGGATGGTAGCGATGCTTGGCGTCAACTTGGTTTGCATGATCTCAAACAAATTGTTTGCAAAATGAACTCATCATGCATTTGGCATTCTTGATCACTTACAATATGTTGTGGTACACCCTGTACCTTCAAGGTAGGATCCCGAAACTGCCTCGCAAAAACGATAGATGTCGTATCCTTGACCTTTGTAGAGATGAAATGTGCCACCCTTGTCAACCTATCCACCACAACATGTAAGCTATCGCAACCTTTCTTTGTGTGTGTGGAAGACCCATATAGTGAAATCCATAGAAATACGAATCCACTGCATACATACATCTTGTGGGACAGAAGCATGTAAGTTCCTCACGTTCCTCTCAATTAGAAGCTCTTATCTTATCAAAGGTGTTGAAATTCCCAACTGCCCCATCGTTGTGCTAAAGAATGCATTTCTCAGATCAGCCTTTGCTTGTAATTTTTGATGATGCCTATAGGCACCATGTAGACTCTATAGATCTTTGTAGCCAGAAGCGAGGCAACTCTTTTCTAAGAACCGTGTTGTAATTCCTGCACCATTCGTGTCACCTCCTTATTTAACGGATATTCCTCTTGAATTTCCAGAACTCAATCTTTGTGTACTTTGGAAATAGTCGATAGTGAACATTTAAGCATCGGCCCCACCACATTATTCTTGCTCTTTATATAGGCAATCTCAAAATCATAATTTTGCAAGGCTGCCACACCCACGTTCTTTGCTTAGGAGATAGACTCGGTTCGGAGAGGAATTACTTCAATGCACATGGATCACTTCTAAAATAAAATGACTACCATTAAGCTCTAATACATTGCAATGTAAGAAAGGGATCAATGGCTTTAAGTAGAGCTCTGATACCAACAATGCAAGAAAGGGATCTAGTGAGAGATCAAGAAAATGCACTCATTATACATGGAGTATACTTATCATAGAGAGTACTAGTAGTCCGCTCAAACATGGAAAGTCTGCCATGACACCGTAAGTAAGACTTCAACTTACAAATACCCTTTCTTCCAAGGGAAAAGGACAATGTCATGTAATCATTTGTACAACAATTTGATGGTGGAACCACATTCTTTGATTACCAAGTCTTTCCTTTTTTTATGCTCTTAAAATCCCACTGCCTTGCAGCCATATTGTCATATACTTGAACTTTCTAGAGATGAAATGTTCCACCCTTGTCAACCTATTCAGAGACACACATGCCCTTTCCTAATGTTTCTTTGTGTGTGGAAGACCCATAGTGAAATCCATAGAAATACAAATCCAATTCCCTTCGAGAGTAGGCAAGTTGAAGTAGCCCATCGGACTTATATGTATTGGGTTCTTATTAAGTTGAGAAGGCGTACATCTTGTGAGAAAAGCATGGAAGTCCTTCCACATCCCTTTCTAATAGAAGCCCTTTTCGTTATCCTATCAACGGTCTTGAATACTCTTGATTGCCACACCGTTGGTAAAGGCAACGGTCTTGATTATTCCTGACTGTCCCACACCATTGGTGAAGAATGTATTTGTTCGATCGGCCTTTGCTTGTAACTTTTGATGTAGGCACCATGTAGACTCTATCTTTGCAGTAAAAATGAGACCATTTCATAGCTAGAAAGAAGGCAACTCTTTATGAGAACCATATCATAATCTCAGCCAGAGGCCGCCACATTATCCTATTGTTGATTATACACGCGATCTCAAAATCATAATTTTGCAAGGTTGCCAACCACCTTCTTCGCTTAGGAGACGGATTCTGTCACAGGATAGAATTACTTCAATGCACGGTACGGTGATCACTTCTCACATAAAAATCATACAAATCTCCTTTTGTTGGTAGAATCTTCAGAATTTAAAGCATATGATGAAACTCATAGTTCAGCCATGTCCCTTCGCTTTGATTCTTAATTTCCTTCTTGGAGTTCCGAATTCTCCTATGGGCATCGGCATAATGCTTCATTGAGATTAGTTTCATGTTTGCCTTGCATTTTTGGAGAAGAGCATTCACGATCTCCACTTTCACTTTTGCATTTGGATTCACTCCCTTTTGCTCGACAGCTATCATGGGTACAGTTGCCTTCTAACCATACGCGATGCCTCAAAAGGTGGCATTCACCATCTAAGCATACACAGTGCCTCAAAAGGTGGCGCGACGGCATGCATTCACCTTTTCTAACTATACACAATGCCTTAGAAAGCGGCATGCCAATACTCTCACGAGATGAGGTACTATTGTAGGAAAAATGGGCTAAAGCCGACCATTCGTCCCACACACTTTTTAAGTGTAAACTTATTCGTCGTGATCTCTATTTGACCTTAAATCTCGGGAAGGTAGTGATGCTTGGCAGTCGCTTGGTTTGCATGATATCAAATAAAGTAATCTAAAATTAACTCATGAATTTATCTAAAATGAACTCATGAATTTGACATCCTGGTCACTCTCAATACGTTGTAGTACACCATGTAACCTGAATACATGGACCACCAATTGTCTTGCAACCACGGATGTCGTATACTTGACCTTTGTAGAGATGAAATGTGCCACCACAAGCCACATATAAGCTATCTCAACCTCTCATTGTGTGTGGAAGACCCATAGTGAGACCCATAGAAATATGGATCCACTTCCCCATCGAAAATTGATAGGCAAGTTGAAGAAACCCACCGGGCTTACCTTATCAGGTTGAAAAGGGATACATCTTGTGTGACAAGAGCATGTAAGTCCTTCCACATCCCTTTCCTCTAGAAGCTCTTTCTTATCTTATCAAAGGACTTGAATATTCCCAATTGCCCCACCATTGATGAAGAATGCATTTTTTATGTAGGTACCACATGTAGACTCTATCTCTGTAGTAAAAAATGAGACCATTATGGGAACCATGTTGTAATTTTCGACATAGGCACCATGTAGACTCTATCTTTGTAGTAAAAATGAGACCATTACGTAGCCAAAAAACGAGGCAACTCTTTATGAGAACCAGGTGGCAATTTTAGCACCATTTCTGATGCCCCCTTATTTAAGAGATCTTCCTTTTGAAATTCCATGACCCAATGTTTGTATACTTTAGGTATAACTGATAGAGTATCAACCAATACATTATCCTTGCCCTTTTATATAGCTCATCTCAAAATCATAATTTTGTGAGGTTTCTTCTTTACGTAGGAGATAGATTCGGTTGGGAGAGGAATTACTTCAACACACAATGATCACTTCTCACATTAAAATGACTACCATAAAGGTAATGATGCCACTTCTTGACGGCACGAAAGATAGCACTCATGTCTTGATCATACACATGCATATACATCTCTTTTTGTTGGTAGATTCTTTGGAATTTAAAACATATCATGAAACTCATCCAATAGTTCAGCCATGCCCTCATGCATTTGTTTCTTATTCTCAACCATATCATACCATCCTCTCTGCTAGGCTATAAAACACATACACAGCCCATTTGCTTTGGCTCCCTCGAGTATTTGTAGCTCCTAATAAACATTTAATCTCCTTCTTGAAGCTCCAAAAGGTGGAGTCCTATGGGCTTCGACATAATTCTTGATTCTTACTTGAGCTCGCTTTCATGTTTGCCTTACATTGTTGGAGAAGAGCATGCACTACCTCACTTCCTCTTTCTCATTTGGATTCACTCCTTCTTACTTGACAACTATCATAGGTGCGCACTATTCACTTTCTAACCATACACGATGCCTCAGAAAGGTGGCGTGCCAATACTCTCATGATGATGAGAGCAGTACTATTAATAGTAGGAAAACTTGAGTAAAGCTGAGCGTTCATCCCACACACTTTGAGCATCATGGAAATGCTATCTCAAACACTTCTGACATAAAATGACTACCATAAAGCTCTAATACATTGCAATGTAAGAAAGGGATCAATGGCTTTAAGTAGAGCTCTGATACCAACAATGCAAGAAAGGGATCTAGTGAGAGATCAAGAAAATGCACTCATTATACATGGAGTATACTTATCATAGAGAGTACTAGTAGTCCACCCAAACATGGAAAGTCTGCCATGACACCGTAAGTAAGACTTCAACTTACAAATACCCTTTCTTCCAAGGGAAAAGGACAACATCATGTAATCATTTGTACAACAATTTGATGGTGGAACCACATTCTTTAATTACCAAGTCTTTCCTTTTTTTATGCTCTTAAAATCCCACTGCCTTGCAGCCATAGTGTCATATACTCGAACTATCTAGAGATGAAATGTTCCACCCTTGTCAACCTATTCAGAGACACACATGCCCTATCCCAATGTTTCTTTGTGTGTGGAAGACCCATAGTGAAATCCATAGAAATACGAATCCAATTCCCTTCGCGAGAGTAGGGAAGTTGAAGTAGCCCATCGAACTTATATGTATTGGATTCTTATTAAGTTGAGAAGGCGTACATCTTGTGAGAAAAGCATGGAAGTCCTTCCACATCCCTTTCTAATAGAAGCCCTTTTCCTTATCCTATCAACGGTCCTGAATACTCTTGATTGCCACACCGTTGGTGAAGGCAACGGTCTTGAATATTCCTGACTGCCCCACACCATTGTTGGTGAAGAATGTATTTGTTCGATCGGCCTTTGCTTGTAACTTTTGATGTAGGCACCATGTAAACTCTATCTTTGCAGTAAAAATGAGACCATTTCATAGCTAGAAAGAAGGCAACTCTTTATGAGAACCATATCATAATCTCATCCGGGTCGCCTTATTATCCTGTTGTTGATTATACACGCGATCTCAAAATCATAATTTTGCAAGGTTGCCAAACAACCACCTTCTTCGCTTAGGAGACGGATTCGGCCACAGGAGAGAATTACTTCAATGCACGATACGGTGATCACTTCTCAGATAAAAATCACTCATATCGTAAAGGTAATGATGCCACCTCTTGATGGCATAATGCAAAATAGCCATCATCTCTTGATCATACAAATCTCCTTTTGTTGGTAGAATCTTCATAATTTAAAGCATATGATGAAACTCATAGTTCAGCCATGCCCTCATGCATTTGTTTTTGTTCTCAACCACCATATCATCCTCTTTGCAATGCTATAAAACAATCACACAGTCCATTAGCTTTGATTCCCAATCTCCTTCTTGGAGTTCCGAATTCTCCTATGGGCATCGGCATAATGCTTCATTGAGATTACTTTCATGTTTGCCTCGCATTTTTGGGGAGAAGAGCATTCACTATCTCCACTTTCTCTTTTGCATTTGGATTCACTCCCTTTTGCTCGACAGCTATCATGGGTGCAGTTGCCTTCTAACCATACGCGATGCCTCAAAAGGTGGCATTCACCATCTAAGCATACACAGTGCCTCAAAAGGTGGCGCGACGGCATGCATTCACCTTTTCTAACTATACACAATGCCTTAGAAAGCGGCATGCCAATACTCTCACGAGATGAGGTACTATTGTAGGAAAAATGGGCTAAAGCCGACCATTCGTCCCACACACTTTTTAAGTGTAAACTTATTCGTCGTGATCTCTATTTGACCTTAAATCTCGGGAAAGTAGCGATGCTTGGCAGTCGCTTGGTTTGCATGATATCAAATAAAGTAATCTGAAATGAACTCATGAATTTATCTAAAATGTACTCATGAATTTGACATCCTGGTCACTCTCAATACGTTGTAGTACACCATGTAACCTGAATACATGGACCACCAATTGCCTTGCAACCACGGATGTCGTATACTTGACCTTTGTAGAGATGAAATGTGCCACCACAAGCCACATATAAGCTATCTCAACCTTTCTTTGTGTATGGAAGACCCATAGTGAGATCCATAGAAATATGGATCCACTTTCCCATCGAAAATTGATAGGCAAGTTGAAGAAACCCACTGGGCTTACCTTATCAGGTTGAAAAGGCATACATCTTGTGTGACAAGAGCATGTAAGTCCTTCCACATCCCTTTCCTCTAGAAGCTCTTTCTTATCTTATCAAAGGACTTGAATATTCCCGATTGCCCCACCATTGATGAAGAATGCATTTTTTATGTAGGTACCACATGTAGACTCTATCTTTGTAGTAAAAAATGAGACCATTATGGGAACTATGTTGTAATTTTTAACATAGACACCATGTAGACTCTATCTTTGTTAGTAAAAATGAGACCATTATGTAGCCAAAAACGAGGCAACTCTTTATGAGAACCAGGTCGTAATTTTAGCACCATTTGTGACACCCCCTTGTTTAAGAGATCTTCCTTTTGAAATTCCATGACCCAATGTTTGTATACTTTAGGTATAGCTGATAGAGCATCAGCCACTACATTATCCTTAGCGCTCATCTCTTGACCATACACATGCATATACATCTCTTTTTGTTGGTAGATTCTTTGGAATTTAAAACATATCATGAAACTCATCCAATAGTTCAACCATGCCCTCTGCATTTGTTTCTTGTTCTCAACCATATCATACCATCCTCTCTGCTAGGCTATAAAACAAATACACAGCCCATTTGCTTCGGTTCCCTTGAGTATTTGTAGCTTCTAAAAAACATTTAATCTCCTTCTTGAAGCTCCCCAGAGGCGGTCCTATGGGCTTCGATATAATTCTTGATTCTCACTTGAGCTCGCTTTCATGTTTGCCTTGCATTGTTGGAGAAGAGCATGCACTACCTCACTTCCTCTTTCTCATTTGGATTCACTCCTTCTTACTTGAAAACTATCATAGTAGGTGCGCACCATTCACTTTCTAACCATACACGATGCCTCAGAAAGGTGGCGTGCCAATACTCTCATGATGATGAGCAGTACTATTATTAGTAGGAAAACTTGAGTAAAGCTGAGCGTTCATCCCACAGTTTGAGCATCATGGAAATGCTATCTCAAACTAAGTTTCCACCCACTTATTCACGCCCTCTGTTTGACCTTTGATCTCAGGATGGTAGCGATGCTTGGCGTCAACTTGGTTTTCATGATCTCAAACAAATTGTTTGCAAAATGAACTCATCATGCATTTGGCATTCTTGATCACTTACAATATGTTGTGGTACACCCTGTACCTTCAAGGTAGGATCCCGAAACTGCCTCGCAAAAACGATAGATGTCGTATCCTTGACCTTTGTAGAGATGAAATGTGCCACCCTTGTCAACCTATCCACCACAACATGTAAGCTATCGCAACCTTTCTTTGTGTGTGTGGAAGACCCATATAGTGAAATCCATAGAAATACGAATCCACTGCATACATACATCTTGTGGGACAGAAGCATGTAAGTTCCTCACGTTCCTCTCAATTAGAAGCTCTTATCTTATCAAAGGTGTTGAAATTCCCAACTGCCCCATCGTTGTGCTAAAGAATGCATTTCTCAGATCAGCCTTTGCTTGTAATTTTTGATGATGCCTATAGGCACCATGTAGACTCTATAGATCTTTGTAGCCAGAAGCGAGGCAACTCTTTTCTAAGAACCGTGTTGTAATTCCTGCACCATTCGTGTCACCTCCTTATTTAACGGATATTCCTCTTGAATTTCCAGAACTCAATCTTTGTGTACTTTGGAAATAGTCGATAGTGAACATTTAAGCATCGGCCCCACCACATTATTCTTGCTCTTTATATAGGCAATCTCAAAATCATAATTTTGCAAGGCTGCCACACCCACGTTCTTTGCTTAGGAGATAGACTCGGTTCGGAGAGGAATTACTTCAATGCACATGGATCACTTCTAAAATAAAATGACTACCATTAAGCTCTAATACATTGCAATGTAAGAAAGGGATCAATGGCTTTAAGTAGAGCTCTGATACCAACAATGCAAGAAAGGGATCTAGTGAGAGATCAAGAAAATGCACTCATTATACATGGAGTATACTTATCATAGAGAGTACTAGTAGTCCGCTCAAACATGGAAAGTCTGCCATGACACCGTAAGTAAGACTTCAACTTACAAATACCCTTTCTTCCAAGGGAAAAGGACAATGTCATGTAATCATTTGTACAACAATTTGATGGTGGAACCACATTCTTTGATTACCAAGTCTTTCCTTTTTTTATGCTCTTAAAATCCCACTGCCTTGCAGCCATATTGTCATATACTTGAACTTTCTAGAGATGAAATGTTCCACCCTTGTCAACCTATTCAGAGACACACATGCCCTTTCCTAATGTTTCTTTGTGTGTGGAAGACCCATAGTGAAATCCATAGAAATACAAATCCAATTCCCTTCGAGAATAGGCAAGTTGAAGTAGCCCATCGGACTTATATGTATTGGGTTCTTATTAAGTTGAGAAGGCGTACATCTTGTGAGAAAAGCATGGAAGTCCTTCCACATCCCTTTCTAATAGAAGCCCTTTTCGTTATCCTATCAACGGTCTTGAATACTCTTGATTGCCACACCGTTGGTAAAGGCAACGGTCTTGATTATTCCTGACTGTCCCACACCATTGGTGAAGAATGTATTTGTTCGATCGGCCTTTGCTTGTAACTTTTGATGTAGGCACCATGTAGACTCTATCTTTGCAGTAAAAATGAGACCATTTCATAGCTAGAAAGAAGGCAACTCTTTATGAGAACCATATCATAATCTCAGCCAGAGGCCGCCACATTATCCTATTGTTGATTATACACGCGATCTCAAAATCATAATTTTGCAAGGTTGCCAACCACCTTCTTCGCTTAGGAGACGGATTCTGTCACAGGATAGAATTACTTCAATGCACGGTACGGTGATCACTTCTCACATAAAAATCATACAAATCTCCTTTTGTTGGTAGAATCTTCAGAATTTAAAGCATATGATGAAACTCATAGTTCAGCCATGTCCCTTAGCTTTGATTCTTAATTTCCTTCTTGGAGTTCCGAATTCTCCTATGGGCATCGGCATAATGCTTCATTGAGATTAGTTTCATGTTTGCCTTGCATTTTTGGAGAAGAGCATTCACGATCTCCACTTTCACTTTTGCATTTGGATTCACTCCCTTTTGCTCGACAGCTATCATGGGTACAGTTGCCTTCTAACCATACGCGATGCCTCAAAAGGTGGCATTCACCATCTAAGCATACACAGTGCCTCAAAAGGTGGCGCGACGGCATGCATTCACCTTTTCTAACTATACACAATGCCTTAGAAAGCGGCATGCCAATACTCTCACGAGATGAGGTACTATTGTAGGAAAAATGGGCTAAAGCCGACCATTCGTCCCACACACTTTTTAAGTGTAAACTTATTCGTCGTGATCTCTATTTGACCTTAAATCTCGGGAAGGTAGTGATGCTTGGCAGTCGCTTGGTTTGCATGATATCAAATAAAGTAATCTAAAATTAACTCATGAATTTATCTAAAATGAACTCATGAATTTGACATCCTGGTCACTCTCAATACGTTGTAGTACACCATGTAACCTGAATACATGGACCACCAATTGTCTTGCAACCACGGATGTCGTATACTTGACCTTTGTAGAGATGAAATGTGCCACCACAAGCCACATATAAGCTATCTCAACCTCTCATTGTGTGTGGAAGACCCATAGTGAGACCCATAGAAATATGGATCCACTTCCCCATCGAAAATTGATAGGCAAGTTGAAGAAACCCACCGGGCTTACCTTATCAGGTTGAAAAGGGATACATCTTGTGTGACAAGGGCATGTAAGTCCTTCCACATCCCTTTCCTCTAGAAGCTCTTTCTTATCTTATCAAAGGACTTGAATATTCCCAATTGCCCCACCATTGATGAAGAATGCATTTTTTATGTAGGTACCACATGTAGACTCTATCTCTGTAGTAAAAAATGAGACCATTATGGGAACCATGTTGTAATTTTCGACATAGGCACCATGTAGACTCTATCTTTGTAGTAAAAATGAGACCATTACGTAGCCAAAAAACGAGGCAACTCTTTATGAGAACCAGGTTGCAATTTTAGCACCATTTCTGATGCCCCCTTATTTAAGAGATCTTCCTTTTGAAATTCCATGACCCAATGTTTGTATACTTTAGGTATAACTGATAGAGTATCAACCAATACATTATCCTTGCCCTTTTATATAGCTCATCTCAAAATCATAATTTTGTGAGGTTTCTTCTTTACGTAGGAGATAGATTCGGTTGGGAGAGGAATTACTTCAACACACAATGATCACTTCTCACATTAAAATGACTACCATAAAGGTAATGATGCCACTTCTTGACGGCACGAAAGATAGCACTCATGTCTTGATCATACACATGCATATACATCTCTTTTTGTTGGTAGATTCTTTGGAATTTAAAACATATCATGAAACTCATCCAATAGTTCAGCCATGCCCTCATGCATTTGTTTCTTATTCTCAACCATATCATACCATCCTCTCTGCTAGGCTATAAAACAAATACACAGCCCATTTGCTTTGGCTCCCTCGAGTATTTGTAGCTCCTAATAAACATTTAATCTCCTTCTTGAAGCTCCAAAAGGTGGAGTCCTATGGGCTTCGACATAATTCTTGATTCTTACTTGAGCTCGCTTTCATGTTTGCCTTACATTGTTGGAGAAGAGCATGCACTACCTCACTTCCTCTTTCTCATTTGGATTCACTCCTTCTTACTTGACAACTATCATAGGTGCGCACTATTCACTTTCTAACCATACACGATGCCTCAGAAAGGTGGCGTGCCAATACTCTCATGATGATGAGAGCAGTACTATTAATAGTAGGAAAACTTGAGTAAAGCTGAGCGTTCATCCCACACACTTTGAGCATCATGGAAATGCTATCTCAAACACTTCTGACATAAAATGACTACCATAAAGCTCTAATACATTGCAATGTAAGAAAGGGATCAATGGCTTTAAGTAGAGCTCTGATACCAACAATGCAAGAAAGGGATCTAGTGAGAGATCAAGAAAATGCACTCATTATACATGGAGTATACTTATCATAGAGAGTACTAGTAGTCCACCCAAACATGGAAAGTCTGCCATGACACCGTAAGTAAGACTTCAACTTACAAATACCCTTTCTTCCAAGGGAAAAGGACAACATCATGTAATCATTTGTACAACAATTTGATGGTGGAACCACATTCTTTAATTACCAAGTCTTTCCTTTTTTTATGCTCTTAAAATCCCACTGCCTTGCAGCCATAGTGTCATATACTCGAACTATCTAGAGATGAAATGTTCCACCCTTGTCAACCTATTCAGAGACACACATGCCCTATCCCAATGTTTCTTTGTGTGTGGAAGACCCATAGTGAAATCCATAGAAATACGAATCCAATTCCCTTCGCGAGAGTAGGGAAGTTGAAGTAGCCCATCGAACTTATATGTATTGGATTCTTATTAAGTTGAGAAGGCGTACATCTTGTGAGAAAAGCATGGAAGTCCTTCCACATCCCTTTCTAATAGAAGCCCTTTTCCTTATCCTATCAACGGTCCTGAATACTCTTGATTGCCACACCGTTGGTGAAGGCAACGGTCTTGAATATTCCTGACTGCCCCACACCATTGTTGGTGAAGAATGTATTTGTTTGATCGGCCTTTGCTTGTAACTTTTGATGTAGGCACCATGTAAACTCTATCTTTGCAGTAAAAATGAGACCATTTCATAGCTAGAAAGAAGGCAACTCTTTATGAGAACCATATCATAATCTCAGCCGGGCCGCCTTATTATCCTGTTGTTGATTATACACGCGATCTCAAAATCATAATTTTGCAAGGTTGCCAAACAACCACCTTCTTCGCTTAGGAGACGGATTCGGCCACAGGAGAGAATTACTTCAATGCACGATACGGTGATCACTTCTCAGATAAAAATCACTCATGTCGTAAAGGTAATGATGCCACCTCTTGATGGCATAATGCAAAATAGCCATCATCTCTTGATCATACAAATCTCCTTTTGTTGGTAGAATCTTCATAATTTAAAGCATATGATGAAACTCATAGTTCAGCCATGCCCTCATGCATTTGTTTTTGTTCTCAACCACCATATCATCCTCTTTGCAATGCTATAAAACAATCACACAGTCCATTAGCTTTGATTCCCAATCTCCTTCTTGGAGTTCCGAATTCTCCTATGGGCATCGGCATAATGCTTCATTGAGATTACTTTCATGTTTGCCTCGCATTTTTGGGGAGAAGAGCATTCACTATCTCCACTTTCTCTTTTCCATTTGGATTCACTCCCTTTTGCTCGACAGCTATCATGGGTGCAGTTGCCTTCTAACCATACGCGATGCCTCAAAAGGTGGCATTCACCATCTAAGCATACACAGTGCCTCAAAAGGTGGCGCGACGGCATGCATTCACCTTTTCTAACTATACACAATGCCTTAGAAAGCGGCATGCCAATACTCTCACGAGATGAGGTACTATTGTAGGAAAAATGGGCTAAAGCCGACCATTCGTCCCACACACTTTTTAAGTGTAAACTTATTCGTCGTGATCTCTATTTGACCTTAAATCTCGGGAAAGTAGCGATGCTTGGCAGTCGCTTGGTTTGCATGATATCAAATAAAGTAATCTGAAATGAACTCATGAATTTATCTAAAATGTACTCATGAATTTGACATCCTGGTCACTCTCAATACGTTGTAGTACACCATGTAACCTGAATACATGGACCACCAATTGCCTTGCAACCACGGATGTCGTATACTTGACCTTTGTAGAGATGAAATGTGCCACCACAAGCCACATATAAGCTATCTCAACCTTTCTTTGTGTATGGAAGACCCATAGTGAGATCCATAGAAATATGGATCCACTTTCCCATCGAAAATTGATAGGCAAGTTGAAGAAACCCACTGGGCTTACCTTATCAGGTTGAAAAGGCATACATCTTGTGTGACAAGAGCATGTAAGTCCTTCCACATCCCTTTCCTCTAGAAGCTCTTTCTTATCTTATCAAAGGACTTGAATATTCCCGATTGCCCCACCATTGATGAAGAATGCATTTTTTATGTAGGTACCACATGTAGACTCTATCTTTGTAGTAAAAAATGAGACCATTATGGGAACTATGTTGTAATTTTTAACATAGACACCATGTAGACTCTATCTTTGTTAGTAAAAATGAGACCATTATGTAGCCAAAAACGAGGCAACTCTTTATGAGAACCAGGTCGTAATTTTAGCACCATTTGTGACACCCCCTTGTTTAAGAGATCTTCCTTTTGAAATTCCATGACCCAATGTTTGTATACTTTAGGTATAGCTGATAGAGCATCAGCCACTACATTATCCTTAGCGCTCATCTCTTGACCATACACATGCATATACATCTCTTTTTGTTGGTAGATTCTTTGGAATTTAAAACATATCATGAAACTCATCCAATAGTTCAACCATGCCCTCTGCATTTGTTTCTTGTTCTCAACCATATCATACCATCCTCTCTGCTAGGCTATAAAACAAATACACAGCCCATTTGCTTCGGTTCCCTTGAGTATTTGTAGCTTCTAAAAAACATTTAATCTCCTTCTTGAAGCTCCCCAGAGGCGGTCCTATGGGCTTCGATATAATTCTTGATTCTCACTTGAGCTCGCTTTCATGTTTGCCTTGCATTGTTGGAGAAGAGCATGCACTACCTCACTTCCTCTTTCTCATTTGGATTCACTCCTTCTTACTTGAAAACTATCATAGTAGGTGCGCACCATTCACTTTCTAACCATACACGATGCCTCAGAAAGGTGGCGTGCCAATACTCTCATGATGATGAGCAGTACTATTATTAGTAGGAAAACTTGAGTAAAGCTGAGCGTTCATCCCACAGTTTGAGCATCATGGAAATGCTATCTCAAACTAAGTTTCCACCCACTTATTCACGCCCTCTGTTTGACCTTTGATCTCAGGATGGTAGCGATGCTTGGCGTCAACTTGGTTTGCATGATCTCAAACAAATTGTTTGCAAAATGAACTCATCATGCATTTGGCATTCTTGATCACTTACAATATGTTGTGGTACACCCTGTACCTTCAAGGTAGGATCCCGAAACTGCCTCGCAAAAACGATAGATGTCGTATCCTTGACCTTTGTAGAGATGAAATGTGCCACCCTTGTCAACCTATCCACCACAACATGTAAGCTATCGCAACCTTTCTTTGTGTGTGTGGAAGACCCATATAGTGAAATCCATAGAAATACGAATCCACTGCATACATACATCTTGTGGGACAGAAGCATGTAAGTTCCTCACGTTCCTCTCAATTAGAAGCTCTTATCTTATCAAAGGTGTTGAAATTCCCAACTGCCCCATCGTTGTGCTAAAGAATGCATTTCTCAGATCAGCCTTTGCTTGTAATTTTTGATGATGCCTATAGGCACCATGTAGACTCTATAGATCTTTGTAGCCAGAAGCGAGGCAACTCTTTTCTAAGAACCGTGTTGTAATTCCTGCACCATTCGTGTCACCTCCTTATTTAACGGATATTCCTCTTGAATTTCCAGAACTCAATCTTTGTGTACTTTGGAAATAGTCGATAGTGAACATTTAAGCATCGGCCCCACCACATTATTCTTGCTCTTTATATAGGCAATCTCAAAATCATAATTTTGCAAGGCTGCCACACCCACGTTCTTTGCTTAGGAGATAGACTCGGTTCGGAGAGGAATTACTTCAATGCACATGGATCACTTCTAAAATAAAATGACTACCATTAAGCTCTAATACATTGCAATGTAAGAAAGGGATCAATGGCTTTAAGTAGAGCTCTGATACCAACAATGCAAGAAAGGGATCTAGTGAGAGATCAAGAAAATGCACTCATTATACATGGAGTATACTTATCATAGAGAGTACTAGTAGTCCGCTCAAACATGGAAAGTCTGCCATGACACCGTAAGTAAGACTTCAACTTACAAATACCCTTTCTTCCAAGGGAAAAGGACAATGTCATGTAATCATTTGTACAACAATTTGATGGTGGAACCACATTCTTTGATTACCAAGTCTTTCCTTTTTTTATGCTCTTAAAATCCCACTGCCTTGCAGCCATATTGTCATATACTTGAACTTTCTAGAGATGAAATGTTCCACCCTTGTCAACCTATTCAGAGACACACATGCCCTTTCCTAATGTTTCTTTGTGTGTGGAAGACCCATAGTGAAATCCATAGAAATACAAATCCAATTCCCTTCGAGAATAGGCAAGTTGAAGTAGCCCATCGGACTTATATGTATTGGGTTCTTATTAAGTTGAGAAGGCGTACATCTTGTGAGAAAAGCATGGAAGTCCTTCCACATCCCTTTCTAATAGAAGCCCTTTTCGTTATCCTATCAACGGTCTTGAATACTCTTGATTGCCACACCGTTGGTAAAGGCAATGGTCTTGATTATTCCTGACTGTCCCACACCATTGGTGAAGAATGTATTTGTTCGATCGGCCTTTGCTTGTAACTTTTGATGTAGGCACCATGTAGACTCTATCTTTGCAGTAAAAATGAGACCATTTCATAGCTAGAAAGAAGGCAACTCTTTATGAGAACCATATCATAATCTCAGCCAGAGGCCGCCACATTATCCTATTGTTGATTATACACGCGATCTCAAAATCATAATTTTGCAAGGTTGCCAACCACCTTCTTCGCTTAGGAGACGGATTCGGTCACAGGAGAGAATTACTTCAATGCACGGTACGGTGATCACTTCTCACATAAAAATCATACAAATCTCCTTTTGTTGGTAGAATCTTCAGAATTTAAAGCATATGATGAAACTCATAGTTCAGCCATGTCCCTTCGCTTTGATTCTTAATTTCCTTCTTGGAGTTCCGAATTCTCCTATGGGCATCGGCATAATGCTTCATTGAGATTAGTTTCATGTTTGCCTTGCATTTTTGGAGAAGAGCATTCACGATCTCCACTTTCACTTTTGCATTTGGATTCACTCCCTTTTGCTCGACAGCTATCATGGGTACAGTTGCCTTCTAACCATACGCGATGCCTCAAAAGGTGGCATTCACCATCTAAGCATACACAGTGCCTCAAAAGGTGGCGCGACGGCATGCATTCACCTTTTCTAACTATACACAATGCCTTAGAAAGCGGCATGCCAATACTCTCACGAGATGAGGTACTATTGTAGGAAAAATGGGCTAAAGCCGACCATTCGTCCCACACACTTTTTAAGTGTAAACTTATTCGTCGTGATCTCTATTTGACCTTAAATCTCGGGAAGGTAGTGATGCTTGGCAGTCGCTTGGTTTGCATGATATCAAATAAAGTAATCTAAAATTAACTCATGAATTTATCTAAAATGAACTCATGAATTTGACATCCTGGTCACTCTCAATACGTTGTAGTACACCATGTAACCTGAATACATGGACCACCAATTGTCTTGCAACCACGGATGTCGTATACTTGACCTTTGTAGAGATGAAATGTGCCACCACAAGCCACATATAAGCTATCTCAACCTCTCATTGTGTGTGGAAGACCCATAGTGAGACCCATAGAAATATGGATCCACTTCCCCATCGAAAATTGATAGGCAAGTTGAAGAAACCCACTGGGCTTACCTTATCAGGTTGAAAAGGGATACATCTTGTGTGACAAGAGCATGTAAGTCCTTCCACATCCCTTTCCTCTAGAAGCTCTTTCTTATCTTATCAAAGGACTTGAATATTCCCAATTGCCCCACCATTGATGAAGAATGCATTTTTTATGTAGGTACCACATGTAGACTCTATCTCTGTAGTAAAAAATGAGACCATTATGGGAACCATGTTGTAATTTTCGACATAGGCACCATGTAGACTCTATCTTTGTAGTAAAAATGAGACCATTACGTAGCCAAAAAACGAGGCAACTCTTTATGAGAACCAGGTCGCAATTTTAGCACCATTTCTGATGCCCCCTTATTTAAGAGATCTTCCTTTTGAAATTCCATGACCCAATGTTTGTATACTTTAGGTATAACTGATAGAGTATCAACCAATACATTATCCTTGCCCTTTTATATAGCTCATCTCAAAATCATAATTTTGTGAGGTTTCTTCTTTACGTAGGAGATAGATTCGGTTGGGAGAGGAATTACTTCAACACACAATGATCACTTCTCACATTAAAATGACTACCATAAAGGTAATGATGCCACTTCTTGACGGCACGAAAGATAGCACTCATGTCTTGATCATACACATGCATATACATCTCTTTTTGTTGGTAGATTCTTTGGAATTTAAAACATATCATGAAACTCATCCAATAGTTCAGCCATGCCCTCATGCATTTGTTTCTTATTCTCAACCATATCATACCATCCTCTCTGCTAGGCTATAAAACAAATACACAGCCCATTTGCTTTGGCTCCCTCGAGTATTTGTAGCTCCTAATAAACATTTAATCTCCTTCTTGAAGCTCCAAAAGGTGGAGTCCTATGGGCTTCGACATAATTCTTGATTCTTACTTGAGCTCGCTTTCATGTTTGCCTTACATTGTTGGAGAAGAGCATGCACTACCTCACTTCCTCTTTCTCATTTGGATTCACTCCTTCTTACTTGACAACTATCATAGGTGCGCACTATTCACTTTCTAACCATACACGATGCCTCAGAAAGGTGGCGTGCCAATACTCTCATGATGATGAGAGCAGTACTATTAATAGTAGGAAAACTTGAGTAAAGCTGAGCGTTCATCCCACACACTTTGAGCATCATGGAAATGCTATCTCAAACACTTCTGACATAAAATGACTACCATAAAGCTCTAATACATTGCAATGTAAGAAAGGGATCAATGGCTTTAAGTAGAGCTCTGATACCAACAATGCAAGAAAGGGATCTAGTGAGAGATCAAGAAAATGCACTCATTATACATGGAGTATACTTATCATAGAGAGTACTAGTAGTCCACCCAAACATGGAAAGTCTGCCATGACACCGTAAGTAAGACTTCAACTTACAAATACCCTTTCTTCCAAGGAAAAAGGACAACATCATGTAATCATTTGTACAACAATTTGATGGTGGAACCACATTCTTTAATTACCAAGTCTTTCCTTTTTTTATGCTCTTAAAATCCCACTGCCTTGCAGCCATAGTGTCATATACTCGAACTATCTAGAGATGAAATGTTCCACCCTTGTCAACCTATTCAGAGACACACATGCCCTATCCCAATGTTTCTTTGTGTGTGGAAGACCCATAGTGAAATCCATAGAAATACGAATCCAATTCCCTTCGCGAGAGTAGGGAAGTTGAAGTAGCCCATCGAACTTATATGTATTGGATTCTTATTAAGTTGAGAAGGCGTACATCTTGTGAGAAAAGCATGGAAGTCCTTCCACATCCCTTTCTAATAGAAGCCCTTTTCCTTATCCTATCAACGGTCCTGAATACTCTTGATTGCCACACCGTTGGTGAAGGCAACGGTCTTGAATATTCCTGACTGCCCCACACCATTGTTGGTGAAGAATGTATTTGTTCGATCGGCCTTTGCTTGTAACTTTTGATGTAGGCACCATGTAAACTCTATCTTTGCAGTAAAAATGAGACCATTTCATAGCTAGAAAGAAGGCAACTCTTTATGAGAACCATATCATAATCTCAGCCGGGCCGCCTTATTATCCTGTTGTTGATTATACACGCGATCTCAAAATCATAATTTTGCAAGGTTGCCAAACAACCACCTTCTTCGCTTAGGAGACGGATTCGGCCACAGGAGAGAATTACTTCAATGCACGATACGGTGATCACTTCTCAGATAAAAATCACTCATATCGTAAAGGTAATGATGCCACCTCTTGCTGGCATAATGCAAAATAGCCATCATCTCTTGATCATACAAATCTCCTTTTGTTGGTAGAATCTTCATAATTTAAAGCATATGATGAAACTCATAGTTCAGCCATGCCCTCATGCATTTGTTTTTGTTCTCAACCACCATATCATCCTCTTTGCAATGCTATAAAACAATCACACAGTCCATTAGCTTTGATTCCCAATCTCCTTCTTGGAGTTCCGAATTCTCCTATGGGCATCGGCATAATGCTTCATTGAGATTACTTTCATGTTTGCCTCGCATTTTTGGGGAGAAGAGCATTCACTATCTCCACTTTCTCTTTTGCATTTGGATTCACTCCCTTTTGCTCGACAGCTATCATGGGTGCAGTTGCCTTCTAACCATACGCGATGCCTCAAAAGGTGGCATTCACCATCTAAGCATACACAGTGCCTCAAAAGGTGGCGCGACGGCATGCATTCACCTTTTCTAACTATACACAATGCCTTAGAAAGCGGCATGCCAATACTCTCACGAGATGAGGTACTATTGTAGGAAAAATGGGCTAAAGCCGACCATTCGTCCCACACACTTTTTAAGTGTAAACTTATTCGTCGTGATCTCTATTTGACCTTAAATCTCGGGAAAGTAGCGATGCTTGGCAGTCGCTTGGTTTGCATGATATCAAATAAAGTAATCTGAAATGAACTCATGAATTTATCTAAAATGTACTCATGAATTTGACATCCTGGTCACTCTCAATACGTTGTAGTACACCATGTAACCTGAATACATGGACCACCAATTGCCTTGCAACCACGGATGTCGTATACTTGACCTTTGTAGAGATGAAATGTGCCACCACAAGCCACATATAAGCTATCTCAACCTTTCTTTGTGTATGGAAGACCCATAGTGAGATCCATAGAAATATGGATCCACTTTTCCATCGAAAATTGATAGGCAAGTTGAAGAAACCCACTGGGCTTACCTTATCAGGTTGAAAAGGCATACATCTTGTGTGACAAGAGCATGTAAGTCCTTCCACATCCCTTTCCTCTAGAAGCTCTTTCTTATCTTATCAAAGGACTTGAATATTCCCGATTGCCCCACCATTGATGAAAAATGCATTTTTTATGTAGGTACCACATGTAGACTCTATCTTTGTAGTAAAAAATGAGACCATTATGGGAACTATGTTGTAATTTTTAACATAGACACCATGTAGACTCTATCTTTGTTAGTAAAAATGAGACCATTATGTAGCCAAAAACGAGGCAACTCTTTATGAGAACCAGGTCGTAATTTTAGCACCATTTGTGACACCCCCTTGTTTAAGAGATCTTCCTTTTGAAATTCCATGACCCAATGTTTGTATACTTTAGGTATAGCTGATAGAGCATCAGCCACTACATTATCCTTAGCGCTCATCTCTTGACCATACACATGCATATACATCTCTTTTTGTTGGTAGATTCTTTGGAATTTAAAACATATCATGAAACTCATCCAATAGTTCAACCATGCCCTCTGCATTTGTTTCTTGTTCTCAACCATATCATACCATCCTCTCTGCTAGGCTATAAAACAAATACACAGCCCATTTGCTTCGGTTCCCTTGAGTATTTGTAGCTTCTAAAAAACATTTAATCTCCTTCTTGAAGCTCCCCAGAGGCGGTCCTATGGGCTTCGATATAATTCTTGATTCTCACTTGAGCTCGCTTTCATGTTTGCCTTGCATTGTTGGAGAAGAGCATGCACTACCTCACTTCCTCTTTCTCATTTGGATTCACTCCTTCTTACTTGAAAACTATCATAGTAGGTGCGCACCATTCACTTTCTAACCATACACGATGCCTCAGAAAGGTGGCGTGCCAATACTCTCATGATGATGAGCAGTACTATTATTAGTAGGAAAACTTGAGTAAAGCTGAGCGTTCATCCCACAGTTTGAGCATCATGGAAATGCTATCTCAAACTAAGTTTCCACCCACTTATTCACGCCCTCTGTTTGACCTTTGATCTCAGGATGGTAGCGATGCTTGGCGTCAACTTGGTTTGCATGATCTCAAACAAATTGTTTGCAAAATGAACTCATCATGCATTTGGCATTCTTGATCACTTACAATATGTTGTGGTACACCCTGTACCTTCAAGGTAGGATCCCGAAACTGCCTCGCAAAAACGATAGATGTCGTATCCTTGACCTTTGTAGAGATGAAATGTGCCACCCTTGTCAACCTATCCACCACAACATGTAAGCTATCGCAACCTTTCTTTGTGTGTGTGGAAGACCCATATAGTGAAATCCATAGAAATACGAATCCACTGCATACATACATCTTGTGGGACAGAAGCATGTAAGTTCCTCACGTTCCTCTCAATTAGAAGCTCTTATCTTATCAAAGGTGTTGAAATTCCCAACTGCCCCATCGTTGTGCTAAAGAATGCATTTCTCAGATCAGCCTTTGCTTGTAATTTTTGATGATGCCTATAGGCACCATGTAGACTCTATAGATCTTTGTAGCCAGAAGCGAGGCAACTCTTTTCTAAGAACCGTGTTGTAATTCCTGCACCATTCGTGTCACCTCCTTATTTAACGGATATTCCTCTTGAATTTCCAGAACTCAATCTTTGTGTACTTTGGAAATAGTCGATAGTGAACATTTAAGCATCGGCCCCACCACATTATTCTTGCTCTTTATATAGGCAATCTCAAAATCATAATTTTGCAAGGCTGCCACACCCACGTTCTTTGCTTAGGAGATAGACTCGGTTCGGAGAGGAATTACTTCAATGCACATGGATCACTTCTAAAATAAAATGACTACCATTAAGCTCTAATACATTGCAATGTAAGAAAGGGATCAATGGCTTTAAGTAGAGCTCTGATACCAACAATGCAAGAAAGGGATCTAGTGAGAGATCAAGAAAATGCACTCATTATACATGGAGTATACTTATCATAGAGAGTACTAGTAGTCCGCTCAAACATGGAAAGTCTGCCATGACACCGTAAGTAAGACTTCAACTTACAAATACCCTTTCTTCCAAGGGAAAAGGACAATGTCATGTAATCATTTGTACAACAATTTGATGGTGGAACCACATTCTTTGATTACCAAGTCTTTCCTTTTTTTATGCTCTTAAAATCCCACTGCCTTGCAGCCATATTGTCATATACTTGAACTTTCTAGAGATGAAATGTTCCACCCTTGTCAACCTATTCAGAGACACACATGCCCTTTCCTAATGTTTCTTTGTGTGTGGAAGACCCATAGTGAAATCCATAGAAATACAAATCCAATTCCCTTCGAGAATAGGCAAGTTGAAGTAGCCCATCGGACTTATATGTATTGGGTTCTTATTAAGTTGAGAAGGCGTACATCTTGTGAGAAAAGCATGGAAGTCCTTCCACATCCCTTTCTAATAGAAGCCCTTTTCGTTATCCTATCAACGGTCTTGAATACTCTTGATTGCCACACCGTTGGTAAAGGCAACGGTCTTGATTATTCCTGACTGTCCCACACCATTGGTGAAGAATGTATTTGTTCGATCGGCCTTTGCTTGTAACTTTTGATGTAGGCACCATGTAGACTCTATCTTTGCAGTAAAAATGAGACCATTTCATAGCTAGAAAGAAGGCAACTCTTTATGAGAACCATATCATAATCTCAGCCAGAGGCCGCCACATTATCCTATTGTTGATTATACACGCGATCTCAAAATCATAATTTTGCAAGGTTGCCAACCACCTTCTTCGCTTAGGAGACGGATTCTGTCACAGGATAGAATTACTTCAATGCACGGTACGGTGATCACTTCTCACATAAAAATCATACAAATCTCCTTTTGTTGGTAGAATCTTCAGAATTTAAAGCATATGATGAAACTCATAGTTCAGCCATGTCCCTTAGCTTTGATTCTTAATTTCCTTCTTGGAGTTCCGAATTCTCCTATGGGCATCGGCATAATGCTTCATTGAGATTAGTTTCATGTTTGCCTTGCATTTTTGGAGAAGAGCATTCACGATCTCCACTTTCACTTTTGCATTTGGATTCACTCCCTTTTGCTCGACAGCTATCATGGGTACAGTTGCCTTCTAACCATACGCGATGCCTCAAAAGGTGGCATTCACCATCTAAGCATACACAGTGCCTCAAAAGGTGGCGCGACGGCATGCATTCACCTTTTCTAACTATACACAATGCCTTAGAAAGCGGCATGCCAATACTCTCACGAGATGAGGTACTATTGTAGGAAAAATGGGCTAAAGCCGACCATTCGTCCCACACACTTTTTAAGTGTAAACTTATTCGTCGTGATCTCTATTTGACCTTAAATCTCGGGAAGGTATTGATGCTTGGCAGTCGCTTGGTTTGCATGATATCAAATAAAGTAATCTAAAATTAACTCATGAATTTATCTAAAATGAACTCATGAATTTGACATCCTGGTCACTCTCAATACGTTGTAGTACACCATGTAACCTGAATACATGGACCACCAATTGTCTTGCAACCACGGATGTCGTATACTTGACCTTTGTAGAGATGAAATGTGCCACCACAAGCCACATATAAGCTATCTCAACCTCTCATTGTGTGTGGAAGACCCATAGTGAGACCCATAGAAATATGGATCCACTTCCCCATCGAAAATTGATAGGCAAGTTGAAGAAACCCACCGGGCTTACCTTATCAGGTTGAAAAGGGATACATCTTGTGTGACAAGAGCATGTAAGTCCTTCCACATCCCTTTCCTCTAGAAGCTCTTTCTTATCTTATCAAAGGACTTGAATATTCCCAATTGCCCCACCATTGATGAAGAATGCATTTTTTATGTAGGTACCACATGTAGACTCTATCTCTGTAGTAAAAAATGAGACCATTATGGGAACCATGTTGTAATTTTCGACATAGGCACCATGTAGACTCTATCTTTGTAGTAAAAATGAGACCATTACGTAGCCAAAAAACGAGGCAACTCTTTATGAGAACCAGGTCGCAATTTTAGCACCATTTCTGATGCCCCCTTATTTAAGAGATCTTCCTTTTGAAATTCCATGACCCAATGTTTGTATACTTTAGGTATAACTGATAGAGTATCAACCAATACATTATCCTTGCCCTTTTATATAGCTCATCTCAAAATCATAATTTTGTGAGGTTTCTTCTTTACGTAGGAGATAGATTCGGTTGGGAGAGGAATTACTTCAACACACAATGATCACTTCTCACATTAAAATGACTACCATAAAGGTAATGATGCCACTTCTTGACGGCACGAAAGATAGCACTCATGTCTTGATCATACACATGCATATACATCTCTTTTTGTTGGTAGATTCTTTGGAATTTAAAACATATCATGAAACTCATCCAATAGTTCAGCCATGCCCTCATGCATTTGTTTCTTATTCTCAACCATATCATACCATCCTCTCTGCTAGGCTATAAAACAAATACACAGCCCATTTGCTTTGGCTCCCTCGAGTATTTGTAGCTCCTAATAAACATTTAATCTCCTTCTTGAAGCTCCAAAAGGTGGAGTCCTATGGGCTTCGACATAATTCTTGATTCTTACTTGAGCTCGCTTTCATGTTTGCCTTACATTGTTGGAGAAGAGCATGCACTACCTCACTTCCTCTTTCTCATTTGGATTCACTCCTTCTTACTTGACAACTATCATAGGTGTGCACTATTCACTTTCTAACCATACACGATGCCTCAGAAAGGTGGCGTGCCAATACTCTCATGATGATGAGAGCAGTACTATTAATAGTAGGAAAACTTGAGTAAAGCTGAGCGTTCATCCCACACACTTTGAGCATCATGGAAATGCTATCTCAAACACTTCTGACATAAAATGACTACCATAAAGCTCTAATACATTGCAATGTAAGAAAGGGATCAATGGCTTTAAGTAGAGCTCTGATACCAACAATGCAAGAAAGGGATCTAGTGAGAGATCAAGAAAATGCACTCATTATACATGGAGTATACTTATCATAGAGAGTACTAGTAGTCCACCCAAACATGGAAAGTCTGCCATGACACCGTAAGTAAGACTTCAACTTACAAATACCCTTTCTTCCAAGGGAAAAGGACAACATCATGTAATCATTTGTACAACAATTTGATGGTGGAACCACATTCTTTAATTACCAAGTCTTTCCTTTTTTTATGCTCTTAAAATCCCACTGCCTTGCAGCCATAGTGTCATATACTCGAACTATCTAGAGATGAAATGTTCCACCCTTGTCAACCTATTCAGAGACACACATGCCCTATCCCAATGTTTCTTTGTGTGTGGAAGACCCATAGTGAAATCCATAGAAATACGAATCCAATTCCCTTCGCGAGAGTAGGGAAGTTGAAGTAGCCCATCGAACTTATATGTATTGGATTCTTATTAAGTTGAGAAGGCGTACATCTTGTGAGAAAAGCATGGAAGTCCTTCCACATCCCTTTCTAATAGAAGCCCTTTTCCTTATCCTATCAACGGTCCTGAATACTCTTGATTGCCACACCGTTGGTGAAGGCAACGGTCTTGAATATTCCTGACTGCCCCACACCATTGTTGGTGAAGAATGTATTTGTTCGATCGGCCTTTGCTTGTAACTTTTGATGTAGGCACCATGTAAACTCTATCTTTGCAGTAAAAATGAGACCATTTCATAGCTAGAAAGAAGGCAACTCTTTATGAGAACCATATCATAATCTCAGCCGGGCCGCCTTATTATCCTGTTGTTGATTATACACGCGATCTCAAAATCATAATTTTGCAAGGTTGCCAAACAACCACCTTCTTCGCTTAGGAGACGGATTCGGCCACAGGAGAGAATTACTTCAATGCACGATACGGTGATCACTTCTCAGATAAAAATCACTCATATCGTAAAGGTAATGATGCCACCTCTTGATGGCATAATGCAAAATAGCCATCATCTCTTGATCATACAAATCTCCTTTTGTTGGTAGAATCTTCATAATTTAAAGCATATGATGAAACTCATAGTTCAGCCATGCCCTCATGCATTTGTTTTTGTTCTCAACCACCATATCATCCTCTTTGCAATGCTATAAAACAATCACACAGTCCATTAGCTTTGATTCCCAATCTCCTTCTTGGAGTTCCGAATTCTCCTATGGGCATCGGCATAATGCTTCATTGAGATTACTTTCATGTTTGCCTCGCATTTTTGGGGAGAAGAGCATTCACTATCTCCACTTTCTCTTTTGCATTTGGATTCACTCCCTTTTGCTCGACAGCTATCATGGGTGCAGTTGCCTTCTAACCATACGCGATGCCTCAAAAGGTGGCATTCACCATCTAAGCATACACAGTGCCTCAAAAGGTGGCGCGACGGCATGCATTCACCTTTTCTAACTATACACAATGCCTTAGAAAGCGGCATGCCAATACTCTCACGAGATGAGGTACTATTGTAGGAAAAATGGGCTAAAGCCGACCATTCGTCCCACACACTTTTTAAGTGTAAACTTATTCGTCGTGATCTCTATTTGACCTTAAATCTCGGGAAAGTAGCGATGCTTGGCAGTCGCTTGGTTTGCATGATATCAAATAAAGTAATCTGAAATGAACTCATGAATTTATCTAAAATGTACTCATGAATTTGACATCCTGGTCACTCTCAATACGTTGTAGTACACCATGTAACCTGAATACATGGACCACCAATTGCCTTGCAACCACGGATGTCGTATACGTGACCTTTGTAGAGATGAAATGTGCCACCACAAGCCACATATAAGCTATCTCAACCTTTCTTTGTGTATGGAAGACCCATAGTGAGATCCATAGAAATATGGATCCACTTTCCCATCGAAAATTGATAGGCAAGTTGAAGAAACCCACTGGGCTTACCTTATCAGGTTGAAAAGGCATACATCTTGTGTGACAAGAGCATGTAAGTCCTTCCACATCCCTTTCCTCTAGAAGCTCTTTCTTATCTTATCAAAGGACTTGAATATTCCCGATTGCCCCACCATTGATGAAGAATGCATTTTTTATGTAGGTACCACATGTAGACTCTATCTTTGTAGTAAAAAATGAGACCATTATGGGAACTATGTTGTAATTTTTAACATAGACACCATGTAGACTCTATCTTTGTTAGTAAAAATGAGACCATTATGTAGCCAAAAACGAGGCAACTCTTTATGAGAACCAGGTCGTAATTTTAGCACCATTTGTGACACCCCCTTGTTTAAGAGATCTTCCTTTTGAAATTCCATGACCCAATGTTTGTATACTTTAGGTATAGCTGATAGAGCATCAGCCACTACATTATCCTTAGCGCTCATCTCTTGACCATACACATGCATATACATCTCTTTTTGTTGGTAGATTCTTTGGAATTTAAAACATATCATGAAACTCATCCAATAGTTCAACCATGCCCTCTGCATTTGTTTCTTGTTCTCAACCATATCATACCATCCTCTCTGCTAGGCTATAAAACAAATACACAGCCCATTTGCTTCGGTTCCCTTGAGTATTTGTAGCTTCTAAAAAACATTTAATCTCCTTCTTGAAGCTCCCCAGAGGCGGTCCTATGGGCTTCGATATAATTCTTGATTCTCACTTGAGCTCGCTTTCATGTTTGCCTTGCATTGTTGGAGAAGAGCATGCACTACCTCACTTCCTCTTTCTCATTTGGATTCACTCCTTCTTACTTGAAAACTATCATAGTAGGTGCGCACCATTCACTTTCTAACCATACACGATGCCTCAGAAAGGTGGCGTGCCAATACTCTCATGATGATGAGCAGTACTATTATTAGTAGGAAAACTTGAGTAAAGCTGAGCGTTCATCCCACAGTTTGAGCATCATGGAAATGCTATCTCAAACTAAGTTTCCACCCACTTATTCACGCCCTCTGTTTGACCTTTGATCTCAGGATGGTAGCGATGCTTGGCGTCAACTTGGTTTGCATGATCTCAAACAAATTGTTTGCAAAATGAACTCATCATGCATTTGGCATTCTTGATCACTTACAATATGTTGTGGTACACCCTGTACCTTCAAGGTAGGATCCCGAAACTGCCTCGCAAAAACGATAGATGTCGTATCCTTGACCTTTGTAGAGATGAAATGTGCCACCCTTGTCAACCTATCCACCACAACATGTAAGCTATCGCAACCTTTCTTTGTGTGTGTGGAAGACCCATATAGTGAAATCCATAGAAATACGAATCCACTGCATACATACATCTTGTGGGACAGAAGCATGTAAGTTCCTCACGTTCCTCTCAATTAGAAGCTCTTATCTTATCAAAGGTGTTGAAATTCCCAACTGCCCCATCGTTGATGAAGAATGTAAGTCCTTCCACATCCCTTTCCTCTAGAAGCTCTTTCTTATCTTATCAAAGGACTTGAATATTCCCAATTGCCCCACCATTGATGAAGAATGCATTTTTTATGTAGGTACCACATGTAGACTCTATCTCTGTAGTAAAAAATGAGACCATTATGGGAACCATGTTGTAATTTTCGACGTAGGCACCATGTAGACTCTATCTTTGTAGTAAAAATGAGACCATTACGTAGCCAAAAAACGAGGCAACTCTTTATGAGAACCAGGTCGCAATTTTAGCACCATTTCTGATGCCCCCTTATTTAAGAGATCTTCCTTTTGAAATTCCATGACCCAATGTTTGTGTTAAAGAATGCATTTCTCAGATCAGCCTATCAACGGTCTTGAATACTCTTGATTGCCACACCGTTGGTAAAGGCAACGGTCTTGATTATTCCTGACTGTCCCACACCATTGGTGAAGAATGTATTTGTTCGATCGGCCTTTGCTTGTAACTTTTGATGTAGGCACCATGTAGACTCTATCTTTGCAGTAAAAATGAGACCATTTCATAGCTAGAAAGAAGGCAACTCTTTATGAGAACCATATCATAATCTCAGCCAGAGGCCGCCACATTATCCTATTGTTGATTATACACGCGATCTCAAAATCATAATTTTGCAAGGTTGCCAACCACCTTCTTCGCTTAGGAGACGGATTCTGTCACAGGATAGAATTACTTCAATGCACGGTACGGTGATCACTTCTCACATAAAAATCATACAAATCTCCTTTTGTTGGTAGAATCTTCAGAATTTAAAGCATATGATGAAACTCATAGTTCAGCCATGTCCCTTAGCTTTGATTCTTAATTTCCTTCTTGGAGTTCCGAATTCTCCTATGGGCATCGGCATAATGCTTCATTGAGATTAGTTTCATGTTTGCCTTGCATTTTTGGAGAAGAGCATTCACGATCTCCACTTTCACTTTTGCATTTGGATTCACTCCCTTTTGCTCGACAGCTATCATGGGTACAGTTGCCTTCTAACCATACGCGATGCCTCAAAAGGTGGCATTCACCATCTAAGCATACACAGTGCCTCAAAAGGTGTCGCGACGGCATGCATTCACCTTTTCTAACTATACACAATGCCTTAGAAAGCGGCATGCCAATACTCTCACGAGATGAGGTACTATTGTAGGAAAAATGGGCTAAAGCCGACCATTCGTCCCACACACTTTTTAAGTGTAAACTTATTCGTCGTGATCTCTATTTGACCTTAAATCTCGGGAAGGTAGTGATGCTTGGCAGTTGCTTGGTTTGCATGATATCAAATAAAGTAATCTAAAATTAACTCATGAATTTATCTAAAATGAACTCATGAATTTGACATCCTGGTCAATACGTTGTAGTACACCATGTAACCTGAATACATGGACCACCAATTGTCTTGCAACCACGGATGTCGTATACTTGACCTTTGTAGAGATGAAATGTGCCACCACAAGCCACATATAAGCTATCTCAACCTCTCATTGTGTGTGGAAGAACCATAGTGAGACCCATAGAAATATGGATCCACTTCCCCATCGAAAATTGATAGGCAAGTTGAAGAAACCCACCGGGCTTACCTTATCAGGTTGAAAAGGGATACATCTTGTGTGACAAGAGCATGTAAGTCCTTCCACATCCCTTTCCTCTAGAAGCTCTTTCTTATCTTATCAAAGGACTTGAATATTCCCAATTGCCCCACCATTGATGAAGAATGCATTTTTTATGTAGGTACCACATGTAGACTCTATCTCTGTAGTAAAAAATGAGACCATTATGGGAACCATGTTGTAATTTTCGACGTAGGCACCATGTAGACTCTATCTTTGTAGTAAAAATGAGACCATTACGTAGCCAAAAAACGAGGCAACTCTTTATGAGAACCAGGTCGCAATTTTAGCACCATTTCTGATGCCCCCTTATTTAAGAGATCTTCCTTTTGAAATTCCATGACCCAATGTTTGTGCTAAAGAATGCATTTCTCAGATCAGCCTTTGCTTGTAATTTTTGATGATGCCTATAGGCACCATGTAGACTCTATAGATCTTTGTAGCCAGAAGCGAGGCAACTCTTTTCTAAGAACCGTGTTGTAATTCCTGCACCATTCGTGTCACCTCCTTATTTAACGGATATTCCTCTTGAATTTCCAGAACTCAATCTTTGTGTACTTTGGAAATAGTCGATAGTGAACATTTAAGCATCGGCCCCACCACATTATTCTTGCTCTTTATATAGGCAATCTCAAAATCATAATTTTGCAAGGCTGCCACACCCACGTTCTTTGCTTAGGAGATAGACTCGGTTCGGAGAGGAATTACTTCAATGCACATGGATCACTTCTAAAATAAAATGACTACCATTAAGCTCTAATACATTGCAATGTAAGAAAGGGATCAATGGCTTTAAGTAGAGCTCTGATACCAACAATGCAAGAAAGGGATCTAGTGAGAGATCAAGAAAATGCACTCATTATACATGGAGTATACTTATCATAGAGAGTACTAGTAGTCCGCTCAAACATGGAAAGTCTGCCATGACACCGTAAGTAAGACTTCAACTTACAAATACCCTTTCTTCCAAGGGAAAAGGACAATGTCATGTAATCATTTGTACAACAATTTGATGGTGGAACCACATTCTTTGATTACCAAGTCTTTCCTTTTTTTATGCTCTTAAAATCCCACTGCCTTGCAGCCTTATTGTCATATACTTGAACTTTCTAGAGATGAAATGTTCCACCCTTGTCAACCTATTCAGAGACACACATGCCCTTTCCTAATGTTTCTTTGTGTGTGGAAGACCCATAGTGAAATCCATAGAAATACAAATCCAATTCCCTTCGAGAGTAGGCAAGTTGAAGTAGCCCATCGGACTTATATGTATTGGGTTCTTATTAAGTTGAGAAGGCGTACATCTTGTGAGAAAAGCATGGAAGTCCTTCCACATCCCTTTCTAATAGAAGCCCTTTTCGTTATCCTATCAACGGTCCTGAATACTCTTGATTGCCACACCGTTGGTAAAGGCAACGGTCTTGATTATTCCTGACTGTCCCACACCATTGGTGAAGAATGTATTTGTTCGATCGGCCTTTGCTTGTAACTTTTGATGTAGGCACCATGTAGACTCTATCTTTGCAGTAAAAATGAGACCATTTCATAGCTAGAAAGAAGGCAACTCTTTATGAGAACCATATCATAATCTCAGCCAGAGGCCGCCACATTATCCTATTGTTGATTATACACGCGATCTCAAAATCATAATTTTGCAAGGTTGCCAACCACCTTCTTCGCTTAGGAGACGGATTCTGTCACAGGATAGAATTACTTCAATGCACGGTACGGTGATCACTTCTCACATAAAAATCATACAAATCTCCTTTTGTTGGTAGAATCTTCAGAATTTAAAGCATATGATGAAACTCATAGTTCAGCCATGTCCATTAGCTTTGATTCTTAATTTCCTTCTTGGAGTTCCGAATTCTCCTATGGGCATCGGCATAATGCTTCATTGAGATTAGTTTCATGTTTGCCTTGCATTTTTGGAGAAGAGCATTCACGATCTCCACTTTCACTTTTGCATTTGGATTCACTCCCTTTTGCTCGACAGCTATCATGGGTACAGTTGCCTTCTAACCATACGCGATGCCTCAAAAGGTGGCATTCACCATCTAAGCATACACAGTGCCTCAAAAGGTGTCGCGACGGCATGCATTCACCTTTTCTAACTATACACAATGCCTTAGAAAGCGGCATGCCAATACTCTCACGAGATGAGGTACTATTGTAGGAAAAATGGGCTAAAGCCGACCATTCGTCCCACACACTTTTTAAGTGTAAACTTATTCGTCGTGATCTCTATTTGACCTTAAATCTCGGGAAGGTAGTGATGCTTGGCAGTCGCTTGGTTTGCATGATATCAAATAAAGTAATCTAAAATTAACTCATGAATTTATCTAAAATGAACTCATGAATTTGACATCCTGGTCACTCTCAATACGTTGTTGTACACCATGTAACCTGAATACATGGACCACCAATTGTCTTGCAACCACGGATGTCGTATACTTGACCTTTGTAGAGATGAAATGTGCCACCACAAGCCACATATAAGCTATCTCAACCTCTCATTGTGTGTGGAAGACCCATAGTGAGACCCATAGAAATATGGATCCACTTCCCCATCGAAAATTGATAGGCAAGTTGAAGAAACCCACCGGGCTTACCTTATCAGGTTGAAAAGGGATACATCTTGTGTGACAAGAGCATGTAAGTCCTTCCACATCCCTTTCCTCTAGAAGCTCTTTCTTATCTTATCAAAGGACTTGAATATTCCCAATTGCCCCACCATTGATGAAGAATGCATTTTTTATGTAGGTACCACATGTAGACTCTATCTCTGTAGTAAAAAATGAGACCATTATGGGAACCATGTTGTAATTTTCGACATAGGCACCATGTAGACTCTATCTTTGTAGTAAAAATGAGACTATTACGTAGCCAAAAAACGAGGCAACTCTTTATGAGAACCAGGTTGCAATTTTAGCACCATTTCTGATGCCCCCTTATTTAAGAGATCTTCCTTTTGAAATTCCATGACCCAATGTTTGTATACTTTAGGTATAAGTGATAGAGTATCAACCAATACATTATCCTTGCCCTTTTATATAGCTCATCTCAAAATCATAATTTTGCGAGGTTTCTTCTTTGCGTAGGAGATAGATTCGGTTGGGAGAGGAATTACTTCAACACACAATGATCACTTCTCACATTAAAATGACTACCATAAAGGTAATGATGCCACTTCTTGACGGCACGAAAGATAGCACTCATGTCTTGATCATACACATGCATATACATCTCTTTTTGTTGGTAGATTCTTTGGAATTTAAAACATATCATGAAACTCATCCAATAGTTCAGCCATGCCCTCATGCATTTGTTTCTTATTCTCAACCATATCATACCATCCTCTCTGCTAGGCTATAAAACAAATACACAGCCCATTTGCTTTGGCTCCCTCGAGTATTTGTAGCTCCTAATAAACATTTAATCTCCTTCTTGAAGCTCCAAAAGGTGGAGTCCTATGGGCTTCGACATAATTCTTGATTCTTACTTGAGCTCGCTTTCATGTTTGCCTTACATTGTTGGAGAAGAGCATGCACTACCTCACTTCCTCTTTCTCATTTGGATTCACTCCTTCTTACTTGACAACTATCATAGGTGCGCACTATTCACTTTCTAACCATACACGATGCCTCAGAAAGGTGGCGTGCCAATACTCTCATGATGATGAGAGCAGTACTATTAATAGTAGGAAAACTTGAGTAAAGCTGAGCGTTCATCCCACACACTTTGAGCATCATGGAAATGCTATCTCAAACACTTCTGACATAAAATGACTACCATAAAGCTCTAATACATTGCAATGTAAGAAAGGGATCAATGGCTTTAAGTAGAGCTCTGATACCAACAATGCAAGAAAGGGATCTAGTGAGAGATCAAGAAAATGCACTCATTATACATGGAGTATACTTATCATAGAGAGTACTAGTAGTCCACCCAAACATGGAAAGTCTGCCATGACACCGTAAGTAAGACTTCAACTTACAAATACCCTTTCTTCCAAGGGAAAAGGACAACATCATGTAATCATTTGTACAACAATTTGATGGTGGAACCACATTCTTTAATTACCAAGTCTTTCCTTTTTTTATGCTCTTAAAATCCCACTGCCTTGCAGCCATAGTGTCATATACTCGAACTATCTAGAGATGAAATGTTCCACCCTTGTCAACCTATTCAGAGACACACATGCCCTATCCCAATGTTTCTTTGTGTGTGGAAGACCCATAGTGAAATCCATAGAAATACGAATCCAATTCCCTTCGCGAGAGTAGGGAAGTTGAAGTAGCCCATCGAACTTATATGTATTGGATTCTTATTAAGTTGAGAAGGCGTACATCTTGTGAGAAAAGCATGGAAGTCCTTCCACATCCCTTTCTAATAGAAGCCCTTTTCCTTATCCTATCAACGGTCCTGAATACTCTTGATTGCCACACCGTTGGTGAAGGCAACGGTCTTGAATATTCCTGACTGCCCCACACCATTGTTGGTGAAGAATGTATTTGTTCGATCGGCCTTTGCTTGTAACTTTTGATGTAGGCACCATGTAAACTCTATCTTTGCAGTAAAAATGAGACCATTTCATAGCTAGAAAGAAGGCAACTCTTTATGAGAACCATATCATAATCTCAGCCAGGCCGCCTTATTATCCTGTTGTTGATTATACACGCGATCTCAAAATCATAATTTTGCAAGGTTGCCAAACAACCACCTTCTTTGCTTAGGAGACGGATTCGGCCACAGGAGAGAATTACTTCAATGCACGATACGGTGATCACTTCTCAGATAAAAATCACTCATATCGTAAAGGTAATGATGCCACCTCTTGCTGGCATAATGCAAAATAGCCATCATCTCTTGATCATACAAATCTCCTTTTGTTGGTAGAATCTTCATAATTTAAAGCATATGATGAAACTCATAGTTCAGCCATGCCCTCATGCATTTGTTTTTGTTCTCAACCACCATATCATCCTCTTTGCAATGCTATAAAACAATCACACAGTCCATTAGCTTTGATTCCCAATCTCCTTCTTGGAGTTCCGAATTCTCCTATGGGCATCGGCATAATGCTTCATTGAGATTACTTTCATGTTTGCCTCGCATTTTTGGGGAGAAGAGCATTCACTATCTCCACTTTCTCTTTTGCATTTGGATTCACTCCCTTTTGCTCGACAGCTATCATGGGTGCAGTTGCCTTCTAACCATACGCGATGCCTCAAAAGGTGGCATTCACCATCTAAGCATACACAGTGCCTCAAAAGGTGGCGCGACGGCATGCATTCACCTTTTCTAACTATACACAATGCCTTAGAAAGCGGCATGCCAATACTCTCACGAGATGAGGTACTGTTGTAGGAAAAATGGGCTAAAGCCGACCATTCGTCCCACACACTTTTTAAGTGTAAACTTATTCGTCGTGATCTCTATTTGACCTTAAATCTCGGGAAAGTAGCGATGCTTGGCAGTCGCTTGGTTTGCATGATATCAAATAAAGTAATCTGAAATGAACTCATGAATTTATCTAAAATGTACTCATGAATTTGACATCCTGGTCACTCTCAATACGTTGTAGTACACCATGTAACCTGAATACATGGACCACCAATTGCCTTGCAACCACGGATGTCGTATACTTGACCTTTGTAGAGATGAAATGTGCCACCACAAGCCACATATAAGCTATCTCAACCTTTCTTTGTGTATGGAAGACCCATAGTGAGATCCATAGAAATATGGATCCACTTTCCCATCGAAAATTGATAGGCAAGTTGAAGAAACCCACTGGGCTTACCTTATCAGGTTGAAAAGGCATACATCTTGTGTGACAAGAGCATGTAAGTCCTTCCACATCCCTTTCCTCTAGAAGCTCTTTCTTATCTTATCAAAGGACTTGAATATTCCCGATTGCCCCACCATTGATGAAGAATGCATTTTTTATGTAGGTACCACATGTAGACTCTATCTTTGTAGTAAAAAATGAGACCATTATGGGAACTATGTTGTAATTTTTAACATAGACACCATGTAGACTCTATCTTTGTTAGTAAAAATGAGACCATTATGTAGCCAAAAACGAGGCAACTCTTTATGAGAACCAGGTCGTAATTTTAGCACCATTTGTGACACCCCCTTGTTTAAGAGATCTTCCTTTTGAAATTCCATGACCCAATGTTTGTATACTTTAGGTATAGCTGATAGAGCATCAGCCACTACATTATCCTTAGCGCTCATCTCTTGACCATACACATGCATATACATCTCTTTTTGTTGGTAGATTCTTTGGAATTTAAAACATATCATGAAACTCATCCAATAGTTCAACCATGCCCTCTGCATTTGTTTCTTGTTCTCAACCATATCATACCATCCTCTCTGCTAGGCTATAAAACAAATACACAGCCCATTTGCTTCGGTTCCCTTGAGTATTTGTAGCTTCTAAAAAACATTTAATCTCCTTCTTGAAGCTCCCCAGAGGCGGTCCTATGGGCTTCGATATAATTCTTGATTCTCACTTGAGCTCGCTTTCATGTTTGCCTTGCATTGTTGGAGAAGAGCATGCACTACCTCACTTCCTCTTTCTCATTTGGATTCACTCCTTCTTACTTGAAAACTATCATAGTAGGTGCGCACCATTCACTTTCTAACCATACACGATGCCTCAGAAAGGTGGCGTGCCAATACTCTCATGATGATGAGCAGTACTATTATTAGTAGGAAAACTTGAGTAAAGCTGAGCGTTCATCCCACAGTTTGAGCATCATGGAAATGCTATCTCAAACTAAGTTTCCACCCACTTATTCACGCCCTCTGTTTGACCTTTGATCTCAGGATGGTAGCGATGCTTGGCGTCAACTTGGTTTGCATGATCTCAAACAAATTGTTTGCAAAATGAACTCATCATGCATTTGGCATTCTTGATCACTTACAATATGTTGTGGTACACCCTGTACCTTCAAGGTAGGATCCCGAAACTGCCTCGCAAAAACGATAGATGTCGTATCCTTGACCTTTGTAGAGATGAAATGTGCCACCCTTGTCAACCTATCCACCACAACATGTAAGCTATCGCAACCTTTCTTTGTGTGTGTGGAAGACCCATATAGTGAAATCCATAGAAATACGAATCCACTGCATACATACATCTTGTGGGACAGAAGCATGTAAGTTCCTCACGTTCCTCTCAATTAGAAGCTCTTATCTTATCAAAGGTGTTGAAATTCCCAACTGCCCCATCGTTGTGCTAAAGAATGCATTTCTCAGATCAGCCTTTGCTTGTAATTTTTGATGATGCCTATAGGCACCATGTAGACTCTATAGATCTTTGTAGCCAGAAGCGAGGCAACTCTTTTCTAAGAACCGTCTTGTAATTCCTGCACCATTCGTGTCACCTCCTTATTTAACGGATATTCCTCTTGAATTTCCAGAACTCAATCTTTGTGTACTTTGGAAATAGTCGATAGTGAACATTTAAGCATCGGCCCCACCACATTATTCTTGCTCTTTATATAGGCAATCTCAAAATCATAATTTTGCAAGGCTGCCACACCCACGTTCTTTGCTTAGGAGATAGACTCGGTTCGGAGAGGAATTACTTCAATGCACATGGATCACTTCTAAAATAAAATGACTACCATTAAGCTCTAATACATTGCAATGTAAGAAAGGGATCAATGGCTTTAAGTAGAGCTCTGATACCAACAATGCAAGAAAGGGATCTAGTGAGAGATCAAGAAAATGCACTCATTATACATGGAGTATACTTATCATAGAGAGTACTAGTAGTCCGCTCAAACATGGAAAGTCTGCCATGACACCGTAAGTAAGACTTCAACTTACAAATACCCTTTCTTCCAAGGGAAAAGGACAATGTCATGTAATCATTTGTACAACAATTTGATGGTGGAACCACATTCTTTGATTACCAAGTCTTTCCTTTTTTTATGCTCTTAAAATCCCACTGCCTTGCAGCCATATTGTCATATACTTGAACTTTCTAGAGATGAAATGTTCCACCCTTGTCAACCTATTCAGAGACACACATGCCCTTTCCTAATGTTTCTTTGTGTGTGGAAGACCCATAGTGAAATCCATAGAAATACAAATCCAATTCCCTTCGAGAGTAGGCAAGTTGAAGTAGCCCATCGGACTTATATGTATTGGGTTCTTATTAAGTTGAGAAGGCGTACATCTTGTGAGAAAAGCATGGAAGTCCTTCCACATCCCTTTCTAATAGAAGCCCTTTTCGTTATCCTATCAACGGTCCTGAATACTCTTGATTGCCACACCGTTGGTAAAGGCAACGGTCTTGATTATTCCTGACTGTCCCACACCATTGGTGAAGAATGTATTTGTTCGATCGGCCTTTGCTTGTAACTTTTGATGTAGGCACCATGTAGACTCTATCTTTGCAGTAAAAATGAGACCATTTCATAGCTAGAAAGAAGGCAACTCTTTATGAGAACCATATCATAATCTCAGCCAGAGGCCGCCACATTATCCTATTGTTGATTATACACGCGATCTCAAAATCATAATTTTGCAAGGTTGCCAACCACCTTCTTCGCTTAGGAGACGGATTCGGTCACAGGAGAGAATTACTTCAATGCACGGTACGGTGATCACTTCTCACATAAAAATCATACAAATCTCCTTTTGTTGGTAGAATCTTCAGAATTTAAAGCATATGATGAAACTCATAGTTCAGCCATGTCCATTAGCTTTGATTCTTAATTTCCTTCTTGGAGTTCTGAATTCTCCTATGGGCATCGGCATAATGCTTCATTGAGATTAGTTTCATGTTTGCCTTGCATTTTTGGAGAAGAGCATTCACGATCTCCACTTTCACTTTTGCATTTGGATTCACTCCCTTTTGCTCGACAGCTATCATGGGTACAGTTGCCTTCTAACCATATGCGATGCCTCAAAAGGTGGCATTCACCATCTAAGCATACACAGTGCCTCAAAAGGTGTCGCGACGGCATGCATTCACCTTTTCTAACTATACACAATGCCTTAGAAAGCGGCATGCCAATACTCTCACGAGATGAGGTACTATTGTAGGAAAAATGGGCTAAAGCCGACCATTCGTCCCACACACTTTTTAAGTGTAAACTTATTCGTCGTGATCTCTATTTGACCTTAAATCTCGGGAAGGTAGTGATGCTTGGCAGTCGCTTGGTTTGCATGATATCAAATAAAGTAATCTAAAATTAACTCATGAATTTATCTAAAATGAACTCATGAATTTGACATCCTGGTCACTCTCAATACGTTGTTGTACACCATGTAACCTGAATACATGGACCACCAATTGTCTTGCAACCACGGATGTCGTATACTTGACCTTTGTAGAGATGAAATGTGCCACCACAAGCCACATATAAGCTATCTCAACCTCTCATTGTGTGTGGAAGACCCATAGTGAGACCCATAGAAATATGGATCCACTTCCCCATCGAAAATTGATAGGCAAGTTGAAGAAACCCACCGGGCTTAACTTATCAGGTTGAAAAGGGATACATCTTGTGTGACAAGAGCATGTAAGTCCTTCCACATCCCTTTCCTCTAGAAGCTCTTTCTTATCTTATCAAAGGACTTGAATATTCCCAATTGCCCCACCATTGATGAAGAATGCATTTTTTATGTAGGTACCATATGTAGACTCTATCTCTGTAGTAAAAAATGAGACCATTATGGGAACCATGTTGTAATTTTCGACATAGGCACCATGTAGACTCTATCTTTGTAGTAAAAATGAGACCATTACGTAGCCAAAAAACGAGGCAACTCTTTATGAGAACCAGGTTGCAATTTTAGCACCATTTCTGATGCCCCCTTATTTAAGAGATCTTCCTTTTGAAATTCCATGACCCAATGTTTGTATACTTTAGGTATAACTGATAGAGTATCAACCAATACATTATCCTTGCCCTTTTATATAGCTCATCTCAAAATCATAATTTTGTGAGGTTTCTTCTTTACGTAGGAGATAGATTCGGTTGGGAGAGGAATTACTTCAACACACAATGATCACTTCTCACATTAAAATGACTACCATAAAGGTAATGATGCCACTTCTTGACGGCACGAAAGATAGCACTCATGTCTTGATCATACACATGCATATACATCTCTTTTTGTTGGTAGATTCTTTGGAATTTAAAACATATCATGAAACTCATCCAATAGTTCAGCCATGCCCTCATGCATTTGTTTCTTATTCTCAACCATATCATACCATCCTCTCTGCTAGGCTATAAAACAAATACACAGCCCATTTGCTTTGGCTCCCTCGAGTATTTGTAGCTCCTAATAAACATTTAATCTCCTTCTTGAAGCTCCAAAAGGTGGAGTCCTATGGGCTTCGACATAATTCTTGATTCTTACTTGAGCTCGCTTTCATGTTTGCCTTACATTGTTGGAGAAGAGCATGCACTACCTCACTTCCTCTTTCTCATTTGGATTCACTCCTTCTTACTTGACAACTATCATAGGTGCGCACTATTCACTTTCTAACCATACACGATGCCTCAGAAAGGTGGCGTGCCAATACTCTCATGATGATGAGAGCAGTACTATTAATAGTAGGAAAACTTGAGTAAAGCTGAGCGTTCATCCCACACACTTTGAGCATCATGGAAATGCTATCTCAAACACTTCTGACATAAAATGACTACCATAAAGCTCTAATACATTGCAATGTAAGAAAGGGATCAATGGCTTTAAGTAGAGCTCTGATACCAACAATGCAAGAAAGGGATCTAGTGAGAGATCAAGAAAATGCACTCATTATACATGGAGTATACTTATCCTAGAGAGTACTAGTAGTCCACCCGAACATGGAAAGTCTGCCATGACACCGTAAGTAAGACTTCAACTTACAAATACCCTTTCTTCCAAGGGAAAAGGACAACATCATGTAATCATTTGTACAACAATTTGATGGTGGAACCACATTCTTTAATTACCAAGTCTTTCCTTTTTTTATGCTCTTAAAATCCCACTGCCTTGCAGCCATAGTGTCATATACTCGAACTATCTAGAGATGAAATGTTCCACCCTTGTCAACCTATTCAGAGACACACATGCCCTATCCCAATGTTTCTTTGTGTGTGGAAGACCCATAGTGAAATCCATAGAAATACGAATCCAATTCCCTTCGCGAGAGTAGGGAAGTTGAAGTAGCCCATCGAACTTATATGTATTGGATTCTTATTAAGTTGAGAAGGCGTACATCTTGTGAGAAAAGCATGGAAGTCCTTCCACATCCCTTTCTAATAGAAGCCCTTTTCCTTATCCTATCAACGGTCCTGAATACTCTTGATTGCCACACCGTTGGTGAAGGCAACAGTCTTGAATATTCCTGACTGCCCCACACCATTGTTGGTGAAGAATGTATTTGTTCGATCGGCCTTTGCTTGTAACTTTTGATGTAGGCACCATGTAAACTCTATCTTTGCAGTAAAAATGAGACCATTTCATAGCTAGAAAGAAGGCAACTCTTTATGAGAACCATATCATAATCTCAGCCAGGCCGCCACATTATCCTATTGTTGATTATACACGCGATCTCAAAATCATAATTTTGCAAGGTTGCCAAACAACCACCTTCTTCGCTTAGGAGACGGATTCGGCCACAGGAGAGAATTACTTCAATGCACGATACGGTGATCACTTCTCAGATAAGAATCACTCATATCGTAAAGGTAATGATGCCATCTCTTGATGGCATAATGCAAAATAGCCATCATCTCTTGATCATACAAATCTCCTTTTGTTGGTAGAATCTTCATAATTTAGCATATAATAAAACTCATAGTTCAGCCATGCCCTCATGCATTTGTTTCTTGTTCTTAACCACCATATCATCCTCTTTTGCAATGCTATAAAACAATCACACAGTCCATTAGCTTTGATTCTTAATCTCCTTCTTGGAGTTCCGAATTCTCCTATGGGCATCGGCATAATGCTTCATTGAGATTACTTTCATGTTTGCCTTGCATTTTTGGAGAAGAGCATTCACTATCTCCACTTTCTCTTTTGCATTTGGATTCGCTTCCTTTTGCTCGACAGCTATCATGGGTACAGTTGCCTTCTAACCATACGCGATGCCTCAAAAGGTGGCATTCACCATCTAAGCATACACAGTGCCTCAAAAGGTGGCGCGGCAGCATGCATTTACCTTTTCTAACTATACACAATACCTTAGAAAGTGCCATGCCAATACTCTCACGAGATGAGGTACTATTGTAAGAAAAATGGGCTAAAGCCGACCATTCGTCCCACACACTTTTCAAGTGTAAACTTATTCATCGCGTGATCTCTATTTGACCTTAAATCTTGGGAAGGTAGCGATGCTTGGCAGTTGCTTGGTTTGCATGATATCAAATAAAGTTATCTAAAATGAACTCATGAATTTACCTAAAATGTACTCATGAATTTGACATCCTGGTCACTCTCAATACGTTGTAGTACACCATGTAACCTGAATACATGGACCACTAATTGCCTTGCAACCACGGATGTCGTATACTTGACCTTTGTAGAGATGAAATGTGCCACCACAAGCCACATATAAGCTATCTCAACCTTTCTTTGTGTGTGGAAGACCCATAGTGAGATCCATAGAAATATGGATCCACTTCCCCATCGAAAATTGATAGGCAAGTTGAAGAAACCCACCGGGCTTACCTTATCAGGTTGAAAAGGGATACATCTTGTGTGACAAGAGCATGTAAGTCCTTCCACATCCCTTTCCTCTAGAAGCTCTTTCTTATCTTATCAAAGGACTTGAATATTCCCAATTGCCCCACCATTGATGAAGAATGCATTTTTTATGTAGGTACCACATGTAGACTCTATCTCTGTAGTAAAAAATGAGACCATTATGGGAACCATGTTGTAATTTTGACTTAGGCACCATGTAGACTCTATCTTTGTTAGTAAAAATGAGACCATTATGTAGCCAAAAAATGAGGCAACTCTTTATGAGAACGAGGTTGCCACACCCACCTTCTTTGCTTAGGAGATAGACTCGGTTCGGAGAGGAATTACTTCAATGCACATGGATCACTTCTGACATAAAATGACTACCATAAAGGCTCTAATACATTGCAATGTAAGAAAGGGATCAATGGCTTTAAGTAGAGCTCTGATACCAACAATGCAAGAAAGGGATCTAGTGAGAGATCAAGAAAATGCACTCATTATACATGGAGTATACTTTTCATAGAGAGTACTAGTAGTCCACCCAAACATGGAAAGTCTGCCATGACACCGTAAGTAAGACTTCAACTTACAAATACCCTTTCTTCCAAGGGAAAAGGACAATATCATGTAATCATTTGTACAACAGTTTGATGGTGGAACCACATTCTTTGATTACCAAGTCTTTCCTCTTTTTATGCTCTTAAAATCCCATTGCCTTGCAGCCATAGTGTCATATACTCCAACTTTCTAGAGATGAAATGTTCCACCCTTGTCAACCTATTCAGAGACACACATGCCCTATCCCAATGTTTCTTTGTGTGTGGAAGACCCATAGTGAAATCCATAGAAATACGAATCCACTTCCCTTCGAGAGTAGGCAAGTTGAAGTAGCCCATTGGACTTATATGTATTGGGTTCTTATTAAGTTGAGAAGGCGTACATCTTATGTGAGTAGAGCATGGAAGTCCTTCCACATCCGTTTCTAATAGAAGCCCTTTTCCTTATCCTATCAACGATCCTGAATACTCTTGATTGCCACACCGTTGGTGAAGGCAACGGTCTTGAATATTCCTGACTGCCCCACACCCTTGGTGAAGAATGTATTTGTTCGATCGGCCTTTGCTTGTAACTTTTGATGTAGGCACCATGTAGACTCTAGCTTTGTAGTAAAAATGAGACCATTTCATAGCTAGAAAGAAGGCAGCTCTTTATGAGAACCATATCATAATCTCATCCGGGTCGCCTTATTATCCTGTTGTTGATTATACACGCGATCTCAAAATCATAATTTTGCAAGGTTGCCAAACAACCACCTTCTTCGCTTAGGAGACGGATTCGGCCACAGGAGAGAATTACTTCAATGCACGATACGGTGATCACTTCTCAGATAAAAATCACTCATATCGTAAAGGTAATGATGCCACCTCTTGATGGCATAATGCAAAATAGCCATCATCTCTTGATCATACAAATCTCCTTTTGTTGGTAGAATCTTCATAATTTAAAGCATATGATGAAACTCATAGTTCAGCCATGCCCTCATGCATTTGTTTTTGTTCTCAACCACCATATCATCCTCTTTGCAATGCTATAAAACAATCACACAGTCCATTAGCTTTGATTCCCAATCTCCTTCTTGGAGTTCCGAATTCTCCTATGGGCATCGGCATAATGCTTCATTGAGATTACTTTCATGTTTGCCTCGCATTTTTGGGGAGAAGAGCATTCACTATCTCCACTTTCTCTTTTGCATTTGGATTCACTCCCTTTTGCTCGACAGCTATCATGGGTGCAGTTGCCTTCTAACCATACGCGATGCCTCAAAAGGTGGCATTCACCATCTAAGCATACACAGTGCCTCAAAAGGTGGCGCGACGGCATGCATTCACCTTTTCTAACTATACACAATGCCTTAGAAAGCGGCATGCCAATACTCTCACGAGATAAGGTACTATTGTAGGAAAAATGGGCTAAAACCGACCATTCGTCCCACACACTTTTTAAGTGTAAACTTATTCGTCGTGATCTCTATTTGACCTTAAATCTCGGGAAAGTAGCGATGCTTGGCAGTCGCTTGGTTTGCATGATATCAAATAAAGTAATCTGAAATGAACTCATGAATTTATCTAAAATGTACTCATGAATTTGACATCCTGGTCACTCTCAATACGTTGTAGTACACCATGTAACCTGAATACATGGACCACCAATTGCCTTGCAACCATGGATGTCGTATACTTGACCTTTGTAGAGATGAAATGTGCCACCACAAGCCACATATAAGCTATCTCAACCTTTCTTTGTGTATGGAAGACCCATAGTGAGATCCATAGAAATATGGATCCACTTTCCCATCGAAAATTGATAGGCAAGTTGAAGAAACCCACTGGGCTTACCTTATCAGGTTGAAAAGGCATACATCTTGTGTGACAAGAGCATGTAAGTCCTTCCACATCCCTTTCCTCTAGAAGCTCTTTCTTATCTTATCAAAGGACTTGAATATTCCCAATTGCCCCACCATTGATGAAGAATGCATTTTTTATGTAGGTACCACATGTAGACTCTATCTTTGTAGTAAAAAATGAGACCATTATGGGAACTATGTTGTAATTTTTAACATAGACACCATGTAGACTCTATCTTTGTTAGTAAAAATGAGACCATTATGTAGCCAAAAACGAGGCAACTCTTTATGAGAACCAGGTCGTAATTTTAGCACCATTTGTGACACCCCCTTGTTTAAGAGATCTTCCTTTTGAAATTCCATGACCCAATGTTTGTATACTTTAGGTATAGCTGATAGAGCATCAGCCACTACATTATCCTTAGCGCTCATCTCTTGATCATACACATGCATATACATCTCTTTTTGTTGGTAGATTCTTTGGAATTTAAAACATATCATGAAACTCATCCAATAGTTCAGCCATGCCCTCTGCATTTGTTTCTTGTTCTCAACCATATCATACCATCCTCTCTGCTAGGCTATAAAACAAATACACAGCCCATTTGCTTCGGTTCCCTTGAGTATTTGTAGCTTCTAAAAAACATTTAATCTCCTTCTTGAAGCTCCCCAGAGGTGGTCCTATGGGCTTCGATATAATTCTTGATTCTCACTTGAGCTTGCTTTCATGTTTGCCTTGCATTGTTGGAGAAGAGCATGCACTACCTCACTTCCTCTTTCTCATTTGGATTCACTCCTTCTTACTTGAAAACTATCATAGTAGGTGCGCACCATTCACTTTCTAACCATACACGATGCCTCAGAAAGGTGGCGTGCCAATACTCTCATGATGATGAGCAGTACTATTAATAGTAGGAAAACTTGAGTAAAGCTGAGCGTTCATCCCACAGTTTGAGCATCATGGAAATGCTATCTCAAAATAAGTTTCCACCCACTTATTCACGCCCTCTGTTTGACCTTTGATCTCAGGATGGTAGCGATGCTTGGCATCAACTTGGTTTGCATGATCTCAAACAAATTGTTTGCAAAATGAACTCATCATGCATTTGGCATTCTTGATCACTTACAATATGTTGTGGTACACCCTGTACCTTCAAGGTAGGATCCTGAAATTGCCTCGCAAAAACGATAGATGTCGTATCCTTGACCTTTGTAGAGATGAAATGTGCCACCCTTGTCAACCTATCCACCACCACATGTAAGCTATCGCAACCTTTCTTTGTGTGTGTGGAAGACCCATATAGTGAAATCCATAGAAATACGAATCCACTGCATACATACATCTTGTGGGACAGAAGCATGTAAGTTCCTCACGTTCCTCTCAATTAGAAGCTCTTATCTTTTCAAAG